>NC_045785.1:146010369-146643313 GCF_009873245.2 Balaenoptera musculus | reverse complement strand
CTTTTATGAAAGGTATACTATAATTGCTTTGTACCTACCGCCCCTGCCCCCTTCTAAGTTCCTCAGATCGGGGAATCGGTTTAAGTAATACAAGATGCTCTTGTGACTTTTAAAAGAAAACCTGGAGACCTTCCTCTTACATATTGTCTGAAAGATAAAATTTGTCAGTGTTTTTTTTTTTTTTTAAACAATTGCTCCTATGCTTATGCATGTAAAAAACAGGAAAATATTCACCTGTGTTTTCGTCTTCTTTTATATATTGTTTATATTTAGCTATTTAATCCATTTCAAATACATATTTCAAATAAGAATCTAACTTAAAAAAAAATAGCAGGAATTCCTTGGTGGTCCAGTGGTTAAGTCTCGGTGCTTTCACTGCCGTGGGCCTGGGTTCAGTCCGTGGTTGGGGAACTAAGGTCCCACAAGCCTCATGGCACAGCCAAAAAAAAGCAAAATAAATTTTCTTTACCATCACTTTCCCTTTTTATTCTAAAGTCCATGTGTGAGTGCATCAGAGCCATTACTTTTGTCCTTAGGAGACTGTTTTGATATCCTGTCAGGACAAGCAAAAGTGCAGTGTGGATGCCATGGGTACTTCTTAGGCAAATAGAAAAAGGCAGTGAGCCTCAGGCATGGCCCTAAAGCTATTTGAGAAGCTCTCTGGAGTTAATACACTCATCAGAAGATAAATTCCTTTGCATAAGCAAACAGATTCTGCTTAGAGAATGTTCAGTATAGTGCAGATTCAATCCTGTACAAACGCTAATGTGTCCATGAAACAGCACAGCTGTGCCCTTTTGAAGCGTGATTTTGTTCTGGTGAGAGAGAAGGTAGAATGGGCCAGCTGCTCACTTCTGTAGTGTCTTTTGTTCTTCTGGAGGTTGATCCTGGGATCCCACCATGGTCTGGAGGGTCTTTGAATTGTCAGAGGGCAGCACATTTCAGTGATGTGTGAATTAATGGTTCACTGAATTCTGAAATAAGCAAAACGGTTTTTGGCTTTCCCTTAGTGACAACCTATACCTACCTGACCCATTCAGAAAACCAGCCCCACAGCAGAACAGAAACTTCATGAATCACAGGGTAGTTTTTCTCCACCTTTATTCTGAGCATCCTGAAGTTTATCACCACATTTGCTATAGTTAACGGTGCTGATAAAGAAGTCATTTGAAATATGTCTTGGATTGTGTGATGTCCAAAATGTTCAAAAGAGTCCGCCTTGCATCTTTAAGAAGCCTAGTAGTCAAAAGCGAGACTCATTTCGGGCTAAAGGCGTCCTCCTGAGAAGGAGAAGGAAGAGCGCTGGGGTTAAGCCTCTCTCTTTCCTGTGTCTCCTCAGGACAGCTGAGACCTGTTTAGGCTCTGAGCTGCTCTGGAAGCGGAGACGTTAAGGAAGAATGTGGGCATTTGGTCCTGGGAGTAAGAACCAGGAAGATAATTAGCATCTGTATTCAGTCTAGTAGCTTAGAAACAACTTAAATACATACTTGAAACCATTATGTATATTTTTATAGACAAATATAAAAGGAGGGAAGATAAAACCAATATGTATCTATTTTTCAGCACACACACAGGTGATAACCCAGAGGCCAAATACCTGATTTGTTACATAGGATTTTGAATTTGTTATTGTGTAATTATAACACGGAAGTCAACTTTTGTTTGTCTGAGTAGGTAATTTTTTAACAGTGGTATAAAAAGTATATGAGCCGGTTAAAAAGCTGCCCCCGCCTCAGGGAGCCTGAACTCTGCATTTCTGCCCCTGATTAGGCACTGCTGATCCCCTCTTAGTGGCAATGGGAGGAGAGATGTGGCACTTGGGTTGGAGCCACCAAGTCCCCTTGGTCCCTGGCTACTGCAGATTCCTCTCCTTTGCAGGAACTGCAGCCTCCCAGCCTTCTTTTTAAAGCTTCCTTTCATTCCACTTGCGGAATATGAAACCAGCAGCTAATGAGCTGTGTGGTGTTCCGGTAAGTAACAAAGTGTTTTCAATAAAAAGCGAGGAACATGTGTGTGAAGAAAGCCAGATCCCAAAGCGACCCCACGGAGGCAGATCATGGGATGCAGGCAGGATGCTGAAGAGAAGGTGACTGAAACCACCGTCGCTCCCGGGCCCCGTCAGCTTCCAGATCCCGTTGAGTCTGTCTCCTCACCATCTCTCACATCACCCTTTCCTTTGTTTCTGGAGAAAAGATACGCACCTTTGTCAGCAATTTGGGCTTCTTACCTCATAGGGCTGTAGTGAGGTTTAATACTATATGCCAAACACTTAGCTCCGTGCCTGGAAACAGTGGGGACGTAGTAGGGGTTAGTTTTGTCCTTCCCCCCTTCCCCACTTCACCTCTGGAATCAGGGTAACAGGGTTTGAGTCCTGGCCCCTCTCCTACCTGTGTGACTTTAGGCAGCTCACTATCCCTTTCTGAGCCCTTGATGACTTACCTGATGCTGTCTCTCCCTACTCAGAAACAGTCAGTGATTCTCTTTCCTCTGTCAAAACCAGACTAATCCCCACCCCCCCACCCCCATGTCCTGGGTCCACCACAGTAGGTCTCAGGCTCCCTTTCCATCTCATCTCACCGTTATTCTCCTTTGGGTCACCGCCAAATGGGTCTAAATGCTGCTTTCTGTCTTTCCCCCATTCCCTGGCTTCCTTTCTTGGCTCATGTGTTCCCTGTGCATGAAGTGCCCACTCTGCCCCCCATATCCAAGTCCTGCTTCTCTCAGGTCCATCTCAGATGCGGCCTTCTCCATGCTCAGCAGAAGTGTCTCCATATTGGGCCCATTGTCTTGTTTTTAACAGGCTATATGTCAATTATATCTCCATTTTTAAATAATGTAATATTTATTCCATTAAAAAAAAAAAGAGTAGAGCAGTGGACTGAGAAAGTTCCTTTCCTTGGTGACAGAGCTGAAACCAGTATCTCTAGTCTGACTAACCCAAGGACATAGAGCGTTGGGAAGTGGCCGCCTGAGCATTTGGCACCATTAATTTAAAAAAAATGTTTAATGAATACGTTTTATTTCTCAAAAATGTAACACGACTTAGTAACCATCTCCTTTTTTCTTTTAATCCACTTATTTATGCAACCAATTAAGTTGTCTAAGCACTGTTCCAGGAGCTGGGATAAAAGCAATGACGAGATAGAAAATACCCCTGCCCTCCCTTGGCTTGCCTTGTGTGGGTGAAGACGGAGAAAACAAGTAAGCAAGCCCTGTAATGCCCCTGATGTGATGGAGGAGCAAGGTGGGAGAGCTAGCTCCCTTCGATAACATGGGCAGGAGGGGCCTCTTGGAGGCGGTAGGTGACCCTGGGTAAGAGATGGGTGAGCGGGAGGAGGTGTCCGGGGGAGATCTGGGGCTGCGCTGTTTCAGGCAGAGGGAAGGGCAAGCGCCAAGGCCCTGAGATGGGAAGGAGCCCCTTGAGGAATGGAAAGAGGGAAGCCCATGGGGCTGTAGGGTGTGGAGCCAGGAGCCAAGAGTCCAAAATGATTCTGGAGGACGAGGCGATGGCCAGACTGTGAAGAAGAGCAGGGTCTCTTTTAGATGCGGTAGGAGCCATTGGAGGGTTTTCAGTAGGGGTGTAACAGGGTCTGTGTCAGGCTTAGCTAGGAACTTAGTGAAATTGTGATCTTTGAACCTCAGCCGTTACCATGCTGCTCTGCCGTGAGCTGGAGCTTGGTGACCCAGGCCTGTCCTTGCTGCTCAGGGAAGTTTCTTGGACAGCCAGCTGCTGTGAAAGCTACTCTGTGTTGAGTAACAGTAGCCCTAACTATCCTTTAACTTCCTTCTGTTTATGTTTGCTTGGTGTGTTGTAAAAGGTGTGATTATACATGTGGACATGAACCTGGAGGCAGTTAAACGATGCTGGAACCTGGCAATAGGCATTTGGAGAGCGTGGCTTGGCTCTGGGAAGTCCACCTGGGGTGGTGTTTGTAGCTTTCTCGTGGGGACAGGTAACCATCTTGTCTCGTGAGCTCTCGCCCCTTCACTGTGGGGTCTCTGAAGGTCCAGTTCTGAGCCCTCCGTGCTCCTGTCTCTGTGCTGCTCCCCTCGGATGTCGGCCACCCTCAGGACAGGAGGCCTCCTCGATCTAAGTACAGCACTGGCCCCCCACCTGGGGGCTGCCTGGAGGAGAGCTCCATCTGGTCCCCCACCTGGGGGCTGCCTGGAGGAGAGCTCCATCTGGTTCGCTCATGAGAGCTGCTGCATAATGAGTTGGTATATTCTCCCCTCATGTTCTCGGTTGGTACATTCTCAGTTTTTGTCACAGACTGAACCCCTTCCTGGCTTCCCCCGTCACAATGACTATCCAAGACAGCATTTCTCTTCCCCCAGACTCCAACACCTGGAGTGATTTGTAGTCTTCTCCTTTCCTTTGTAGAATCTTAGGATGGAAGAGCCTTGATGATTAAGCCTCACCTTACAATACTTTTCAGTTCTTAGAAGATTTCTCAGATCCACTCTTGCTTCCTTCCTACTGCTACCACTTCTGAGGAAAAACTTTCCAGAATTGTTCATCTTCATGGCTGTGCTATATCGAGTTTGTTAATTAGAAAATCCAGATTAAAAAAGAAAAGAAAAGAAACCCTTCACGCTCCAAGAGTCGAAATGCATAATTCACTTCCCACCATACATAGCTTCTATCAATATAGATGTTCTGGTGAATAAATGTATCCTTTAAAAAATTGAAGAGAGCCCCTGGTGAATTAATTGAGATAATTTGCAACATAGAGACATAATTTTAAGTGCACAAAGCTCTGGGTCAGGGAGGGATGCTGCTGAGTGGGATGGGCTGTAAAATCCATGGTCCAAACCAGTACAGATGGGGTATTTATTCAACAGGGCATTTGTTACGTGGTGGTGGTGTCGCCTTTTTTTTTTTTTTTTAATTTATTTTATTTTTGGCTGCTTTAGGTCTTCATTGCTGCCCGCGGGCTTTCTCTAGTTGTGGCGAGTGGAGCCGGGCCTTCTCTTGCTACGGAGCACAGGCACACGGGCTCTAGGCACGCGGGCTTCAGTAGTTGTGGCACGCGGGCTCAGTAGTTGTGGCTCACGGACTCTAGAGCACAGGCTCAGTAGTTGTGGCACACGGGCTTAGTTGCTCCGTGGCATGTGGGATCTTCCCGGACCAGGGCTCGAACCCGTGTCCCCTGCACTGGCAGGTGGATTCTTAACCGCTGCACCACCAGGGAAGCCCGGTGCCTTTTTAAAAAATTCTTTTCCTAATTCCTGGGGATTGTTCTGACCTGTGGGGCTTCTGCACCAGGTAGAAGCCAGAAACTTGCTTTCCTTTGTCGTAAGAGTCTCCTCCCCTCTATCTAGCTTCTACTGAGAATGACATGTGGAGGGTGGGGGCCGTAGAATGCATTCTGGTGATCCTGGCAGCAGTGCCGTCCAGCGTGGAGAGGCAGATATCTGGGTGGTCGCTCCCCTGAGCCCTGTGGCAGGCACAGTAGGGTCCCCATCAGAGCAGTGGTGGTGTGATTTGACAACAGTACCTGACTGCATAGCCTCCAAGCCTGGCTTTGAGACCCTCTCTCAGAGATGGTGCAAACTGCTGATTCTTCCTTAATCAATTCCTTTCATATTAAAACTAACCAGAGTGGGTTCTGTTATTTGCAAGTAAAATATCTGATGTAGCTACTTACCCAGTGATGTTTGGGATGTCTCGCTCAGCAGGGGGAGTACATGATCTTTACTTGGCTTTGCCCATGAGCACCATCGATTCCACACGCCAGATTTAAATAAAATTGCAGTTATTTTTGCATCGGTAACAGAAGCAGCCTGTGAAATGGAAAGGGCATTGGATCAGATACAGAAGGCCATGGCTCTAGCCTGCCTTGCCGCTCTCTCGCTGCGATGATTTTGTGCAAGTCACTTCTCCTGTTGGGGCCTTAGTTTTCTTATTTGTAAAATGAGAAAATTATACCCGATAAACCCTAAGGTCCCTTCCAATCTTGGCAGCCTCTGACGAGCAGCTTTGGTGTTTTTATTATTAGAGAGCCGCTTCTGTTGTCCAGATCTGTGCTCTTTAATACAGCAGCTACTAGCCACCTGTGGCTATTTAAGTTTAAATGGTTTAAAGTCTGACAAAATTACAAATTTTGTTGTTCCTTAGTTGCACTAGCCACATTTTAAGTGCCCAGTAGCCACGTGTAGCTGCTGGCTGTCATCTTGGACAAGGCAGATAAAGAACATTTCCATCATCACAAACGTTCTCTTGGCTAACACTGGTCTACATGATAATGCCACGTGTCTACTTCCTTTGTAGAGATGTTGGGTGTGCAATTGTATTTCTGCCTGCTTAGGTGAAAGATCAACATCCATCTTATTAGCCGTTCAGCTTGCCCCAAAAGGAACTCCTTATCTACTCTTCCCCGCTCCCAACCTCCCCTTTGTCCCATCCCTACTCTCCCCCCATCTTAGGGATGGCTCCCCACCCATATTAACCAACGCAGAAACCTTGGGGTCGGTCTGGAAATGCCCTTCGTCGCCACCCTTCACATCCCCCATTTTGGTCCCTGAGTTCTGTCAGTTCCTCCTGTTAAGTATTAACCGAACGTGCCCTGTTTTCCTCATTTGTACTGTGGGCCCCGTAACCGAGGCCCCTCATCTTCCGCTTCCCTTCTGCTGTGAACCTCACCTTGACTTTCTTCCTCATTCCGCCTGTCCCCTCCGTCCAGCCATTGAATCGAAACACAGTTTACAGGCAAACCAACAACAGGCAGTTTTAATCAGCCATTTTCCTCCCCCCACAGCCATGCATTCGACTGCCTTTTTCAGACTTAACTCTTAGCCCCATGAGCAGCCGCAGTAACTTCTTTCTGTTCCCTGAACAAGACTCGCTCCTTCATTTTCTTCTTTGTTTTTGTGCGTGTTTGCTTCCCTCTTCCCCTATAGGCCTTCTCAGCACTGGGGCCAGAGGTCACCTCTCTTGCAGAGCCCTTGCTGGATCCCCTGGAGGAGTTAGGTGCTCCCCCTGGGGCGCTCTGTCGTCTTGAAGGTCACGGTTGGTGGTTTGGGGTTCAGGCTCCGGTGTTGGGCTGCCTGGGTTTGAATGCCGGTTGCATCACTGTTGATTCTGTGACCAACTTGACAGCTCTGTGCTTGACTTTCCTCATCTATACAATGAGTATTAGTAATAATACCTAATTCATGGGCGTTTTTTGAGGATTAGGTGACATTGATATATTTAAAGTGCTTAAAATAGCACTCAGCATGGAGTAAGCACTTAATAATTGTTCATTGTTGTCACCATCATTATACTTCACTTGACTCCTTGTTCATCTGCTGGGGGTGATAGCAGACTGAATGGCAACACCAATTTTTTTTTTTAAAGAGAAATCTAAGATGGTGCTTTCTCTTCGGTTTGATGATTGACATGTAAGCTCTGTGAGCTTGCCTTCTCCTCCATTTTCCTTTGAGCACCTGGCAACAGGTGGTGTGCCCACAGGATGGACGTGAACAGGTGGAGTTGGCTGTAGCCCAAACCCAAGCCAGCTCTGGCACTTACTAGCAACGTAACTTGACTAGCAAGTTTTTTCATATCACGGCTGCTGTTTTCCCATTTGTGGAATGCTGCTTTTAGGAGGAAAGTCAGGCACTTCAAAAACATGAGTTAAATCAAGCAAATCAATACCACATGGGTGAGATCAATCATTCTAAATGCAGGGATCCACTCATTTATCATCAGATCATTTTAGTATCTACTGTGGGCTAGAACACAGTAGTAAGCAAATAGAGACATGGCTCCTACTCTCATGGAGCTTAGGGTTTGGGAGCAGAGAGCTGTCTGTGGGAGATCATACACATATGTGGACAAGTATAGTAGCCAGTAATGCCAAGAAGGAGACACATGGTCCTACAAGTGCATAGGGCACTTGACCCAGGAGTGGAACAGGAGCTTCCCGGGGGGAAGGCTCCCCAGGAGGCAATGCTGAGGTGGAGGGAAAAGTATCCTCAAAGAGCAGGGTGCATTCCAGGAGGAAGGACAGAAAGGTCCTAGTGGTTGAAGCACAGAGTGACGGGGGCACACGGAGGCTGGGAGGTTGTCCTGGATCAGGCCATGAAAGGTCTTGAGTGCTGTTTGTTGTTGTTGTTTTTACTTTTGAACTGTATGCCCTCCTCCTCGCTCTCCTCTGCATTGATTCAAGTCCTTGGATGGTGAGAATGACTACCTTAGCCTCTGTGTGCATCCATACCTCTCACCTCACCCTCCTCAAATCCACCCTCTGCTGCCACAGATGCCTCAAAAAGTAGGTTGGGTCCTGTCATCTGTTGAAATCCGCCTGAAGCTTTCTCCTCATCAGGCCATACAAGCCCTGTGAAGGTCTGACCCTGCCTCAGCTCCCGCCACTTTCCCTCCTTCTGCCCTGGCACCAGCCATAGTCACGCCGAACAGTGTCGCCCTAACCGGCTATGCTCTCTTTGGCTTTCATGTCCTCTCCCGAATGTTCTTCCCCTTCCCTCTTGCTTCCAGGCTGTTTCCTACTCAACCCTTCAGTCACAGGCCATCCATCACCTCTTCAGAGTTGCCTCCTTGCTCTCCAACATGTACCCACAGCCTCTTGTGATTTCTTTTTCCTCACAGCTCTTACCCCACCACGTCATCATGGCGCACTTCCTGTTTCCCCAGAGTGGCAGTGAGCTCCATGAGGACCATTTGTGATGTCATTTTTGTCTATCAACATCTCCTGAGACAGGACCGTTAACTGGGGGGGGAAGTGTTGATATGTGTTTGTTAAAATAAGCTCCATTGAATGCTGTTTGAAAGATCAAAGTCAGGCAGGGAAACAACCTAACTGTCCATCAACAGAGGAATGGATAAAGAAGATGTGGTACATTTATACAATGGAATATTACTCAGCCATAAAAAAGAATGAAATAATGCCATTTGTAGCAACAGGGATGCAACTAGAGATTATCATACTAAGTGAAGTAAGTCAGAAAGAGAAAGACAAATACCATATGATATCACTTATATGTGGAATCTGAAATATGGCACAAATGAACCTATCTATGAAACAGAAACAGACACACATAGAGTACAGACTTGTGGTTGCCAAGGGGGAGGGGGAGTGAGGGACGGATGGACTGGGAGTTTGGGATTAGCAGAGGCAAACTATTATATATAGGATGGAGAAACAACAAGGTCCTACTGTATAGCACAGGGAACTATATTCAGTATCCTGTGATAAACCATAATGGAAAAGAATATAAAAAAGAATGTACATGTGTGTATAACTGAGTCACTTTGCTGTACAGCAGAACTTAACACACCATTAACACAACTATACTTCAATAAAAAATTAAAAAAAAATAAAGTCAGGCTCAGATTCTAAGCAGTAACTTGGAAATGGGTGACTAAGGAGTTTGCCGGGAAAGTGTAGCTGTAGTTAGAAATTACTTACGCACATGTATCCTAACATATCTGAAGTCCTCACTTAGACAATGGAATTGATGTACGGAAGGGGAAAATCCTTCAGTAGAAAAGGCATAGTGTAGCCTATTAATTAATGTACTAGAGTGGGAAGATCTTTATCACTAATATGTCAATAATACTAATAATACCAACATTTAAAATGATGAAAACTTTTGTATTAATTAGAGAAGATTCATTTGCATTCAGAAAACCTCTACCCAAATGAGAAGAATGTGTGACGGAACAATCAGCGAGCTGGGAGTTGGGCATACCCTGCAGTCTGTGGGAATGAGGAGTTGCTGATGTACCAGGGAGGAGGTATGATGCTGTGAGTCAGTGTAGCGATTTTCTTCTCCATCATTCGTTTTGGGGGATTGTCAAAATCCTGGTGTGCTCGTGGGAATATGTTACTCCTTTGAACATGACCTGTTAATAAGTGCAGCCTTGGAACCTTGGGGATGTTTCCAAATGTTAGTCAACATACAAGATCAAGGTCTGTTGTAATGAGGTTGATATGTGCTGTTGAGTTTGTGGACATCAGACAGAACATTGAAGCAAGTATACCTGTGAGGAAAGGGGTCGACTTGCTATGGGGGAGGGGCTTGGTAGGGCACCAGCCTAGTACCAGGAGATCAATGTTTGCCAAGAGTTGGGTAAAATTTGCTTCCTAAGTAGAGTGGACATTTGCTCCATACTCTGGCTACTCAGTAAGTACCTTTTGAACATCCTTCTGGCTTTGGGAGATGTCTGGCCTTCTGAACTCTACCTCCTCAAAGTACAAGTCAAAAAGTCACTTTCTGCGTCTCCCTGGCAGCTAGTGCCAGAATATATTACAGGCTCTGCCAGTCAGATGCACCAAAGGGGTAACTTTGATTCAGGAGGCAGTCAGGAGAGGCATCCCACCGAAGTGTTTCTGCAGAGGGTGGTAGTAGCATCTGCAGTAGGGCCTGCAGGGCCTGTCTGGTGAATCAGTCATCTCCCAGCCTGATTCACTGGTCCGCCCAGATGTTCTGTGACCTCATGTCCTTAAGAAATTTCTATTCTGCTTCAGTTATCTAGAGTGCATTCTGTTGTTTACAGCTAAAAACTCTGAATGGTATGGGAGACTATATAAATGGACATGGCCAAGGCAGCTCTGTTCTCACAGCAACTCGGTGCTAACCAGAGACCATGGGAATCTTGAGGAAACTGGACACAGTTTCATCCTTTTGGTTGTGCTGCCAATTCAAGGTGTTTCTGCTGTAATGCGAGGCATACAAACTTGAAAAATCTCAGGTTATATAAAATGGCACACAAAAAGATAACAGGACTTACGGAAAAATAGAGTTGGATAGATCACCCCAAATCTGTGAAACTCCATCCAGAACACTAAGAAAAACAATAACAATCCTAGTAAGGATATCAGCTCAACTGGAAAGTCACACTGAATTACTAGGAAATAAATATTCTAGGCAGTATCAGCCTTTACCTTAAAATGTGACGGCACCTTGACGGAAGGGGGATAGAGACTGCTGAGTTCTGAAGGCAAGGTTAGAGGGAGGTGGGGAAAAGTACTTGTAGGCTTTACACAGATTTGAGTGATGACTGAGATGGATGGCTCTGGATCCTTGTTTTGTGATGTTCTTTTACACTGCATCTTTGAGAACTATGCATTATGTCTGTCTGTGACAGAGCAGAGTCTGTGGCTCTACTAGGCTAATAGGAAAAAGGGGCGGGATGAATGGGTACCTGGTACAGTAATGTAATCAGCTCTGTTTGTGAGCTTTGTGTTCAGATGCTTTTACTTGGGGCTGAGTATTAACAAGCTAAGAAAAAAATACATATAAACCGACATAATTTGTGTTTTGTATGGACGTTGTTCTCCTATTTACCAATGACATATGTACTATGGTATTTAGGGAAACATGTGCTATAGTAGACGAGAGTGTATTTGAAAGTGTTCCGTAAACCTGAAAATATGGAAGACCCTTGGCCTGTAGATAAAGGGACTGTGGGATAAAGGATCCCCAGCATTATTTAAGAGGAGGAACCCCAGGAGAAGAGTAGACTGTCTTATTGCTGAAGGCAAGAGATATGGCCTGGCATAGAAGTTAGAGACACAGGCTGTGGACAGACCACCTGGATATGAATCCCTCCTCTCCCATGTGCTAGGTCTGAGCCCTGGTTTGATCATTTGTAAAATGGAGATAATAAGGATACTGCCTTAAATGTGTTAATGCATGTGAAATACTCGGGGCAGTTCCCTAAATGATGGCTACTGTTGTTGACTTCTCATCCTTCTGTCTATGATCTGATCTGCTTCAAGGGTAAGGAGAGAAAGTTCGCGTGAAGTACTTCTCACAGGGTCTAACACGTAATAGGCATTCGGTCCACATTTGTTGAATTTGGATCCAGTGAGAACTATCCACATAGACTGCAACCAGCACAGTTTCCTTTCCTCCTCCTAAGTCAGTGTGGACACTGCTTACTGGCAAGGACGGGATGATCTGTTTTGAAAGGACAGATTCAGGAGCACGTTCTGGACTGGCGGGCTGTGTGTGCATCCTGGGTGCTTGAGAGTAGTAACATAAAATCCCAAGGGAAGGTCAGACCTTCAGAACAGAGCCTGAGTAGAAAGAATTTGCCTCCAGCCTGATTTCAGTTGCAACCAGGCCATTTCAATTAAAAACACTTTAGATGCTGGAAGCCACAGCGTCTGTTTCTAATTGAAAGGTTATTTGCAGACAATATGTTTTTCATAGAGTGACATTTGTATGTGTTTATTAATACAGAGTCTATTGCAGTAAAATCCATTTTGGAAATGGAAATAGATAATTATTTTTGAACCTTTTAATCATTTTTTAAGCCAAATAGTGAACTGGAAAGCATTTAGCCGAGGAAGTGCATCTGATTACACAAGCAAATTATTCAGTTGGGATGGGATGCAAATATATACTGTCTCCTTCTGTTCTATCAGGGTAGGCAGAGGGGAGAGGTTCCTCATTTTATCTCTAGGTTCTGTGACATTTTTTACTCACATCTGATGCTTTAGAGGCCCGCGATTCTAGTCCTGGCTTTTCCATTCATTTCATGGTCTTGGGAAAGTCACTTTACATTTCTGGACATCAGTTACTCATCTGTAAAATACCTTGTGATTTAAAAGGTCTCTTCTAGCTCTGACCATATGTAATTGTAGGATTCTGTGCCTTGGTGAAAGTGGACAAATTCCTGTGAGCACTTGAGCCATCCAAGAACTCTGGTCTCCTTGAGGCCCCAGACTGGAGTTAAAGATACTAGATTTTCTGTTTTATTCAGCACCATGCACAGAGCTCCTACTGTAATGCAGAGTACATTAAGGCCAGTGAGGGGACAGAAGAGTAAGCAACTGCTTACATTTCCTGTGGTCTAGTTGCAGAAGGAAAGCAAATTTATGACATAGTCAGGAAGATTAAGACGGTTAGAAATGCCAGTGCTCAAGCTTTCCCAGTTGTTGTGGAATATGGAAGGAAGAGCGTCCTAGTGGGAAATCTGGGGAATTGGACAAATTCCTAAGGACAATATTTATAACTGAATGATGGGACTTGGTTTTCTACTCTCTTTGCTGAGCCAAATCTATTTATTTTCTTTCTTTTTTTTTTTCTATTTTTTAAAATTTTGGAGTATAGTTGATTTACAATGTTGTGTTAATTTCTACTGTACAGGAAAGTGACTCAGTTACACACATATATACATTCTTCTTTTATATTCTTTTCCATTATGGTTTATCACAGGATATTGAATATAGTTCCCTGTGCTATACGTTAGGAACTTGTTGTTTATCCTAGACTCTTTATTTTCTTTCTATCGTTTTTTAAAATATAGTTGGGTGGGTCTTCCTCCCTTCCGCTTTTTCTTGAGTGTTTGAAAAACCCATGGCATCTAGTACAGCACTTTGTTTAATATAAATGTCTTGAATGGTGGAACGGCCCCCCCGCCCATCCTCACCCTGGGGAGGACTGGGTTAGATGATCTATGCAGAAGAACTTGGTACTCTTGTAAAATATCGTTAAGGTTAATTACCAGCCCGTTGTTCTAACCCACTGCGTTGTAATCTTGTGGGGACAGCGGACTGGGTAACATGGCAGTCAGTTGCCTCTTGCTGTTTTCTGAGGTGGAAAAAATGTGCCCTGCTTTCAAGGATCTAAGAGAAACAGATATATGAAAATAATCGATGTTTCGTAGCTGATGATTCTCTGGACATTGGCTGGAATCCCTGTGGTTGGGGAAGGGAGAAGAGCAGGAGAGGGAAGCCAGTCAGCTTCGTGTACAGAAAGCTCTGTCCACACATCAGACGACAGACCTGGACTGGCCTTTTATAACAGAAGCTACTTTGAGGGATGCTCTTGCTGATGTGTGTGAGTGTCTGTATCTCCTTATGCTGCATCTGCATGGGAAATACAGCAAAGGTTTTGGTTGATTTTTTTTTTTTTTTTTTGGAGGTGGGGAGAATCCCTGTGTCTAGCATACCCACCAGTGTATTTCCAAGAGCCAAAAACAAAGACACAAAATAAACGATGTTCCAGATCAAACGGAAGTGACAACCACAGAAAACATGTAAATATGCTAAGAGCGTTGCAACCAGTAGCATTACCCCCCGCGGTTCTGAATTACAGAGCCCGGAAGAGCATCTTGGCAGTGGGCGTTGAGGTCTCGAGGCTAATTCCAGCAATTACTCAGCCAGCAGCCAGCTCCTTGACTCAGAGAGAGCTGCTGCAGAGAGGCCTGGAGTACTGGCGTGTTACGTCCAGCCGTGCCTCACCCTGGCCATCGGAGTGCTGGTGGGTAACTGGTCTGGTTGTCTTAAAGTGGCAGAGTTTTTTAAAAATGTTTTCTTCCCTTTAACTGGGGAAAATATTTTTAGAGCTTTCGTCAGGTAATCACTGAAGCCACTGCTGTTCAGTATACAGATACCTATCTGAAGGCGCTGAGACAGCTGTATAAATGTAGCCCATTCCCACACACAGACCCACACCATCCGCCACCCATGCAGCCCAGAGGCTCCAACTCCTGTTGGTTCACAGCTGCTGCTGGTATTCTGAGGATGAGTTTCGGAGCGTCTTTCCGGTGCTCCTTCAACACCGTTTGTCTAATTAGACAAAATGTGTCCAGTTCGCCCCAGTTTCCCACTGGGGAACCCAGCTGTCTGCTGTTTTTGTGTGTGTCTACCCCAGTCATGCTGGGTTCAGCACCACCTTACTGCTGGTGGCCTGGGGGCTTTTAGTGATTGTGTGTCTCTCCTGCACTGCATCATCTGATGGGAAGACCGAAGAGGGCAAAAGCTGTCCTTTCCCATTTCAGCTAGAGAAAGATTTGTGTATTCTAATGAACAGAAAATTAACGTAGCTGGGGCATTCAGATAAGGGATGTGGTGCTAATACAGGTGATCGGGAGAGTAGCAAAGGCCTCTGTCAAATAGTTCCCGCAAGAGCTACTGTCTAAATTGGACCCTTGCTAAAATATAAAGCAGGATTTCTCAACCTTGATACTAGTGACATTTTGGATCAGAAACATCTTTGTTGTGGAAGGATGCCCTTCTACCACAGATGTTTAGCAACATCTCTGGCCTCTAGTCACTAAATACCAGTAGTAGCCTCAGTTGTGACAACCAAAAATGTCTCC
This sequence comes from Balaenoptera musculus, assembly GCF_009873245.2. NCBI lineage: Eukaryota > Metazoa > Chordata > Mammalia > Artiodactyla > Balaenopteridae > Balaenoptera > Balaenoptera musculus. The sequence continues at coordinate 146,628,255 of NC_045785.1, read as the reverse complement.
AGACAGTGCAAAATGTCCCTGAGGGTGGGGTGGGGAGGCAAGAATTGCTCTTGGTTGAGAAACTTCTATAAAATAAAATACCATGCCTGGTTTTGAACTGTACCTAAAGAGGATGTGGAAAAGGTGGCTATAAGGGCTTCAAGTTTAAAATGATGTCTGCCTGTGGCTTCTTTTTTTTTATAGCTACTTTATTTATTTATTTTATTTTATTTTTGGCTGTGTTGGGTCTTCGGTTCATGCGAGGGCTTTCTCTAGTTGAGGCAAGTGGGGGCCACTCTTCATCGCGGTGCGGGGACCGCTCTTCATCGCGGTGCGCCGGCCTTTCACTATCGCGGCCCCTCCCGTTGCGGGGCACAGGCTCCAGACGCGCAGGCTCAGTAATTGTGGCTCACGGGCCCAGTTGCTCCGCGGCATGTGGGATCCTCCCAGACCAGGGCTCGAACCCGCGTCCCCTGCATTAGCAGGCAGACTCTCAACCACTGCGCCACCAGGGAAGCCCTGCCTGTGGCTTCTGATACAGCCTCACTCATTTACCCATGACGATGTCTAGAAAACACTGGAAGAGATGAAAATAAATACTGGAAAGTAGGGCTGGAATTCAGCTTGTTGGCAGAATCAGTGAGAAATTTCCTTTAACGTGGCACACGGAGCTGGTCGGAAGAAGGAACTCGGTGGCTCCTGCATGCTGTGCTGTGCAGTGCCCTCGCCCCTCTCCTGGTATCTGTTCCACCAGTTTAGAAACACGTGGTCCGTCCCCACCAGAAAAGTGAACTGCCCTCCGCCAGTCCATAGCCGTTGTATTTTGTCCCAGTACAGTTGTTGTGTTCCTCCTCCCTTCGTAAGCACCTCTCTTTCTGCATCAATATGGAGACTCTGATGGTAATAAATTAGGTAGGCAGGAAGTGGGCCATGTGGGATTGGACTGGCAGTGGTGCATTTCTGCTGGAGGTGAGAGTGGAGACGGAGGGGCCCTGCCAACACATCGGAGGTCGTCATTTTAATGTGTCCATATTGGTTGGTTGATTGGATGAGCAAGGAAATGGATTGAGGAAAGATGAGCCATATCAGAGAATACCCATTAGAAATTGGAAATGGACTGGGTGCTGACACCTCGTTATGTTCTTCATGTGCATTGCCTGAGAAGGATCTTGGACTCTTGTTTGTTTAAGAAGACAGAGAACATTCTGAGGGTCGTCTTTTAGTCTTCTTTATGGTTTCCTTTGCTGTGTAAAAGCTATTAAGTTTCAGTAGGTCCCATTTGTTTATTTTTCATTTTATTTCCATTACTCTAGGAGGTGGGTCAAAAAAGATCTTGCTGTGATTTATGTCAAAGAGTGTTCTGCCTATGTTTTCCTCTAGGAGTTTTATAGTGTCTGGCCTTATATTTAGGTCTTTAATCCATTTTGAGTTTATTTTTGTGTACGGTGTTAGGAAGTGTTCTAATTTCATCCTTTTACACGTAGCTGTCCAGTTTTTCCAGCTCCACTTATTGAAGAGGCTGTCTTTTCTCCGTTGTATATTCTTGCCTCCTTTGTCAAAGACAAGATGGCCATATGTGCATGGGTTTATCTCTGGGCTTTCTGTCCTGTTCCGTTGATCTGTTTTTGTGCCAGTACCATAGTGTCTTGATTACTGTAGCTTTGTAGCATAGTCTGAAGCCTGGGAGCCAGATTCCTCCAGCTCTGTTTTTCTTTCTCAAGATTGCTTTGGGGCTTCCCTGGTGGCGCAGTGGTTGAGAATCTGCCTGCCAATGCAGGGGACACGGGTTTGAGCCCTGGTCTGGGAAGATCCCACATGCCGCGGAGCAACTAGGCCCATGAGCCACAATTACTGAGCCTGCGCGTCTGGAGCCTGTGCTCCGCAACAAGAGAGACCGCGATAGTGAGAGGCCTGCGCACTGCGATGAAGAGTGGCCCCCACTTGCCGCAACTAGAGAAAGCCCTTGCACAGAAACGAAGACCCAACACAGCCATAAAATAAAAATAAATAAATAAATAAGTAAGCAAATATGGTTAAGAAAAATATATTAAAAAAAATTGCTTTGGCTCATCAGGGTCTTCTGTGTTTCCATACAAATTGTAAATTTTTTGGTTCTAGTTCTGTGAAAAATGTCATTGGTAATTTGCCCTCAGAATGGGAGAAAATATTTGCAAACAAAGCAATTGACAAAGGATTAATCTCCCAAATATACAAGCAGCTCATGCAGCTCAATATCAAAAGAGCAAACAACCCAATCCAAAAATGGGCGGAAGACCTGAATAGACATTTCACCAAAGAAGACATACAGATTGCCAACAAACACATGAAAAGATGCTCAGCATCACTAATCATAAGAGAAATGCAAATCAAAACCACGAGGTATCACCTCACGCGGTCAGAATGGCCATCATCAAAAAATCTGCAAACAATAAATGCTGCAGAGGGTGTGGAGAAAAGGGAACCCTCTTGCACTGTTGCTGGGAATGTAAATTGATACAGCCACTATGGAGAACAGTATGGAGGTTCCTTAAAAAACTAAAAATAGAACTACCATATGACCCAGCAATCCCACTATTCGGCATATACCCTGAGAAAACCATAATTCAAAAAGAGTCATGTACCCCAATGTTCACTGCAGCACTATTTACAATAGCCAGGACATGGAAGCAACCTAAGTGTCCATTGACAGATGAATGGATAAAGAAGATGTGGCATATATACACAATGGAATATTACTCAGCCATAAAAAGGAACAAAATTGAGTTATTTGTAATGAGGTGGATGGACCTAGAGTCTGCCATGCAGAGTGAAGCCAGTCAGAAAGAGAACAACAAATACCGTATGTTAACGTACATATATGGAATCTAAAAAAAACCGGTACTGATGAACCTAGTGGCAACACAGGAATAGAGATGCAGATGTAGAGAATAGACTTGAGGACACAGTGAGGGAAGGGGAAGCTGGGACTAAGTGAGAGAGTGGCATTGACATATATGCACTACCAAATGTAAAATGGATGGCTAGTAGGAAGCAGCTGCATAGCACAGGGGCATCAGCTTGATGCTTTGTGACGACCTAGAGGGGTGGGATAGGGAGGATGGGAGGGAGGCTCAAGAGGGAGGGGATATGGGGATATATGTATACTTACAGCTGATTCACTTTGTTGTACAACAGAAACTAACACAACATTGTAAAGCAGTTATACTCCAATAAAGATATTAAAAGAAAGAGAACAAAGTGAAAGGCAAAGGATTGTTCCCTTTATCTTTTTCAGTTGAAGAAAAATTTTGAGAAACTACAGTCATTTGAAGTCCTACTCCATTATTAAATTTTTTTTTTTTAAATATATGTGCCACATCTTCTTTATCCATTCATCTGTCGATGGACACTTAGGTTGCTTCCATGTCCTGGCTATTGTAAACAGAGCTGCAATGAACATTGTGGTACATGACTCTTTTTGAATTATGGTTTTCTCAGGGTATATGCCTGGTAGTGGGATGGCTGGGTCATATGGTAGTTCTATTTTTAGTTTTTTAAGGAACCTCCATACTGTTCTCCATAGTGGCTGTATCAATTTACATTCCCAGCAACAGTGCAAGAGGGTTCCCTTTTCTCCACACCCTCTCCAGCATTTATTGTTTGTAGACTTTTTGATGTTGGCCATTCTGACCGGTGTGAGGTGATACCTCATTGTAGTTTTGATTTGCATTTCTCTAATGATTAGTGATGTTGAGCATCCTTTCATGTGTTTGTTGGCAATCTGTATATCTTCTTTGGAGAAATGTCTATTTAGGTCTTCTGCCCATTTTTGGATTGGGTTGTTTGTTTTTTTGATATTGAGCTGCATGAGCTGCTTGTATATTTTGAAGATTAATCCTTTGTCAGTTGCTTCATTTGCAAATATTTTCTCCCATTCTGAGGGTTGTCTTTTCGTCTTGTTCATGGTTTCCTTTGCTGTGCAAAAGCTTTTAAGTTTCATTAGGTCCCATTTGTTTATTTTTGTTTTTATTTCCATTTCTCTAGGAGGTCGGTCAAAAAGGATCTTGCTGTGATTTATGTCATAGAGTGTTCTGCCTATGTTTTCCTCTAAGAGTTTTATAGTTATCTGGCCTTACATTTAAGTCTTTAATCCATTTTGAGTTTATTTTTGTGTATGGTGTTAGGGAGAGTTCTAATTTCATTCTTGTACCTATAGCTACCCAGTTTCCCCAGCACTGCTTATTGAAGAGGCTGTCATTTCTCCATTGTATATTCTTGCCTCCTTTATCAAAAGTAAGGTGACTATATGTGCATGGGTTTATCTCTGGGCTTTCTATCCTGTTCCATTGATCTATATTTCTGTGTTTGTGCCAGTACCATACTGTCTTGATTACAGTAGCTTTGTAGTATAGCCTGAAGTCTGGGAGCCTGATTCCTCCAGCTCCGTTTTTCTTTCTCAAGATTGCTTTGACTATTCTTGGTCTTTCGTGTTTCCATACAAATTGTGAAATTTTTTGTTCTAGTCTGTGAAAAATGCCAGTGGTAGTTTGATAGGGATTGCATTGAATCTGTAGATTGCTTTGGGTAGTATAGTCATTTTCACAATGTTGATTCTTCCAATCCAAGAACATAGTATATCCCTCCATCTGTTTGTATCATCTTTAACTTCTTTCATCAGTGTCTTATAGTTTTCTGCATACAGGTCTTTTGTCTTCTTAGGTTGGTTTATTCCTAGGTGTTTTATTCTTTTTGTTGCAGTGGTAAATGGGAGTGTTTCCTTAATTTCTCTTTCAGATTTTTCATCATTAGTGTATAGGAGTGCAAGAGATTTCTGTGCATTAATTTTGTATCCTGCTACTTGATGAAATTCATTGATTAGCTCTAGTAGTTTTCTGGTGGCATCTTTAGGATTCTCTACATATAGTATCATGTCATCTGCAAACAGGGACAGCTTTACTTCTTCTTTTCTGATTTGGATTCCTTTTATTTCTTTTTCTTCTCTGATTACTGTGGCTAAAACTTCCAAAACTATGTTGAATAATAGTGGTGAGAGTGGGCAACCTTGTCTTGTTCCTGATCTTAGTGAAATGGTTTCAGCTTTTCATCATTGAGGACGATGTTGGCTGTGGGTTTGTCATATATGGCCTTTATTATGTTGAGGTAATTTCCCTCTGTGCCTATTTTCTGGAAGGTTTTTATCACAAATGAATGTTGAATTTTGTCAAAAGCTTTTTCTGCATGTATTGAGATGATCGCATGGTTTTTCTCCTTCAGTTTGTTAATATAGTGTGTCACATTGATTGATTTGCGTGTATTGAAGAATCCTTGCATTCCTGGGATAAACCCCACTTGATCCTGTTGTATGATCCTTTTAATGTGCTGTTGGATTCTGTTTGCTAGTATTTTGTTGAGGAGTTTTGTATCTATGTTCATCAGTGATATTGGCCTGTAGTTTTCTTTTTTTTGTGGCATCCTTGTCTGGTTTTGGTATCAGGGTGACGGCGGCCTTGTAGAATGAGTTTGGGAGTGTTCCTCCCCCTGCTATATTTTGGAAGAGTTTGAGAAGGATAGGTGTTAGCTCTTCTCTAAATGTTTGATAGAATTCGCCCGTGAAGCCATCTGGTCCTAGACTTTTGTTTGTTGGAAGATTTTTAATCACAGTTTCAATTTCAGGGCTTGTGATTGGTCTGTTTATATTTTCTATTTTTTCCTGGTTCAGTCTCGGAAGGTTGTGCTTTTCTAAGAATTTGTCCATTTCTTCCAGGTTGTCCATTTTATTGGCATACAGTTGCTTGTGATAATCTCTCATGATCTGTTAATTTTATAGAAAGTAATTTTGTGGGTCGTTTTTTGAGTAATTAAATGCTGTAAGAATTTTTAGTGGTTTTCTTTTCTTCATAGTTAGAAATAGTGATTAGAGTATCTTTTATGTTACATGGCATTTTTCCTTTCAACAGTTGTATGTATTTTGTATTCTTTGCTCTTCTCCATATAGACTTAGAATGGATTCATTGTGTGCTATAATCTGCTATTATCCTACATCATGAAAATGAGTTATTTCCATCTGTGAAATATAATGCTGAATGTAATATATAAAAAAGTAAAAGGCAATATAGTTTTTGTTGATAGATATCAAGTTGTTGATAGATGTGCAGTCTGAATAAATTTACTTCATCTAGGGATTTATATATATATAAAAATAATATTTAGCCATTGAAAAACAATTCCATTATAAAATAAAGGCCACATCACCCTACATCTCAGCACAAGAGCAGACCTGTAAGGTGATTTATTGTAAGAAACAGGAGAAATATTTTAAAAATTCTTTACTCAGGATGAAACAAGAAGATGGTGGTATATAAGAAATAGGAGTGGTAAGCAATACATAGAGGAGAAGAAGGGGAGAAAATGGAGTTAGGGGAAATAAGAAAGGATTATAGGAACAATAAGGATGCAAACACATAATTAAAATTCACTTGAAGGATGTAAAGATCAGAATTGACACTTTTAGAATATTGACTCATATGTGGAAGGCCGTCTTGAGATGTTCTTCCACAATGTAGAAAAAAACAGATGAATATCATGAGAGAAAGTAGTAAATATAAAATAGAATTATTGAGGTTCCTGACGATGAAACCGGAACAATGAGAGCAGAAATCATTTTAAAAAGAGAAAAGAAAACTTTTCTGGGCTTAAAAGGACTAACTGTATTACAGACAAAATACACAGAAAGGGAGCCATATGGAGGCACAGTCTGCCATAATTTTAAAATTCCTGAACCAAGGAAGAAAGTGTATAAGGATCCAAGCAGAAAACAGGGTTGCTTATAAGGAGGAAAAAGATGTCAGACGTCTGCTTGGTAACACTTCATGCCAGATACAGTGAAATGATGTAACTGAGTACTGAGAGGAGAAGACGGTAATTTGAGAAGTTTATATCCAGTAGAATTGTTTTAATGTGTGAAGTCAACAGAAGGACTGCTCTAAAGATGCTTTGAGGTGCCTGCTGTGGTCAAGCCCTCTTCTCGTAGAATCACCTTCAACCCTAAGGACCCTGAGGAGTAGGTGGGCCCTTGGGCCATGTGACTTGCCATCTCCAGCTAACCTGGTTCGACTAGGAGTGGGCATCTCTCAGAAGTAACCTGTGAGTGAGAGAGTGGCATGGACATATATACACTACCAAATGTAAAATAGATAGCCAGTGGGAAGCAACCGCATAGCACAGGAAGATCAGCTCTGTGCTTTGTGACCGCCTAGAGGGGTGGGATAGGGAAGGTGGGAGGGAGGGAGACGCAAGAGGGAAGAGATATGGGAACATATGTATATGTATAGCTGATTCACTTTGTTATAAAGCAGAAACTAACACACCATTGTAAAGCAATTATACTCCAATAAAGATGTTAAAAAAAAAAAGAGTTGGCTAATGGAGATGAGCGAGCCAATTAGATTCTTCTTCAGGGATTTTGGAGCAGAGAAAATGTTGTGGTTGGTTTGAAGACTGGAGCTGGGAAGTCACAGGGATGAGAGTATTGCTAGCACCGTGGCAAGTCAAACCATGTGCAAACTAACCTTCAGGGAGAAGCAGAAACTAGGAGGACGAAGAGAAGCTGATCGGGGGAGAGACAGGAGAAGAGACCGGGGTCAGAGGGAAGCAGAGAGGCCGTGAAAGGAGACAGAGTTGCTACCTCAGTTCCTTTTTTGTTCCCATGAAGCCCTTTCATCTTTCGAGTTTTATCCTGTGTCCTTACAGTAAATCCTCTTGGACATGAGCAAGTGTCTCTTCCTTCCAGTCAAGAAAAGTTCTTACTACAAGGACATTTTCAGATAATCAAGGACTTATGAAGTATACCACCTTGCAACCTGGAATTGAAAAAGTTGCTTGAAGTAGAATAAAAATTATAAATCAAATAATAATGAAGTATGAAAAGTTTGGATTGCTCTGTGGGCCTCTCATCAGGCATAATACTCAATTTATCACTAAATTCTTGAGGACACTCGTCGCCTAGTGAGCCACCCTGATGTCTTAGCCACTCTCATGACAGAAGATGGCAGAGGGTTTGGTGCTTCTTTTCACAGTGGCACCAGGATGAAACTTAAAAGTAAAGAATGTTGTTAGGGATCATTATTCCTAATTTAGGCAATAATCCTGTAATCTGACATAAAGGATCTTTCAGAGCAGCTTCTCTCTGAGGTAGCATTTATCATCAGGATTTTCAGCAAATATTTATTAAGAATTAACAGTGTGTAGGCTACTTTGTTAGCTAAAGGTTATCTGTTGATTAGAATGCTTGGTTATAAGAGAAATAATGATCTTATATGTTTATCATAGGGCATTATCTTTGTAAAAAATTAATTTAAAAAATTGAAGTATAGTTGATTTACAATGTTGTGTTAGTTTCCGGTGTACAGCAAAGTGATTCAGTTGTACATATATATATATATATATATATATATATATATTCTCTTTCATATTCTTTTCCATTATGGTTTTATCATCAGGATTTTAATTGCATTTAAATATAACTACAACAATGTAGCAAACATCTACAACGTAGCCTGGGAAGAAAACTGGGAAAAAAATACCAAAATATTGACATGATTTTTTTTGATGGTGGGACGAGAAGTGATTTTTTTTTTCTTTTCTCTCTCTCTCTCTCTCATACACCACATATCCACACACATGTTTGTGTGTGTATGTTTGCTTCAGTGAGTAAATATTGATTTTTAAATGAAAAGGTAAACTTTATATTAAAACATTTGAAAAAATACTGAGCAACATTTCCAAATAAAACCGTAGTAATGACTTACTAAGAGCCTGCTATTTGTGGGTACCATGTTCAGGCTGTTTATAAGCATTGTCTCCCCAAATGTTGTGAATCCAACAAAGAGAGGGTGGGTTATTGCCATTTTCTAGAGTAGGAAACTCATGCTCTTTGAGGTTAAAGACTTGACAAGGTCTCACAGGCAGTAATTGGCAGGTCTGGGAATTTGAATCCAGATCCCTTCCACTCCCGAGTCCTCTCTCTACCCCACTGCACTGCATCTTCTGAATAAGCCAGGGATTGAGATGGGACTTGTAAACTTGTGTCACTGCACTGGGATTAATCACTATGAGGAGGAATAGATGTTGGGGAGAATCCAGGTTTTTGAAGGAAGGTTATTTAGAGAAACCACCAGGTATATGATATGAAACAAGTCATCCACTCTTCTCCCTTTCAAGCTTCAGTTTCTTTGTGAAACTAAGGACTTGGGTCACCCAGTCCCTTGGCATCTTGCCACTCTTATGTTCTTGGGCTTATCTAAACAAGCACGCCAAACAGAATTGGGCTCGTTTCTTTGTTGTTGCTTGCTTTTTGTTTTTGCTTTAGCGGGGATTTGAGATGGGAACAAAAAACATGGGCAAGGTGGTAAAGTACAGTAGAGTTCAGCTAGAGAGTTTTATGGTTAAAGTCCCAGAAAGCAGTAATTATTATGCAATACATAATATGGGCTGAACAATGATTTGGAAACATGTAATTACTTTTTCATCTGAGTTGTACGTTTTTTATGGAAAATTCTAATTTTTTCATTCTAACCAGAAATCATAACACATGTTCCAGTACTTTCCTTAAATGACACTAGTTACAGACATACTCACACTATAATGACTCAATTGACCTAACCATAAGTTATTATCTTAATTTCTTTCTGTTTTTGTACCTGAATACATCATGGTCCACGTGTGTATTAAAGAGAGCAATGGCTTAGGAGCCAGGAGATTGCCCCTACCTATATATATAAAACTGGCCAAGTTACTCTACCTATCGGGCTTCAATTTTCTCATCTATAAAATGAGTTGAACTATGCCCATTCCAACACTTGCTGTAGCCTACAAACTACTTTTTCCTCACTTTTTAAAGAGTTCTTGACTCTGCTTGACTGATAAAGTACACAGAAAATATGACAGTAAGAGCCAGCATTTACTGAGTACTCATTAAGTTTCAGGTACTTTCTGAGTGTTTTGTATGTGTTATTTCAGTTAAATCTCAGGACATCCTTTTGACGTTAGAGAGTACTATTATTACTCCACTTAAAGTTAGAAAGCTCAGAGAATGTCAGTAACTGTAAAAGGTTGAACAGCTGAACATTTACTCAAGTAGTTCAACTCCAGGACCTGAGTTCTTGGGCACTTTGGTAATATCAAGGCCACACGGGGGTGGTGGAAGGGCCCCTGAATAGCAGTGCATATGTGGCTGGGGGTGAAGAGCTGCAGGGGTAGGTCTGTGCCTCTGAAGATGGCTTAGGGTAATCCCTTAAAATTGGTATTTATGCAGTACCTGTGAACCCACCCTCTGAGAAAATGTACATTACCCATAAAGGTTGACTGTCCTCAAAAAGAATATCCACTTCCACGGGGAATTTTAGAGAGCTTCGATGGAATCATCTGCATCCTAGTCTGAATGAGTCAGCCCGGGGTCCACTCAGCATTCCAGGCCAGCCATGCGACTCCTTGGCGATCATCTTCTGAGTTGGCTAGGGGAGTCTGTCAGGGTTTTTTTCAGTGGTTGCCTGTAGTGCCCAAGTGTCTAAACAGGGCAACTGACCAGTTGGTGGATTCGTCTCTCTCCTCCCCTTGCTTTCTCTTCCCGCTCCTCCTGGATGTCTTCCTGGCTGTTTTCTTTGCCTCCAGCCCTACTTTTTGGGTGGCAAAGGAAGGTGAAATTCAAACTGTTGCAAGATGGACAAGACGAGAAACTGTCACTGTTGACAGAAATGATGCCTTTGCATCCTTATAGACCTTGACTATTCCGCTTTCCCATCTGCCAACCTCTCCAACCTGGAGGTGGGAAATAAACAGATGGGGGAGACTGGCTTCCAACTGCCTAGATGTCTCTTGCTGTCACTGAACTGTTACCCCTGGATTACCACTGTCATGGTTATCCCACTGGGGTCATTGTGTTTGAAAAACACATCTTGATTCCTCTCCAATCCAGCAAAAGCATTAGCTTCTTTTCCTGTTTCTGCCGTTTCAGTGTTAGGTCTAGGAAATTAATACAATTCTGAAACTGTTTTTACTGCTTCAGTGTTTTGTGTAAAAGAATCAGTATTATCAGTCATATATGTGTTGTATAGATATTGCATATATGTGCGTGATTATGTATTTTCAATTGTTTTGTTCTACATTTGCAAAAGGTTTCGGGGCTGTCCTCAGAGCTGGTTGCCAGTAGAGGTGGGTTAATGTGACACTGTTGCTCACAGGCAAGCATCATGGAGAAAATTACATTTACTTCACTTTAATGACCAGAGTTAAGCAAAGGTTTTAACTTTCCTGTTCCAAAGCCTCTATAGAACCTCAGTCCGACTGAGAGGGGGAAGGCACATTTAGTGAGTCCATGATCAGGAAACGACAAAGGAACTTTTTAAAAACAGCAGATGGGTTTTGAAGGAAAAGAAATTCAGCACATTTCATAAAGGTAGGCTAACTAGAAGGATAGGGGGAGAAGGTGACAGGAAGGGTTAACCTCATGAGTGGGATGGTTCTCCATGCTTTATCTGAAAAACTGAAGGGGTTGCTCAAATAATCTCTCTTGACACTTCTAAACTCAAGTTTTATGAATTTTTATAATTGCATGTTTTTCCTTTTAATTTGTTGTTAGGCTCTCATCATTTCTTCATAGGACCCTTCCAATAGTCTTCTCGCTGTGTTTCATATTATCGCCTGTGTTCTTTTGCCCTTTCAGCCCAGCCTTTCCACTGCCTTCTCAGAACATGGATCAGAGTCTCCTTTGAAAGCTCCCCTCCCTCTGCCCACAGGGTGAGGGTCAGAGGCCTGCCAATCAGAGGCTTTCATATTGGACCCCAGGTCACCTTTCCAACCTTACTTCTCTACACCTGCTTTCCCTACCTTGCACTTAACCTTGGAGTGGAAATGGTTGTTAGTCCAGAACACACTGTTGACAGTTCTCCCCTCTGTGCCTTTGGGTTTCACATAGCCTGTGAACTGCCTGTAAGATGCAAGATCTGTCTGTTCCGTGGTCCTTGGCCCTCTCAAACACCAGTCCCTGATAAAAGGACAGAGAAGGAAGTGGTATGCACTGCCATCCCCTCTATTCTCCCAGCACTGGTCCTGAGGCAGGATCCTCTCAAGCTCTAGGCATCTCCCTGGAGAAGGGTGTAGCCACCAGTGCACACAGTTTTTGTGACTTTTGACTGGGTGGGTTCCTGTCAAGTGACTTGTCAAATATCTTCATCTAGGGAAAGTCAGAAGGGTCTGATGCGGTTCCAGGGTTCAGTTCTATTACATGTGGCCCCCTCCTGGTTCATCCAAAACATATTTGTTAACTAGAACTCATGACCTTTCCCCAAGATCTGATCTCTTCAAGAGTTGTTATCTTAGTAAGCGGTGCTATTACTTCTCCTGCTACATGTACCAGACTGCAGGAGTCATGTCTGATATCTTGTCCTCACCTCCAGATCAATCCATTACCAAGTCTGTTGATTGTAAGTCCCTAATGTCTCCCAGATTTGCTCATTGCCTCCAAATCTCCATTGCTACTCTCACCTCTTGTCTGGACATCTGAAATAATTTCTTCTGTGGTCAACCTCCATTCATTCCCCCAGTCCTACCCCCAGTCCATTCTCCATATTGTAATGAGAATGACTTTTTTGAAACACAGTTCTGATCATGGCACCCTTTGCTTAAACACTCAGTGGTTTCCTTGCTTTGAAGATGAAGACAAAATTCTTGAACTGACCTGGAAAGAGCAAAGCGGTTGCTCTGGCCTCTCACCTTTCTTACCCCTCCAGCCTCAACTTCTAGTGTGCGTCCCTCGCTCTCTGCACTTCAGCCTCATGAGTTCTCTTTCATTCCTTGCATGCACTCTTTCCCTTCCTGCCACAGGCACTTGCACAAGTCATTCCATCTGCTTAGGATACTATCCCTCTCTCACTTGCTTCATAAACTTTCCCTTTAGAACTCAATTTAGTCATTACTTCTTCAGGAGAACCTTTTCTGATCTTCAAGTCAAATTCTCCTATTACTTCTCTCTAAATAGTATGTTCTACCTCTTTGGGGCCTCATTACCGTTTTTTATTTATTTGTTAAATGATGCAGTTGCTTTATTTCCCTGTTGGGCTGTAAGCTCCATTAAGGCAGGGATCATGTCTGGTTTTGCTCATTATTAGATCACCAATACTTAGCTCAATACCTGGTACTTAATAGGTTCCTTTAAATATTTGTTGAAGGTACACTTCAATTATGTTTACGGTACACTTAAGTTCATGTTGTTTTCTCACTGTCGCTCCTCTTTTTCCTCCTCTTACTTAAGGTTCAGTCTAGATGCCTGATCCTAGATTATACTATCCTGGTCCTCAGCAGCCTGAATTACTCTGTAATTCAACTGATCAGTTCAGCTGACATTCTCTCAGTGTCTGCTGTGCCTGGCAAGGCACTACTCCTTGGGGATATACAGATGGAAGAGACATGGTCCCTGACAGGGTGACCTATAGCTTACCAGAATGTGGTGTGACTGAGTGCTGTGCTCAGTGATAACATAAAGTGACAGTGAAATACAGAAGAGGAAGCATCAGCTCGGCCTGGGGAAGCCAGGGGAACGCTTCAGAGACTGTGACACAGGGGCTGGACGTGAAGACTTGAGTGTGATTTTGCTAAGCCTGCTGGGCGGGGGAAGAGGGCATTGTTGGAGAGGAAGCCGTGGGAGCAGAGGTGGGAAGATGAATGTGTGTTTGGAGAGAACGAGGTTCAGTGTGGCTGGAGCAGAGGTGTCAGGCCCATGTGGAGGGCTGTGGTTGTTACAGACCAGGGTTATTGGCCTCCTTAATCAATAGAAATTGATGAGAGGCCAGACAGGAAATTCAGGCAAAGCTTTATTGGGGGCCCCTGCTGCAGCACAAGGAAGCGAAAATAAGCAACAGGTTCCCTTGCTCGCTTGCTTGCCGAGGGGGGGCGAGCTGGTTCTTTATATGGGGTGAGGTAAGCGTGTGTCCACGGGTTGGGCCAGAGGGGTGGCTTAGGTTTGCCCACCCCTTTGGTGGTGGTATGTGCCGGGGACATGCGCAGTACCCTGCTTTTACTCCGACACGGTGCTTTCCCTCCCGCAGCTCTTCAGAAGTGGTAGTTGGGGTTTTGGTCTCTTTGTATCTTGTTGTCCATAATTTTCCCCAGCTGTGCATGCACACAGTTATTTTTAGTCCCTTATAGTTCCTTTGTATTCTGTTGCTTGAGGAGATGTTTGTCCAGGTGCAAACACTGCAGCAAAGGGTCCCAGGTCACAGCCTGTCTCATGCTGAGAGGGGAGGCTTGAGGGACAGGCCAGGGAGCTGGGGCTTAACCCTACCCAGGCACTGTGGAGCCTCTGCATGGCTTTAAACACAGGATTAACAGGATCATATTTATGTTTTTAAAGCGATAACCCAGTCTTAGTATGGAGAGTATGCGGCGGCTGGTGGTGGCAAGGATGGAGGCATAGTGATAGGTAAGAATGTTGTTACAGTGATCTGCGCCCTCAATGAGAAGGGGTTGAATCTTCGCCATGGAAGTGGGAGGGGGTATGATGGGATGATTTGAGAAACATCACGAAAGTGGAAGAAACAGGACTTGATAATGAATGAGTCTTGATGGGTAAGAATGAGGAGAGAGTGGAGTCAAAGATGGCTTGGGGCTTTTAGTTAGAGGGAAGTGATAGATAATGATGCTTTGAATTGAGCTGGTCAAGACTTCTCTGGACCCTTTCAGATGGTCCCAGCTGGCCTTATTGGTCTGCAGATAGCAGGGTGGGTTGAAATGTAATACAGAGAATTAAATTTAATACAGTGCAAGAAAAAAATATTTGATTCATAATCTGAGTACAGCCTGAGCAGAAATTTGAACTGGTTTTCTATGAAAAAGCAAGCCAGGGGCTTCCCTGGTGGCGCAGTGGTTGAGAATCTGCCTGCCAATGCAGGGGACATGGGTTCGAGCCCTGGTCTGGGAAGATCCCACATGCCGTGGAGCAACTGGGCCCGTGAGCCACAGCTACTGAGCCTGCGCGTCTGGAGCCTGTGCTCCACAATGGGAGAGGCCGCGATAGTGAGAGGCCCGCACACCGCGATGAAGAGTGGCCCCCACTCGCCGCAACTAGAGAAAGCCCTCGCACAGAAATGAAGACCCAACACAGCTAAAAATAAATAAATTAAAAAAAAAAAAAAAGCAAGCTACCTGACTTGTTAATAGTATTAACAGAAAATGACAGGGGCATGTGTGAGCCCATTCAGAATCTGGATCCCGGCCCCTAAGCAGTGCTCTTGCTAGCTGTGACGAGGGCACATTGGTTTTGTCTGCTTATTAAGGCAGGTCCCGAAGGGCCTCTATTTGGCAATACTCCAATAATCTAGTTACTGTTTTTATTTTCTAGACTTATCGGACCCCCATTGTGTATACAACATTGAGTTGGGAGCTGTGAGGAATACGATTGAGTGAGTTGTGAAAACCTCAGTTCTTCTAAAGCCTCTGGTGACTCAGACTCCCAAGTTTCCCCCCAGATAGCTTTATTTTGTAAATCTGCCCAAGTGCCCCAGGGACTCCAGAGCCTCCCTCAGGGACCCACTTCCCATGGCCTGTACTGAACCTGGGCTACTTGAGCAGGTGTGTCACGCCGCGCAGGTGCTGGTTCCCAAGTGTGTGTGGAGAGCTCAGCAGATTGGCTTTGAAGTGCAGTGGCTTGAAAAGTCACAATATGAAACTATTCACATAAAAGGGGTATAAAACAACCTAGCGGCAAGATGGTGTTTGCATGAAACAGAGTCCAAGAAGGTTTCGGGGGAGACTGATAAGAGAGCTGCATTTGCTCTCTCATTCCATATCCCACCGTACTTACTGTCACCAGAAGTGATGGGCCGTCCTCGGGAGTCGCTGTTGTCTTATTTGAACATTTCCATCTGCTTGGTGCCCACTCATGGAACTTGGGGAAAGCTCCCACAGACACCCGGGAAAAGGTCCTGACCAGTTACTAAAGCCAAGCGAGCCACTGTGAACTCAGGCCTGATCGTGGCCTGAGTTGGTGTTCTCGAGATGGGTGCTGGGGCAGATGGGAGGAGATACAGAGCTTCTGGGGCTCTGTTTAAGGGGACGTGATGCCAGGGTTAACAGAAACAGTAGCTGCTTTGAAAGCCTGTATCCCCCGAGCCTACAACAAGGCTTAGAAAATAGTAAATCTTTTTTTTTTAATTAATTTATTTTATTTTATTTGTTTTTGGCTGTGTTGGGTCTTTGTTGCTGCACGCGGGCTTTCTCTAGTTGCAGCGAGCGGGGGCTACTCTTCATTGCAGTGCACGGGCTTCTCATTGCGGTGGCTTCTCTTGTTGCAGAGCACGGGCTCTAGGCACGTGGGCTTCAGTAGTTGTGGCTCGTGGGCTCAGTAGTTGTGGCACACAGGCTTTAGAGCGCAGGCTCAGTAGTTGTGGCGCACGGGCTTCGTTGCTCCGCGGCATGTGGGATCTTCCCGGACCAGGGATCGAACCCGTGTCCCCTGCATTGGCAGGCGGATTCTTAACCACGGCACCACCAGGGAAGTCCTGAAAATAGTAAATCTTTAATAGTTATTTGTAAGTTGAATGAATGAATGAACAAATGAATGAATGAATGAAGAACAAATGGATGAAAGGATGAATCAGGGTCCAAGCCAAGGACCCAGAGTAGGAGGCAGGGAACTCCAGTGAGAAGGTGGGTAGAAGCAGCTGGAGACAGGAGCCAGGCTTGGTGCCCATGCCACATCCAGGGCTCTGGTTCTCCTTGGTGCACTGGGGAGCAGGCAACAGACTGTTCTAGACCCCGCTCACCAGGGGGAAGGTATTCTGTGCTTTACCACCAGCCTCTCATTGGGCGGGGCCTCCCAGGTGGTAGATGGCAGTACAGTGGTTAAGAACATGGACTCTGGAGCCCGACTCCCAGGTTTCAGTCTTGGCTCTGCCACTTACTGCCCTGGGCATCTAGTGCTTTAGTTTGCTCATCTGTAAAATAGGATTAATAATAGTACCTACCTCACAGTGTCATTGTGAGGGTCAAATGGCATAATACATTCAAAGTGCTAAGTTAGGTATTATCGTTGTTTTTGTTTTCATTGTTATTTTTATTATTGAAAGTAGGGTGAAGGAGGCAGGATCAGATGTCATCTCTTTTTTTTTTTCAACCAAGGCTTAGGTTCTTAGAATGAAGGGTCAGTACTGAGCCACTGGCAGTGAGGGAATGCGTTTTGTTGTTTATATACGAAGGATGGTCTAGCAGAGTGTGGTCTTGTGTGGGCTTTGACATTCAGAGTCCCTGGTCCTCTAGGAAGTCCATGGTAAGCTGGCATCCTGAACTTGTGAAACTGTATGAAGAAGAGTGTTGAGGAGGAGAACCCAGAGCTCTGGTCAGTTCCCTGTGAACATTTCGTGGGAAATCATCCATCCCCCTGCAGGGTCTGGCAGTTAGGAGTCCTGAGTCTTAGGTTCACCATTAACCTGGGGCAGTTGTGGGTCAGTTACACCTCATTTTTCCTCTCTTTAAATTGAGCAGTATACTACGTGCCCTGTTAGCCCTATGGCATTATGACAGCATAAAAATGAAGAAGGGAAAGGTTTGAAAAGATTAAGATATCCATAAATGCACTTTTTTATTATTATTAAATTGGATCCCACTCCTCACATTCTGCCTTTTAGAACAGCATAATGAGTCATCATCTATCCTGGGACACATGTACCACAGCCTCATTACAGCCAACGAGGAGGAAATTTACTGTCAGTCCCCACCTCCCAATTCCCAGCACAGGCCTTTGTGCTGGTTCCTGAAGTGTTTTCTTTCCTATTTCTCGTTATCTAAACGTGACTCTGCCTTCGTGCCCAGCTTATGTTTCACACTCTTCTCCAAAGCTGTTTGACTCTTCCAGCCACAAGGCGTTCTCTCTTTTCTAAAATCCAAAACTCAGCATTGACTTATGCTTCAGCTAGCTTGGGTTTCTAACCTCTTTGTAGGCGACTTGCCTATACGAGCCACGGTTATCATGTGTACATCCAGAAGTACGTTGGAGAAATAGATCTGTCTGTACAGCAGAAAAAGTGCTCTCAGTCTTGAGATTGGAATCCGCCTTCCACAGTCTGTGTCCTTGGGTGAGTTACTTCAGCTCTCTGCACCTCAGTTTTCTCAACTGTGAAATGGTGATATTAATTTCTACTTCAGGATTTCTCTGCAGCTTAAATGATGGAAAGCTCTGAGCACAGTGACGAGCACGTGGTGGGCGTTCAGTAAATGCTGCTTCAGTTCCCTTCTCCCCTGCCGGGAACGGCTTAGTGGGGTAGGGGAGGAGAGGTGAAAAAGATATTTTTAACCCCACTGAAACCCAACATTTACTTCTCAGTGGCTTGTCTCATCTTCAGAAGTGATGATTTCTCAACAGGAATGAGGACATCTTCTGAAGACTGACACCGCCCGGATGCACACATCTTGTGGTGCCAAGAATCTTGACATTACAAGGCAAGACTGAGAACTGTTCCAAATTACAGGAGTCTAAAGAGACAGCACAACTAAATGCAACATATGATTCGGGACTGGGTCATTTTGCTAGAAAGGACATTATTGGGGCAATTGGCAAAATTTGAATGGAGTCTGAGGATTAGATCACAGTTGTGAGACAACATTAATTTTCTCATTTGGAGGGCTGTATTGTGGTTTTGTAGGAGAATGACATTGTTCCTAAGAAAGACACACTAAAGTATTTGGGGGTCGTGGTGATGGGACATCGTGCCCACAATTTATTCTCAAATGCTTCAGGGAATATAAGGTTCTTTGTACCGTGAAAAAAAAAAAAAAAAAAAAAGAATTCTGACATTAGCCAGAGTGTGGGTTTCAGCAGCGATGTCCTGACTCTTCACAAGTCTTGGGTTCCTTGTCTGGTGTGACACATACTCCACTGCACAAATTTAGGTGCCTGCAGAGGTTCTTAGTGCTGCATTACCACAACCCCCAGTGGAAGTGCCATCCATGGGACAAGATCCAGAACCCTTGCCCTCCCCCAACCCTATCCCACGACCAGCTGGAAGGAGGGCACCCAGCCCTCCTTGCCCCCATTCTGATGATCCTGCACCATTTTAGAGACAGCTCAGATTTAGTAATTCTTCTGAAAATTCTAACCCTGCTCCAAGATTGGTAGTTTGTTTTTCTAATTGTGTTTCTGAGTAATCCCCGAGGAGAGGCAGCTGGGCTGTTGGCTTCCAGGACCAGCCACCAGTGACTTCAAAGTGATGAGTGCTTTCCCCTTCATTATCACAAGGAATGACTTAATCAAAATGCCAGGAATCCTCTCGGTTATAAGAAATTTATTGGAATGATTCTTTTTTAATCTCAAGTCATAAAACCATTTTAAACTTTAAATGTCATAGCAACATTATGAACGATTTATGGAGGGGAAAACAAATTGGTTTATTGTCTCCCAGGCTGCTCTGGTAACCAAGGTACTTTGGAGAAGCTTTTACCTTTGTAAATAGGCGTGCAAGCTTTGCAGAATGGCTGAGCTCCTGAAGGTTTTGTAATGTTGAAGTTTTGGAAAGGGAAGCTAGTTTTTTAATTCACTCTCAAGGCCATTTCAGTTATGCCTGAGCTCTGATTTTCTGCAAAGTGGCGAAACTAGACTCTGATAGGGAAACAGGCTGTCCTTATTGACAGTCGACTACAATGTGAAGAGTTCAGTTTCCTTTCTTTCTGCTTCAAAATCCATGACCAGCAGTTAAAAAAAAATAAAAGGTTTGCAGTGACATTGTTCCCTCAGCGTTATTGATTGCCTTGAGAGCAGCTTTCCCCCCATTTGTATTCCTCATGACAGCGGTAACATTTTGTTTCTGTGGATAAACAGGGTTGTGAAGAATGAAGAGGGTCCACAGGGAAGCAGGTGGTGGGAATTAAGTTTCGAGAGAACTCCTCCAGGCATTAGGATTTTCCGTATAGATTCCTCCAGACGTCTCATAACTTTGAGTGCTTTGGGAGAAAGTTTCATCTTTTGACAAATAATTAGTGCTTTACTTGTTTAAAATGTAAGTTATTTATGCATCAGACTTATCTCCTTCAGAGATGTCTTCCCCAAAAACCTCTGCCTGTGCCCTGTACCTGGCTGAGGTAGTGGGTTATCTGGGAAAGAGACTCCAAGGTGGAGATTTGAGTGCAGATTCTTTGTTTTTCCCCTTTGGGTTTTCAAAAAATTATATCGAAGTATAGTTGATTTACAATGTTGTGTTAATTTCTTCTGGACGGCAGAGTACCTCAGCTCTCTCTCTCTCTCCATATGTGTGTATATATATTCTTTTTCATATTCTTTTCCATTATGGTTTGTCACAGGATGGATAAACAAGGTCCTACTGTATAGCACAGGGAACTATATTCAATATCCTGAGTGCAGATTCTCTTCTGGGGAGTGCTCTTTGGACAAACACCTTTGAGGGAGCGCGGGAAGCGGGTTTAAGCAAAGGGAAGATTGAACTGCTGTCATTCACAAAGAGGCCTCCCTTAGTGAGCCCCACGGGTAGCTCTGGAGCTGGGATGCTCTTCACAGTTGAGACAGAGAGGCTAGACCTTTACAACCCTCCCCCTCTTGACCAGTTATTGACTGCAGCTGCCTCTAGGAAGCGGCTGGGCCCTTGGCAGCTCTGACTGAGGGCAGTTCCTGGAGAGAGACTCAGCTATTCACCAGGAAAACAAATGCACGTGGTGGACGTGGTGGTCATGGTGGTTGTGTCCTGTCACCCTCAGCACTCCTTTGAGAAGTGTTCTGTGACTTTCTCCCCCCCGCAGGGTGATTCTTGCCCTCCTTTGTGCTTGGCTTCTGTGCGACCGTAGCTGTCCCGTCCCCCCATCCTGTCCCCTGGCCGCCCCTCTGTAGGACTGTAGGAGCTCCCTGAGGGCAGGGACAGGTCTCCTCTACCTCCTCCATTTCTCGTCCCTGCATTTACTGCAGCTCCTGGGCTCAGTAAGCGCAGGTTGAATGAATGACTAAATGCAGTTTCTCTCTCGTTCCAGCGACTGTGAACCATCTTTGCTTGTCTGCAGCATCTTTTACTGCTCCAGTAGACTGAGGGGCTGAGGAGAGGAGAGGAAGACAGGTTTCCAGAGGCAGCTGTGGAGGTTTCCTGCCCCCAGGGGCTCCAGAGCTGCCCACAAGGAGGGGACCGCGGCTGGCTTCTCGGTCCACAGCAAGAAGGGCCAAGTCCGGTGAATTTTCAGAGCCTGGCAGCCCCTGCTGCCTGTTCTTCCTCAGCTCTCAGCTGGGGTCCCTCTCTGCACTCTGACTTCAGAGGCTTCCAGAGAGGTTGGGGTGGAGAGAGGCTACACAGCTTCCCTTTTCTCAGGAACCTTCCAGGTGGAGGGGAGGGACATTATTCCTTCCATCGAGCTGCTTCCA
Source organism: Balaenoptera musculus (assembly GCF_009873245.2). NCBI lineage: Eukaryota > Metazoa > Chordata > Mammalia > Artiodactyla > Balaenopteridae > Balaenoptera > Balaenoptera musculus. The sequence goes on along the minus strand of NC_045785.1, from coordinate 146,606,897 downwards.
GGATCATGGAGAAGATAGACACACACCCACGAAGGCAAAAGAGAGAGACTTTAGACACAAGAGCGTGCGCAGGGCACACAGGCTGAAACCCATCTGCATTTTGGAGTGGCAGCTCGCTTACCTATGGGGTGTCACAGGCCCCTCCGGGTTCCGTCCCTACACCTGCTACCTGCTCGCAGAGCATCCTACAGTGCTCTTCTCGGAGGCCAGGGTTAAACATCCTGGCCTTCAGGACTGGCCTAGTCCCCTGTGGTGTGAGCTTCCCACATCACCTCTCCGTGGGCCTCGGTTGCTTCCTCTGCAGACGGGGCTGTTGCGGCCACGCTCTGCCTCCTTTCCTCTCTCTCTCCCCCTCTGGTCGCCCCCGGCCCTGGCGTCCCCTGGTGCTGGTACTTACCCACCTCATTAGTCTCCAGCTCCCTCCTACTCCTGTCTGGGGTTGATGTGTTGTTAGAAATGGCCCTGAGATTGTTTTCTCCCCTGGATAAGATATTCATCACTTAGATGTGTATTTTTATGGAGAGTTTCAAGAGGAGAAGGCTCCGTTTATGCTGTCATATTTCACGGGCACGTAAAGCCTTGCAGTGAGTGAGCGAGCGAAACCGAGGGCTGACCGGGTTTACGAGCAGTGTGTGTGGAGGGGCAGGGATGGGGACGGTGAGTGCCTGTGATTTTTCTAGCAGGAATTTTCAGAGAATGTAATAGTAGTAGCAGCAGCAGCAGCAGTAGTAGTAAAAACACATAGGTTAATAATTTTAGGACGAGGACAACCCACTGTTATAATTGTGTAATTAGAGTTTTGTTCACTGCTGTATCCTCAGTACCGTCTAGAGTGTTTATGATAATGTAGGGGTTCCAAAGTACTGTTGAATGAATGAATGAATGACTTCCAGGAAAATCATAACTCTCTACTCTCATTCAGCTAAGGGCATAGCCTCATTTTGCTGCTTTGTCCTCCTGGCTTGGCGGACAGGCTTTGGTTGGGTATTGTGCTCTGATGACGCTGTAACTCTGAGGGCCGAGGGGGTGATTTCGCTGTTCGGTGAAGTCCCGGTTAGAGCTCAGTGTAGGGTCTAGGCCTTGAACGTTGAGATTTGGATTTGGGGATGAAGGCACCATTCTCTACGCAGAGAGAGTCACGGGTCTGTGTGTGTGGGTCTGTGGAGGCGCCGTGAGCATGTGTGTCAGTGCATTGCTGGTGTGTGTAGGGGAGATGCTGGGGAAGAAGGGGGTAGCTTTCAGCTTAAGCCTGTAAAGGTGCTGTGGCCCTTTAAGCGGGGAGATGCCATCCCTAAACCATGGCCAGGAGGGTGGGTTTTCCGGGATTTCCTGTCCTTAGGAATGGATTTATATGGAACCATCTAGTCTTCCTCAAGGTGCCCCATGTGATCAGTGGAGCTCTGAGCTAAGGGTGGGTAACTGTTAGAACGTGATGCCAAGAGAGATTTTTCTTTTTATTCTGGGAAGCTGGTGAAGATCCAAAGCTGGGACAAGAGGCAATTAACCCCACATTCTAAGTTCAGAGTGCTGCCAGGGCTTATTGAAAGTCCTGAGTCAGAGAAGCAGCCCTACGCGCCCCCTCCCGCCACCTACCTGCCAATAGTAAGGGACCAGAAGAGAGGAAAGGGGTTTAGGGGGAGTGAGATGTTTGTAAATAGATGCTCTCATTTCCTCCATTTCCTATCCCTGAGGGAAGGAGAAGGAGTATTTCCCCTCTCTGATGCTGAGAGAGGAAGATCCCAAGAAAATAACTCATAAAATTTGGGGATGCCCAAAACTCTTCCCCCTCAGTTAAATCAGGACTAGTGATTACCTCACCTCTGAAAGTTGTCGAGCCACCAGGTTTGCAAAATCCCAAAGCTGCTGTGGTTTGGAGATGGGGTCAGGGGAGAAATGGAGAGTCTGGAAAGGGGTTGGCATCCAGCAGTCTGCTCTGTGGCCATCTGGCAAGGCTAGAATACCTGAGGTTCATGTCTGTTGGATGGGCCTCTTGGAAGGTGCCAGGGCTTGAGCCGTCTTGCTGGCATCTTCTCTTCTGCGCTTCTCCCCCTTCTTCTGCCGAGAAAGCTGTCTACCAGGTAAGGGGTCCCAGAAGCAAGAAGGTGTGGGTTGGGCCTCCTCTGAGAGAGACCAGAGGATGGATGGATGGGAGCTCCGTGGTGAACTTTTGGGTGGACACCTCACACCCAGACCCTGGAGGAGGGGGTCTCTCCTAAGAACCAATAAAAGTTTGCCACAAAAGACTGGCATTTGGACACATTGCCACAAGGAAAAACTAACCACGAGCCAGTTTGAAGAAACAGGGACAGGCCACAGAAAGGGGACTATCTCATTGCCATAAACCCTCACCTGAGAAGAGCTTTCTCTATCTGTTCCTCCCATGATCCCACCCTGACACCAGAAGTGAAGCACGCACCGGGGGAGGAGAAACGTGTGTTTACAGAATCCGCTTCCCCTTCTCTCTGAGCTGGTAGAACATACAACAATTCCTGCCTGTGCTGGGGCGACAGGAAACAGATTAGTTTTAATTCATGTATGAGATTGGAGTTGTAGGTCACATGGCCTGAGAAGTCCTGGAATTGGGCTGAGATCCTGTTCAGGAAGTGGCACCCATCAGTGGGAGTTCCTGGGAGGGTGGGGATGACTTAGAATAGCTGGGAGCCATTAGGGAAATACCAGAAGAGGCCATCAGTCAATCACCGTCAGAAGAAGTTCTCTGGTTTTCTGTTTTCGTAGGGGAGTTTGTGCTATTTCACACCAGCCAATCTTTCACATGCCATCCCTAATAACCATCAGATAACAGGACCTAGCAGTGTGGCCGTGATCAGACACCTGGGTTGAAACCTTTAGAGGCTAACCAACAAACCAACTGAACTAATGGCCCGAGACTCATGTATGGTTGACAGACACTCAGGGACAGAAATGATGCCTGTTGGGCCCCGTGGAAGCCTAGCAGTAAATTCGGTGCTGGTGGCCTCATTAGTATGCATGTGTGTGGACTCCAATCAGATAAGGGCCAGGAAGTGTTATTAAACCCAGCAAGGAAAAGTGGGCCAGCTGAGCCTTATTAGTATTGATTGGAATTTCTTCCCACCAGTAAATCTGCTTATTAATGTTGATGTTTGGAGTCCTTGTTTTCATAAGAGCAGCCACCTTTGTTCTTTTCTCTTTCACCCTTCCTTCCACCTGATTTTTTTTTTTTTTTTTGCAGTGACAGTTTTCATTTGAAAACGTAGTTTGTGAAGGCTCAGCCCTGTAATCTGCAGAGGGTTTGGTCTGCTCCACACTCTTGCTCCTCTTCCTTCTCCCCCACCCCTGTCTTTTTTTCTTAGTTTATTTTACTGAAGTATAGTTGATTTACAATGTTGTGTTAATTTCTACTGGACAGCAAAGGGATTCAGTTATACATATATATACATTCTTTTTCATATTATTTTCTGTTATGGTTTATCACAGAATATTGAATATAGTTCCCTGTGCTTTACAGTAGGACCTTGTTGTTTATCTATTCTATATATAATAGTTTACATCTGCTAATCCCAAACTCCCAGTGCATTTCTCCCTCACTCCCCCTCCCCCCTGGCAACAACAAGTCTGTTCTCTATGTCTGTGAGCCTGTTTCTGTTTCGTAGATAAGTTCATTTGTGTCATATCTTAGATTCCACATATAAGTGATATCATATGGTATTTGTCTTTCTCTGTCTCACTTACTTCACTTAGTATGATAATCTCTAGGTCTGTCCATGTTGCTGCAAATGGCATTCTTTCATTCTTTTTTATGGCTGAGTAATATTCCATTGGATATATGTATCACATCATCTTTATCCATTCATCTGTCAATGGACAGTTAGGTTCTTTCCATGTCTTGGCTATTATAAATAGTGCTAAAATGAACATTGGGTATCTTTTCAAATTAGAGTTCTCTCTGGATATATGCCCAGGCTCCCTCACCCCTGTCTTTTCTCAGCTAGTCCCCAGCTCTCAGGAGGGGTGGGGATAGGCGGGGTCGGGGCGGGGAGGGCAGCAGCTGCAAGTCACAGTGCCGCCAACCACCTCCTCACGTCACCCAGCCTTCAGAGAGTTTCCTCTTAGGTGGTATCTTTCACCTAGTTTTCTTAAAACAAGCGAAACCCCTAAACCTTCTACAATTTGACTCCATCTTTGCTAAAATGGCAGTTCTACTAGAGCAGCACTGTGTCCCTTTTGCTTATCACTACATGCCTTATCTGTGGTCAACCCCACACACTGTTAAGTGCATGAATATGGAAAAGCATCCTCACCCATCCTGTTTCCCACTTCTCCCCGCTGCTTCACCAGGACTCTGGGGGCTGCCCTCCCTGCCATCTTACCAACACATGGTGCTGCCTTCCTGTCATCACCTTCCTACCCCTGCATGTCCTTTCCTTCCACTGATACACACTTAGACCATCCTGCAGGCTCAGAAGCAATCCGAAGTCCGACACGACAGCTCTGCTTTCGTGCCCGCGTTAGATTGATTGCAGTTTGGCAGATGCTGTCGATTAGCTCTTTGAGTTGGAGACTGGCACTGATGAGACCAAGACTGTGAAATTTAACTTCATGTAATTTGCCCCAAAATAGCAACTTGTTGACCACAGATGTTACCCCTAAACTGGCCAGTCGCTCACAAATGGGTATGATTTGTTCTGGGAGAGTAAGTATATCAGACTCACCATAATTTAATATCACCAGGAAAACAGCTCAAAGTCAGTGACCTGCAGGGCCAGATAGGCATTTCATCCTTTTACATGAGGGAGGGTGCAGCATTATGGCTGGAGGGGCATGGGAGCCAAATTCATGTGAGGTTTCCTATAGACTGTGCTGGTTGTCGCCCACACTCAGTCCTTACCCCTGAGTGTGTTGAAGGAGTGTGGACAAAGCCCAGTGACACTAAAGACTCATACATGAGAAAGAGACCTCAGGAAGAGAGGCTGTATTTGCTGGGGCCAACTTTGAGTATATAGTTCATTTAAAGAGTAAAATGCATTACGTTATTAACTGACACTTGGCAAACTGCTGGATAAACGATACAGAAAGAAGGACTTTCTTATGAGTCAAGGACTGGTTCCTTATAGTAAATACCCCCGCAGATGTCAGAGTTTCCTTAGATGACAGATGAGCCCCAGATGAGCCAACCTCCCCTCCCTACCTTTCCAGCTCCACAATCCCTGGTTCAGAGAGTTGAGCAGTTTTGTAATCTTCCCAGTGTTGAGATCATAACCCAAGTCACATTTCTGAATGAATGCCTCCTGCTTGGGTAGTAGGTACCCAGGGCCAGTTATTTGTTGGCTACTGTCAGGGAAGAAGTGGGAAAGGTGTTAGCTGATCATTTGGGTGAACAGGAGTATGCAGGTAGAGCAGGCCAGATGACACTGTCTACGTGAGCATTCAGACACATCTTCTAGGAGGGCCAGAGGGGCAGTCTTCCTGCTTGACCTTCAACTGTGTCTTGGGCAAGTGGCTACACTTCACATGGGCCTGGATCCCCAAGGATTTTTTCTTCAGCTTAGGTAATAACAGTGGTTGACTCCACTTTGTATTTGGGGGAAATACCATATTGCCAGTGGCAGAGACTTTCTTCTTACTCAGGTTTGAATATCCTATAACACCTAACACTGGACCTTCTACTAGAAGGTATTCAACAAATGGTAGTTGGATGAAAGCTAAAAAAAAATATGAAATGTGCTTCACAAAGCACAAATATTAGGTGGTTCCTAATATTACAGAAGGAATCAGGATAGTGGGAGCTTTAGCTGAAGGCTGGTGACTTTGTTTTGCAGAGTGCTGCAGCAGAGTTCTCCTACTAGGCTGACCCTGTGTTTCTTTCTTTTGCTACTTTATTCAGAGACAAAGGATGCATTTGTCCCAAAGGTCAGACACTTGCCACCTGCCAGGACTTGCCTTTGGGTCTGTTTTTGTTGGCTTGAGTGGTTTGTAGTGTTTCGTGATTCTGGTGGGAGAATTGCTAGGGAAAAGGAATAGGGAAGGGAAAAAAGCTGTCTAGCATTAGGAAATGGATTTAGTAACTTTTTTTTCTTGCTGCTTTCTGGTCAGTTTTGAGGTATTCCTCACTGAAAGGGCCCACACGTTTTGGCAAAATGAGAAAGGAAAATACTTTCCTTTCCATGTGGTTAAACAATGTCTGCTCTTTTCTTCATAGCTCCAGAGCAGCTCCAGAGGAAAGAGGTTTCTCTCAGGATTAGGCATCCGTAGATTGGGGTCAGATGGTTGGTATGTGGTTTGATGGAGCATCCTTGGGAAAGGTGCCCAAAGAAATTGAAATGGAAGGCTAGGCTCTGTCTTGGCATCAGATCAGTTGCAAGGATGAGGAGTATATAAGATACCTCCTAGTCTGGAAATAGTGAGGAGACTGCATTTGTAAAGTTCCTATTTATTTCATAATGATGTCAAGTAGTAACTCATGGAATTAGATAACATATAACTTGAAAGAGTCCTCTTTAGCCAGTTCATTTTTAGTCAGTTGATAGGAATTTGCTGAACATTTGCTGTGTACTTCACACTCTAATAGATGTCATAGAGAATAAAGAATTTATAGGCATGATTTGTGTGCCCAAGAAGTTTATCTCCTGGTTCAGGATATGGATTAAGATACAGGAAAGAGTAGTGAATAACACGGTGTCATCTATAGTGAGATTCCAAATTACGTCATCAGACTCTAGCCCTTATCTTGCTTTATTTTTTCACAGAAAGTATTATTAATTAATTATTGTTAACAAAAGTATAATCAAAATTATTATGGATCAAAGTATTTCACCTATTCATTCGTTTACCTATTTAAGTCTCCTCCACTAGAATCCTTCGTGAGAGCAGAGACTTTGTTTTGTTCACAATTTTAAAAAAACAATTTAATCTCTGTCTGCTTGGCCCATATTAGGTGCTCAGTAAGTATCTGTTGAATCAGTGGAGTGGATCCTAAGTGCTAGAGGAGAGATTTGTCAGAAAAGGTCAATGTGAAGCAGGATTTAGTAATAGGCCTAATTTTTAATTCCATTCAGCATATGTAATTCAGCACCCGTTGTACGTAGAGTTTAGCTCACTCTGCAGAGTCAAGCTGATGTCTGGAGTAGTGGAGCTGGGGTTTGGACCCAGGCCTGTCTGGCTCCTAAAGCCACATCTTCCCGCTGCAGGATGCTGCCATCTACAAAAATGGCCAGGTCTTCCCCCCAAAGGTCCTGGGGGCCACAGGTCAGAGACAGAAATTCAGATCTGGTCTACCTGTGCTCGACCAACCAGGATTTAATTTGATTATGATGCTGTGCTGGCAGCTCTGCCATGAGTTATGTAGATGTTGTTCCTTCTTTCAGCTGTCTAGTCATTTTGCTACCAGGAAAATGAAGGTATTTTGTGTGTGTGTGTGTGTGTGTGTGTGTGTGTGTGTGTTATAAGTGAAACCATGTGTTCCAGGCTCCATAACTTATTATCTAAGAAATTATAGCATTTCCACCCAGCAGTGTTTCTAATAAGGCTGAGAACCTGATGAGTCTGAAATAATTTGGGTGGTGGTCAGGGGCGTGAGAGCTTTGGTCCACTATGACATTAGAAGGCCCTAAAAGGCCATTTAGTAGGATCCAATGTTTGTTTCTTTTGGTTTGACCACCTCGTAGCTCTGCCACTCTGTAAAGTTTTCCTGTGCTTTCCTTTCTCACGAACCTTTAGAATCATGTGAAAATACTCAGTACTGAGGTGTTCAGGCCTCTAGGTTCTCTCTGGGACCATTCTAAGGAGTAGGCCCTACCTTCAAATCTTGCAGATTAAATTTAGTTCTTGCTTATTCTCTTTTAGAAATGTGAACAGAGAAAGAAAGGATGAGAACGTATCTGACATCTTGCCTCTCTCATACTTGGTTGCTTTTCCCCAGATGGGATTATTCTGAGAAATGTTTGTGGTGCAGAGCGCTTAACTACAGGTTAGAAAGAGCCAGTAGAAAAAGGACAGCAGTGACATTGTCAGATAGCATGAGCAGAGGACAGCATGGTGGATTCCTTTTTTCCTTTTCCTTTTTTCACTTTGAAAGCTTTGCAGATTGAGAAATGCCAAACCCTGAGCTACACTGACCATGGAGACAGAAGGAAGCTATCTTAGTCCACTCGGGCTCCTACAACAGCGTACCATAGACTGGGCGGACTAGAAACGTATTACTCACAGTTCTGGAGGCTGGAAGTCTAAGATTCGGGTGCCAGCATGGTCAGGTTCTGGTGAGCGTGCTCTTCCAACTGGAGACCGCTGGTTTCTCATTGTGTCCTCACATGGTGGAAGGGGCAAGAGAGCTCTCTGGGGTTCCTTTTATAAGGGCACAAATCCCATTCATGAGGGCTCCACCCTCATGAACTAATTACCTCCCAAAGGCCCCACCTCCTGATACCATCACACTGGGGGTTAGGATTCAACATATGAATTTAGGGAGGACACAAATCAGTCCATAGCAGAAGTTAATCATTACTGAGGGCCAGATTCTCTACAAGGTTCTTTCATAAACCTTTTCTCAAAGAAAGAATTGAGAGATATGGTGACAGTGGCCACCCTCTTTCCTAGTTTAAATACAGAATCATTTGCCATACTCCAGTCCCCAGCTGAGTTTGGGACAAGCCCTGTGGAACCAGGTAATTTCTTTCCTGGCCTATGCTCTTGACTTTTGTTATGGCTTCTGGGTGATCATGGGCTACTTTTTTGGGCAGAGAGAGGAGCTATTGGTTTAGTCATAAAGAGTTTATAGGATTAAAAGACTAAGAACTCTTAAAAATAAATCTGTTTGTAATTTTAAAATATGAGCAGGGCCCTTAACCATTCTATACCTCATTTTGCATAAATTTTATATAAATAAGTTTTAGCTGAAGAGGTTGAGCTAAGGGTTAGCATGGTATGGCGACAAAATGCCAGTTTCAGAGACAGATCTGAGTCCAAGTCTAAACTCACTGAGTAGTTTTCCTCTTCTGGAAAATGGGAAGTTTTTAGCTTACCTGATAGGTTTAAATGTGGCAAGTGCCCAGCCAGGTGGCTGGCATATAGAAGGTACTGGATGAACGTTAATTGTTATTCCTCTTTCAGAGGCACTCACACTGCTGTCTCTTTCAAGCAGTGATTGTTTAGTCTATCAATCAGATCATCAATTCCATGGAGGTAAGGAGTATGTCTCTAGCATTTTTATATTTCTCATCGTGCCCAGCACAATGTCTGATACCTAAAAGCCACTTAATAAATCCTTAATGAAGATTCACCTAGAGATGGTGAAACAAGAGATATCCGGTGCCATGACATTTTCAGGGAGACATCATTGAGGTGTGTATATCCCCAACACTTAGCCCAGTGCCTGGTGCATAGTGGGTGCCCAAAGTAGGGAATGAATGAATGAATGAGCAAATGAATGAATATGACAGAGGTTAACTGAATATGACAAACTTCATCATATTAAATCAACCACTACAGAGCCCTGGCATTGCGGGGACTAATGAAGCCTTAATTACAGGATTACTACTCACAAATATCATGCAATAAGCCAGTTCAATTTTAGGTAGCTATTGAACTCTTAGGACATTGGGTATTCACTGCTATTTCTAGAACACCGTTTAGTGTAAAGTATACTAGCCATACAAATCATGTAAACACTGATTAGAGAGGGTACTTGGGCATAATGTGTATTTTTCTAATCTGAATTGTTGACATTTGGGACTCCCACTTATCCAGCTTATTAAGGCATGTAATGCTCATAAAGAAAAGAGTGCTTTGTAGAAGTTCTTTTCAATCCGATCACTAAGGGTGAAGAGGGTGGGCGTGGGTGAAGAATTCTGAAGTTGCTGTGGATGTGAGGACATTAATGCTTTGGAGAGAGGAGTAGGCTCTCTTGCTTTCTCTTCACTTGTCTTCTTCTCAGGTGTGTTTTCCTTGTCACAGCTGACATCTGACAGCTATTGGGTGCTTGCTGTATGCCCGGCACTGTTCTGAGCTCTTTACATTCAATATCCCAGGTCATCTTTATGACATGCCTATGAGGTGGGTTTTATTACCTCCACTCGACCAGTCAGGACCCTGAGACTCAGAGCCTCACACTACTAAGTGAAGGTGGAATTAGAACCCAGGGGAGGAGTCATGCTCTCAACCACTGTACTTTAAGCTCCTTATGTTAATGCCCCTGGGTCAGGTGATTCTGCCCGTGGCGAGCACCTAGAGGGAATAAGGAGGTATACTGGGCATTTGGGGCTGTAGATTCAAGTAACAGACTAGGTCTGAACCCTAGAGCATTCAACTGTAGTCAAGAAAATGAAGCAACTGAAAACTTGTATAGTTATAAAAATTTAAGAACAGCAAAAAAAAAAAAAAATTGTGTTGGAGGTCAGGGGTTGTCCTTTGGGTTTGGCAGCTGAATGACGTTAATCTGGGAAGGAGCTGGGAGGTGAAGCTGGGGTGGGTGGGGGAGTGGAAGGTAGTTCATGAGCGAGTGGGTGGGAAGGTGGGAGGCGTGGTGGGCAGGGTTCTAGAGTGAAATACAGGGAGCATTTCTTCAGGGTCACCTCCCAAGGGTACCTGTGCCCAGGGATTGATGGGGACTGATCACCCGAGGGGCCAGTTGGGAGCTTCTTCTTGCCCATTCAGTAGTGCATCTCAGCCACTGCGTGACAGATCCAGCTCTCAGCAAAGGCGTGAAGGAGAGAGATTGGTTTTGGTGCTTCTCTGTCATTTTCCCTTCACCCCTTCTTTCTTCTTTTCCTTGCCCTCAGATGGGTCTACTGCTGGGGAAAGTCATGTCCCCAGCAGTACCGCTCACCAGAGCCCTTCTCCCCCTTCCTCTTGCCTTCTGATGAGTGTAGCAGATATTCCTTGAGCATCTTCTGTATATTAGAATCTCTGTTTACCTATTCTATGTGTGGCCGACTAGCTGGCTGTGATAGGTGAACCCACACTCAGTGACAGCTTTGTCAGTGTGCCAGTGCAGCCCCCCAGTGTGAGCGCATAGAGGTCTAGGGAGAGAGCCCTGAGAAGCTGCTGACACTTTTAGAACGAGGCAGAGAGTGAGAAGCCTGCGATGGAGACTGAGAAGCGGTGGCTCTGGAGGTAAAAGGAAAACAAAGACAGTGGTTTCACTGGAGCCAAGGGAGGAAAGAATGTGAATAAGGAAGGTGGAGACACGGAAGGATGCTCATGATAGATTAGGTGAACAGAGCAGTTTCCTAAAGTGGTACGTAATGTGTATTTATAGAAAGATGTCAGAGAGAACGTAGACAAAAAGGTCATTGGTGGTTATTTCTGGATTTTTTATGTATCTATTTCTAAATTTTCTATAATGAACGTAAGTAGTGCTGTAACGGTAAGACAAAGCAGAAATTTATCAAAAGAGGAAAATACAAGACACAGGCAATGCCAAATGTAGTAGACAAGTAAGAGGAAGATATAAATGTATTCATTGGCTTTGGCAATCTGGAGGCCATTAATGATCTTGACAAATGTTGTTTGAATGGAATGGGGAGGGACAGAAGTCAGATTGCACCAGGTTAAGGATCGATTGGGAGTGGGGAAGCTTAGAGACTGGGTGTAGACTGCTCTTTCGAGGATCTTGAAATACTTGACTGTGATGAAAAATAGTTAGGATCAAAGTTGAAGAAGTAGAAGTTGCGGGGTAAAAGAAAGGTGTTTATAAAATAGGAAGGACTGGAAAATATGTCTTTGTGCTAAGGAGGAAACCAGTTCAGTTAAGCTGGGTAAGGATACAGGGTAATTGATGGAGCATGGTCCCTCAGGAGTCAGAAGGGGATAGAACAAAAGAGCAGAGGCAGCCTTAGTCATGGAAAGGACATCTCTTCCACTGTGGGAACATAAATGAATGAGTGGATAGGTACCGATAGAGATAAAAATGTATGTGGTTAGGAAAGAAAGTGAGAGCACTCATATGCGATGGTCTTGACTTTCTCAGAAACATAATAGGTGCAGACTTTGGTATGAGATAAGGCTGCCTTGAAATAAATGTCACAATGGGCTTCATCATTATAATAGGTTAGATGTAAGCTCTCTGAGGGCAGTCTTCCATGGCACGTTCCTGAATGTCTCCACTGCTAATTGTTGTACCTGGAATATAGTAAATACGTAGAAAATGTTTGTTGATGATATGAATATATGGTTAGAAAAAGAATATGGTATTCTGAGTCTGTTCTTCACTATTCATGTCATTCCATAAATGTGCAACCTATTTCAGGTATCACAATCCCAGGGGAACACAGACAAATGAGGAAATATCTAGAAAAAGGGAAATTATAACAGGAGATTTGGAACTGGGTGTAAAAAATGGATAAAGAAACTGAGGATACGTTGTGTCCAAAATCAAACCTTTGGAGAGAGATGAGAACCTTCATCAGATGTTTGACAGGCTGCCGGTTGAAGACCCGGTACCCATGTTCAAAATGTTGCTTCAGAGAGGAGAACCAGGGTCAACAGTGAAAAGTACAGAGAAGCACGCTCTTTCCAATCTAAGCTGTCCTAAAAGGGTAGAAAAGACTGTTTCAAAAATCCAAGACTTCTTGGTCACTGAGAGTGTTGAGGTGTAGGCTGGATGGTTTCTGGTTGTAGGTATAGTACAGGGGGATCCATACACAAGATGACCTCTCAGATCCTTACTGTCTCCAGGGTCCTTTGTGCCAATAAGAGGGGATTGTTCTTGACCTCTAGACTTTGAGGTGTTATAATACATTTCTACCAGATTTATTTGAGTGGAAGTTCACTGGATTTTTGTCATCTCATAGTGATCTGAACACTTATCTAGAACTGTCATGCTTTGCTGCTACAAAGATAATTTAGGTTCACAGAAATGACTCTGAGGCACCAAAAAATGCTAAAGTGCCATCTAAATCAAATGAAATACTGTAGAAAGCACTGAATATGGTGATTGACACCTATTTGGGACTCAAAAGATAGATAGTATTTAATCTAATATTTCTTAACTATCTTTTTAATATTAGGCATACAGGTTATTTATGCCTCAAGTCTATAGTTATCGTGGGGAAACCACTTGATGTAGTGAAAAAAGCATGTGCTTTTGGAGGCAGACCTGAATCTCCTTCCCCTCTCCACGATTAGCTGTGTTCCTTTTCTCCTTTTAGACAGCTCAGAGTGAAGAGAACGTGCTTCCCTCTGATTCTTACCAGTTGGTCTGGGTCCTGTTCTCTGATGCAACATAGATCTAGTCTGCCAGTTCTTTGACTGGGGCTGTAAATAACCTTCTCAGAGCTTTATTTTCCTCATCTGTAAATCGGGGGAGGGGGCAGATTCCCTGGGTAGTTTTGAACACTGAATAACATGTAAAATGTTCAGCACAGTGCCCGGCTCATGGTGAGCAGTCAGCGTTTTCTCTCTCTCTTCCTTATTAAGAAAAATATTTAATTCATTGGAAATTCCTTCCTTGATTATTGTGGATAATGATAACCCTAATATACTATTATCTATATACTGTTAGTATAATAATCATTTGTTTTACATTAATTTTCAGTTCTTTTCATCCCTTTTGCCTTATCTGATGATCATGTACAATCCTATGAGGTGAACTGGACGTGGATTATAAACAATGTATCTCCTAGATGGACACTGTGGTCCTGCCTGGGTCACAGCAGTTCAGGGTTATGGAGGTGGAGACAGATCCTGGCATGTACTCAGGGTGCTGCCTGCCAAGGCAGGCTCACCCCCCCAGGGAGCTTCATTAACATCCAGGTGTGGCATCTAGGTGACCTTGGTTCCCAGGTAACTCGTTAAGAAAGCCTCATTTTATTTCGTGTGTCATATGCCCAAATATCTCTCTGTAGCCTGCCATTTAGATTTTCCAAAGGGAAATGTAAGATTACATTTGCTAAAGATTTGTCAACTTTTAAGGTTTTTTTTTCCTTGAGAGATTTAAGAAGGGAATGATAAACTTTTTCCTCTGACATTGGCTTTGGGGGGAGTTTGCCAGCCTTATTAGGGTTAACTTGAAATTGATGTCAACTAGTCAGTAAAGGCAAAATAGAGCCCCCCCTTCTCTCTGTAGTACCTTCCTTCTCTATCTCAGGTGTGGCCTTCTCTATAAACCCTCCCCTGGGGACCATTCTACAGACCCTCCCCCTCCCCCTCTCCCCTCCTCTGCACACCCCCAGTACGTGCATGCTGTTTACATCTCTAGGCTGCATGTATTTCCTTCTGCTTTGATGTGCAGTTTTTAACTGTACCTCTAGATGTCTGATTCTACCACTAGACCATCCACTCTAGGCAGCAGGACGTTTCTATTCATTTTTTTATTATCTCAGTGTCTCTCACAGTGCCTAGACTGTAGTAGGTAGTGGGCATATTTTTTTATAGGCACATTCCTTTCACAAAAGCAAATACGCACATGCATGATTTGGGAGCAAGGAGTCCCTTGGTTTGAGTCTAGTGGACAGTCACTGTACAGTTACGGGATACCAGGTTATACAGGTGCAACTCAGAGTCTCCGTTAGAGTTTCATATGCTTTGTACCCTTAAAGGATGGCATTTCCTTGGCAGAGTCCTGTGCCCTGCTCAGAGTGTGATGCCATGGGGTGTCTTACTCCCAAGGGGACTTTGGGCTCGGGTCCTCCAAAGAGCTGTGCAGCCCTGAGGGGCTCAGCAGAGACCCTGATGCGAGCTCCCTTCAAGATTGGTGTTGGGCACCTGTCACTGCACAGGGCAGCCCCTGAGAACGAGGGGTTCCTTGAGAGGACAGGAGGTGCTGGATTCCGCAGCTGCATCAGAGGCAGCACACGTGCAGGGGCTGGTGCTGCCGAGGAAGAGCATAAGCCCCAGACCCGCCCCAAGGCTGTCTGTTGAGTGAGTTGTTGCCAGTGTGAGTTGGGAGTCACCCTTGACATCCAGTGTGGTGGAGAGATTTCCATTCTACCAGCAGACTTCTCACTGAGGAGCTAGAACACTGAGGACTGAAGTGACTGAGAATTGCAGTCCTGAAACTCCCAGAAGAGGTCACTTAAGGCAGTGCCCTCAAGTCCAGCCTGAGGCCTCAGGGGTCGAGTCATGACCGTGACATAGCAGTAAGTTGTCGCAGACGTGATGACAACCAGATGGGTGGGGCTGTTGGCCCCAGAGTTGAACTCTGCAGAACAGATTGGTTGTCCCCTCCATCTGGTCCACTCTAGCAGCCCCCTGGATGGTTCTCGGCTCCTGACTCCTGAAGAGGAGTTGCTGTTTAAAGCCCATGGCCACACAGCCCGTGTGTGCTGTGCTTTGCAGCATGGGCGGCGACCCTCTCTCTCGGGAGGTTCCAGAGACTCATTCTAGAAGAGGGAATATTCTTGAAGGGGGCTCCCTGTCTCCTAGACTTGGCCATGGAATTGAAAAGGGTCTGTTTATTGAGTTCTCAAAACAGACTTCCTCATCTGGCTACCTAAGGCGCCAACAGTAAACCGAGAGTCAGCTACCTCCTGCCCTTCACCTTGTCTTTGGGCACATGACCCAAATAGACTGCATCTCCTCCACGTCCTTTCCTCCTTCCTTAGGGAAGCTGATGATGTTGGAGGCCCAGACCTGCTGGACCAGTTACTGGGCCTTAGATGTGTGTTAGTGGCTGTAGCCTGAGTCAGTGAGACTCCACAGGCAGGCAGGAGCTCCGAGGGGACATCCTTGCCCTTTGACCTCCACGGAATGACTCTGCTTGGGAGCTGCTCTTTGTCTGCAGTTTTACCGGGAGGCAAGATGGTGGTGTGGGAGGGGAGAGCTGGCAACAGCACTTCTTTCATTTGGACCCCAGCTGCCTCTCTGCAGGCTCAGACTCAAGATCTGGCTTTTCTCTGCAGCTACATTAGCCACAGGTTGCTTGAGAGAACCTGATTTCCCGTCATCCTCTCTGCCCGCCTTTCTCAGGGATAAGGTAAAAGTCAAGCATAGTACTCTCCAACCCATAAAGCTTCTTTCTTCATCTCGACCCCACTTGAGAGGGAGCCTGGCGAGCAAAATCCCTTTCTGATGGTCTACGTCTTTCTCCAACCCTTGGGAAGTGACTGTTCCCCAACATGGATGACCATGTTAATATCCAGTTCTATGACTGGCATCTTTGGATTTCGTATGGTTTTATTGTATAAACAGTGGCATTTTTAATCTACAGAAGACTCCCTTTTGTGACACATGTTGAATGTCATCCTTAGACTGTCTCTGTAAAATGCTAGCTCTTAAAATATTAATCTCTAAATGTGCACTCAAGAGTTCATTCAATTATACCATAGCATCTTTTGAATAAGCAGCGTCATCTGGGTGGCTCTCACTGCATTAAGGGGAAAATGCTTATGGGGCATTGTTTCCCGGGCATGGGATGATGATCTTGCTTTGTTTCCATTAAGTGTTGCACTGGCATGGTTTTGTTGGACGCTGCTGCAGATTTATCGTCATTCATGCCCAAACCCAAGCATTATCAGTTTTCCCTTCCAGTGCCCAGCCTTAAAAGGTATCATGTCTGGTAGGGATTGTGGATCGTAATTATGATAAATGAGAGGCAGTTGAAACAGTTCTGTCAAAGCTGATCTGTCAGAGTACTGATTTCAGTCCAGCGAGGGAGCAGCCTCTTTATTACCACCAGCAACCATTTCTCTTTGATATATATTTTTTTAGGATAATTTCTTTCTTTTTTTTTTTTTAACATCTTTATTGGAGTATAATTGCTTTACAATGGTGTGTTAGTTTCTGCTTTATAACAAAGTGAATCAGCTATACATACACATATATCCCCATATCTCCGCCCTCTTGCATCTCCCTCCTTCCCACCCTCCCTATCCCACCCCTCTAGATGGTCACAAAGCACCGAGCTGATCTCCCTGTGCTATGCGGCTGCTTCCCACTAGCTATCTATTTTACATTTGGTAGTGGATATATGTCCATGCCACTCTCTCACTTCGTCCCAGCTTACCCTTCCCCCTCCCTGTGTCCTCAAGTCCATTCTCTAGTAGGTCTGCGTCTTTGATTATTTTTTAAACAGCACTTCGTTGCCTGGGACCTTTATTTTTCTTCCTCCTGAAAACAGTCTTCAATGGCAGTGTTTTGAAAGGGGTGCCTGTATATCTGCTGGCATTTTCTCCCGTTTTTCTCCCTTTCTGGGCATTGAAACCCATCTATGGCCCACTCAGCTGAACATTTTTATTACCAATGACTGTTACTTTTTAAGGAAGTCCAGAATACATATGTCTGAACTGACGAAGCAGGTAAACTGGGGGTGGGGTGGAGGGGTGGAAATTTGCTCTTAGGAAAGGATTTGTCACCTTGAGTCAAGATTCACTTCAGGCTTCCTTCAGATAACCCTCTCCTTGTGCATTTTGCGTTAGTGCATAAGTTAGCTTCATGGCAGCAGAGAGGTGGGGGGAATGGGGAACTCAGGAGCATAAGTTATGGTTTTAGGGCTCCGTGTCCTGAAAATCCATTAGAGAAGACAGATCGTTCTGTTTTAGCAGAGACCAGTAGCAAAGCAGCACACTGTTGTAATTGATCATAACTCTTCAAGACCATTCGTGCTTATGTCCCAAATGTTCCAAACTATATAGACCTCACCCCTAGTTGTCCCCTAGCCCTGAAACTTTTACCAGTTGTAAACCAAGGCCTGGAAAAGAGACCATCACTGAAATCTGTGACCCTGGCTTCCCCATCCACACTCCACTCTCCTTTGTGCTCTGAGGCACTCTGTGTGTGTGCGTGTGTGTGTGTGTGTGTGCATTCGTTCATGTCCAACAGTGGTCCTGACCCCTCACTACTTTTCTTGTGGCCAAAGTGTGCATTGGACTTGGAAGTGACATTTGTGGCAGAGGAAGAGATTTTGTTAGCAAAGTTAAGCCAAGCGATCCAGCGAAGGGCCAAAGCCACACTCCCGCTGGCCTCGTGAACACCCACCCCCGCACGCATCTGGTACCGAGGAGCGTGTCCAGGATTTTATTTGAGGCTTTTAAAGTTAATATCACAAATCTTAAACCTCCCAATTTGGGTGCTCTAATATTAAAACCATTTAACGCTGAAATTTTGCTTTTTGGTTAAATCTCCCGTTTGGGTAGTTCTGGCAGCTTCCTGGGGAAGTTGGAGTTGGTAATTGTCCCACCTCTCGGTCCCTGCCAGCTGTCCCCTCACTTAGGGGCACCTCTGGTTGGCATCTGTGATTTAGTCTGACTTTGTAAATATCACCCTCCAAACCCCAATGCACTTTAGAGAAGAAAGTGGTGGAGGCAGACGTGAACAAGGACATTTACTCAGGAGGCCAAGCTTTCCAGCTGGAGAATTCTCATTTGTTTATATAGAGTGACAAGGAAAAGAGGAAGGGAATGAATGAATGAGTCAGAGAAATGAGGAGGATGAGGAAAAGAACAGGAAAAGAAGGCAGTTGATCAGGGTTCGTTGAGCACCCCCTGAGTTCAGAGTTTAAGTTAGATTCTGGGGGATATAAAAAGAGAAATGTTATAGTTCTCTGATCCATGTCTTGTCTGTGAGGTGGGGAGTCCCACGTACCCTCAGACCTGATGAAGTAGCTCAGAATTGCTAAGGAGCAGCACATCCACAAGTCTGAAGAAATAACTTAGCCCAAGACGAACACATGAATTCTGCAGAGATGAAGAATCATCGGGCCACCCACATTCAGTGGGATCAGCTGGGGAAATAGTCCCTGAAGTGAATAACGAACCCATTTTGAAAGATCAGATGGTGGAAAGAACAGCCAGAGGTCTTACATGATTGGGGGGTGGACTGGCATGATTGTAGGGCCCACACTTGTGCAAGAATGAAGTTCATTAATTGGAGTGGAGAATCTGTTTTGGAGACTCATAAGATGGAGTTGATGGCATAGGAGGGAGCCAGCTGGAGAATGATTTTAAAAAAGCCAGGCTGATGGGTTTTAGTTTAGGACGTAATGTGATGGGAATGCACCGTAAGCAGGACCCCTGAGGCTAGGGACTACCATTGTAAGACTGGATGCTTCCCGAGGACAAAGAATTGGCCTCTTCTTTGCCTCAGCAGTTCATTTTTGTTTTTGCCAGAGTGACCAACCTACCGGGCTTTATCACTTGAGATACTGAGTCACCATAGGAATGTAGAGTATACACCTGTCAAGGCTGTGGGCCTGCCTCTGTGGGGCCCTGTCCAGCACGGCTGTCTCAAAATCATCACACCACAAACCCAGATGGAGAATGAAACGCTTCAGCATTCAGTCAGGCATTTCTTTAGCGCGCTTGTCTTCAGAGCACGTTCTTCTAGAGGCCCCCCAAGGCATTGTACCAGCACAGTCATTTTTGAGTTGTACATGTTCGTTTTATAGTGAACATTTTCCTAACAGCTGTGATAAATGAGTGAGAAGATTAGGACCAGCAGGAGTGGCACTGAATAGGATGTGGGTGAGAGGCAGAGATGAAAAGGGAGCACAGAGGAGACACAGTACAGCCGCTGATAAGAGGAGGCATATGCCCCGGATGGTGGTAATTTGGACCCTGGGTTTGGGATCTGCTGATGGAGCAAAGGTTGAGAGGTGTGTTAGGATCAGGGGACGATGGGGCCTCTCCCCTCAACCCTTTCCCTCTGACTGTGAGACACGGAATCACACACACCTCCATCCTACAAACATGCGGGTTTGCCTGAAAAACAGCCGGCTTTTTGTACCCTCCCCCTCTTGGTCTGGCCTAGGGCAGCTTATAGATGCTTTCAGCATCCTCTCAGGAGGAAGGTGGGAAGACAGGCAGGCAGCCAGGAAATCTTGGTGGTTATTAAACTGAGGCTTTGAGGACCTTTTTATTAGCGATGAGACTCAACTCCACAGCACTAAAGAGTACAAACTGCTCACTCTCCGTTGCTCAGACCTCCAAAGCATCTGTTTTATATGGTGTTTATGTATAACCCAAAATAGATGTGGGTCCGGGAACCCTGGGGATTGCTGAGGCTTCAGCGTGCTCTTAAGCAAAAGAGGGTTAGCAGCCCCGTGGAGGGAAAAAGCACATGCCCCTTTTTGTGCTCACTCCCCCCTGGGCCTTCCCATCTCTCATTTGTGACTGGAAGCTCATTTTGAAGAATGACATCTTAAAGACTTGTTTGTTTTTTCAGTCTGTAAGCATGAAGATTGTAATACTGCAAAGACTTATGCATCACCAAGACTCTAACCTCTGGAACATTAGTAGGCGCTGCTTTAAACGGGTTGAATGACTAAACCAGTACAAGCACTTTCTGGTCCTGCCCGCCCAGCAGTCCCCCATTATAAGGAAAGGACTTGGTGAGGAGACTTGTACTCTGTAGATAAGAGGGGACCTGAGTGGAAGGGCTACGGTGATTTGAAGGTGAGATGTTGGTAACAGACCGAGTTGTGGTAGAGGCTGCTTTGCCCTGATCCGCCCACATGGCCCCTACAGGATCTTCTGTAGCCTGTATCAGATGTCTGGGTTAAGCATAATCAACAAGTCCATGTGAGTGTTGAACCCATAACTTTGAAGGGGAGCAGAATGTGCCACCCCCCAAAGATGCCACTTCGGCATGTGGATTATTTTGAGCTGAAGGCAATCAAGATCCAGCAGACTCAGGAAAAACTTTTCCCTCTAACTTAACTATCTCAAGGAATTTAGATAGGGGGCCTGTACCAGAAAAAGAGCTATTACCAGAGATAACATATTTATCTGAAAGACCTATCTGCAGGGCAGGGCAAACGCCTAATGGCCAAACATCTGCTCTTCTTAATCACCCTGTGAATTCCCTTCCTACACGTTGAAGCCCCAGATCCCTATCCCGTTCCGTAGCTCAGGACAGCATATGAGCCTCAACTGCCTCACTTGCCCTTGAGTCTCTCTGTCTTTGTGGACTCCCCTACATATGTAATTAAATTTGTTTTTCTCCTATTAATCTGCCTATGTCTCTTATGTTGTTAGCCCACCCAAAGAACCTAGAAGAGTAGGAGAAAAAAACTTTCCTCCGCTATAGCTTTGACCCCTTAGCACTAAGTGACCTGGTGCCAATGGTGGCATATTTAAGGCTAATGGTTTTAAGTGAAGAACATCCCTGAGCAAGCAGGCCGGAGGTCTTGGTGCCTTGAAATGCTTGTGAAAAATATAGGCATGCTAATCATTATGATAACGGCATCTTGTTTTTCCTGAATGCAAGCATGCTGCTGCTGGCCCATTGTTAGTAAGTATGCATCCTTCTGTTTATATGGAGTGTTAAAATCTCCAAACTCCTTAAACATGTACTGTATCATCTGATCTTTACAACAACTCATACCAAAGAAGATTTTAACATTCCCAGTATGTGCTCAGTGTACAGACTTAAGCTGAGCAGCCTTAATTGTCAAGGTCAAGGTTACAGAGATTGGTAAGTGGCAGAGCAGGACCAAGGCCCCATCTCCAGCATCCAGGTGCTGCCCTCCTTCTTATTCCATGCCTTGCTGCTGTTGCTGCTTGGGCGTGTTCTAGTGGTAAGGGCAGCTGGGCTGAGCCATTCATGCTCTTTTAGCCTCTTCCGCAGGGAGGAAGATGGAGCTTTTGGGGAGCTAGAGTTTGGGTTTTGGTTTATAAGGGTAGAGTTGAATCTTTCTCTAGGATGGAAGTCATAGGCTTAGGTTCATCAGCACAGTACTTCAGCCCACTGAGCTACTGGCTTCGTGGAAAGAAAAGATTAATTAAAAAAAAAATGTTGGCATCTAATTACATGAACCTAGAAGTTTAAATGTAGACTAAATATAGCCAGAGTTTAATCTCTGTTTTATAAATTCCACAGTATTTTGTTGCCAAATAGAACATAACATTTTTAATAGGCAATTTTTCAGAGTTGCATACAAAACTTTTAGCCAGCATCTTTCAGTAAAGGAGCTGAGAATTAGCCCAGCTCAGATGTGCCCTCTGCTTTGAAAGTGGACCTCTCTTAGCCTCTGGAGATGATAAGGTCTGCAGTTGCTCATTAACCAACTGCTGGTTCTTACTTATTAAAATCCCATTATGATCCGTACTGGGCAGAAAGATATTAAAAGTAAATTATACTTTCTGCGTGCATCTTCCTTTGAAAACTTATAATAAGTAAATATATAGTTTAGTTCCTTTGTGAGAACTAAACACCAGGCCTTTGTCCACTACCTAGAGGATGGGGATTTGACTGGTGGGTCATCACTGGGCTGTGAGAAAGAGAACTCAGATGTGGGCCAAGGCCAAAGCCAGAGCCAGGGTCGGGGTGCGGGAGCCACTGCCCGTGAGAGCTGGGTTTAGGAGAGCATGGCCACCTCTGCAGAGAACTCTAAGCAGGAACTCATCTCAGAGCCCAGGTGAAGCCAAGGAAGGTGGGGTCACCTTACCACCAATGAGACACAGCCAGAAGTCCTCCCTTCCCAGCCACTAAAGACTCTAGTGTTTAAAAGGCTGGTACTTGTCATTTTTGAAATCTCTCGAGGTTGGGATATGTCTGGAGCTTTGGGGCTGCATGATTTTTACTTTAATAGGGGAAGTAGAGTTACAAAGTGTGGGGAGACTTCAGAGCCTTCAGGTGTCTGTATTCTTTGGGAATGGGTGTCTTCCGAAGTCTCCCCAATAATGAGAGCAGGTCCGTGTAATCCTTCCTTGTTTCCTAATCTTTCATAATGCGTCTGTGACAGTGTGACAGTTTATCACAAATGTAAAAGCTATTGGAGATTATGAAAAGTAAATGAAAATTATATTGTTAGGTATTTAAATACTGTTGACTAGTAACTATATAATAACGCGTGCATGCATACACACACACACACACACACACACACACACACACACACACACACACACACACACACACACACACACACATACACACATACATATGTAGAACTGCCTTAAAGAATTTTACAGTTTAGCTGAAATGACCATCATAATAGAAAAGACATCTTTTGCTGAATAACTGTTCAATTCAGTGGTACAAACAGTAGGTTCTCTGGGTTAAATAGAGAGTGGGAATATTTAAAAGAGACTTCCTGGAGGAGTTGGGAAACCAGAGAGGATGGAGGATGTGAAAATGGTATGACCAAAGGCCCAGAAGTGTGAAAGCCCCATTTATTCAGGATTTCAGGATTTTTCAAGAGAACTAGTGGGAAATAGGGTAGAAAGATAAGGCAGAGCTGGAACAGGATGTCAGCCACTGCCTGCCCCAGCCCAGCCAAGTAATAGGTAATTGAAGATGGGAAGTCAGCAACTTCAACTCAATCCATGGGACAGTAAAAACCAAGTCTTTCAGTATCTTAGCTGCCTCATCCTCTTACCTCGCTAGGGTCTGGGGTTCATGGCAAAGGGTTTGAAACTAACATGGCAAGCCAGGAAGCTATCGGGTAGGTCCTGGACAAAAAGAGAGCATTGTGATTTTAAGAGTAATGTCTTTTTAAAATTTTTAAAATTTGTTTTACATCTTTATTAGAGTATCATTGCTTTACAATGCTGTGTTAGTTTCTGCTGTATAACAAAGTGAATCAGCTATATGTATACATATATCCCCATATCTCCTCCCTCTTGTGTCTCCCTCCCACCCTCCCTATCCCACCCCTCTAGGTGGTCACAGAGCACCAAGCTGATCTCCCTGTGCTATGCGGCTGTTTCCCACTAGCTATCTATTTTACATTTGGTAGTGTATATGTGCCCATGCCCCTCTCTCACTTCATCCCAGCTTACCCTTCCCCCTCCCCGTGTCCTCAAGTCCATTCTCTACGTCTGCATCTTTATTCCTGTCCTTCCCCTAGGTTCTTAGGAACCATTTTTTTTTAATATATATATGTGTTAGCATATAGTATTTGTTTTTCTCTTTCTGACTTACTTCACTCTGTATGACAGTCTCTAGGTCCATCCACCTCACTACAAATAACTCAATTTTGTTTCTTTTTATGACTGAGACTTACATTATATTTTATATTTATATATAATATAGTATATATTATATACAGTATTATATTTATATTCCATTGTGTATATGTACCACATCTTCTTTATCCATTCATCTGTCAGTGGACATTTAGGTTGCTTCCATGTCCTGGCTATTGTAAATAGTGCTGCAGTGAACATTGTGGTACATGTCTCTTTTTGAATTATGGTTTTCTCTGGGTATATGCCCAGTAGTGGGATTGCTGGGTCGTGTGGTAGTTCTATTTTTCGTTTTTTAAGGAACCTCCATACTGTTCTCCATAGTGGCTGTATCAATTTACATTCCCACCAACAGTGCAAGAGGGTTCCCTTTTCTCCACACCCTCTCCAGCATTTATTGTTACCATGTGGATTCTCACCACCCCTGTCCCAACTGTCAGACATTCTTGAGTTGTTTTTCAGAGTGGGTATGAGGGAAATAGATACTTTCTTCTCCCTTCACGTATGCCTACTACTCAGCAACAAGCCCCAACCATCAACCTCTTACACCTAACTTCTAACATAGACATCTGCAGGATGCCTGCCTGGACAAGACGGCAGGTGGGACAGAAGGAATTTATTTAGTCTGTTTAAAAATGGAACTTGTAACTCTGGCTTTCTGGCACAGAGCTCCTTGGCCTAAACTCCTTTGTAAATAATGAGCATCTTTCTTCCTAGTAAGACTCCTTTCCTACAGAGGATATTTCTTCAGTTAATAAAATACTGGTGGATGTTTCTGTGGAGACCGCTTTGAAGATTTGGTTGAATCAGAGGAACATATCACCAAGAGATGCTCCCATTACGGTAAATGGCTTCATAGAACACAGGCCTAGGGGTTCTGAAAGTAGAACATTCTAGGTTCGGATTCCACCTCTCCCATGTAAAATAGGGCTGGTCCTTGCAAAGTTGTGTAAGTGATTAGAAACAGTTTATATAAAGTACCTGGTACATGGATATTCAGTAGAGGGTAGACGTTATAAATAACATCTACATTTTACATAGGTTCCTCCTCCCGAGTTGGGGGTTTGCTTTGTTGCATTAATTCTGTTAGATGGTTTTAAATTAATAAGGTAGCACAGATGGATGGTAACTACCTCAGGCAACATTCTCTGCAAGCAGTGACCCCACGAAGCCAGCCTGGCAGGGGCAGGCCTTGTGCACACTCAAGCTCGCACAGTCACTGACAGGAAAAAAATCTTTTCATTTTTGCTTTGCTGAGAAGGTGGTACTGAATGCTTTCTTCCACTGGGAAATCAATTTCACTGTGCAGTGGGTCTAAGTAAGTGAGATCGTACTACTGCTTTTCTAAAAGAGACACATATTTCTGTTTTTATTAATCATGGAACTGACCCAAGCCTGGTAGAATTTATAAAAGGAAACATGCTCGCTCTCCTTCTTGCTGTATCTACTGCCTTCTAGAAATTAAGAGAGAAGAAGGGACTTTTGTCTTCCAGTCTGGAAACCATACCCTCTTCTGGTTTAAAACAAGCAAGCAACCTCATGTCCTTGGAGACCAGCCATATGTGAGTTTCTGGAGTAAAAGGAATTTTCAGAGATTTTTGTCGGCTGTCACTTTTGAAGGCAAAGTAACAAAGCCATGAGGCCAAGAGATGCCTGAAATAGCTGTGCATGTAACTATGGGGCTAGATGCTTCCTTGTCACAAGCTTGAAAACATGTTCTTTTTGGAGTTGAATCTAATATTAAGGACCATTGATGTGGACGATGCGAGGTTTTTATTCTATACTGGGGTTTTCTGATATATATAGTGCGGCTCACTTTAATGTAGTGAGATACAACAAAAATCTCAACATAAAACACACCAGTGTTGGATGAGAAGAGTATTAGGATCAGAATTAACTTGTTTTATAAAATGATTATCTGCAAAGTTTCTGTAAACAGTTATTCCTTATCCTTTTGAACTTGGTTTGACCACCCCATTTTTTTTTTTTAAATATGCAACCTTTTTACACACAGAACTGATTGTATGAAGTGGCGCATAGCCTCATGGAGCTCCATGATGGGTCAGTGGTTACCTTCATGCAGGTAGGAGGCTGCAGAGGTTTGTGGTCCATTTTTTGCCTCTGCTGAGTCTTCTACACCAATAACCAAGCAGCCTGTAGGGGGCAGCAGAATGCCAAATAAAACGCCTGTTCCTGGGGCTGTCAGGCTTTTCTGGCTCATTGCCCACCCCTTCTTGGTCCATGATGCAGCACCCACCCTTCTCCCCTTTGCCTGGCAAAATTCATCCTCTAGGCCTTGCCAGGGTGGGGACCTTTACCATTAAGCCTCCCATAACCCACTCGCCTCCACTGACCCTGTTCTCCTCCACATTCTTAAGCCCTCCTGGTCTACTTTGTACCATATCGTATAGCAAACAAGTACCATATCAGCTTAATGATGGGACTTGTTTGCTATTGTTTCACAGCCAGCTATACCTGTCCTTTGGACAGGAACAACGTCTTATGTCTCTGTGTTGCTCATAATGCCAGGACTGCACTGGAGGCCTAAATAAATGCTTGACAACAGACGGAGGATTCCTTAATCTGTAGTGAGTGCTTGATGCGTATTTGCTAACTTGATTGTCAAGATGGTCTTGTTTGTGCACAAGAGAAAGTATTTTCTTTGCTTCGCTTGTTTCTGAAATACCTACACTCTCACATGCTTTCCGGTTTGTTTCAGATTGGGATGTAAGATAGGAGGGCTTTCAAAATAAACCCAGAGGTGTAATGGAAAACATTAACTCTGGTGCCATAGATGCAGATTTGCATCTAGGCTCTTCCCTTTGTCAGCCCTTTTTTCTCACCCAGATAGTGGGGCTAGCTAAGCTGATCACATAAGCTACCATCTAACCTGGAGCACCTTTGAAAGTGAGGGAGGACATTTAAAAATACTTGTAGTCACATAGTCTTTAGAAGTATTTATTGACTGGGGAATGGTTTTTATTTTGTATTTTTTGGCTTGCCTATAAAACTGTTCTATTCGAAAATGATTTTCAAAATAACATTTCTGAGAAAATATTAAAATAATATATAAACAAGACAACTTGTCCATGGGTTGGCATGCTAGAACAGCATATGGTGTTTCAAAGAATCAAGCCGAGTGATCCATGGAAAGTGTCTAGTGCCGTGCCTGGGACACACTGTGTGTTCAGGAAATGATGATTTCCTTCTCCTTCGTGGAAGAAGGTTGGACAAAGAAGCACTGACCAGCAGTAAACAAAAGCCTATGGGCTTTTTAAAAAAGGCTGCTATAAGGAGGGTGTGTTCCTAGTTGTCCAGATCCTGACAACCCAAGATGTGAGTTTTGCCCAACTCTAGCAGGAACATACTGATTGAAGAACATGGCTCTGTGGGTATGTAATCAGACAGCTGTCTCAGCAGTAGAGAACATACCTGAGGGATGGCTGTGCCTTTCGGGTGATAAGTTGGCTGCCCTGTGAGCACAGAGCTCTTCTCTTCACTAGCAAGTTCCTTAATGCTTCTGGGCAACTTGCCGGGAAAGCTGGAGGATCTGGCCTTGGCACCCCTCTTCTGCAGGAGCTGTCCTGCCATTTAGGGGCCTGAATTCAGCAATTGTGCTTAAATACTGGGTTTACCAGAAACTTAATAGTTTGAGCTGTAAAATACATACCTGCCTTGAAGTCTGGTGTCCCCATGTAACCAGAAACTTAATTGCCATTCTGTGAGTGAGCTTCTAGGGTTGGGTGCATCCCTTTTAGAAACTCTAAATTCAATACTCCTCACCGTGCCTCCTATAAGTGCTATTTTGCTCTAGTAATGAGAGCTCTTTAGCCTGTGTGTTCATTTAAGCTAAAGCCCCTCAGAGCTGAGGTTTATGTATTGCCACCTCCGTGTGTGATGGAGAATTCAGGGAGTGCTCTGTGGCTTCCTGGAAGTCAGGAAGGGTCTGCACACGGTGAATAGCGACGTGTGACGGGAGAATCACGCCCGGGAGCGAGTGGTATTGCCGGGACAGCCCTCCACATGGTTCCTAACAGCCTCTTCTGTCTCTAGGTATGTGTACATTCCAGCGGGCGGGTCCCAGCACGGCCTGCTAGGGACACTGTTTTCCACTGCAATGACATTTGCGTTTGTGAGCTTCTGGCATGGTGGGAATGACTACCTCTGGTGCTGGGCAACACTCAACTGGCTGGGAGTCACCGTGGAGAACGGAGTCCAGAGGCTTGTGCAGGCGCCGCGCGTCCAGGACAGCTTGGTGAGCTGGGTCCTTTCTTGTGCACTAGCGGGCAGCCAAGCTCGGTGGACCGGGTTTGGGAGGGAAGGCGGTCATCACGTTTACCCCACTGTGGGCCATTCCTGCTAGATGGGTTCAAAACTCGTGTGCCCAGAGGTAGGACAGCTGAAAAAGAGGCTTCTGTAGCTATCTTTTAAAAATAAATGTTTTAACTATAAAAGTAATACATATTTATTATATGAGAATTAGAAAATTCAGACAAGTATAAGGAAAGAAAAAAGTATCCTCAAGAGAAACCACTGTTAATACCCATTCTTCTAAATTTTTTCTCTCTCTCTATACACACACACACACATTTAAAACATGCTGTTATACTAGAGATATAGTTGTATCAGACCCCTTTTTTTGTCATCAAATGCATTTCTAACAACCCTTTTTAATGGCTTCATAGAATTCCATTATGTGGATATGTCATAACTTATTTAATTAGTCTCCTATTATTAACATATTGTTCCAGTTTGTTTGCAGTTACCAGTTGCATTGAGATGACTGTCCTAACCAGGATGCATTCTTCAGTGTAACATGGCTAAGTTAAAGGTTTTTCTCACTTTTACGTTTTGCCATACATACTGCTTACCTGTTTCTTAACTGCCCTGTAGACAGAGTTTGCCAATTTACATTCCTACCCAACAGTGCCTGAGAATGCCCTTGCCAATACTGAGTAGTACTGGTATTTTTAATTGTTGCTATTTTGATAGGTTTTAGTAGCAAAAAAATCAGGTAAGGATTTAAGACACATTCGCACTCTATAGGCAAATGATTTGGAAAATTAAGCATTTTTCTTTACACACATATTTTAAGTGATTTTAAACTGTGAGCAAGTGTTTTATCATCTAAATGTGGCATGGTATGTATTAGACTCTTACAGGAAATCATCAATTCTGAATATGCAGCAATATTCCGATAACCCTGAAAAAAGTATCTAAAAAGAAATATGCTAGCATCCGTGTTCATGGCAGGCAGTAAAACACAAGAAATTTACTGGGAAATGATTAATGTGGGTAAATTCCCCCCGTATTTGCAACTAAAACAAATATATTTCAAAAAGCCAACATCACCAAAATATGATACATATGAGTGTTTTTCTTTTTTTTAAACATCTTCACTGAAGTACAACTGCCCCACAATAGTGTGTTAGCTTCTGCTCTATAACAAAGTGAATCAGCTACACATATACAATATGTTCCCATTTCTCTTCCCTCTTGCATCTCCCTCCCTCCCACCCTCCCCATCCCACCCCTCTAGGTGGTCACAAAGCACCGAGCTGATCTCCCTGTGCTATGCGGCTGCTTCCCACTAGCTATCTATTTTACATTTGGTAGTGTATATATGTCCATGACACTCTCTTACCCTGTCACATCTCACCCCACCCCCTCCCCATATCCTCAAGTCCATTCTCTAGTAGGTCTGTGTCTTTATTCCCGTCTTGCCACTAGGTTCTTCATGGCCTTTTTTTTTTTTCCTTAGATTCCGTATATATGTGTTAGCATACTGTATTTGTTTTTCTCTTTCTGACTTACTTCACTCTGTATGACAGACTCTAACTCCATCCACCTCATTACAAATACCTCCATTTCATTTCTTTTTATGGCTGAGTAATATTCCATTGTATATATGTGCCACATCTTCTTTATCCATTCATCTGTCAATGGACATTTAGGTTGCTTCCAGGTCCTGGCTATTGTAAATAGAGCTGCAATGAACATTGTGGTACATGACACTTTTTGACCTATGGTTTTCTCAGGGTATATGCCCAGTAGTGGGATTGCTGGGTCGTATGGTAGTTCTATTTGTAGTTTTTTAAGGAACCTCCATACTGTTCTCCATAGTGGCTGTATCAATTTACATTCCCACCAGCAGTGCAAGAGTGTTCCCTTTCCTCCACACCCTCTCCAGCATTTATTGTTTCTAGATTTTTTGATGATGGCCATTCTGACCGGTGTGAGATGATATCTCATTGTAGTTTTGATTTGCATTTCTCTAATGATTAATGATGTTGAGCATTCTTTCATGTGTCTGTAGGCCATCTGTATATCTTCTTTGGAGAAATGTCTATTTAGGTCTTCTGCCCATTTTTGGATTGGGTTGTTCGTTTTTTTGTTATTGAGCTGCATGAGCTGCTTGTAAATCTTGGAGATTAATCCTTTGTCAGTTGCTTCATTTGCAAATATTTTCTCCCATTCTGATGGTTGTCTTTTGGTCTTGTTTATGGTTTCCTTTGCTGTGCAAAAGCTTTTAAGTTTCATTAGGTCCCATTTGTTTATTTGTGTTCTTATTTCCATTTCTCTGGGAGCTGGGTCAAAAAGAATCTTGCTGTGATGTATGTCATAGAGTGTTCTGCCTATGTTTTCCTCTAAGAGTTTGATAGTGTCTGGCCTTACACTTAGGTCTTTAATCCATTTGGAGTTTATTTTTGTGCATGGTGTCAGGGAGTGTTCTAATTTCATACTTTTACATGTACCTGTCCAATTTTCCCAGCACCACTTATTGAAGAGGCTGTCTTTTCTCCACTGTATATGCTTGCCTCCTTTATCAAAGATAAGGTGACCATATGTGTGTGGGTTTATCTCTGGGCTTTCTATCCTGTTCCATTGATCTATATTTCTGTTTTTGTGCCAGTACCAAACTGTCTTGATTACTGAAGCTTTGTAGTATAGTCTGAAGTCAGGGAGCCTGATTCCCCCAGCTCCATTTTCGTTCTCAAGATTGCTTTGGCTATTCGGGGTCTTTTGTGTTTCCATACAAATTGTGAAATTTTTTGTTCTAGTTCTGTGAAAAATGCCAGTGGTAGTTTGATAGGGATTGCATTGAATCTGTAGATTGCTTTGGGTAGTAGAGTCATTTTCACAATGTTGATTCTTCCAATCCAGGAACATGGTATATCTCTCCATCTATTTGTATCATCTTTAATTTCTTTCATCAGTGTCTTATAATTTTCTGCATACAAGTCTTTTGTCTCCTTAGGTAGGTTTATTCCTAGATATCTTATTCTTTTTGTTGCAATGGTAAACGGGAGTGTTTTCTTAATTTCACTTTCAGATTTTTCGTCATTAGTGTATAGAAATGCAAGCGATTTCTGTGCATTAATTTTGTATCCTGCTACTTTACCAAATTCATTGATTAGCTCTAGGAGTTTTCTGGTAGCATCTTTAGGATTCTCTATGTATAGTATCATGTCATCTGCAAATAGTGACAGCTTTACTTCTTCTTTTCCGATTTGGATTCCTTTTATTTCTTTGTCTTCTCTGATTGCTGTGGCTAACACTTCCAAAACTATGTTGAATAATAGTGGTGAGAGTGGGCAACCTTGTCTTGTTCCTGATCTTAGTGGAAATGGTTTCAGTTTTTCACCACTGAGGACAATGTTGGCTGTGGGTTTGTCATATATGGCCTTTATTATGTTGAGGAAAGTTCCCTCTATGCCTACTTTCTGCAGGGCTTTTATCATAAATGGGTGTTGAATTTTGTCGAAAGCTTTCTCTGCATCTATTGAGATGATCATATGGTTTTTCTCCTTCAATTTGTTAATATGGTGTATCACATTGATTGATTTGCGTATATTGAAGAATCCTTGCATTCCTGGGATAAACCCCACTTGATCATGGTGTATGATCCTTTTAATGTGCTGTTGGATTCTGTTTGCGAGTATTTTGTTGAGGATTTTTGCATCTATGTTCATCAGTGATATTGGCCTGTAGTTTTCTTTCTTTGTGACATCTTTGTCTGGTTTTGGTATCAGGGTGATGGTGGCCTCGTAGAATGAGTTTGGGAGTGTTCCTCCCTCTGCTATATTTTGGAAGAGTTTGAGAAGGATAGGTGTTAGCTCTTCTCTAAATGTTTGATAGAATTCACCTGTGAAGCCATCTGGTCCTGGGCTTTTGTTTGTTGGAAGGTTTTTAATCACAGTTTCAATTTCAGTGCTTGTGATTGGTCTGTTCATATTTTCTATTTCTTCCTGGTTCAGTCTCGGCAGTTTGTGCATTTCTAAGAATCTGTCCATTTCTTCCAGGTTGTC
Organism: Balaenoptera musculus; assembly: GCF_009873245.2. Lineage (NCBI taxonomy): Eukaryota > Metazoa > Chordata > Mammalia > Artiodactyla > Balaenopteridae > Balaenoptera > Balaenoptera musculus. The sequence goes on along the minus strand of NC_045785.1, from coordinate 146,574,772 downwards.
CATTTTATTGGCATAGAGTTGCTTGTAGTAATCTCTCATGATCTTTTGTATTTCTGCAGTGTCAGTGGTTATTTCTCCTTTTTCATTTCTAATTCTATTGATCTGAGTCTTCTCCCTTTTTCTCTTGATGAGTCTGGCTAATGGTTTATCAATTTTGTTTATCTTCTCAAAGAACCAGCTTTTAGTTTCATTGATTTTTGCTATTGTTTCCTTCATTTCTTTTTCATTTATTTCTGACCTGATCTTTATAATTTCTTTCCTTCTGCTGGCTTTGGGGTTTTTTTGTTCTTCTTTCTCTAATTGCTTTAGGTGCAAGGTTAGGTTGTTTATTCGAGATGTTTCCTGTTTCTTGAGGTAGGCTTGTATTGCTATAAACTTCCCTCTTAGCACTGCTTTTGCTGCGTCCCATAGGTTTTGGGTCGTCGTATCTCCATTGTCATTTATTTCTAGGTAGTTTTTGATTTCCCCTTTGATTTCTTCAGTAATCACTTCATTATTAAGTAATGTATTGTGTAGCCTCCATGTGTTTGTATTTTTTACAGATCTTTTCCTGTAATTGATATCTAGTCTCATAGCGTTGTGGTCGGAAAAGATACTTGATACGATTTCAATTTTCTTAAATTTACCAAGGCTTGATTTGTGACCCAAGATATGATCCATCCTGGAGAATGTTCCATGAGCACTTGAGAAAAATGTGTATTCTGTTGTTTTTGGGTGGAATGTCCTATAAATATCAATTAAGTCCATCTTGTTTAATGTATCATTTAAAGCTTGCGTTTCCTTATTTATTTTCATTTTGGATGATCTGTCCATTGGTGAAAGTGGGGTGTTAAAGTCCCCTACTATGATTGTGTTGCTGTCGATTTCCCCTTTTATGGCTGTTAGTACTTGCCTTATGTATTGAGGTGCTCCTATGTTGGGTGCATAAATATTTACAATTGTTATACCTTCCTCTTGGATCGATCCCTTGATCATTATATAGTGTCCTTCTTTGTCTCTTGTAATAGTCTTTATTTTAAAGTCTATTTTGTCTGATATGAGAATTGCTACTCCAGCTTTCTTTTGATTTCCATTTGCATGGAATATCTTTTTCCATCCCCTCACTTTCAGTCTGTATGTGTCTCTAGGTCTGAAGTGGGTCTCTTGTAGACAGCATATATATGGGTCTTGTTTTTGTATCCATTCAGCCAGCCTGTGTCTTTTGGTGGGAGCATTTAATCCATTTACATTCAAGGTAATTATCGATATGTATGTTCCTATTCCCATTTTCTTAAATGTTTTGGGTTTGTTATTGTAGGTGTTTTCCTTCTCTTGTGTTTCTTGCCTAGAGAAGTTCCTTTAGCATTTGTTGTAAAGCTGGTTTGGTAGTGCTGAACTCTCTCAGCTTTTGCTTGTCTGTAAAGGTTTTAATTTCTCCATCACATTTGAATGAGATCCTTGCTGGGTAGAGTAATCTTGGTTGTAGGTTCTTCTCCTTCATCACTTTAAGTATATCCTGCCACTCCCTTCTGGCTTGCAGAGTTTCTGCTGAAAGATCAGATGTTAACCTTATGGGGATTCCCTTGTGTGTTATTTGTTTTTTTTCCCTTGCTGCCTTTAATATGTTTTCCTTATATTTAATTTTTGACAGTTTGATTAATATGTGTCTTGGCGTGTTTCTCCTTGGGTTTATCCTGTATGGGACTCTCTGTGCTTCCAGGACTTGATTAACTATTTCCTTTCCCATATTAGGGAAGTTTTCAACTATAATCTCTTCAAATATTTTCTCAGTCCCTTTCTTTTTCTCTTCTTCTTCTGGGACCCCTATAATTCAAATGTTGGTGCGTTTAATGTTGTCCCAGAGGTCTCTGAGACTGTCCTCAGTTCTTTTCATTCTTTTTTCTTTATCCTGCTCTGCAGTAGTTATTTCCACCATTTTATCTTCCAGGTCACTTATCCTTTCTTCTGCCTCAGTTATTCTGCTATTGATCCCATCTAGAGTATTTTTAATTTCATTTATTGTGTTTTTCATCATTGCTTGATTCCTCTTTAGTTCTTCTATGTCCTTGTTAAATGTTTCTTGCATTTTGTCTATTCTATTTCCAAGATTTTGGATCATCCTTACTATCATTATTCTGAATTCTTTTTCAGGTAGACTACCTATTTCCTCTTCATTTGTTAAGTCTAGTGTGTTTTGACCCTGCTCCTTCATCTGCTGTGTGTTTTTCTGTCGTCTCATTTTGCTTATCTTACTGTGTTTGGGGTCTCCTTATCACAGGTTGCAGGTTTGTAGTTCCCGTTGTTTTTGGTATCTGTCCCCAGTGGCTAAGGTTGGTTCAGTGGGTTGTGTAGGCTTCCTGGTGGAGGGAACTAGTGCCTGAGCTGTGGTGGATGAGGCTGGATCTTGTCTTTCTGGTGGGCACGTCCACGTCTGGTGGTGTATTTTGGGGTGTCTGTGGCCTTATTATGATTTTAGGCAGCCTCTCTGCTAATGGATGGGGCTGTGTTCCTGTCTTGCTAGTTGTTTGGCATAGGGTGTTCAGCACTATAGCTTGCTGGTCATTGAGTGATGCTGGGTCTTGATGTTGAGATGGAGATCTCTGAGAGATTTTTGCCGTTTGGTATTACGTGGAGCTGGGAGGTCTCTTGTGGACCAGTGTCCTGAAGTTGGCTCTCCCACCTCCGAGGTACGGCCCTGATGCCTGGCTGAAGCACCAAGAGCCTTTCGTCCACACGGCTCAGAGTAAAAGGGAGAAAAAATAGAAAGAAAGAAAGGAAGGAAGGAAGGAAGGAAGGAAGGAAGGAGGAATGAAGGAAGGAAGGAAGGAAGGAAGGAAGGAAGGAAGGAAGGAAGGAAGGAAGCGAAGGAAAGGAAGGAAGGAAGGACGGAAGGAAGGAAGGAAGGGAGAAGAAAGAAAGAGAAAGAAAGAAAGAAAGAAAGAAAGAAAGAAGAAAGAAGAAAGAAGAAGAAAGAAGCTATAATATAGTGAAGTAAAATAAAGCTATTATAAAGCAAAGCTATACAGACAAAATCTCCCCAGAAGCATATGCATATACACTCACAAAAAAAAAAAAGGAAAGGGGAAAAATTAATATATCCTGCTCCAAAGTCCACCTCTGAATTGGGATGATTCGTTGTCTATCAGGTATTCAACAGATGCAGGCACATCAAGTTGTTTGTGGAGTTTAATCCGCTTCTTCTGAGGCTTCTGGGAGAGATTTCCTTCCCCCTCTTCTCTGTTCGCACAGCTCCTGGGGATCAGCTTTGGATTTGGACCCGCCTCGTGCGTGTAGGTCGCCTGAGGACGGCTGTTCCCCGCCCAGACAGGACGGGGTTAAAGGAGCAGCTGCTTCAGGGACTCTGGCTCACCCAGGCCGCGGGGAGGGAGGGGTACAGAGGAGGCGGGGCGAGCCTGCGGCGTCAGAGGCCGGCGTGACGTTGCAGCAGCCTGAGGCGCGCAGTGCGTTCTCCCGGGGAAGTTGTCCCGGGATCACGGGACGCTGGCAGTGGCGGGCTGCACGGGCTCCCGGGAGGGGCGGCGCGGAGAGTGACCTGTGCTCGCACACAGGCTTTCTGGAGGCGGCAGCAGCAGCCCCAGCGTCTCACGCCCGTCTCTGGGGTCCGCGCTGACCGCCGCGGCTCGCGCCAGTCTCTGGAGTTCGTTTCGGCGGCGCTCTGAATCCCCTCTCCCTGCCCGCCGCGAAACAAAGAGGCAAGAAAAAGTCTCTTGCCTCTTCGGCAGCTGCAGACTTTTTCCCGGTCTCCCTCCCAGCCAGCTGTGGTGCGCCAACCCCTTCAGGCTGTGTTCACGCCGCCAACCCCAGTCCTCTCCCTGCGACCGAAGCCCGAGCCTCAGCTCCCAGCCCCGCCCGCCCCGGCGGCTGAGCAGACAAGCCTCTCAGGCTGGTGAGCGCTGGTCAGCGCCGAGCCTCCGTGCGGGAAGTGCGGGAATCTCTCCGCTTTGCCCTCCGCACCCCTGTGGCTGCGCTCTCCTCCGTGGCTCCGAAGCTTCCCCCCTCTGCCACCCGCAGTCTCTGCCCGCGAAGGGGCTCCTAGTGCGTGGAAATCTTTCCTCCTTCACAGCTCCCTCCCACTGGTGCAGGTGCCGTCCCTATTCTTTTGTCTCTGTTATTTCTTTTTTCTTTTGCCCTACCCAAGTACCGGGGGAGTTTCTTGCCTTTTGGGAGGTCTGACGTCTTCTGCCAGCGTTCAGTGGGTGTTCTGTAGGAGCAGTTCCACGTGTAGATGTATTTCTACTGTATCTGTGGGAAGGAAGGTGATCTCCGCATCTTACTCTTCCGCCATCTTCTCCTCTCCATTTCTGAGTGTTTTTCTATAAAGATAGCCATAGTACAAGTGGACAGTCGTTTCAATAAAAACTGATACAAAGCACATAGCAAAAATAACACTCCTGAAGGAATTTAAATATGTTTATGTATGTTTACAGATAAGTATTTTATTCAGTACTAGTACTCAGCAATCAGCAGGAAAGAAATGTCAGTGAATTCCAGTAGAAAGTGGAATTTCAATGAAAGTCATGGCTTTGTAACACAAAGAAAAACCATAAAAGGTGGTATCATAAAGGTTACAAACTTCACCCTCAAATCTAAGTAGTCTTCCCCAAAGTGGGAAACCCAGTCATCAGCCGTGAGAGCCAGAAAATTCTTTTCAGCCCTGGCTGAAGCCCTATAACACATTTCCATGTTCCCTCATGAAGGGTCTGACATTAACCTTGAACTTAATCTTAAGCAGAGCTCCGTAGACTTTGAGCCATGGCTTACATTACTACGAAATCTAAAGAATCTAAAATATTAAAGGAGTAACCCACACTGTGCAATGTAGTGTATGGCGTGTTAATTTTGGTTAAAAATGAAGGAAGACAGTGAAAAGACATGCTCACAGGATGAAGCACTTGAATGTCTGCTCTGCCCCATCACAGCTCATTCCAGGACCTTCACGTGTTCACCTCATTTGAGCTTCCATCCGCAATTCAACCTCCCAGGTGTATAGTAATTTCTGAACGTGCATTTTTTCGGTGAGATATATGTCTTGTATATTGCAAATGTGGTGTTTAGTTTACATATTTACTGAGCAAGAACACATTTTGTAAAACCTATTTTTATCACCTGTCTTGCATCCTGACAGCCTGGTGGTTGGTTATGGCTGTTTGAACTAGGAGCTCCTTGAGCACAAGGTCAGGACCCCATTATTACTTATATTCCCAATGGTTAGCTGCATGTCTGAGTTAGCCTCAGTAAGTCAGTACACAATTAATGCTTCCAAATTGGGTTCTTTAGTTCTTCTTCCACTTGTCCAGTTATGGACTTTTTCTCCACTACTCTGCTTCTTATACAGTTCAGCACAAATTCTGTTTTCTTTCAGAAAAACATGGCTGGCATTCCAGATGTACACAGCCTTTTGAATAAATTGTTTCCCCACTTGGGTTACATCCTTCCCTCTCTTTCATGTATCCATTTCCCATTCATTTTTTTTTAAAGATTTATTTATTGATTGATTGATTGATTGCTATGTTGGGTCTTCATTTCTGTGCTAGGGCTTTCTCTAGTTGCGGCAAGCGGGGGCCACTCTTCATCGCGGTGCGCGGGCCTCTCACTATCGCGGCCTCTCCCATTGTGGAGCACAGGCTCCAGACGCGCAGGCTCAGTAGTTGTGGCTCACGGGCCTAGTTGCTCCGCGGCATGTGGGATCTTCCCAGACCAGGGCTCGAACCCGTGTCCCCTGCACTGGCAGGCAGATTCTCAACCACTGCGCCACCAGGGAAGCCCATTCCCATTCATTTTTAAAATTGAGATACAATATTATTGTACAATATTATATAAGTTACAGATGTACAAAATAGTGATTCACAGTTTTAAAGGTTATACTCCATTTATAGTTATTGTAAAATTTGACTATAAATTTACCATTCTTTTGTCAAAATCCAAATAAGCACTTAATGCCTCCTTGGTACTTAATTTCATCTGATTTTAGTCTCCCCAGTTGATCTGATAGTATTTTTAAAATGTGGGCTCTCTCCCCATGCCTCTTTTTTTTTTTTTTTTTCCCCATGCCTCTTATACACTCTCCCCATGCCTTTCATCCTTCATCTGTTTTTTTTTGTTTTTTGTTTTTTTATGATGGATTGAAAGATATCTGAATAACAAGGATTATCATTACTTCCTTTCCCATATCTTCTTCATCTTCAACCTCAAAGCTTTGTCTGGGACACAAAATACAGTAGGATTCTATTTCTTGGTGACAGTTGAACACTCACTGAAAGACCAGTCGGAGCTGAGTGTTGTAAATAGGAAGCCCTCTGACGTTCTAGCCAGGGCTTTCCCATCGAACTTTATGCAGTAATGGAAATGTCCATTGTGTTGTCCAATGCAAGTAATCACGAGCCACACTGAGTACTTGAAATGCGCCTAGCTGAGGCGCACTGAGAAACTAGTTTTTAAATTTACTTAACTTTAATTAATTTGAATCTAAGCAGCCCCCTTGTGGCTAGTGGCTTCCATTTTGAACAATACAGTTCTGGAACATACCCCTTTTCTAGAAAAAAAAAAAAAAGTAAAAGAATATAGTGTTTGACTCTGCTATAATATAGAATGATTTTTATTACAGATGTGGTGCCTTGTATATCCAGCTGGCTACTGAACCTCTTTACTTGAACATCTCACAGATATCTCAGACTTAACATGCGTAATACTGAACACGTGGACCCCCGTCCCCCAATAATTCCAATTACCTCCTTTGCCTCTAGCATTCTCTATTTCTACAAAAGCCACCATCATCTTTCTAGTCACTCAAGGCCAAAACCATCAAGTTATCCTTTATACCTCCCTCTCTCCCAGTTCTACCTGTATGTACTGTATGTTCTACCTCCTAGGTAGATCTTAATTTTTAAAAATTGTTTCCATTTCCACTGAATCATCCTAACCCCACTGTTATCATTTCTTGCCCAGTCTACCAAGTAGCTTTGAACTGGTCTCCCTGCTTCCACTTTTGCCTTCTTCAGTTCATTATTCTCAGTACTAAGTGATGCTTCTCAATAAAAACCTAACCATGTTGTTGGCCTTAAAATCCTTAGTGGCATCCCATTTTCTTGGGGCTCAGTCCACAATATTTAAGATGACCTATAAGGCCTTGGCTGATCTTGATCTTGCTACTCTCTCCATCCTCTCTGCCTCTCTCCCCTCGCACTCTGTCCTTCCTTCTGTTCGTTTACATACCTGGGCCCTCCAGCCCCAGCTCCCCCGCACAGGCTCTTCCATCTCTAGAATGCTCTTGCTCCTTTCCCTCCTATTTCATCCTTCAGATTTCACCTTCAATGACAGCTTGTTTGGGTACCCTTTACTGACCCTCCTAAGTCAATCAGGTCCCAATTAGTAACTCATTTGGGGCACCTTGTACGTGGTCTCTTCTGTTGTACTTATCACAGTTACAATGAAGTATTTTTATACAATAACTTGTTTAATCCTTATCTCCCTCACCAGACTGTAAGCCTCATGAAATCAGAGATCTGTATCCTTGGCACATATCATGATGCCTGGCACAGAGTAAGCATGCAGTACATACTTGCTGAATGAATGAGTGAATATATTTTCTGACTTTACTGAGGGGCATATAAGAGGAAATAAACTTACACAGCAGCATGAAGAATATAGATTGAATACTGGAAGAACTCACTAAGGCTGAGGCTTATTGAACATTATATAGGGAGATTGTTTTGTAGCAGGGTAGACACTAATTGGTCTAGTGATGGCAAAATGCTAATTGGTCTAGTGATGCACAAAATATATAGAGAGGAAAGAAAAGGGTAGGGAGGAGTTAGCCTTCCTGGTACCCTGCTGCTTTATGAGAGGGGGGATTATTGGCTGTGACTCACTGAGGCCCAGAGCTGTAGGAAGCTGACAAAAGGCATTTTCACAAAGCACCAAGCAGGGTGGATGAAGAGGAGTAACTGCTAAAGCAGCATGCTTTTTCTCTGTACAAGTACTCTCCCGGGGAGCTAGAATTTGTGTTCAGCATTGAAATCTTTTAATAAGTGGAAACATTTTGAAGCATCAGTAGAGAGACACTACTTCTTGCCAATTCTCGATTTGATCTCTCCTTTTTTTTTTTTTAAACATCTTTATTGGAGTATAATTGCTTTACAATGGTGTGTGATTTCCCGCTTTATAACAAAGTGAATCAGTTATACATATACATATGTCCCCATATCTCTTCCCTCTTGCATCTCCCTCCCACCCTCCCTATCCCACCCCTCTAGGTGGTCACAAAGCATCGAGCTGATCTCCCTGTGCTATGCGGCTGCTTCCCACTAGCTATCTATTTTACATTTAGTAGTGTATATATGTCCATGCCACTCTCTCACCCTGTCACATCTTACCCCTCCCCCTCCCCATATCCTCAAGTCCATTCTCTAGTAGGTCTGCGTCTTTATTCTTGTCTTGCCCCTAGGTTCTCCACGACCATTTTTTTAGATTCCATATATATGTGTTAGTGTACGATATTTGTTTTTCTCTTTCTGACTTACTTCACTCTGTATGACAGACTCTAGGTCCATCCGCCTCACTACATAAAACTCAATTTCGTTTCTTTTTATGGCTGAGTAATATTCCATTGTATATATGTGCCACACCTTCTTTATCCATTCATCTGTTGATGGACACTTCGGTTGCTTCCACGTCCTGGCTATTGTAAATAGAGTTGCAATGAACATTTTGGTACACGACTCTTTTTGAATTATGGTTTTCTCTGGGTATATGCCCAGTAGTGGGATTGCTGGGTTGTATGGTAGTTCTATTTGTAGTTTTTTAAGGAACCTCCATACTGTTCTCCATAGTGGCTGTATCAATTTACATTCCCACCAACAGTGCAAGAGGGTTCCCTTTTCTCCACACCCTCTCCAGCATTTATTGTTTGTAGATTTTTTGATGCTGGCCATTCTGACCGGTGTGAGATGATATCTCATTGTAGTTTTGATTTGCATTTCTCTAATGATTAATGATGTTGAGCATTCTTTCATGTGTTTGTTGGCAATCTGTATATCTTCTTTGGAGAAATGTCTATTTAGATCTTCTGCCCATTTTTGGATTGGGTTGTTTGTTTTTTCGATATTGAGCTGCATGAGCTGCTTATAAATTTTGGAGATTAATCCTTTGTCAGTTGCTTCATTTGCAAATATTTTCTCCCATTCTGAGGGTTGTCTTTTCGTCTTGTTCATGGTTTCCTTTGCTGTGCAAAAGCTTTTAAGTTTCATTAGGTCCCATTTGTTTATTTGTGTTTTTATTTCCATTTCTCTAGGAGGTCGGTCAAAAAGGATCTTGCTGTGATTTATGTCATAGAGTGTTCTGTCTATATTTTCCTCTAAGAGTTTAATAGTGTCTGGCCTTACATTTAGGTCTTTAATCCATTTTGAGTTTATTTTTGTGTATGGTGTTAGGGAGTGTTCTAATTTCATTCTTTTACGTGTAGCTGTCCAGTTTTCCCAGCACCACTTATTGAAGAGGCTGTCTTTTCTCCACTGTATATGCTTGCCTCCTTTATCAAAGATAAGGTGACCATAGATGCATGGGTTTATCTCTGGGCTTTCTATCCTGCTCCATTGATCTGTATTTCTGTTTTTGTGCTAGTACCATACTGTCTTGATTACTGCAGCTTTGTAGTATAGTCTGAAGTCAGGGAGCCTGATTCCTCCAGCTGTTTTTCTTTCTCAAGAGTGCTTTGGCTCTTCAGGTCGAAAGCTTTCTCTGCATCTATTGGGATGATCATATGGTTTTTCTCCTTCAGTTTCTTAATATGGTGTATCACATTGATTTGCGTATACTGAAGAATCCTTGCATTCCTGGGATAAACCCCACTTGATCATGGTGTATGATCCTTTTAATGTGCTGTTGGATTCTGTTTGCGAGTATTTTGTTGAGGATTTTTGCATCTATGTTCATCAGTGATATTGGCCTGTAGTTTTCTTTCTTTGTGACATCTTTGTCCGGTTTTGGTATCAGGGTGATGGTGGCCTTGTAGAATGAGTTTGGGAGTGTTCCTCCCTCTGCTACATTTTGGAGGAGTTTGAGAAGGATAGGTGTTAGCTCTTCTCTAAATGTTTGATAGAATTCGCCTGTGAAGCCATCTGATCCTGGGCTTTTGTTTGTTGGAAGATTTTTAATCACAGTTTCAATTTCAGTGCTTGTGATTGGTCTGTTCATATTTTCTATTTCTTCCTGGTTCAGTCTTGGAAGGTTGTGCATTTCTAAGAATTTGTCCATTTCTTCCAGGTTGTCCATTTTATTGGCATAGAGTTGCTTGTAGTAATCTCTCATGATCCTTTGTATTTCTGCAGTGTCAGTTGTTACTTCTCCTTTTTCATTTCTAATTCTGTTGATTTGAGTCTTTCCCCTTTTTTTCATGATGATTCTGGCTAATGGTTTATCAATTTTGTTTATCTTCTCAAAGAACCAGCTTTTAGTTTTATTGATCTTTGCTATCGTTTCCTTCATTTCTTTTTCATTTATTTCTGATCTGATCTTTATGATTTCTTTCCTTTTGCTAACTTTGGGGGTTTTTTGTTCTTCTTTCTCTAATTGCTTTAGGTGTAAGGTTAGGTTGTTTGTTTGAGATGTTTCTTGTTTCTTAAGGTAGGATTGTATTGCTATAAACTTCCCTGTTAGAACTGCTTTTGCTGCATCCCATAGGTTTTGGGTTGTTGTGTTTTCATTGTCATTTGTTTCTAGGTATTTTTTGATTTTTCCTTGATTTCTTCATTGATCTCTTGGTTATTAAGTAGTGTGTTGTTTAGCCTCCATGTGTTTGTATTTTTTACAGATTTTTTCCTGTAATTGATATCTAGTCTCATAGCATTGTGGTCGGAAAAGGTACTTGATACGATTTCAATTTTCTTAAATTTACCAAGGCTTGGTTTGTGACTCAAGATATGATCTCTCCTGGAGAATGTTCCATGAGCACTTGAGAAGAATGTGTTTTCTGTTGTTTTTGAATGGAATGTCCTATAAATATCAATTAAGTCCATCTTGTTTAATGTATCATTTAAAGCTTTTGATCTCTCCTTTGAAGGAAGACACCTTCAGGCTGCTTGTTAGTTATTCCTACACAAAGGAGAATGTACATCTCAAGCTGCTCACCCACCCCACCCCTGATTTCCATTTCATTGAATAATTTAAATACGTCCTCCTCCCCCCAGCCCTTGTCCCTTCTTCTTTGCCCCAAGAGTGTCCTGCTGAGCTGATTTATGTCCTTTCTGAAGCAGTAAAATTTCTATGTATAGACTTAATTGAGAAAACATGCCTCCAGTGAAAATCATGGACGGTCAGTCTAATGGTTCTTGGAGGACCTGATGCTCTGGTGTGTCAGAAAGAACCCAAAGCTCTGTGGTGATGTCCAGTCAGTTTATCAGTTATATTGATCAGTTTGATTTTGAAGAGGAGTTTGAGAGATCAGTCAACTTGAAAGGATAATTGATTGTAAAACTATTGGCATGATCCACCCAATGGTTTCCTAGTTCTGTGGAACCCTAACTCACCAGTTGGCAAGATGTACATGGCAGTTGGCCTGATCAGAAAACCTTTTCACTGGAGGTCAGTGATCATAGCCCCAGCTAACTCACTGAAGGAATACAAAGCAAACCTGTCTGAGAAGAGTTATTCTGTTGGACAATGGCTCATGATCTTCTATTCCTCCACCACTTGGATTCATTTCGACAAACAGAGATCAAGTGCTTCCTGTCAATGGCCCTTTTCTTCAGACCAGAGCCCTTCTTAGACTGAGCCCATTTAGGCAGATTCAACCTGGTCCTTTGTTTCTGAGTTTGCTCATCTAGGAAAAAAAAATTTCAGCGCCCTGTGTGGGAGACACATTGCAGTTGGGGAACTCTGAGTGAAAAACTTGATCCCTCCCTCCTCATTCCTTTTTTTGCATATTCTTTTGGTGCTTCAGTGAATACAGTGTACTAGTCTATCAGTGTATAATGGTACAGTCTATTATTAGTCAATTTCCTCCATGAATAAGGTACCTCACCTGGCCTCCTATCAGGATGATCATCTTTGCAGTGGCTCCTTTGGATTAAAGAGACAATAAAACCATGGAATGAGAGCTTTTCTCTATGAGGAGCTAAGTGATTTATATTTAAAAAACGGACTTGTCTTCATAAATATCATAAAATACTAATTGGCCAATTCTTCCCAGGCATTGCTCAGAAGAAAGGTCTGGGCTAGAGACAGATGTTTGGGAGCATGTAGATGATATTTTGGAGCTGTGGAATTGTCTGAGACTTTCTAAAGAGAGGGAGTACAGAAAGAGAGGTAAAGGAGACTGCCCAGGAATGAACCTGAGGACACCAATATTTAGAAGTTAGGTAGAGAAGGAGGGGCCAAGAGGTGGGAGGGAAATCTAGAGGATAATTTCACAGAGACCAAGAAAAAGAAGGTACTTCATGGAGGGAGTGGTCAATGGTGTTGATGCTATTGGGGTGTCAAGTCAGGTGAGGTTATGGCTCCATGTCAGAGTGCCAACAGTGGAAGAGAAGAGCGGTGAGTCATCATCCCCATCCCCACGAGTTTATGATTTGGTTGGAGAGGCAAGATGTGTGCAAACCAGTTGAGGACCAGTATGAGGCATTATGTGCAGAGAGACCAGATTGAGTCATAGAGGCAGGTGATGTTCATAAGGGGTGGTGGTCAGAGTGAGCTAAGCTTTTAGGAATGGTTTATTTAAAGATCTGGGGCTTGAGTAGGATTCTGAGGAATTAAGATCTTGGATTTGGATAGGTAAGTAGAGAGAAGACAGGCTCAAGGCCAGGGGAATAGCACACACAGCCTGAAGTCAGGAGTGGGCATGCCATGTTCAGGTGAGGAGGCTGCTTTGACAGTCAAGGGGCTGTCACTGGGGAGAATGGAGGAAAAGAGGTTAGAGAGGCCAAATGGTCCCCCCATAGATTTGAATGCCAGACTTAGAAATATAGAAATGCAACACTTAAACAAACAGGAGAGCATCAAATTAACATATTAATCCCACACGTTAAATTAGCCTGTTGTAGTAGCTTGCTAGCCCTCACCTGCACCCCTCGGTCTCAAAAAAGCAATGCCCATTGTTATGAACAGTGTGTTCCTTGGTGGATGACGACCTGTTTGCGCCCCCCTCATTGTCTCCCACTCCAAAGGATCATTAACAATGCAGGAAACATCGTGCAATTCACTGGTTATACATTTTCTTCTCTGTGGGAAATCTGAACCCGTGCCTTCACCCCTCTTGGTCTGAGTGGTAGAATGCTGCAAATAATTCCACCTTTTAGTTCAAATATGTTTAGAAAGGCAAAAGCATTTTCAAAGGTTCTTTTTTAACTTTCCATTACTGAGTCTGCTATCTAACAGAGAGAAGGCTTTGAAATGGAGGCAATTTTCAGATATTCAGCCCCCCTGGTCTGGTCAACTCTGGAGCTTCTGCTGCCTTTCCCGTCCCTCTCAGTTTAGGCTTGAGCAAGGCAGGGGCTGCTCTCTCATCATTGCTGCTGCCAGGGCACTGTTGTCCATTCTCCCCTCTGAGTGCACAGCACAGACCCTCATCCTGGCAAACTCTAGCCTCGGGAAAGAATACTGAGCCAAAGATGAGATTCCATGGCTTGAATGTAAATGGTTGAAACAGGCTTTTCTACGTGGCTCATGGTATGAGATTCTTTACGTGAGAGACCCCGATTTCTGCTTCTACAGCACAGATAAGTGGTGGTTACTCTAATCAGTCTAGTGCCTAGCAGTTTTCTATACATGAGCTTAGGAAGAAGCACAATCTTATTACGTATATGCTGAAGCTTTGGATGTGTGTTCCCAAATCTGGGTCTCTTTTTCCTCCCAGAAAATCCAAATTACCCACTGGAGGTAGCAGAGCTTGAGTTTTCAGTGTTCCTATTATCAGTGGAAGGGTAAAATAGTCACTTCTTTCCAAAATAATATGCACATACTTAGTGCAATATATTTTTACAGTATGTATTTATTTACAGTGTATATTCATGTATTATGTATGATGTGTATTGTGTATATATGCTGTGACTGTGTGTAGCATATATATAGTGCATTTATATATGTGTATATGTATGTATATGTGTATATATTCATATTATTTGGAATTATATTTTACTTATTTTTTTATACAGCAGGTTCTTATTAGTTATCCATTTTATACATATTAGTGTACATATGTCAATCCCAATCTCCCAATTCATCACACCACCACCCCGCCCTGCCACATTCCACTCTTGGTGTCCATACGTTTATTCTCTACATCTGTGTCTCTATTTCTGCCCTACAAACCAGTTCATCTGTACCATTTTTCTAGGTTCCACATGTATGCATTAATATACAATATTTGTTTTTCTCTTTCTGACTTACTTCACTCTGTATGACAGTCTCTAGATCCATCCACGTCTCTACAAATGACCCAATTTCATTCCTTTTTATGGCTGAGTAATATTCCATTGTATATATGGACCACATCTTCTTTATGCATTTGTCTGTCGATGGGCATTTAGGTTGCTTCCATGACCTGGCTATTGTAAATAGTGCTGCAATGAATATTGGGGTGCATGTGTCCTTTTGAATTATGGTTTTCTCTGGGTATATGCCCAGTAGTGGGATTGCTGGCTTGTATGGTAATTCTATTTTTAGTTTTTTAAGGAACCTCCATACTGTTCTCCATGGTGGCTGTATCAATTTACATTCCCACCAACAGTGCAAGAGGGTTCCCTTTTCTCCACACTCTCTCCAGCATTTGTTGTTTGTAGATTTTCTGATGATGCCCATTCTAACTGGTGTGAGGTGATACCTCATTGTACTTTTGATTTGCATTTCTCTAATAATGAGTGATGTTGAGCAGCTTTTCATGTACTTCTAGGCCATCTGTATGTCTTCTTTGGAGAAATGTCTATTTAGGTTTCCTGTCCATTTTTGGATTGGGTTGTTTATTTTTTTAATATTGAGCTGCATGAGCTGTTTATATATTTTGGAGATTAATCTTTTGTCCGTTGATTCATTTGCAAATATTTTCTCCCATTCTGAGGGTTGTCTTTTCGTCTTGTTTGTAGTTTCCTTTGCTGTGCAAAAGCTTTTAAGTTTCATTAGGTCCCATTTGTTTATTTTTGTTTTTATTTCCATTACTCTAGGAGGTGGATCAAAAAAGAGCTTGCTGTGATTTATGTCAAAGAGTGTTCTTCCTATGTTTTCCTCTAAGAGTTCTATAGTGTCTGGCCTTACATTTAGGTGTTTAATCCATTTTGAGTTTATTTTTGTGTATGGTGTTAGGGAGTGTCCTAATTTCATTCTTTTACATGTAGCTGTCCAGTTTTCCCAGCATCACTTATTGAAGAGACTGTCTTTTCTCCATTGTATATCCTTGCCTCCTTTGTCAGAGATTAGTTGACCATAGGTGCGTGTATTTATCTCTGAGCTTTCTATCTTGTTCCATTGGTCTATGTTTCTGTTTTTGTGCCAGTACCATATTATCTTGATTACTGTAGCTTTGTAGTATAGTCTGAAGTCAGGGAGTCTGATTCCTCCCGCTCCGTTTTTTCCCCTCAAGACTGCTTTGGGTATTTGGGGTTTTGTGTCTCCATACAGATTTTAAGATTTTTTGTTCTAGTTCCGTAAAAAGTGCCATTGGTAATTTGATAGGGATTGCATTGAATCTGTAGATTGCTTTGGGTAGTATAGTCATTTTCACAATGTTGATTCATCCAATCCAAGAACATGGTATATCTCTCCATCTGTTTGTATCATCTTTAATTTCTTTCATCAGTGTCTTATAGTTTTCTGCATACAGGCCTTTTGTCTCCCTAGGCAGGTTTATTCCTAGGTATTTGATTCTTTTTGTTGCAGTGGGAAATGGGAGTGTTTCCTTAATTTCACTTTTAGATTTTTCATCATTAGTGTATAGGAATGCAAGAGATTTCTGTGCATTAATTTTGTATCCTGCAACTTTACCAAATTCATTGATTAGCTTTAGTAGTTTTCTGGTGGCATCTTTAGGATTCTCTATGTAGAATATCATGTCATCTGCAAACAGTGACAGTTTACTTCTTTTCCAATTTGGATTCCTTTTATTTCTTTTTCTTCTCTGATTGCTGTGGCTAGGACT
The DNA here is from genome assembly GCF_009873245.2 of Balaenoptera musculus. Classification (NCBI taxonomy): domain Eukaryota; kingdom Metazoa; phylum Chordata; class Mammalia; order Artiodactyla; family Balaenopteridae; genus Balaenoptera; species Balaenoptera musculus. The sequence goes on along the minus strand of NC_045785.1, from coordinate 146,558,652 downwards.
TCCAAAACTATGTTGAATATTAGTGACCAGAGTGGACATCCTTGTCTTGTTCCTGATCTTAGAGGAAATGCTTTCAGTTTTTCACCATTGAGAATGATGTTTGCTGTGGGTTTGTCGTATATGGCCTTTATTATGTTGAGGTAGGTTCCCTCTATGCCCACTTTCTGGAGAGTTTTTTTATCATAAATGGGTGTTGAATTTTGTCAAAAGCTTTTTCTGCATCTACTGAGATGATCATATGGTTTTTATTCTTCAATTTGTTAATATGGTGTATCACTTGATTGATTTGCATATATTAAAGAACCCTTGCATCCCTGGGATAAATCCCACTTGATCATGGTGTCTGTTCCTTTTAATGTGCTGTTGGATTCTGTTTGCTAGTATTTTGTTGAGGATTTTTGCATCGATATTTGTCAGTGATATTGGTCTGTAATTTTCTTTTTTTGTAGTATCTTTGTCTGGTTTTGGTATCAGGGCGATAGTGGCCTCATAGAATGAGTTTGGGAGTGTTCCTTCCTCTTCAGTTTTTTTGAAGAGTTTGAGAAGAGTGGGTGTTCGCTCTTCTCTAAATGTTTGATAGACTTCCCGTGAAGCCATCTGGTCCTGGACTTTTGTTTGTTGGAAGATTTTTAATCACAGTTTCAATTTCATTACTTGTGATTGGTCTGTTCATATTTTCTATTTCTTCCTGGTTCAGTCTTGGAAGGTTATACCTTTCTAAGAATTTGTCCATTTCTTCCAGGTTGTCCATTTTATTGGCATAGAGTTGCTTATAGTAGCCTCTCTGGATGCTTTGTATTTCTGTGGTGTCTGTTGTAACTTCTCCTTTTTCATTTCTAATTTTATTGATTTGAGTCCTCTCCCTCTTTTTCTTGATGAGTCTGGCTAATGGTTTATCAATTTTGTTTATCTTCTCAAAGAACCAGCTTTTAGTTTTATTGATCTTTGCTATTGTTTTCTTTGTTTCTACTTCATTTATTTCTGCTCTGATCTTTATGATTTCTTTCCTTCTACTAACTTTGGGTTTTGTTTGTTCTTCTTTCTCTAGTTCCTTTAGGTATAAGGTTAGATTGTGTATTTGAGATGTTTCTTGTTTCTTGAGGTAGGCTTGTATTGCTGTAAACTTCCCTCTTAGAACTGCTTTTGCTGTATTCCATAGGTTTTGGATTGTCGTGTTTTCATTGTCATTTGTCTCTAGGTATTTTTTGATTTTCTCTTTGATTTCTTCAGTGATCTCTTGGTTATTTAGTAATGTATTGTTTAGCCTCCATGTGTTTGTGTTTTAACGTTTTTTTCCCTGTAATTGATTTCTGATCTCATATCGTCGTGGTCAGAAACGATGCTTGATATGATTTCCATTTTCTTAAATTTACTGAGGCTTGATTTGTGACCCAAGATGTGAGCTATCCTGGAGAATGTTCCATGCACAGTTGAGAAGAAAGTGTAATCTGCTGTTTTTGGATGGAATGTCCTATAAATATCAATTAAATCTATCTGGTCTATTGTGTCCTTTAAAGCTTGCGCTTCTTTATTAATTTTCTGTTTGGATAATTTGTCCATTCGTGTAAGTGAGGTGTTAATGTCCCCCACTATTATTGTGTTACTGTCAATTTCCTCTTTTAGAGCTGTTAGCAGTTGCCTTATGTATTGAGGTGCTTCTATGTTGGGTGCATATATATTTATAATTATTATATCTTCTTCTTGGATTGATCCCTTGGTCATTATGTAGTGTCCTTCCTTGTCTCTTGTAACATTCTTTATTTTAAAGTCTGTTTTATCTGATATGAGTATTGCTACTCCAGCTTTCTTTTGATTTCCATTTGCATGGAATATCTTTTTCCATCCCCTCACTTTCAGTCTGTATGTGTTCCTAGGTCTGAAGTGGGTCTTTTGTAGATAGCATATCAATGGGTCTTGGTTTTGTAGCCATTCAGTGAGCCTGTGTCTTTTGGTTGGAGCATTTAATCCATTCACGTTTAAGGTAATTATCAATATGCATGTTCCTATTACCATTTTCTTAATTGTTATGGGATTGTTTTTGCAGGTCCTTTTCTTCTGCTGTGTTTCCCACTTAGAGAAGTTCCTTTAGCATGTGTTGTAGAGCTGGTTTGGTGGTGCTGAATTCTCTTAGCTTTTGCTTGTCTGTAAAGCTTTTGATTTCTCCGTTGAATCTGAATGAGATCCTTGCGGGTAGAGTAATCTTGGTTGTAGATTCTTCCCCTTCATCACTTTAAATATGTCATGCCACTCCCTTCTGCCTTGTAGAGTTTCTGCTGAGAAATCAACTGTTAACCTTATGGGAGTTCCCTTTTATGTTATTTGTTGTTTTCCCTTGTTGCTTTCAGTAATTTTTCTTTGTCTTTAATTTTTGTCAATTTTATTACTATGTGTCTTGGTGTGTTTCTCCTTGGGTGTATCCCACTTGGGACTTTCTGCACTTCCTGGACTTGGGTGGCTATTTCCTTTCCCATGTTAGGGAAGTTTTCAACTATAATCTCTTCAAATATTTTCTCCTTTGGTCCTTTCTCTCTCTCTTCTCCTTCTGGGACCCCTATAATGCAAATGTTGTTGTGTTTAATGTTGTTCCAGAGGTCTCTTAGGCTGTCTTCATTTCGTTTCATTCTTTTTTCTTTATTCTGTTTCGCAGCACTGAATTCCACCATTCTGTCTTCCTGGTCACGTATCCATTCTTGTGCCTCAGTTTTTCTGCCATTGATTCCTTCTAGTGTATTTCTCATTTCAGTTATTGTAATGTTCATCTCTGTTTGTTTGTTCTTTAATTCTTATAGGTGTTTGTTCTTTAATTCTTCTAGGTCTTTGTTAAACATTTCTTGCATCTTCTCGATCTTTGCCTTCATTATTTTTCCGAGGTCCTGGATCATCTTCACTATCATTATTCAGAATTCTTTTTCTGGAAGATTTCCTATCTCCACTTCATTTAGTTGTTTTTCTGGGGTTTTATCTTGTTCCTTCTTCTGGTACATAGCCCTCTGCCTTTTCATCTTGTCTGTCTTTCTGTGAATGTGGTTTTTGTTCCACAGGCTGCAGGATTGTAGTTCTTCTTGCTTCTGCTGTCTGCCCTCTGGTGGATGAGGTTATCTAAGAGGCTTGTGCAAGTTTCCTGATGGGAGGGACTGGCGGTGAGTAGAGCTGGCTGTTGCTCTGGTGGGCAGAGCTCAGTAAAACTTTGTCTATCTATTCATTTTTAAATCTCTGAGAAGTCAGAAATGTGCAGAACTTCCAAAATATCTCACTTTCCTTCCAAAGCCTAGAAATAAATGTTGCTTTAAAAAGCATATGAAGCAGCTGCTGGCCTTATTTGAGATGAGCTGGGTTGGAATCAATGTACTGTTGATCACCAACATGTATTGAAACACACAATTTAAGGTGGCTCTTGCTTTCTCCTCTGGTGTCAACCGTGTAATCCACTCAATAGGCCAGAATGAGTGTTGGAACGGCCACTGTGTAGCCACTGAAGGGTGACAGGAAAGAGTATAATATAAACGGTGCAGGACATCTGTCAAGCCAACTATGCAGCTATTGAAAGTGATGATGTTGAAATAATTTCACTGTGAGAAGATGAAAATGAAGAATGAGAAATAACAGGTAAAATAAAAATTCATTTTATTTAGAAATTTAAACATAGAAAAGCGTATGGAAGGTTATACACCAAAACGTCATTGGTGGGATTATTTATGTTGCATGTTTTCTTGTTTTTGCTCATTTATATTTTCATCCTTGTCTACAGTGAATAAGTATTGTTGTCTAATCAAAGGTTATTGAGAGAAAAGGGAAGAGGGTGGACTTACCCTCTGGTTTTGCTTAGCTGACCCTGGATGCTTAGGTTATGTTAGAAATTGAAAGTTAAAGTTGTCATTCTCAGGAGCAGATGGATGTGCGGCTATTGTAACTGCCATCCTGTACTGTAGAAGGAACTGCGCCAGACACTGCACAAAGGTCTTTCATGTTCGTTATATTATTTACCCATCACAACAACCCTTCAGGGCAAGTGTTACTACCTCCAGTTTTACAGATGAGGAACCTAGAGATGAGGAATGTATAATCTTTCTAAGAACAGGTGGTTAGTTTGATAGAAAGAAGTCAAATCCAGTTACTCATGGTCTATTCAAGCCTCCTTGATTGCAGACTAGGAGTCTTCCGTAATAAACCCAAGCCACTTAGATTACTCATCCACGTCCCATCTCCTTGCTGCTTGTGCACATTTGGCATTCGATGAATCGACAAAACAGCCTTCAGTTCTTAGACAACTTGTGTTTTAAGTGTGGCTCCACACAACTTGTCTGTGGAATAACTCTTCTGAAAAATTGGTCCAAGAGAAGTGAGAATGTTCCCCAAAGCACTTTTACTGCATTATCTCGTGTGATTTTCATAGTAGCTTGATAGGTAAGTATCATCATTATCCCTATTTTACAGTGCAAAATACCAAAACCCAGAAAGTTTAAAAAATATATGTTCATGGTTCAAAAGTCAAATATTACACAAGGCTTAATTTAGATAAATAAATAGAAGAGCTGTCTCCATTCCTCCCGCTCTTATGTTCTTATCTCCATTAGCAACAACTTTTTTTTTTGAATTTTATTTAATTTATTTTTTATACAGCAGATTATTAGTTATCTATTTTATACATATTAGTGTATATATGTCAATCAAAATCTCCCAATTCATCCCACCACAACTTTCAATTCTCTTAGTTGTTTCTGATATTTACCTCCGTCTTTTTAAAGTGTATTCTATTATTCTTCACTTATGGATTATAAATGTTAAGTAATTTCTACATGAGGTTTTAGCCTCTTAGACATACTCCCCACTTCTCCTCCTAATTTAATAATATCTCTCCCTTTTGTTAAATCAGAACTCAGTTTACATTATCATCACTATGTTAAGTGTGGCTCCCTGTCAAACCAGTTAATGTACTATAATTGCATTTTCTTTCTTAGTCAACCATTTCCCCAACTCAGCTTAAGAATTGCCTTGCCTATTTTGTTTGATTAATTGGTTTACTGTCATCACTTCTTTCCAAACTCCCTAATAAAATTGGAAAATCCCTCAGAATAGTGTTTTATTTTCCATGTGGTCAGATGTCTCTGGTAATCTGTCAGTTCTCTTTATCTGGAGAATATTTCTTGATGACCTTCCATCCTCCCTTCCCATCTGGATTATTTCTCTTCAGATCTGCTCTATGGCTGTTGTCCTGACATGTGCCCTTTCTTCTCTCCTAGGCTGAATCTCTGTGTCTTGGGCCCCAGATCTCCTTGTTTTTCCCCCTCCCTTTGATTTGCTCGAGCACATCCTTTAGTAGCTTCCTTAGAAAGGGATCATGGGTGATACTTTTTTTTTTTTTTTGAGACCTAGTATTTCTAGAACTCTCTTTATTCTACCCTCACATTTAATTGATTATCTGAGCACTGAATTTTAGGTTGAATAGTAATTTCTCCTGAAAATTTTCAAGATATTATTTGTCTTCTAGTTTTTAGCTTTACTGTTGAGAAATGCCATTTAATTCTTGATTCCTTGTATGTAATCTGTTTTTCTCTCTGGAAGCTTAATGCAGATACCTTTGGTAATTCTGAAATGTCATTGTGCTGATTGTCCCTGACTTTAGAATCTCTTTGACGCAGTTTATTTATGGAAAAAATAACTTCATCATGGGCGGGGGTGGGGATGGGGAGAAAGAAGGATCTTTATCCTTGTGGTCCATATGCTCATTACCCAGGTTTTTAACCAATCTCTGTTTTTTTCCTCCATGGTTTACTGTTGTCATCTGTAGTATATGGTATCTCTAATGCCTGGGACTTCTGGGGACCTGGTATATGAGTGACTTTTCTTCTCTTTGGCATCTAGTAGTATTCAGGTATCTCAGCTCTGCTAATTGATTCATCTGCTTTCTATCTTATAAAGATGGTTTGACTTTGCTCACTTGCTGTTCACTTCTCTTCCATTCCTTGTCTGTGGATTTATACCTTTCCAAATGTTTACTTTTCATTTTAATGGGGCTTGTGAAGGGAGCAGAGATGTCTCATCTACTATGTTTAACTGAATGTCACTAGAAGAGTTTTCTGTGCCATCATTTGGTGAATTATTTTGGAATGCTTTACCTGTTTGTCAGTTTTAGATTTTTAAATGTCAAGTTTGCTTTAAAAGCAGGCCTTGCCCTAAGCTGTTGTTTCAGTGTTTGAACAGGATATAGCTGAGGCCATAGCTGTGACATCCTAGGCTTATTTAATAGTCCCAATGGACCTCAGTGCTGCTTAGAGAGGGAGGACCCCAGTGCCATGAGCAGCCACGACTTGGGTGTGATGGTCGTCTGGATTCCATCTTTCCACCCATGTGCCTTGACTCTCTATACTCAGGGGAGGTGGCCAGGCTCTAGGGTCATTTAGTGGAAAGATTCCTAGATTTCCTTTTTTTATTCTTTTATTCTTTATAATTTATGAAGTCATTTATGACCATGTGATCTTGAAAAAAATGCAGATAAGGCTGAAGTTCCTCTAAGACACTCATCACCCAAACAGACACACCTTGTTCACTTTCCTCCCATGAAAGGTAGCCATTGTTATCAGATTGCAGTGTAGCCTTGCATACCTTTCATACTTTGTATGTACATATATGTGTGTGTGTGGTTTAGAAATGTATAAATATTTTTAACTTTTCACTTTTTTCCCTCCTCATATTATGTTTTGAAGATGTTTCTGTATTAGAGTATGTAGATCTGCATAACTGGACATAATATGGATATGTGATAATTGATTTATTCTATTGTTGAAAATTATTCTATTGAAAATTTAGGTTGCCTCTCATTTTTTTTTTTTCTTTTGCAAATGCAGCTGCAGTACATTGCCTGTTCATGCCTCCTTGTTCATAAAGTGTTTCTTTAGGGCAATACCGAGAATAGAATAGAGCAGGAGTTGGCAAAGGATGGCCCAGGGACCAAATCTGGTCTGCTGCCTGTTTTTGTATGGCCTGCAGCAAGAATGCTTTCTACATTTTAAAATTGTTTTATTCAGTGATCTTTCCCTCACTGAAGGATCACATTTAATATATTGTAAATATCCAAATACACACCGGTTCATTTTTGGGCTCTCTTTTCTGTTGCATTGATCTATTTAATTAGTCCTGTTTAAAATATTAGAGTTTTGAATGTCTTGATTCCCAGTAAGGAAAGTCCTGTGCTCCTTTTTGTTCTTTTTCGGGGTTACATTGGCTATTTTTGCACATTGCTTCTTCTATATGAATCTTAGAATTCCTCAAAAGTGAAGTTTCTCAAAACTCCCTTTGGTATGTATATTGGAATTTATTAGATTTGCTTTGAATTGTATCTTTGAGTAGAGCTGACATGTCTGTAATGCTGAGTCTTCCCAGCCTTGAATAGTTATTTATTCAAGTCTTCCTTTAAGTTCTTACATAAAGTTTTATCATTTATTAGAAGTCTTGTGCATTTCTTTTTCTTTTTTTTTTTAAGGTTTTAGATTTTTCTTTTATTATTATTCTAAGAACAGTGAGTTTCCATACACAAGTAAGTTCCATGATTCTGTTGCTTCAATATGCATATTGCTTTCACTTTCTTAACGCTTCGCAACAATATTTTTTTTAACATCTTTATTGGAGTATAATTGCTTTACAATGGTGTGTTAGTTTCTGCTTTATAACACAGTGAATCAGTTATACATATACATATGTTCCCATATCTCTTCCCTCTTGCATTTCTTTTTGAATTATTGCTATTGTGTAGGAAAGGTATTGATTTTTGTTTTGAGTTGATCATTTTGCATCTACTTTAAATCTTTTTTTAGCTCTAGTGATTTGTTGGTTGTTTCTTTTGAATTTTCTAGATTGATGGTCATATCATCTACAAATAATGACAGTTTTGTTTTTGCCAACAATTTTAACTCCTGCTGCATTTAATTGTTTCACTATACTTGGTCCTTTGGTACAGTTTTGAATGATAGAGAAAAAAAATGTCTTTTTCTTGAAGCTAGTGGGAATATTTTCTCTGGGTTTTTGACATACCCTCTTTATCAACTTAAAAAAGCTTACTTTTTTGGCATCTATTGAGTGATCATATGATTATTCTGCTTTAATTATTTAATTCCATGAGTTACATCTAATGTTTTTAATGTTGAATCATCCTTCCGTTCCTGGGATAAATCTTACTTGATCTAGAGTATTCTTTGAACCATTCCTGTATTTGATTTGCAGCTATTTAATTTAGAATTTTTAAGGTAATTTCTGGAACAAAGATTGACTTCTGGTTTTCTTTTCTTGTTTTGGCTTTTTATGACTTTGGTATCAGAGTTATGCTGGCATCATCAAATGAGTGGAAGCTTCCCATGGTTTTCTACCCTCTGAAACAGTTCCTATGAGATGGAAATTATCTGTTTCTTGACCATCTGGTAGAACTTGCTCATTAAGAACATCTGGGCAGTTTTTCTTTGAGCATAGAGCTTTGACCACTGTTTCAATTCTTCTATGTTTATGCTTTTTTTTTTTAGTCTTCCTACTTTTTCTATGAGAGTTTTAGGTAGTTTAAATTTTCTAGGTAAATTATCTTTTATTTAGGTTTCCAAATATATTGCTGTATACTCTCCAAAGATTTTTAAATGTCCTATATATTATTTCCTCCTGTTATTTCACCTTATTTTCTTAATTGATCACACTTGCCAAAGTTTATCCATTTTATTGTTCCTGCAATAAAAACTTTTAGCTAAAATGAATGAAATTTAAAGTAATTTACTGGTGTGTTAATTTTTGCTAATTTTTGTTGTTGGTGAGCATAAACTTCATGATAAATTTTTAAAATGTACTTATATTCCTTTCCTGGCTTAGTACATGTTCAGTTTGATTATGGCCCACATGTGTATGAAAATTGCATGTATTCACTATTCAGCAGATCTGTCTATTAGACAAGGCCTAATAATTCTTGTGATAAAACATACATAACAGAAAATTTACCAGTTTAACCACTTTTACATGTAAAATTCAGAGTCATTAAATACATTCACATTGTTGTGCAACTGTCACCACCATCAGTCTCCAGAATGTTTTTATCATCCCAGATTGAAACTCTGTGCCTACTAAACAATGACTCCTATTACCTCTTCCCCCTAATCCCTGGAAACCACTATTTTACTTTCTTTTTCTATGAGTTTGACTATTCTAGGTACTGTATATAAGTGGAATTGTGCAATATTTGCCCTTCTGTGTTATGATTATAACTGAGCCTAACGTCTTCATGATTCATCCATGTTGCAGTGTCTGTCAGAATTTCCTTTCTTTCTAAGGCTGAGCAGTATTTCCATTCTACATATGTACCATAGTTTGCTTACACATTTATCCATCAATGGACATTAGGGTTGTTTCTATCTTTTGTCTATTGTGAATAATACTGCTATGAACATTGGTATACAAATATCTGTTCTGTCCCTGCTTTCATTTCTTTTGAATATATACCTAGAAGTGGGTTGCTGCATTATATGATAATTCTGTTTTTAATTTTTGAGGAACTGCCATACTGTTTTCCACAATGGCTACACCATTTTGCATTCTCACTGGCAATGCACAAGGATTCAATTTTTCCACATCCTCATCAACACTTATTTTCTATTTTTGATTTTAGCCATTTTAGTAGGTGTAAAGGTGTGGTTCATGTGGCTCATTGTGGTTTTGATTTGCATTTCCATAATGAATAGTGATATTGAGCATCTTTTCATGTACTTATTGACCGTTTGTATATCTTCTCTGGATAAATATCTATTCAAGCCCTTTACCCATTTTTGAATTGGGTTGTTTTTCTGTTGTCAGAATCCTTTATATATTCTGGATATTAATCCCTTATTGATATGTGATTCTAAATATTTTCTCTCATTCTTTGGGTTGCCTTTTCACTCTGTTGATAGTGTCCTTTGATGCACGAGAGTTTTTAATTTTGGTGAAGTGCAATTTATCTATTTTTACTTTTGTTGCCTGTGCTTTTGGTGTCCTATCCAGGAAGTCATTGATAAATCCAATATCATGAAATTTTTTTCCTATGTTTTCTTCTAAGAGTTTTATAGTTTCAATTCTGATGTTTAGATTTTTTTTTTTTTGGCTGCACCACGCAGCATGTGGGATCTTAGTTCCCAGACCAGGGATCGAACCTGCGCCCCCTGCATTTGAAGTGTGGAGTCTTAACCACTGGACCACCAGGGAAGTCCCTGATGTTTAGATTTTTTTTTTTAAATTTTTAATTTATTATTTATTTATTATTTTTATTTTTGGCTGTGTTGGGTCTTTGTTTCTGTGTAAGGGCTTTCTCCAGTTGCGGCGAGTGGGGGCCACTCTTCATCGCGGTGCGCAGGCCTCTCACTATCGCGGCCTCTCTTGTTGCGGAGCAGAGGCTCCAGACGCTCAGGCTCAGTAGTTGTGGCTCACAGGCCCAGTTGCTCCGTGGCATATGGGATCTTCCCAGACCAGGGCTCAAACCTGTGTCCCCTGCATTGGCAGGCAGATTCTCAACCACTGCACCACCAGGGAAGCCCTGATGTTTCGATTTTTGATTCATCAACTTAATTTTTGTATCTGGTATAAAGTGAGGGTTCAAATGCACTGCTTTGCATGTGGATATCCTGTCTTCTTAGCACCATTTGTTGAAGAGTTTAACTACCCCAGCCTTCTTTGGTTTACATTTTCATGAAATATCTTTTTCCATCCCTTCACTATGTGTGTCCTCAAAGCTAAATTGAGTCTCTTGTAGGCATCGTATAGTTGGATCTTGTTTTTTAATCCGTTTAGTCACTATGTGCCTTTTGATTGGATAATTTAGTTCATTTACATTTAAAGTAATTATTGATAGATATGAACTTACTAGTGCCATTTTGTTAATTGTTTTCTGTTTGTTTTGTAATTCCTTTGTGTTTTGGTTCCTCTTTTGCTCTATTCCTTTGTGATATGATGATTTTCTGTAGTGGTATGCTTTGATTCCCTTATCTTTGTATATCTACTGTAGGTTTTTGCTTTGTGGTTGCCATTATGCTTTCATAAAACATCTTATACTTGTAACAGTCTATTTTATGCTGATAACAAGTTAACTTCAAATGCATACAAAAGCTCTAGGTTTTCACACTTCCACTCCACACATTTTATGTTTTTGATGTCACAATTTACATTTTTTACATTGTGTATTCATTAACAAATTATTGTACTTGTAGTTATCTTTAAAACTTTTTGCTTTTAACCTTTATACTAGAGTTATAAGTGATTTACCCACCACAATTACAACATTAGAGTACTCTGAATTTAACTATATATTCACCATTACCATTAGGATTTATACTTTCACATGTTTTCCTGTTACTAATTAGCATCCTTTTGTTTCAACTTGAAAAAAATCCCTTTAACATTTCTTGTAAGGCTGGTCTAGTGGTGATGAATTCCTTCAGCTTTTTTTTGTTTTTGTTCTGGAAAACTCTTTGTCTCTCCTTCAATTCAGAAGGACAACTTTGCCAGGTAGAGTATTCTTGGTTGGCAGTGTTTTTCTTTCAGCAATCTGAATATATTATGCTGCTCCTTCTGGCCTACAAAATTTTTGTTGAAAAATATGCTGATAGTCTTATGGGAGTTCACTTGCACATAACAAGTTGCTTTCTCTTGCTGCTTTTAAGGTCCTCTCTGTCTTTAACTTTTCACAGTTTAATTATACTGTGTCTTTGTGTGGGTCTCTTTAGATTTATCTTATTTGGTACTGTTTGGGCTTCCTAGATATAGATGTTTGTTTATTTCCCCAGGTTAGGGAAGTTTTTAGCCATTATTTCTGTGAATAAGTGCTCTGCCTCTTTCTCTCTTTTCCTTCTGGGACCCCCATAATACATTGGTCTGCTTGATGGCATCTATAAGTCCCTTAAGCTATCTTCACTCATTTTCATTCTTTTTTTTTTTTTTTTTTGGTTCCTCTGATTAGATGAAGTCCACTGCCCTGTCTTTGAGTTTGCTGATCTGTTCTTCTGCTTGATCTAGTTTGTTGTTGAACTGTTGAACCCTTCTATTGAATTTTTCAGTTCAGTTATTATATTCTTCAGCTCTATGATTTCTGTTTGATACTTTCTTATATTTTATCGATTTCTTTCACAGGGAATTGCTCCATATATAGCTGTCCATTCAGTGCCTCCACGGGAGGAGTGGAGTTCAGGACCCCCTTATGTCACCATCTTGATTGACCCTTCTGTTCTTTTTCAAGATTGTTTTGACCATTCAGGGGTTCCTTGAGATTTCATGTTAATTTTAGTATGAATTTTTCTGTTTCAGCAAACAAAAATCTTTGGGATTTTGATAGGGATTTCATTGAAGCTAAAGACAGCTTTGGGTGGTAATATCATCTTAACAATATTAAGTATTCCAGCCCATGAATATGGATGTCATACCTACAGTGTTTTGTAGTTTTCAATGTACAATATTTTGCCTCCTTTGTTAAGTGTATTCCTAAGTATTTTATTCTTTTTGATGCTATCGTCAATGGAATTATTAATTTCCTTTTCAGATTGTTCATTATTAATGTATAGACGTGCAACTGATTTTTGCATGTTAATTTCATATACTGCAACCTTTGCTGAATTTATTAGTTATAACTTTTTAAATAGAATCTTTAGTGCTTTCTACATATAAGATCATGTCATTTGTGAACAGAGGTAATTTTTCATCCTTTTCAATTTGGATGCTAGGCCTATTAATTTCTATTCAGCAACTCTGTATTCTTTCTTACTTTTGGTCTGTTAGGTGTCATTTTCTAGGGAGATATCCTAAACCTCCTTCTGTAATTGTGAATTCCAATTACTTTTTAAAAGTCCAATGTCATTCTAAGCCATATTATTCTTGAAGATGTTGAGGTCCTGAAATTGACACTTGGTGGGTATCTATCAACCATTGCTAAAGGAACACATGCATGAAGTATCTGTGGAACAAACATTTCTTGAAAATCTACTTTGTATCTGGCACTGAAGAGATCAACTTCTTGAAGATTCCAGTCTAGAGGAGGGGATAATCACTGTTACACAGGAGTGAAGTTGTATAATGTAGTGGGGGGTAGGAAGACATTGAGTTAGAGAAACCTGTGTGAATCCTGCTCTGTACTACCAGTGTATGTAACCTGGGGCCAGTTACTTAATGTCTGCTCCTCTAGTTCTTCCTTTGTAAAATGGGAATAATTTAACCTACTTTGCACTATAAGTAAGTAAAGCTCCTCACATAGTGAATTTTTTTACGTTAAAAATTGTAAAAATTGTAGCTCTCTAAGACCTATAGATTGATGCTATCTATCCCATAGCTTATAGAAACAGAAAATAGGTGACCAACACTCCCAGGTTTAGGGTGGCCTACAGTTATCGAATACCAACTGTGAACTAGGTAGATGGGGAGCTTGAGCTTGCTCTGGGCAGCACAGTTAAAAGGTGGAAAGCCAGAACCTGAACCCAATTTTGGCTGGTCCAAAGCCATTGCTCTCCTGAGCTGACATTGGGCTGGAGCTTTAAGAAGGAATAAGGAGGGCACATTCTAAGTAGAGAAAACAGCTTGTACAAAGGCACAGAGATGTAAAAGTGCATGTTATGTTTGGAGAGCAGTGAATAGAGCTATACCATTGATAAAGAGTGGTAGGAGTTAAGGTTGGAAAGTGAAATGGGCTCTGATTGTAAAGTGCCTTCCCAGTTTCGATTTTCGTCTGTAAGCAACGAAAAACCGCTAAAATACTTTGCATAATGGAGAGTCATAGTCAGTGTGCTTGATGAACTAGAGGGATAAAGGCCAGAGTAGAGCATGCCAGTTAAGAAAGAGGCTTCTGCGAAATCCAGAGCAGAGACGTACAGACTGGAGGTGGGTCCATGGTAGTGGAAAAGTAAAAACACAGGGTGACACGGTTCTGTCGGCCATTCCAGAATTTTTAGCAGGACCCCAGGCACTTAATATATGGCTTAAGCTTTCTAAATGTAACAGGAGACAGCTGTTTGCTTAGTTATTTGAAAGTGGTCTGAAATTTCTTCATATGCTGCATGGATTTGGATCCTAAGTTCTAGCCTCTGCTGTTTTTAACTGAACTGTACTTCTAAACTATGGAGCAGGTAACTGTTCCGTTTAAGCAAAACCGGCTTTGCCTTCATCACTGCAGGTATCTGACTCTCTCTTAGGAGCATGCATTGCTTAGATCACAGTAGCAAACAGAGATTGAAAAATTTAACTTCATTGCCCAGAGATTTTTTGATGCTCCATACATGTACAAGGGGGAAGGAAGTGTTGCTTTCTGAGTGCCTTCATGTATTCATTTGGCTTGGCTATAGCATGGGGATGGAATAGTAAGGAAATCAGGAGATTCCGTAACTTACGTAGGGAAAAGGGAGGAACAGGTGTAAGATAATTATTGAGCTCACACAGAGTATGCGTGGGCCTTGGGTGATACAGATTGAAGATTAGGCCACGCTGTCCTTCAGGAACTTACCATGCTGGTGGGAACATGAGAGAGATGGGTAACTGGTAAAACACAGACTTCTAAGTGGAAATGACCCAAGTGCCTTGAGAAAGGAAGCAAGGGGAGCAGTGTCCTGGCAGGTTGGTACAGAGATGGGACAGGGACACTGGAATGACTTTGGGGTTTGAGTCCTCCTGACCCCGAGCGTTTCACTCTGACCACCCTTCTCTTTCACAAGAGCTATAATTGTTTCTTTTGTTGTCTTTGGTCTCATCTTTGTGGCCTGTGGGGTGTCCACCCCTCGTTTGCTCTCCCTGGTCTGCACTAGTCTCTCCCGTTGCCATGTCCTTGTTTATCCTCTCTTTCCCTCTGGTTAGTGTTTTTATTAGAAAATGAAAAACTTCAGTGATTATATGGAAGAACTGTGTCCAGCTGCTCAAACCCACCCAGTTTCTTTTTTTAGCTTTTCCCCCACTTAAAAATAAACAGCATCAGGTCCCACTTGCCAAGCCTTTGTCACTGTCTCCAGCAGCCGTTCCTCCGGCCCATATGCTCCCCCAGATGCTCAGCCTGTCCCCTCCTCCTGTCTCGGCCCCACGTGCAGGCCCTCCGTGGACAAGTGCGGGGTCCCCGGAGCACAGCCACCTGCAGCCCCACCACACCATCTGCCTCTCACCCCCCATGGCCACTCTGAGCATCACTTCTGACCCAGATTCCGTGGACCGCACCCCCCAGACCCTGGCTTGTTTGCCTGGCCAGTCCTGTGATTTCCAAGGACAGGATGTTGACTGGAAAAGATAGAGGGGTTGCCATGGAGATGTGAATAAACACACTTGCAGACACCTCGCAGCAGGAACTGCAAACTCTTCTGACAGACGTTTAGTTCAGCCCCAGGTTTCCTTTGTTTGGGTTACATGCCTCACCTTTGGAGTTGGTGTCTTAGAGGGAAGTTTAGAGCCATTGCTAAACTGTTAGTTATAGCATTTCCACACACCAGCTCTTGCTTCTTCTTTCAGAGACAGCGAGCTCACCCAGAGGAATTAGAGGGTACCTGCCCTTGGGCCTGAAGAGTGGGTTATATCGACAATAACATGGAGAGAAACTGCCCCAACCTGTCGCATGAGTTAAGAGTCTGTGCGGGAGCACTGGTCACCCCTGCAGGGGAACAAAGTGGTGCTTTCCAGCGTGCTCGGCCTCCCATTCTTCCTTTCTCCTCCAGGTTTCAGGGCTGTGAGGGTGAGGCGGTTGCTGCG
The DNA here is from genome assembly GCF_009873245.2 of Balaenoptera musculus. Lineage (NCBI taxonomy): Eukaryota > Metazoa > Chordata > Mammalia > Artiodactyla > Balaenopteridae > Balaenoptera > Balaenoptera musculus. The sequence continues at coordinate 146,542,953 of NC_045785.1, read as the reverse complement.
TCTTGCCTGAACATAACTGGGGACACAAGTGGCTCCTCCTCTCTCAAATGTGATACCAGGTGGTAGTGGGGGGGAGGCGAGGGGGCCTAGCACTGGGACACTATAAAAGAACACTTTCCCTGCCCTGGGATGCATTTTTCTGGGCCCCAGGGGGAAAGGAGCATGTTTTTGCCATTGCTCCTAATGAGAGAGGAAGGGAGGTTCTGTGCCCCACGGGCCGAGAGAGAAGTTAGCTCTATAATGAAAGTAGAAGAAAACCTTTGATCCTTTCTCAAGAGGGCGCTGTTGACATTTTGGGCAGGACGGTTCTATCCCACACATTGCAGTATGTTTATAATCCCTGGCCCATCAAATGCCACAGTTACCTCCTGGCAATTGTGTTGTCCTTGGGACAACGAAAAATGTCCAGCAAATTTCCAAACATCCCCTGGGGTACAGTGCCACTCCCAGTTTTTTTTTTGCTGCCAGAATATTGGATGGCCACAGACTCATCTATCCTCTGGGAAGAGACCATGACCAGACCAGGGCTCCTTTTTATCCTCATGTAGTCATGTTAATGAGAATGAAAATCTGTTTACTAATCAGTGCCTTATCTGATCAAGTTGGCGGTATGAAAATACCTGATGGCTCTTCATTGCACAATGATTTTTTTTTTTTTCTCCCTATTTGGTTTACAATTCCTCAACCTTTCAAGCACCTGAGCCATGAGGATGGGTGACTAACATGTGGGGCTTAATCCTGCACATGAACAACCTGCATCCTAGATGTGAAGGACCACAGGAGTGATGACAGTAATTGCAATAGGACTTCAGAAGAGACAGTGCAAAAGATACAAAGTATTTAAAGTGGGAATTTTGGCCCTGTGGCCCTAGGGGCTCAGAAGGTCATATTTATTGACAGAGTTGGCTGGGCCAAGGGATCTTCCAGCCTTGCCCAAATGGCATTTTTTTTCTCCTGGGAACCCTGAATTTGGTGCTTACCTCTAGAGTTCCTGTAAACCAGTGACTAAGGCCAGATGGTTCCCAAGATAGAAAGAAATCCCTGATGTCAAATCTGTCACCTTCTACAATGAGGCGAGGGAACCCAAAGAGGAAAGACGAGTTGCAGCCAAGACTTCCATCCCCTTTGCTATTAATTATTACCCTCCTGTGGATTATCCAGACAGGTCCTCTTTTTCCTTCCTTCTGGCCCATCATTCTGCCTTCCCACTGATTCACAATGAAGAGACACAATGTTCTGTCAAGTTTGCTGCGTGTTGGCAAGGCTAATTTTGTCAGTTCAGAGGATGGGGCTATTAGTTAAAATTAGGTTTTTGGATTTTCTTTATCATCATCTATTTTGTCTTCCACCCACTCACCCCGGGGTCGGGGGCAGATAATCAAGAATTGCCTATGAGCATCTTGATTTCTCCTTAAGTCTTTCTAGCCTATTGATTCCAACAGCCTGTGCCTTTAACATTCTTGCTAATATTTTTAAAAAATGAATTAACTATTTCTAAAGATTGACTTGTAGTCGGTCATTTCAAATTTTAGATCTTCCCTCCTGTCTCTGAGATCAGAGGCTCCTTTGTATTTGCTCTTATTCTGACTTCTGTTTTTCCTGAGCAGAAATAGGAATTTATTGAGTCATGTAGCTGAGAGAGATACTGGGGTAATCAGAGAATCAAAGGAAGAGCAGTAGGAACCAGGGCCTCAGGTTCTGGAGAGAGGATCCCCATGCTTCCAGCCCTCACTCTCCCCTGCATCTCTTCCCTTGCTCTGTCTCTTTCCCCCCAGCTTTGCCTCCCCCTGTAGCCCGGCCCTCACCCTGTACCAGGTAACCCGGCACCACAGCCCCGCTTAGCAACCCAAGGCAAGCAGTGTTTTCCTCTCTCCTTATCTCTGTGTTGATTATTTAATAATTGTAATCATTTCCCACAAAAGGAGAACCACTTTGAGCTTTAACCAAGCAATGTGCGCTCTCTGTAATTGACATTAAAAAGGAAAAGATCAATGGGGTCTTTGAACTCCCCTAACAGGATATAAGGTTAGGGAAGACTGATAGGGTTTGAACAGAAGTTCCTCACATTCCTTAGAAATCAAATGTGTTATCAGTGACCCCTGTACCTGGAGAGAATTATTTGGGCACATTTATGTCAATTACAACAGTTCATATTTTCTTGATTTATCATTGTGGATTTTTCCCCCTATCCCCCTGCTTCCTCTCACCCCACCTCCTGAGTCACTGCTAATTGAGTCAGTAACACTCAGAAAGTATCTTCCTCTGCTGGAAAATGCAGAAACTGGCAGATTAATGTCTCCTTATTCTCAGAGGTGAAGAGTGCTGAATTTCAATCCTGCTTCATCCCTATTTCTCTTTCATTACCAGTTTTTATGCTGTGTAGTTATCTCTTATCTGGTCTTGTTTGGCAGCATCCCCTGTGCATGCTTGTGGCCTCTCAGAGGAGGGGGAGAGACTAGAGGTCACCTTGTCTAGTGGCCTCTAACCAGGGGCATGTCAGCATCACTTGAGAGCTTTCCAGAACAACCGTGTGCAGGCAGACAACTTAGTCACTGCCTGCTACACACAGCTTATCCATGAGAAAGCCACACTCTCACATATGGTGGCAGTAAAACCCATGCTCCAAAATGATGCTGGAGGAGACAGCCATGGATGGGAAGCTATAGGGTAGCAGGTATATCTGAGCCTACAGACCAGACCTGAGACTGGCAGGGGAGAAACGGGGAGGGGATCAGGAATTCATTTCTCTAGGCTTTCAGAGGACACTGACCAAGGCTTACAGAGTGGCCACAGATGATCCAGAGTAGGGTCACCAGGAATAAGTAAATCTCCTATTTGAGACTCACCCTCTAGCTTAGTCCTTTTTGCCTGTTAATTCAGAATTCTGTTTGTAACTGGAGCACAGCTGAAATCAAGATTCAAGTGACCCCAAGAGATGTGCAGGCTTTAGGAAGATATTCAGGAATGATCTCTAGAACCTCTGCTCTCTCTCTCTTCTATGTCTTTGTTTTTTTGTTTAAATCTTTAAAATTATTTATTTATTTATTTATTTATTTATTTATTTGGCTGCGTCGGGTCTTTCTGCGGCACGCGGGATCTTTTCATTGCAGCCCGCGGGCTCTCTAGTTGCAGCGCACGGGCTTAGTTGCCCCGCAGCATCTGAGATCTTAGTTCCCCGACCAGGAATCGAACCCGTGTCCTCTGCATTGGAAGGCGGATTCTTAACCACTGGACCACCAGGGAAATCCCTCTTTTCTGTGTCTTTGGATTAGGCTGAGGTATTTGTCAGAAACCCTGGGTTGAGCCATAGCTTGTTCTCATTCTGAATCTGCAGTCCCGAAGGACATTCCCTGTGCACGTACTGATGGGGCACACACACTCCAGACACAGCATTGTGATCTCACTCAGTAGGGCACCAGAATGATCAATGCTGAGAAATAAACACTTTGTTTAATTTATGAAATCCCTGAGAAAATATTAAAAGGGGAGGAAAAGTGCAGTGAAGACCTTGGATGGACGAGCAGAATTTTTTATCATCATTACTGGAAAACATCTCTCCAGTTCCTGCATATTTCAGGCGCTGTGATAAGCTGACCTTCTCTGATGCTGCTACAAGTTCACTCTCGGTGGGGCATGTACCCTGAGCTCTGATTCCAGGAAGGGGGTTGGCTTGTACTGATTCTCCTGAACCCTTTTAATGGGATTCCTTCTAATAGTGGGTCAGATTTATGGGGGTGCTTCCCAGGGTCAAGATAACTGGCCCAGAAGATTGCCCTGAGCTTGACCTCATTACATAGAGTTGTGCTTGTTATCAAGGAGAGGCATCTAAACAGTTCTTGGACGTGTAGATTTATGTGCAGAAAGCGTGTGGAGACTTTTCAGCTAGATCCTAACTAGGTTCGGTGCTTGTGTTACACATGTCAGAGGGAAGCCCATTTTGGCAGTAGGAAATAGCAACTTGGGAGCGTGTCACTTCGTTCCTTAGACCAGAATGAGCATCTTGCAGGAATAGAAGTTTTGAGAGCTGTTTAAATATCAACCTACCTCAGGCTCTGCAGGGAGGCATCCTGAGCTGGTAACAGAGAGAGGCTGCGTGAAGTCTCAGCCCGATTTTTTCCACCCTTGTGATGAGATGCCTTCTACCTTTTCCCCATAGGCCCAGTTCCTCTCCCCACAAGCTCGCCGTCGATTCCATGCTGCCCTTGCATCTTGTTCCACCTCCATGCTGATCCTGTCCAACCTGGTGTTTCTTGGGGGCAATCAAGTCGGGAAAATCTACTGGAATAGGATCTTCATACAAGGTAAGTTGCTGTTTTCAGACAATTTCTTGTTTTCCGCATTTGTGCAGCTGGTATCACGTATGTGACGGCGGGGAGGCATTCCTTGCTCTATGCATGGTGTGTGACCTATAAAAATACCAGCCAGGAGCAAAGTCCTGTGTTTAGCTGTGGTTTTAACTGTTCCCTATTTTGATGTACATTTTATCTGCCGTGTGTGATACCCATCATCAAAGTGTACTATCCCAAATCTCCCGAACTCTCTCATTCCCTTCTACTAAGTTACCTCTCCAATTTTTGGATTTTTCCTAATCTTCCCTGCTATCTTTAGATCAGCCTTCACTATACTGTAGAGTCTTACCTTGTTCCACTTACTACTCTGAATGTCCTACCAGGAGAATGTTCTAGAAGCCCCATTGTGCTGCTGCTATGGGCATGGTGCCTGGTTTGCCACACCTCTTTGTTGTGGATGGTTTTTTCTGAACACTGGCTTGCCAGCATCAGCAACCAACCTGATGTTTAATGTACATGTGTTTAATGTCATGTATGTCTCCATGTCCACAGCAAAGTCACACCTGCAGCAGGTAAAATTGCATTAGTAATTGCACTGCATTAATAATTGGTCATCATTTATTTATGGGCATCATTTCCTTTGGGCTAGAACTGAGAGTTACATCACGTCCTAAGAGTATTGGGAGAATGGGAGCTACTCACAGAGCACATTATTCAGCCAGTTCACTGTGTGTTCAGAGCCAAGGTCCCCTGTTCCGTTTCCCTGACCAGTGACCTGGTTTTGTGTTTTTGGTTTCGGAAGTTTTGCCAAGTGGTAATGGTCATGGCTAAGCTGTTACCTCTACAGCTGGGTCCCCGACAAGCCAGCGATGCTTTGGCTGCAGCCCTTTTAACAACAGAAATAACCCCAACACAGCTGCATGATCCCAGGGTGCCAGGTCATGAATCTAAACTGTGGCAGGCTTAGGCGAGCCAGGCTCAAAGGGACCATGAGAGAGCTCTGTTCTGCTTTCATCTTGTCACTACAGTACCCCTTTGATCTTGCTTTCTGAGAAATGTTTTAGCTGACAGTTCCTGAAAAGACCAGGTACTTTTTTAAGTGGAAGCTGCCCTTTAATAAAGATGGGAGGTGGACTGTCTTGGTGGCGCAGTGTTTAAGAATCTGCCTGCCAATGCAGGAGACACGGGTTCGAGCCCTGGTCCAGGAAGATCCCACATGCCGCGGAGCAACTAAGCCCGGGTGCCACAACTACTGAGCCTGCGCTCTAGGGCCCGTGAGCCACAGCTACTGAGCCCACGCACCACAACTACTTAAGCCCATGCGCCTAGAGCCCCTGCTCCGCAACAAGAGAAACCACCACAATGAGAAGCCTGTCAACACAACTAGAGAAAGCCCGCACACAGCAACGAAGACCCAACGCAGCCAAAAATAAATAAATAAATTAGTTAATTAAAAAAAAAAAATCCACCTGCCAGGGCAGGGCACACGGGTTCGAGCCCTGGTCCGGGAAAATCCCACATGCCGCAGAGCAACTAAGCCTGTGCGCCGCAACTACTGAGCCCATGCACCACAACTACTGAAGCCCATGCACCTAGAGCCCCTGCTCCGCAACAAGAGAAGCCACCGCAATGAGAAGCCCGCACACCGCAACGAAGAGTAGCCCCCGCTCGCTGCAAGTAGAGAAAGCCCACGCACAGCCAAAAAAAAAAAAAAAAAGATGGGAGGTAATGGGGTGCAGAGGACCTAAAGATAAAAGAATCCTCCTTGAAGTGGGCAACACAATGTCAACCTTTCTTGCCTCCTCCCACCATGCCTAGCACAGTGCAAAGAACATGATGACTCTGGAAAATGCTGACTTGGGCTTTGCTGGTCACATGAGCAAGAAGACTCTAATCTTTGCTTCAGTAAATAACCACAGCGGGTGTTTGCTACTTGTAAGGCGCTGAGAAGACAAGGGTGGAGAAAGAAGCACAAATGTGGGAGCCAGACATGCAAACGTGTCAATAGAGTCAGATAATTGCTGTGCCAAAGGCATACGGGATTGCTGGACGTCACAGCGTGGAGGGCTGGCCTTCCCGTGGAAGTTGAATTTCACAGAGGAGGCGACATCTGAATTGGAGCTTTGAGCAAGAAGGAGGAACTTGCTAGATGAAGAAGGCAGGTGCATGGGGGTATTGAACACTAGTGGCTACGTCAGACCATCCCAAACTCTCAGCAGTTTTTCCCCGTAGAAGTGTATTCCTCTCACAGTTCAGTGAAGGTCCAGTGTTTTTTTTCTAAGCAGTGATTCCAGGACCTAGACTGTTTCTGTTTTGATTCTTCACCTTGTCCCGGCATTACGGAGGAGAAGAGAACACAGGGACAGGTTCACCAGGTACTAAACACCCCCGCCAGAAGTGACACTCGATGTTTCTGCCCACATTCCCTTGGCCAGAACCAGTCATGTCAGAACCCTAAATGCAGTTCAGAGAGATGTGGGGAAGCACACAGGTACCGTAGGCTATGGCACGGCAGGACAGGGCACATGAGGCAACCGGCTGGAGGCACCCAAGAGGCAGTTAAAAATGTGACCTGGCGTTGGGGAGGAGGATGGGACAGAATGACTGCGAGACAGGGCATGGAGGTGGTGGGTGAGGCCGTGGGAGTGGATACAGTTCGCCGAGCAGCATGCACAGAGTGGGAAGAGACAGGTGGGAGGTAAAACCTGGCGATGCTGGCATTTAAAGGGGCAGAGGAAAGATAGCAGCTGTAAGATGTTCTTTCTGCTTCTCAAAGACATGAAGGTCAAAGTGTGATTTGCCCTGTACCCGGTGGAGCTAACATCAGGCACACGGGGGAGTGGGGATTGGGGCTCTGAAATATCTGGTCTGCTTCTGCTGTGTGGGTCCTATTATGATCTACAACTGGATACACCTGTGTCCTCCTTGGAGCCAGGTGCTGGAGTCCCGAGCGAATGATTCTCTGAACATGGAGGGCTCTGGAATCGTTTCTCTCTGGGTTCTGAGGCCAGGGAAGCTCAGCTTAGAAGGCATTTTCTATGTCAGAGATTATTCACATCAGCCTGGTCCCATCTCAGCTGGTCTGTCCCATGGGTGCCCTCAGTCAGGGAAGGTTTCCTGGGGTTTTGGTGGTTACCTCGTTTGTTCCCCACTGCAGGTCTTTTATCCCTGAGTGATTGAATTTAGATATCTCTTGGAGGAAAGTGAACCAGATGGTGCCAAATCCACCATCCTTGAGAACTCTAGATTTCTTTTCATAACGAATTTGATTGACCTGATAGAAGATTAATATGAATATTCATGTTTTGGTACAAAAAAGTATTATTGAGTTTATAGGATGCTTCCTCAGACGCGGCTGGGGGTGTCATATTAATTAGCTTTCTAAAATAAAAAAAATCTGAATTCTGAAAATCGTCTGGCTCCAAAGGTTTCAGATAAGGGACTGTTGTGCTGTACCTCTAGCTGCTGATGGATGAGCCAGGACTTAGACATCCTGCTTGTCTCTGGCCTCTTCCTTCGGCCACGTGATCAGGACCTGTTTTTCCAAGACCCATCTCTACCCATGGAGGAAAATGCGATGGAGTGAGCCAGGAGGTCTGACTGGGGGGAACGGAGAGCGGTTAAGCTCAGTCTCTAGATTTCCAGGTTTCATGGGAAGGTAACTCTTCCTCCAAGGGTAACCACCCTTGTCCCTTTGTGCCTTGATGGGCTGGGACTTGCAGTGACAGAGAGGAGCTGGTAGCACCACAGACTTCCAAGGTGTCCAAGGAGGACAGGGATTATGGAGGAGATTACCAGTGCCCCACAGAGAATGGGATGTGGATACACACAGGCCTTAAAGGACAGCCTCATTAATCCTTAGGGAGCCTTTTCCCGGTATCACTGGTGTCTCTAGAAGTGTCTCATGATTAGCCTGGAGGAGTTGCCTTGTCTCCCTGACTCCAGTTCACTGCTTTAGACATGGATTTGTTTGCTTTAAGCTACAAAGCTTGTTTTAGTAAATATCTCAATATTTACCTTATGTAAATATCTCTATCCTGGTCTCAAAGGGGTTGGTGATGTGAGGCTGTAAAACCAGATCCTTCCCTTTCTGCTGTGCACTCTGCCTAGCTGTCCAGAAAAGTGGACAATGCCAGCCACAGGATGGAAATGCTGAGTGGCTTTCTGGGGGTCTGGTACATGTCACACAGTGTTATCTCTGCTGCAGAGATTGGAAAAGTAATGTTCAGTTAATTCAGGGGAGAATAAAGAATCTTTGCCTTTAAAAAAAATCCCCCAACTTTTACTATTGAAATTTACTTCAAGCAGCTTGAGGAGTGTGACTGTTTAAGCCTATTATATATGAATTTAAAGGAACTTAGCTGGGTCTAGGGATCTGAGAAGGCTGTGGCTGGGGATTTGGTCCCTAAGCCTGCTCTAAGAGGGACCCTGCTGTGTCATGCTTTGCAGAGGCAAACACAGGTTGCTTCTTACATAACTCTGTGGCTCTGAAAAGGATTTGTTGTTGGAAGGAGCTTTCTCATGTCTGCCTTAAAATCTCGACATTGAAGTATAAGTTAATTTCTTGAACAAGCAGTTGATGACTGCTCTGTAACTCAAAAATATCAATGCATTATAACTCCAAATCTCCAAATCTGTGTCTCAAGCATCCTTGCAGTGCTCTGTCGTCCTGGGACAGTGGGGAGAAAAGGCAGTCAGTGGGGATGGGTATGCACTGGGAATATATCTGGCCTTGAGGGGGCTGAGAGCTTTGTAGTGTTGTTTGGGTGCAGGGTCGTGTTCCTTCTGAAAAATCCATCTGGTCAACAGAAAGCATGGATTTTGTCAAAAAGGAACCTAATCATTTCCTAAGTGGTAGAGCCCCAGATCCTGCATCTGTCGGAGGTGGTAGAGACATGGTATCCATCAACCATTCTCCTGCCTGACTCCTCATCTCTCTTACACACACACACACACACACACACACACACACACACACACACACACGTGTTTGTTTTCCCTTCTTCTTGTTGCCTGATCTAGGTTGGCAAACTCCATCTCAACACTGAGCTCCTGACCCTGTGTCAAGGCGAGGAGAATTGGGTTGTTTTCCCACCAGATTGCAATGAGAGAGGAGCTAGCAATTTTCTTATGCAGGTCAGAACCTTTACACTCCCCGTATTTGCTTGCTATCTCTAGCTGAGAAAGGAGACAGTATATTTTCTCCCTGATTACTAGCTTAACCAGGCGGTTCAGTCATCTCCTGACTCAGATGGCTCTGGACAGGCATTTTATTTAAAGCTGAATTGGGGTGTTGCACTGGAAATTCCTAAAGGCTGTGGTTAAATAGAAACTCATTCCCCTCACATCTCATTACATTCTTGGGACTAAAATTTCATCTTTGATGAGGGAAGACAGAAGGCAGATGTCAGTGTCTCAGGCACCTTCTTTGTGATTACTTATTTCACCCTCTTCACTAGCCCTTACCTTGCAATGGAGTTTTCATTGCTCTGATTGATTCTGCTTCTGCCCCACTGGATCCTCTGCAAGTTCTAGAAGAATTTGAGGAGCAGGAGCTTCCCACCCATTGTATTGGTGGTGAAGTTGATACGTAGATATAGGTGAAGTAATTTATCTATGGTTGCACATTGGTCCACATTACACACCATTACAGACCATTCTTGGAATCTGAATTTCAAGACTTTCAGATGCCTTGGTTTCTTCTTTAGTCTGTGCCACATGGTCACCCAGATGTCGTGGGCATCAGTTTTCCTAAAAGTATTTCAGCACAAGTCACTAGGCATAGGACGTGAGAAACAGAGAGTGGGAGTTCTTCTCCAGAAGTGTGCCTGGGGTTATGTTAAAGCTGAGAGAATTTCTAAAATATCTAGAAAGGAGTTTGAATCATCGTGCATTTAAGTCCTGCTTTCTGTGAGGTTGTGTGAAACTTTTTGCTGTTAACTAGGAGTTTTTGCAAATTCATTTGAAAAGAGTTTTATGGAATTTGGGAACATTTTAAAGTGTCTTTAAATAGAATATCAAGTAAAGAATAGTATGGTTAGACACAGTTCATCGAATAAAAAGAAAATAATTTTGATTTTTACTGATTCGAAGTCTCTACCTCTCATTGGCCCCCAATCATATATATGCAGTGTGATATTCAAAAGCATATTACAATCAAATCATTATATTGTACACCTTAAACTAATACAATATTACATGTCAATTATAGCTCCATAATTATATGTTAGTTATTTCTCAATAGGAAAAAAAAGCATGTTACAAATTAAAATCAAACCAAAATAATTTAAAAAATTTAAATAAGTTCCCTTTATCCTCTAATTAAACCTGATATGTGTTCAATATATAAGAGGCTATCTGTAGCAGGATTCCCAAGTCTGTACTCTAAGGTTCAAACCAGGAAATCACGTGGGATTTCTGAAATGAACACACATCCTGGAATTTATACTATTAATTTATTTGACTGCTTATCACAGTTGTTATTATATTACCAGTGGGTGCAGAAATAGCTCAGCACCAGCCATGCCAGTGAATGCCAGCTGACAGTGAAAGGGGAGTGCCCTGGCTGTCTGAAATGTTTATCACACGCGCTGGAGACCCTTTTCACCAAACGTTCTCCTCAGGTCATTACTGAACATTTTTTTAAAGTGTTAAAAGTTAACAATATTTAATTTGGAATTCAGTAACATTTTTGTAACAGAAGGGAAAATCTAGCAAGAGTCATCATTCTCAGGTGTCTCAGCTTTGCGAGCAGATTCTTTTGTGCAGTAGACCCCATCCTTGAGTTTGTTTCTGTTTACCAGCGCACCGGGCAGTGACCACTTTCTTTATGCTGCCACTCGCATTAGTTTCCTGTGGCCACTGTAACAAATTATTATGAACTTAATGACTTCAAAGGGCACAATTTTATCTCTTACTGTTCTGGAGGTCAGAAGTCTGCAATCAGTCTCGCTGGGCTAAACTCAAGATGTTGGCAAGACTGGTTCCTTCTGGAAACTCTAGGGGAGAATTTGTTTCTTTGCCTTTTCCAGCTTCTGGAGGCCAGCTACATCCCTTGGCTCATGGCTTAACTTCTTCCTCTTCAAAGCCAGCAGTGTAGCATCTTTCTTTTTTAATTTTATTTTTTATTTGAGTATAATTGCTTTACAATGTTGTGTTAGTTTCTGCTGTACAACGAAGTGAATCAGCTATACATATACATATATCCCCTCCCTCTGGGACCTCCCTCCCCCCGCCCCATCGCACCCATCTAGGTCATCACAAAGCACCAAGCTGAGCTCCCTGTGCTATACAGCACGTTCCCACTAGCTATCTATTTTACACATGGTAGTGTATATATGTACTGACACATAATCTCCCAATTCGTCCCACTCTCCCCTTCCCGCCCCAGTGTCCACGTGTTCATTCTCTACGTCTGTGTCTCTATTCCTGCCCTGGAAATAGGTTCATCTGTACCATTTTTCTAGATTCCACATATGTGCGTTAATATACAATATTTGTTTTTCTCTTTCTGACTTACTTCACTCTGTATGACAGTCTCTAGGTCCATCCACATATCTACAAATGACCCAATTTCGTTTCTTTTTATGGCTGAGTAATATTCCATTGTATATATGTACCACGTCTTCTTTATCCATTCGTCTGCTGATGGGCATTTAGGTTGTTTCCATGTCCCGGCTATTGTAAAATCTCCTCCTCTCTGTCCTGTTTTTCTGCTCCCATCATCGCATTGCCCACTTTCTAACTCCTCCTGTGTCTCTCCTATAAGGACCCTTATGATTATTGAGCTCACCTGGATAATCCAGGATAATCTTCCCATTTCAAGATCTTTAACTTGATCACACCTGCAAAGTCACTGCAAAGCCAGGTAAGCTAACTTGCATGAGTTCCAGGGATTAGGACACGGCCATCCTTGGAGGAGCCATTATTTAGCCCGCCACGGCACGATTGAGTAACACTTGCTATTACACAGAACATCCACCACTGGATGTGGCACCACTGTGCCACTGCAATAGCTTCTTTCTCAAGAAATTTGATTATAAAATAGCAATTTGGACATACTGCTAGTCTTATTAAAATAAGAATCTGTCTGTGAAAAGAAATGATGCTTAATTTCACAGAAGTACACATGTGAGATTTGTTGTCTTGAGGGTATTTAGAGAGCAGTCTAGGGAAAAGCTGCAGTTTTGCTTGTTCAACACTTGCTCCGCATTCTTTGGTAACAAATCTCTGTTACCCAACTCTCAGTCTATGTCATACTGAGATCTAGGGGTCAACATGTGAGCAGGACTGGCCCGTCAGTATGGTCCGTCTCCCCACGTGGTGCAATTCCAGAGTTTTTGTTGGAACTGTCAGGGAGGAGAAGCTCTCTTTTGTTGCAGAGGTGTCAGAATATTGGGCTGGAGCTGCTGGCAGCCCTCTTGCTGTCACCAGTGGAGAGCCAAGTAGACAGGGAAGCCGACTCTGAGGAAAGCAGAACTGCATGTTGGAAACTGTATTTTGGAGGTAGTATTTTGAGACAACCCACTGCAACATATTCTTTTTTGAAAAAATTTTATTGGAGTATATTTGATTTACAATGTTGTGTTAGTTTCAGGTGTACAGCAAAGTGATTCAGTTATACATATTTTTTCAGATTTTTTTTCCCACATAGGTTATTGCAGAATATTCAGTAGAGTTCCCTGTGCTATACAGTAGGTCCTTGTTGGTTATCTGTTTTATATATAGTAGCATGTGTATGTTAATCCCAAGCTCCTGATTTCCAGGAGATCTTGAAGCCAACATATACGTGTACTTTTCAATAATAGGAGCCTCTGTTCTTTACTCAGTTCACATAATTCTCCAGGGCTCTCTTGTGTTTCTGCATGTCTTTTGAGCACATATACTGACTGCTTTTGTTCCAGGCTGTCTTTCCAAGAATATTTGTATAGCAAACATCTTTGGAAGATGGAGATAGTGTCTTTCTCCAAAGTAGAGGGTATTTGATTACTGTCCAGTATAATAAAAATAATCTCTCTCTCTGGGGCAAAGGTCAGGCAGGCTTACCGCCCGTTATAAAATATTTAGATTCCTGTGTCTGGGGCTTATCTCCTATAACATAACCACTGCATGTGCAGGCGTCACCTGGCCCTCTTCACATCGCATTGTGGGATCTGGGGCTCAGGGAGACGGCACAAATGCTCTGGCTACTTTTATTGCTATGAGCGAGAAAGTCCTTCGTCTCTGACCTAAGAGTCTCATGTCTTCTGCCAGCATCCATGAAACTGTGTCAGGCTAATTTGTTGCTTGCAAGTAGAGTTAAATCTCAGATCCTTCACTTATTGACAATCCAGTTTGGTTAGGTTTCTGTAACTTGTAACCAAAAGCATATGATTAATGTAGATTAATGAGATAATGTAGGTGGAATACACCACTGTTACAGGTCCTTAAGGGAAGGATATTTGGGGAGATTCTTTTATACTGAATCATTTTTTTGGTATAATTTTTTTTGGCTTATGTGCCTCCTAATAGAGTAACTTTGAGAAATTATGTACCCGGTTCTGTGTTTTAAAGTAGGCATCTAATTTCTTGTATTATAAATTTAAATAATTATGAAAGACCTAATTTTTGCCATATTATAAATATTGACATTTAAAAGATAAACCAACACCTCTAAATAATATAAATTATAAATAACTTAGTGGTTTGATATCCACCATCATCCTTTAAAAATATAAATGAGCAAGATCTTCTTTCACAGTAACATTTCCTTGATTTCATATTTCTGTTTCATTGCTCCCGCAGAATTTTGTCTTGTCTCAAAGTTATGTCCTTTATCTACTATCATACTTCTCTGTAGCATTGGGTTTTTTTGTTTTGTTTTTCTACCACTGTAAGGCTAGAAGTGTAATCATTTTTCTCCTGGGTTGGGTTATCATTACAGTTCTTATTAGTGCATAACTCCTCTTAAAGATGATACCGTTTGATACATAATTATTAAACATAAAAAGTAAAATTTCTCCTGAAATGGATGGAGTAGGAATTTATGGTTATTTGGTTAAAGGAATTATCTAATTGTCCCTTTATGTTGTTCCTCTGTTGTAAAGCTTTTTATTGAAATATAACATAGCCTAGTAAAGTGCACGTATCATAAGAATTTTCTCTAGACAAACACACATGTATAACCAGCACCTAGAGGCTCCTTCTCATGACCCCTACCAGTTACTACCTGCCCTATTCTGACATCTAAATGCATAGCTTTCTGTGAGGAGCTTGTTTGTTTAATGCACACACAAACACACACACACACACATACATATTATGTGATTCTATAAAGAGAGAGAGAATCACATAATATGTATTCTTTTGTGTCTGGCTTATTTTGCTCAATATCGTATTGGGAGATTCATTCATATTTTTGAGTGTTGTTATAGATTTTTCCTGCTTATCACTACTATAAAGTATTTCATTGTGTGAACATGCCACAGTTTATCCATTCTAACGTTGATGAACATAATAGCTGTGAGCTCCTATGGGCTGTCATGTATATGACCCATGGTGAAGCTCTGTATGCATTTTTGTTGGGTTTATACCTGGGAAGGGATTGCTGTGTCACTGGGTGTACATATATTCAGCTTTCATAGCCACTGTCAAATAGTTTCTCAAAGTGTTGTACTGATTCCCTTGAGGTTTTTACATACTGGAGCAATAATCTGAGATAAGAAGGATGGGGAGGAAGTTTGCTTTTTTTGTTTTTAAAGTGAGATGAAGGATATTTTATGAGAAGAGAAGGGGAAAGGAGAAACTTAGCCTTAGGTTAATTTTTAGGATCTGGAAATCCATTCTTCTAAAGTTTTCCATGTTGTTTATACTTTGGAAAGTCCTGCTGAATACACCTCGTGGTATGCATAACCCAGTTTGAAGACTACTGCTCTACTGGGGAGAGAAGGTCACTCTGTCCTTTGAGTCCCACCTCACCATCTTTATTCTAGCCCAAAGGAAAAGAAGTGTTAATTTGGACTGGACAGTGGTTGAGGTTAGCATGTATCAGTTAGCCACTGCTACATAACAAACCACCCCAAAACTTAATGGCTTAAAAGAATAAGCATTTATATAACTCATGGGTCTCTCTGTCAACTGGGGTCTGGCTGGTCTAGGACGGCTGCATGCATCCATCTATGGGTCAGCTGTGGTTGGGTTGGATTTGCTGATCTTAGCTGGGCTGTCACATTTCTAGGGCCTTGACTAGGATGAATTGGCTGAGTCAGGTCTGCTCCATGTTGATTTCTTATCCTTCAGCAGACCTGTCCAGGCTTGTTCATATGGCAGTCATAGTGGTTCAAGAGAGAGGGCAGAAAGTATGCAAGGCTTTTCAGGCTCAGAACTGGCACATAATCAGTCTTGTTGCATCCTTTTGGCCAAAGCATGTGATATACTAGCCCAAATTCAAAGAGAGGGGAAATAGATTCCATCTCCTGATAGGAAGAGCTACGAAATCATATTGCAAAGGGTGCTGATACGAGTAGGAGTGAAGGAGTGTGACTGACCATTTTTTGCAGTCTACCTCACTTGACACAAGAGTGTGGTCGTTTAGACGATCCCATGAATTTGGTCCCAGTTTGCCGTCTCTCCCTTGACCTCTTCTTCCCAGATTCCCTCCCTCTTCTCCCTGCAGAGAGTTTCTCTGCCTCCCGTGTGGTAACTCAGACCCTTTGTTTTGGTTGGGGAAAGCCAGGAGCAAGCCTGGGGGCTAAGGCCTTGGCCAGCTCTGCATCTTTCTGTGAAATAATCACTAACACTCTGTGTGTGTGTGTGTGTGTGTGTGTGTGTGTGAGAGAGAGAGATCCATATTGTTAAAATCTGGGACATTGAGACATTCAGGCTGATCTCACTTAAAGGAGCTTCTCTGTGGTCCAGCCTGGCCACGTGGAGTCCGCATAGGGTGTGGGACCAGAGCCCAAGTATTCCTTTCCTTTGCACAGATTTCTAGGCTACCTGGCATTCAGATTTTCCTGAGTCCTCTGACTCAATATAATTTAATGCCACTTAGTAGCATCCATTGTTACTATTTTAACTCTTCATTGTTGGTTAAGTAATTTCCAGGTCACTAGTTCAGTTGATCTTCTCAACAACCCCCTGTGAGACAGTTAGGCAGACATCATCACAGTATTACTAATAACACTGAGGCTCAGAGAGGTCAGGAAACTTGGTTATTGTTACACAGCTAGGAAGCAGAGGAACCAGGTGAGTTAGAAGCCCTTTGACGCCAAATCCCATAGCTTTGTATTATACTACACTGACCTCTCTGCTCTGTGAGAACTAAACCATGCAGGTGACCACAGTTTTCATCACAGAACATGCCTGAGTGTCATTGTTGGAGACAAAGTCTAGGGTGCCTGGTTTGTTGTTCTGTTTCTGGTAGTTATCAGTAGGGGGTTGGGGCTAGGTGACAGAGATCAGACCTAGAGTTTCTGGAGCTGATAGGCCAGACCGTGGCCACTAGCTGGATTGGCTGCTCGCTGGTCTTCGTCTCTCTACAACTATAGCAGTACCCACTTATCCTCGGTTTCACTTTCCTCAGTTTCAATTACCCTTTGTCAACTGCAGTCTGAAAATATTAACTGGAAAATTCCAGAAATAAACAATCCTTAAGTTTTAAATTGCATGCTATTCTGAGTAGTGTGGTGAAATCTCGTGCTGTCCTGCTCCAACCCGCCTGGGACATGAATCATCCCTTTGTGCAGTTGTCCTGCCTATTAATCACTTAGTATGCGTCTTGGTCATCAGGTTAGCTGTCACGGTATCCCGGTGCTTGTGTTCAAGTAACCCTTATTTTACTTAATACTGGCCCCAAAGCACAGGAGTAGTGGTGCCGGTAATATAGATATGCCAAGGAGAAACCATGAAGTGCGTCCTTGAAGTGAAAAGGTGAAAGTTCTTGACTTAATAGGGAAAGAAAAAAAAATCGTATGCTGAGGTACTCAGATCTACAGTAAGAATGAATCTTCTATACATGAAATTATGAAGAAGGAAAAAGAAGTTCATGCTAGTTTTGCTGTTATACCTCAAATTGCAAAAGTTATGGCCATGGTGCATTACAGATACTTAGTTAAGATGGGAAAAGCATTAAATTTGTATGGTAAGATATTTTGAGAGAGAGAGAGAGAGAGAGAGACCATATTCACTTTTATTGTTATTATGTAACTTTATTACATAAAGTTATTATGTAACTTTTATTACAGTATATTGTTATAATTGTTCTATTTTATTATCAGTTATTGTTGTTCATCTCTTACTGTGCCTACTTTGTAAATTAAACTTTATCATAGGTGTGTATGTATAGGAAAAAAAACAGTATATATAGGGTTCAGTACTATCCGCAGTTTCACGCATCCACCAGGGTCTTGGAACATATCTCCCGCAGACAAGGAGGGACTGCTGTAGTTTTATCCTAATCTTGCTCAGTTGGTGGAGGACTGGCTCACCCGACGAACCAGGCCTCAGGGTGTTGGTTTTGCCTCTTGTAGGCTTACTCGGGCATTGCATTAGCTTGCTCTCTTGTTTCTCATCACCCTTGCTCAGACCAAGAAAGCAGCGTAAGGAGAAAATGGTTTTGTATGGGTATGCTATCTGAATTACCAAAGAAACGAAACGATCTCAGGAATGGCTATTGTAAGCGCCGAAGGCCTGTGATTGTGATATGTTATGTTGTGCAGTGCTGGAAATGCAGCAGAAGGCAGCAGCATGGGCTGCTTGGGGTTCTTTTCTTTGCAGTAAAGATCAGGAGCTGGAATCCAGGGGAATGTTCCCTTGCCTCAGGAATTCTGTCGGGCACTGTGGTCACCTCTCTGGAGTGTAATTAAGGCAGTCAAGTATTTCTGTGAATATTCAGTAAATGAGAATGAAAACTATGGAGAAAAACCTTTCATTGTCTTGAAATAAAGATAGAGAAAAAGAAGAATCCTGTTTTGGGAGCACCTGTTTGGTTCCACACAGGATTGTTTGGGAGGTTAGAGCTTCATGCTGACAGGCATTTGAGCCTCATCTGGACCATTTTACTCTGCACTGACCCTGCGATTGATTCTTGTAGCCTGCCAGCTGCCCCCGGTCATATTACCTGCTGTTGTGGAGTTTTCTTTACTCAGAAAATGCTCTACTCAGAGAGGAGGGCATGGCAAAGGAGGTGCTATGGATTGAATTGTGTCGCCAAAAAGATATGTGGAAGTCCTCATCCCAGTATCTCAAAATGTAACCTTATAGGGTCTTTACAGAGGGACTCAAGTCAAGATGAGACCATTAGGGTGAGCCCTAATCCATATGACTCGTGTCCTTATCAAAAGGGGAAATTTGGACAGACAGACGTACACAGAAGTAGGATAATGTGAAGTCACAAGGAAAAGATGACCATGTGAAGACAGAGGGAGAGATTGGACTTGAGCTGCCACATGCCACGGAAGGCCTGGGACCACCAGCAGCTGCAAGAGGCAAGGAAGGAACCTCCCCTAGAGGCTCAGAGGGACCATGGCTCTGCCGACTGCTTAACTTCAGACTTCTAGCCTCCAGAACTGTGAGACCATAAATTTCTGTTGTTTTAAGTCATTCCGTTTGTGGTACTTTGTTTCAGGAGCCCTAGGAAGCTCGTACAGGTTGTGTGGTGTGGGAAGGTGGGTGGAGGGGTCTGATGCAGTACTGAGTTGGGCGGGGAGCGACTCCTTCCCCACTATAAGAAATGCAGTACAGAGCATGAGTCCAGAGCTGGACGGTCAGAAATACACTCTTCAAGTGTTGAGATCCACACCTTAGACTTTGCTCTCTGGGCGTGGGCCTCAGGACAGGCATCCCAAAGGTGTGAAATGAGGGTGGGAGCAGTCACACGCCAGCAACAACAATGTCACATGGCAAATGTAGTCACTCAGAGTAGGGTATTCTGGGCCAGAAGCCCAGTGGTGACAGCCCAGTGAAGGTGAGAAGCAAGGAAAGCTGACCTCCTAGTTCCTGGAGAAATCTCGTCTTTCATGGGTGATCCCTGTCAGGTTAAAGAGTGGTGATGGTTGGTGAAGATGGGCAGGCAGAGGCGGGGACCCACAGTGACCATCCAGGGATGCTCTAACTAGCTGGTTTTATTTATTTTATTTATTTATTTTGGCCGCGCCATGTGGGATCTTAGTTCCCCAACCAGGAATCGAACCCGCATCCCCTGCATTGGAAGCATGGAGCCTTGACCACTGGACTGCCAGGGAAATCCCAAATCAGCTGATTTTCAAACAAAGCCAAACTTCCAACTACCACCTGCCTTAACGTTTGTCTCTTGCTCGTGTGACCTTCTCTAACCATGACATTGATTATACAGGAAGCAGCAGATAGAAATAGCTGGTCTGGAGGTATACGTCACCCTACGTCAGGCTTCCAAGGCGGGCAGGCAGGGCCGATGCTCCATTCAGGAGCTGCCCAGCATCCAGCCAGCCCGAGGCTTGAAGCCTCTGTCCCCTGGTGGGGGACAGAGCATGCCCGCGGCAGCATGCCCGTGGCGCCTCTCTGCTCCCCTCTGTTCTCCTCTGGGTATTGTCACACTCCAGCTGCTGCCAGCTCTTGCCCGGAGAAGGAGGCAGCTGCTAATTTTAGCCCTATTTAGGTCTCTAGGCAGCACATCTCCGGACTTTTCTTTATTTTTCTGGTGACATTTTCATGTGACCTTGGGGGGAAAAAACTGAGAAGATTCACCTGCTGTCAGGAAAATAAAAGGGGAAATCTGATATCTTGTTTTAAATGGTGATTGTATTCCTTTGCTGTTAGAAGACTTCCAGGGGCCAGGGATATGTACCAAAGGGAGTTACCTATAACCTCTGGCTTTTAGGGGGAGAAGAAAACAGGTACCTGAGGGTTGAGCCAGGGGATATAACACTCTGCCCAGGAAGATGTCTCTGGGCTGTTTGGAGGAGGCCAGGCCACCCAGTTTATGACACGGGAACATGGGATTTTGCTTGATAAACCTGATTTCCCTTTCCCCAATTGTTTGTCTGCACATTGGGTAACAATGCGAGTGGGTCCAATTGAGAGTGGGTCCACTCTCATTTGTCTTGGTTCCAAGTTGAGTTTCCTATGTGAGAAGGTTTTTGACAACATTTGTAATAAGGGACAAGAAGGGACCATTTGCATTCTGAGGGCTGTCAATCACGAAGATGTCAGATAACATAATGAGTGCTGTTATTTGGCTGACTTTCAGATGACAGATAGACAAATGATGGTCACACAGACCTGTCGTGGGAGCCATGCCTTTCCTCGGAAAGTCATTGTTTTTTTAACAAAACTAAAAGAAAACAGATAACTTATAATAAAATTGTTTCTGCTCCTGTTTTATCATTCTATTTGTGTCCACAGTTACCTGTCACTTACTTTTCTCATTTTTGAAGCTTGCCTCTTGGATTACTTTTCTCACTATGGCTGCCTCAGCAAGATTGCTGGAAGGTTGGGTCATACTTTTTGCCTTGCTGTAAAGAATTGCTACCATAGGGAGGATTTTACTAAACGAAGCAAAAGTACACAGTAAGAAAATAAGAAATGTGGGAAGTGTCTCTGCCTATTTGATTCAGGAAAAAGAGGTACAGTGCTCAGATGAGTCTGGCTGAGGCTAAGATCTTTCTTTACAGAGAAAATTGCTTAAAGGAGAGGGCCGTCCCATATTCCTCCTGGTCATTGTGCTAGGTGCTTGGGAGACAGTGATAATCAAATACGGCAAAGTGTGCCACAGTGCTTCGGGACATAGTGTTTTGGGGACAGAGAGGTGAATGGTTGACTTTATCTTCTGGGTGAGAAATTCACCATGGAGGAGGTGACCTCAGAGCTGGGCTTAAAGGATGTTTAAGTAGCAGACCTAGGGGATGGGCACAGCTTGCACAAAGGCGTGGAGGCATAAAATTGTACATTCAGGAAACTGCAAGCATCTTCGGATCAGAGCAGGAGAAGATGTGAAGTATGATGTCAGGGAGTAGGCTGGTTGCACCAGGGGACACCAAAAAGGTAACTTGAAGACAAGATAACGAAGGCCATACATGCCATGCCATGGAGCATGGACTTCAACCTTAATAGGCTGAAATAGGGGTGGGTCACAGGAAGACTTTTGCGAGGGAGTGGCACAAATCTCATTTTTGAAAGATCCACGTAGAGGTAATGTGGAGGCTGATTTGGAGGAAAGCAGTACTAGGAACAGGAAGGCCAGTCAGGAAGGCTATGTGAGGAATGACAAGGGCTTCTGGGTGTCAAAGACAGGAAAGATGGAAGAAGGAATCTTCAGAATTCTCCCACAGAAGATTTTAGGGAATTGCTTAAGTCTTCGTATTTGTACAGTTTAATGGTTTTGGCACCTGAGACAGGGACAAAAATACTTGAGGTTTATCCACTGTTTTTGTAGCTCACATAGATTAATTTCTGAATTTTGGAGAAAGAATGGCCAGTACAGATTTCTCCTCGGTTTCCTTACCTTTGCTCCTGAAATAATATTGGTAATATTATTATATTATATTATTATATTCTACTCTCATGGCCTCTTTTTCTTCTATCAAAAATAGTTTGGTGGATATCCACATACAAAAGAATGAAGTTAGACCTTTACCTCATACCATATACAAAAGTTAACTCAGAATGCATCAAAGACCTAAGTGTAAGAACTAAAACTATAAAGCTCTTGGAAGAAAGTAGAGGGGTAAATCCTTGTGACCTTAGATTAGCCAATAGTTTCTTATATATGACACCAAAAACACAAGCAACAGAAGAAAAAATGGATCAATTGGACATCATCAAAAGTAAACATTTTTGTGATGGAAAGGACATCAAGAAAGTGAAAATGCAACCAGAGTACAGGAAAAATTTGCAACCCATATATCTGATAAAGAATTTGTATCTATATAAGGAATTATTACAACTCAATTATAGAATAACACATAACTCAATTTAAAATTGACAAAGGTGAATAGACATTTATCCGAAGAAGATATACAAATACCCAACAAACACACGACAAGATATTCAACATCATTAACCACTAGGAAAATGCAAATTAAAACCACAGTGAGATACCCCTAAGATGGCTATAATAACAAATAAACAAACAAAAAATGGAAAATAAGTGTTGGAGAGGATATAGAAATATTTGAACCCTCATACACTGCCTGTGGGAATGTAAAGTAGAAAACAGACACTTTGGAATATAGTCTGGCAGTTCTTCAAAAAGTTAAACATAAATATAGGGACTTCCCTGGCGGTCCAGTGGTTAAGACTCCACGCTTCCACTGCAGGGGGCGCAGGTTTGATCTCTGGCCGGGGAACTAAGATTCTGCATGCCGCGCAGTGCGGCCAAAAAATAAAAAATAAATAAATAAGTAACGTAAAATAAACAGGACTTAAAAAAAAAGTTAAGCATAGCGTTACCATATGACTCAGCAATTTTACTCCTAGGTATATACCCACACAAAAACTTCGTACATGAATGTTCATAGCAACATTATTGATAATAGACAAAAAAGTGAAAACAGCCCATATGTCTATCAGTTGAAGAATAGATAAATAAGAAGTGGTATATCCATACAATGGAATATTATCCAGCAATTAAAAGGAATGAAGTACTGATTCATGCTACAACATAGATGAATCTTGAAAACTTTACTGTAAGTGAAAGAAGCCAGTCATTAAGGGCCACATATTGTATGATTCCATTTATATGAAATGTCCAGAATAAGCAAATCTATGGAGACAAAAAGTCTGTTAGGTTGCCTAGGGCTGGGAGGGATGGGGGTTTGGAGGGTGATGGCTAATGTGCAGGGGTTCCTTTTCTGGGGTGATAAAATGTTCTATAATTGATTGTGGTGATGGCTGCACTCCTCTGTGAGTATGTGAAAAGCCATTGAATTATATACACTTTACATGGGTGAATTGTATGGTATTTTAATTACATCTCAATAAATCTGTTAAAAATAGTTTAGGGATAAAAGATAATTGATCTGACATGGTTCTCTTATATTTTCTTACAGCCATCTGTCCATCCCTCTTTCCATCCACCCATCTATCTATCATCTACCCATCCATCCATCCACCCTTTCTTTATCAGTCCATGCGTTTATCCATTTACCTTGTCTTCCATCCTCTTATCCCATCCTATCTCATTTTCTCCTTCCTTGCTCACTCTATAAATCCAAAAAAAAAAAAAAAAAAGATTTATTGGTTATCTGCTAAAGTCTAGGAACGATTCTAGTCCCTGACTTTCATCATGTTAGTTTGACATTTCTGGTGTCCTTATGCTTTGCAACTGCCTAGCATAAGGTGACTTTTCCAAGCTCTCCAGAGGAAATGCTCTTTATCAATCCATCTGGTAAACAGATGGATGCATACAAGTGGGGAGATTGATACGTAGTCAGGGGCATGCTGAAATGGCAGGAACGTCTCACTTCTGGTCACGTCTCACTTCTGATGAGTCCTCAGAATGGTGTGTAGGAAATTTTCTGGTTTTGTTTATTTGCTGTGACAACTCAGTGTTAAATATGTATGACATTCTCTCCTGCCTCCTGCCTGTGGCTCAGTGCAGGTTTGATGCCTGGTTGCTGCATTTCTCATTATGAACACAGTGTTGAGTGATTTCAAGGTTGACCTGGTCTAACACAGCTTCCTTAACGAGATTGCTCCCCTTTGTGTCATCACTAATCAGTATGTTGTCAGCCGTTCTCTTGACCAACCTCCAGGACAGCTGTTTCATAACTTTATTGCCCATCAGAAGCACCTGACAAGCTTATTTAAAATGCGTAACCCTGAGATTCTCTAAGAGATTCTGATTCGGTAGGTCTAGGATAGCACCCCAACTCTGTATTTTAATGAACACTCTTAATTGAAATGCTCTCTGTGTCACCCTTGAGACCTTTGGTCGCATAATTTGGTCTGTTAATGCAAGCATTAGTTAACAATATGGGAAATTTCTAGTTTCCCTTCTGGTGTCCTTCTCTTCAAGCGTGGAAGAGTTGCTTTATGGCTAAGAAGGAGCAAGCATTATTCTGTGTGTGAACCTCTCCCACTGAGTTTAGTGGGTAGAATTTATAATGAGCTTTGAGGTTCTGGAAGGAGATAAGAACCCTACAACCCAGCACTTCTAGGAAGCATCCATATATCCAATGATGTGGATAATCCAAACAAACTTATTCAAATAATCAGCATCTACTTTTATTTTTTATAAGATTTATTGATTTAGTTAGTTTCTTTGGTTTGTTTTGGCCACGCTGCACGGCATGGCATGTGGGATCTTAGTTCACCAACCAGGGATCGAACCCCTGCAGTGTAAACACGGAGTCTTAACCACTGGACCGCCAGGGAAGTCCAGCATCTGTGTTTAGAGGCATATTTTTAGATAACAGATTTTTGTGCCCTCTTCAATTTACTTGATAGAAAAAACAAACTCAAAATTTAGGAGACAGGATGGAGGGGCCTTAGGAAGAGAATGAACCAGGGTCAGGGGGAGTGGAAAGGGGGCAGTGTTAGCTGTAGCAAAAACTCTTCTCTGAACACAGATAACTGAGTGTTGACTCCAACATGGTGGGCAGGAAGCTTTACAGTGTCTCTAGATCTGCACATACTTCCAAATGCTGAGTGGACACATGTTTTCCTGATGAAGACATTAATGCATCAGAGCACCAAATCCCTCACGACATCACCATCAAAATGCCTTTGTGGAACCCCTAATTACACATGAGGCTGTATAAAAAAATTGAGGCTAATGCCAGCCATCCTTGTTATTTGGGATTTTGATGTCCACAACCTTGTTGATGTACACCAACAGGGAAAGAGGAGGCTTGAACTAAATTTTAGTTAAACATGAGGGAGAAAATACTGTATCAACATCTTATGCATGTATATCTCTTTACATTTTGCAAAGCACTTTCATTTGCGTTACAGTCCTATTTTACAGATTGAACAGAATTATTTTACTTATTTAGTGGGTGAGGAAACTAGAACTTAGGTGAAGTGACTTGCCAAACCCAATTAGCTAGAAAATGGCACAGCTGAGACTTGAATCCATGTCATGTAGTTTCTTCTTCAATGCTATTTTCACATGGCTAAGAAAATGCTGCAGTTTCTGCTAAACTGTCTGGAGTTGATAATTTAGGAATCCTCGTTTGTAATTCTTTGGGGTATGAATGATGAACTACTGAACACTGCATGAAAAGAGCTGTATAAATGTGACATGAGTGTCAGCGATTAGTGTACCCTGTGTTTTGCGAGGAACTGGATGTCCATACAGTGGTGCAGGAAAATCTCAATACTTATCCTAAAAGCCCAGGAAGCCTTCCTGAAAAGGGGCAGATTTTGTTTTTCAATTTTAAAAGTTTTTTTGAAACTTTTATTTAAAAATATACATAAATCAAAGTGCACGAATCTTAAGTGTACAGCAGGATGAATTTTCATAAACTGAACATACCTGTTTAGCTAGTACCTAGCGCTCCAGAAGTTTCTCCTTGTGATCCCTCCTAGTCACAACCCACTCTAGGGTAAACAACATCCTGATGTCTCATGTCACGGATTAATTTTGCCTGTGTTTGAACCTTATTTAAATAGAATAATAAGGTACTATCAGTTCTGCTGTAATGCTTGTTTTGGAAATGCAAATTTCCATCATGATTGATACATTAGGGAACAATTTGAGCATCATGCAGTTTAGTGTTGCTTATGCACAGTGTTGTCCTCAGGAAACTCTAGGTGAATGCAGAAAACTGCACCCCGCTGAACTGAGCCCATAGGAATACACAACACGCACACACGCACACACCTCAAAGGTCTACCAGCCACCTCAGTTCAGCTCGCATGTTGTGAGCCACACCCAGCCATGTCTACTATTACAACACTCCATCCAATGTCAGTCAACCCTCCTTCCATCACTTTGTATATAGTAACTTGCAAGCTGCAGCCCTTCTGACACCCACTTCATAAGCAAACTTCAGCTCTTTGTAAACCTAAAGTACTGTTTATTTTAGTATTTACTCATTTCTTAATCATTTTACATGTGTAAAACCATGTTACCACTTTGATTAGATTTCTATCTTTTTTTTTTCTTTTGTGTGTCACTGGCAAGGTTTTTGAGTATTATGCCCCTAACTCTGTTTTTTTTTCCCCTTAGGCCCTATGGTTTTAACTGCATGATTTTGCATAGTGTGGTGATTTTTAGGAACACATACATCATGTTTTAGCAGATCTTACTGTATTTCTCTTTTGTGTCTTGCTTCTTCTAACATTATGTTTGAGAGATTCATCAATATCATTACATATAACTTTAGTTTTTTCACTTTCATTGATGTATAAGATTTCATTGTATGAATATACCACAATTCATGTATCTGTTCCACTGGACTTTTTAGGTTGTTTTTAGATTGAGGCTATTACAAATAGTGTTACTGTGAAAAATCTTGTGCAGGTCTTTTACTGGACATATATACACATTTCTATTGGATGTGAGCCCAGGAGTGGAATTGCTGGGTCTTAGAATATGTATATGATCAGTTTCCGTAGAAGTCACCAGTTTTCTAATGTTGTTGCACCAATTTATTCTCTAAACAGTGTGCACGAGGATTCCAGTGACTCTATATCCTCTCCAAAACTTGGAGTTGTCCATCTTCTTGATCTTCTGCTGTGTGTGTGTGTGTGTGTGTGTGTGTGTGTGTGTGATTTCATCATGAATTTACTTACATTTCCCTGATGACTAAAGTGTAATTATCTTTGCATATGTTTATTGACCACTTGTATATTCTCTTTTGTGAAATGCCTTTAGAAGTCTTTTGGCCATTTAAAAAACTTGAGTCAATTGCCTTTTTTTCCCTTTATTTGTAAGCATTCTTTATATATTCCAGGTTAAGAGTCTTTTGTTGGTTTTATATATTGCAAATATGTTCTCCTCCTCTGTGGCTTCCATATTTTACTCTTTTAATGATGTTTTCTGATGAACAGACGTTTTTAATTTTCATTAAGTCCTGTTTATCAATCTTTTCCTTCATTGTTAGTGGTTTCTGTGTCCTCGTTAAGAAGTGTTTGTTTACGCCAAGGTCACGAAGGTATCACTCTATATTATCTTCTAGACCTTTTACTTTTTTACTTTTCCCATTTACATCTCCACTCCATTTAAAACTAATTTTTGTGTATGATATGATATAGGGATGAAGATTTTTTTTTTCTGTGTGAATATCTAATTGACCCAGCAACACTGATTGAAAAGATCACCATTTCCCTAATGATGTGCAGTGCAATCTTTGTCATAAATCAGATGTCCAGTGGTTTATTTGTTTCTTGGGCCAATACTGTAATGTCTTAATTAGTGAAGTTTTATAATTCTTGTTGCTGATAATGTAATTTTTTAAATTTATTTATTTATTTATTTATTTTCATTTTTGGCTTCATTGGGTCTTCATTGCTGCATGCAGGCTTTCTCCAGGTGCAGAGAGCAGGGGCTACTCTTCATTGCGGTGCACGGGCCTCTCATTGCAGTGGCTTCTCTTGTTGCAGAGCATGGGCTCTAGACGCACAGGCTTCAGTAGTTGTGGGTCACAGGCTGTAGAGCGCAGGCTCAGTAGTTGTGGCTCACGGGCTTAGGTGCTCCGCAGCATGTGGGATCTTCCCAGACCAGGATTTGAACCCATGCCTCTTGCATTGGCAGGCAGATTCTTAACCACTGCGCCACCAGGAAAGCCCTGGTAATGTAATTTTAGTAAGTAGCAGGAGACAGAGGCTGTATTAAGTTTATGTGGTCATTGCAGAACATGAACTCTCCATTTATTTTTACTAAATATATTTGATTTTTGTTGCAAAGACACTTACGAGCAGCAGGACTTTAAGGCTCATTTGTGAAAACTCCTGAGAATAAGAGGACTATCCATGTTATTATACTATATCAGAAGAAAATTACCCTCACACTCCCTGGCTTGAGCCTCTTGTGCGGGCAGAATAAGTTCATTTTTTTCCAATTTCGCAAGGAACAAATGCATCCTACTACTGCATGCCCTATTCTAATCCTTTTAGGCCTAATCAGCAGGCTATGAACACATCCCCAAGCCCCAGGATTAGAAGTCAAGACAAAAGCCCATAAGACAAGGCATTGAATCCTATTTTTTACATTTATGAAAATAATAATGTCTATGGAAAGTAAAAGTGTGTTTATTTTGAAAATATTTTTTATACAATGAGGAAATTTTAAAAGTTACCAAAAAAAGAAAAATTACCCATAATCCCATAGCCCAGAAATAATCATTGTTAACATTTTGTCTTTGCTCACAGATCTTGCAGAAATGCATCTTTTATCTTCTGTTTGTGAATTTGTTATACTATTAACCATGGAGTTTAAAAATTATTTTAAGCCAAAATCCTAGATATTTTATATAAAACATGTTCTCATTTATATTTAAAATAATTCTGAGGAATTAAAGGGTAATTGGCGATACATAAAGGTCTGCAATTTGGTCATCATTCTAAAACAAAAAATTTCAGCATCCCCAGTTATTCCAATTTTGAATAAAATTACACACTCAGATCTTCAAAGAAGGAATGGATGATTTTTTCTCTATCATATTAGGTCCCTAGAACTGATATAACAGAATACCATAAACACGGTGGCTTAAACAACAGAATTTATTCTCTCACAGTTCTGGAAGCTAGAAGTCTGAAATCAAGGTGTCAGCTAGGCCATGCTCTTCTGGGACCCTGGGGAGAATCCTTCCTCGTCTCTCTGTTTCTGGTGGTGGCCGGCAATCCTTGGTGTCCCCTGGCTTGCAGCTGCATCACTGTGATCTCTGCCTCTGTCATCACATGGCAGGCTCTCTGACTGTCTGTCTCTGTGTCTCTCTTTCTTCTTTTCATAAGGACATCAAACATATTGGATTTAGGACCCACTCCAATTGACTATGACCTCATACTTGGTTACATCTGCAAAGACTGAATTTCCACATAAGGACACATGCTTTGGGGGTGATACAATTCAACCTATAACACCATTTCCTGTCCTTACCCACTCCACCAGGGGTGGGTGTACTTGCCAGGACACCTACCTTTCAGTGTGACCAGCAGAGATGCCTCAGACAGGCATGTTCTGTGACACATCTTGGGGGAGTCACCCTCTGCAGTGCCCTGACCACCACCTTCCCTGCTCCTCCCACCACCACTAGCCTTATTACCTCTCTACTCCCCTTTTCTTAACCTCATCCCAACATCTCTGCTAAACAGTTTCAAGAGTCTTTACTAGAACTGGTGGCCTCTCTCCAGTTTTTATAAGAATACAAACTAAGGGTAGATATAGAACTATGGGAAGGAAACAGGTTTGTTTTTTTTTTCTTAAATTTCCAGATTGAGATTCAGAAACAATTACTGAGTGTCTCTTTTATGCAGCCACTGAGCCAGTTTCCTCTGATATGTGTGACATCCTTTATTTTAAATGTTATGCAATTTTTACTGATGAGGAGAGAGTTTAAGTAGGTTGAGTCACACAGTAGGTAAATTTCAGAGTAGGGTTTTAAATCCCTAAATGACACCTGGAAGATAGGAAGATGATAATAAATATTCTGGCCCCATTTTGGATGTTCGACTGCTGGCAGCACCCAAGCCCCACCCTCCTTCATCCCCTTGTGTCCCATCTCTGGGTAAGCCAACAGGAAAACAGACTCTCTGCTTCCCTGGGTGCTGGTGGCAAACTCAAACCATGCAAACCCAGCCACTGCTCACCCTGGCTCCGCCCCCAACCACGACAGAAACCAAAGCCATTTGCCCCTCCCTTTCAGGATGGCTTGGGTGCCTGCTTTCCCCAGAAATCCTCATTATGTGAGTAATACAACTTTTTATACCCTCTTGGTACACGTGTGGCATCATCATTTCTCAACACCTGAAGCACTTCTGCAGAAGGTGGTGACGTTCTGCAGGGCAACCACAGATAAAAATATTCAAGCAAATTGAGTGCTGTTGTGCTAATCCTCAGAGGACTGCTATGAACATATAGTCAGTGTATGTTTCGCTGAGGAGACTTGAAGCCATGCATTTATTTATTTATTTATTTTTATTATTATTATTTTTTGAACATCTTTATTGGAGTATAATTGCTTTACAATGGTGTGTTAGTTTCTGCTTTATAACAAAGTGAATCAGTTATACATATACATTTATCCCTATATCTCTTCCCTCTTGCGTCTCCCTCCCTCCCACCCTCCCTATCCCACCCGTCTAGGTGGTCACAAAGCACCAAGCTGATCTCCCTGTGCTATGCGGCTGCTTCCCACTAGCTATCTATTTTACATTTGGTAGTGTATATATGTCCATGCCACTCCCCTCTCACTTTGTCCCAGCTTCCCCTTCCCCCTCCCCATATCCTCAAGTCCATTCTCTAGTAGGTCTGCGTCTTTATTCCCGTCTTGCCCCTAGGTTCTTCATGACCATTTTTTTTTTTTTAGATTCCATATATATGTGTTAGCATATGGTATTTGTTTTTCTCTTTCTGACTTATTTCACTCTGTATGACAGACTCTAGGTCCATCCACCTCACTACAAATAACTCCATTTCGTTTCTTTTTATGGCTGAGTAATATTCCATTGTATATATGTGCCACATCTTCTTTATCCATTCATCTGTCGATGGACACTTAGGTTGCTTCCATGTCCTGGCTGTTGTAAATAGAGCTGCAGTGAACATTGTGGTACATGACTCTTTTTGAATTATGATTTTCTCAGGGTATATGCCCAGTAGTGGGATTGCTGGGTTGTATGGTAGTTCTATTTTTAGTTTTTTAAGGAACCTCCATGCTGTTCTCCATAGTGGCTGTATCAATTTACATTCCCACCAACAGTACAAGAGAGTTCCCTTTTCTCCACATCCTCTCCAGCATTTATTGTTTGTAGATTTTTTGATGATGGCCATTCTGACTGGTGTGAGATGCTATGTCATTGTAGTTTTGATTTGCATTTCTCTAATGATTAATGATGTTGAGCATTCTTTCATGTGTTTGCTGGCAATCTGTATATCTTCTTTGGAGAAATGTCTGTTTAGGTCTTCTGCCCATTTTTGGATTGGGTTGTTTGTTTTTTCGATATTGAGCTGCATGAGCTGCTTGTAAATTTTGGAGATTAATCCTTTGTCCATTGCTTCATTTGCAAATATTTTCTCCCATTCTGAGGGTTGTCTTTTCGTCTTGTTTATGGTTTCCTTTGCTGTGCAAAAGCTTTGAAGTTTCATTAGGTCCCATTTATTTATTTTTGTTTTTATTTCCATTTCTCTAGGAGGTGGGTCAAAAAGGATCTTACTGTGATTTATGTCATGGAGTGTTCTGCCTATGTTTTCCTCTAAGAGTTTAATAGTGTCTGGCCTTACATTTTGGTCTTTAGTCCATTTTGAGTTTATTTTTGTGTGTGGTATTAGGGAGTGTTCTAATTTCATTCTTTTATGTGTAGCTGTCCAGTTTTCCCAGCACCACTTATTGAAGAGGCTGTCTTTTCTCCACTGTATATGCTTGCCTCCTTTATCAAAGATAAGGTGACCATAGGTGCGTGGGTTTATCTCTGGGCTTTCTATCCTGTTCCATTGATCTATATTTCTGTTTTTGTGCCAGTACCATACTGTCTTGATTACTGTAGCTTTGTAGTATAGTCTGAAGTCAGGGAGCCTGATTCCTCCAGCTCCGTTTTTCTTTCTCAAGATTGCTTTGGCTATTCGGGGTCTTTTGTGTTTCCATACACATTGTGAAATTTTTTGTTCTAGTTCTGTGAAAAATGCCAGTGGTAGTTTGATAGGGATTGCATTGAATCTGTAGATTGCTTTGGGTAGTAGAGTCATTTTCACAATGTTGAGTCTTCCAATCCAAGAACATGGTATATCTCTCCATCTATTTGTATCATCTTTAATTTCTTTCATCAGTGTCTTATAATTTTCTGCATACAGGTCTTTTGTCTCCTGAGGTAGGTTTATTCCTAGATATTTTATTCTTTTTGTTGCAATGGTAAATGGGAGTGTTTTCTTAGTTTCACTTTCAGATCTTTCATCATTAGTGTATAATAATGCAAGAGATTTCTGTGCATTAATTTTGTATCCTGCTACTTTACCAGATTCATTGATTAGCTCTGGTAATCTAGTAGTTTTCTGGTAGCATCTTTAGGATTCTCTATGTATAGTATCATGTCATCTGCAAACAGTGGCAGCTTTACTTCTTCTTTTCCAATTTGGATTCCTTTAATTTCTTTTTCTTCTCTGATTGCTGTGGCTAAAACTTCCAAAACTATGTTGAATAATAAGCCATGCATTTATAACTCAGGCCCTTCCTCCCCTGGCTGTGTACTTGGTGGGGCTGGTAGTAGAGAAAAGGTTCCCCCCATCTTGGCAGCATCTGTTTTTTTCTCTGTCATTTCACTGCTCTGGGTTCATTACTCATCAATAAAGGTCTTCAGTCTTGCCCTCAGTATCCAATTTGCTTATTCAGTGCTGTTTGGTTATTATCCCAAGACCCTAAATCCATATGCACTTGGTGTAAAGCCCCACAAGCTGATTGATTATGCATACCACCATATGCATTCTCCAGCAGTTTTTTTTTTTCCTCTAAGAGAGGATTTATTTGTTCTGTAGAGAAATTAGTGGCTGTGTGTATTGCATGTGTGTTCATACAAAATGCAGGATTAATTGTAAAATTGCACGGAGTTCTGAAAGTGCATTATGCAAAATGCAAAAACTGGTTGTATTATGAACATTTGAATTAACATGTCTGCATACAAAAATATTCAGGGAATTTGTGGTTCAGTTAAAGTGACACCAGAATTGAGCTTTTTAAAAACAGACCATTCCCAGCATAATGATTCTATAATTTATTCAGACTCATACATCTACCACTGTTGAATTTTGTGTTAAATAACCCACCTGGGGTATATGAAACAGCTTACACTAATTTAAATCCTTGGAATAAGCCCAACTGTATAATCTTGGCCTCAGCCATTTAAATACTTGAGGAGGGTACAAGGGATATTTAGCATATATTTGGCTATATATTCAACTCTAGTACATGGGGATTATCCTCAGATACATGGCAGCCTTCAGATGGCATTTGGAATCCCATTCTGGGTGCCCTCTGACCACCCAGCATACACAGAAGTCCCTTTTCCCCCATGTCTCAGTGGGCTTAGGTATGTAGGCTCATTTCTGGGAGTCTAAGCATAGCACAATTACAAAGGAATTCACAAAACAAGCCGTGGATTCATATCAGCTCCAAAGAATAACCTAGATAGGTCTGAGTGGGTCAGACCGAGGTAGCTCCCGCATAGTGCTGGCCACACTGAATACAGCAATGATTGGTGGTACTGGAGGCAAACATTGCCATGGCCATGGTAGACCTTTCTGTACAAGGATGACCCTCAGATAGTGGCATGCAGGTAGCACAGTATTTTTCCAGTTATGAGGGTGGGCTGCTTGGAGCCATCCACGCTGCCCACACTGTGTCTGAAAGGTGGCTGCCTCAGGTTCCATGTTATCTCTGGCAGTGACCACGTGGGGGTCAGAGTCATGAATGACCTTGACATGTCATATGTAGGTGTCAACCAGCTTGTCTGGCTTATGGGAAGTGGGAAAGCAGAATGTTGAAATGTTGAGCATGGGGATCCAAGTTGGTGTTATAGAAATCATGCTGTTGACAAACAGTGATGCTGATGGGATGATAGGTTTAAATAACAGCAGCAAGTTTGGGGTTAGAAACAACAAAATAGCAAAATGTTTATGCAGGCAGAGTATATTCAGGGTTTGTGTCTCCATACCTCTACAAGCCAGAAATGGGCTTGTTCAACAGCAGGTTTTAGGCATAAGGAAACCTTTTTGGACTTAGAGTTTTGAGATATTTTGCTCTCTTCAGGCATCCTACTGAATGAATGGAGAATCATAATAATTTTGTGAGTGGAGATTTCTCAATCTGGTTTTAAAGAAAAGAAAACAAGAGGTTCAGAGAAGTTAGTATATATAGCTAACACGAAGTAGTATATATAGCTAACGTGAGGTGAAACTCAGACTCCTGAGTCCAAGGGCAGGGCTCTTTTCTGGGGCTGAGAGTTCTGGCTCCTGAAACTGGCCCAACCATGGAGGTAGGTAATATTACTCCTTTCTGCTTTGTGGTTCCTCATCCTAGAGAGAGGACGGAAGTAAGAGAGGATTTTTTAAAACTTATTTTTAAAGATTCCATTAAACAGGTTGGAGTATAGGTGCATTCTTGGGTGTAACAAAGGGGAGAACATAGTCTGATTATTTTTTCTTTTTATTAAAAGGGCAAACATAATACAAAAGCCTTTTATTTGCAGTTTTGGAATTTAGCAACTGTAAACACATTTAAGGGGATCCAACTACAACTCAAATTCTTATCAGAATGATTGGAAGCTCTTGGACAAAAGGCAATTTTTTAATTGAAGAATAGTTGATTTATAATATTGTATTAGTTTCAGGTATACAGAAAAGTGATTCAGCTATATATATACATATTTTTTACAGATTATTTTCCAATATAGGTGATTATAAGTTATTTAATGTAATTCCCTGTGTTATACAGTAAATCCTTGTTGCTTATCTATTTTATGTATAGTAGTTTATCCCATACTCCTAATTTATCCCCCCACCTCCCCTTCTCCTTTGGTAACCATAAGTTTGTTTTCTATGTCTGTGAGTCTGTTTCTGTTTTGTATATAGATTCATTTGTATTATTTTTTGGATTCCACATATAAGTGATATCATACAATATTTGTCTTTGTCTGACTTACTTCACTTAGTATAATCATCTCTAGGTCCATCCACGTTGCTGAAAATGGCAATATTTCATTCTTTTTTACGCCTGAATAATATCCCATTATATATATATATATGTATATATGAATAATATCCCATTATATATATATGGCTGAATAATATCCCATTTATATATATGTATATATATTTATTTAAAAAATGGGACATAAGTATATCACATCTTAAAACAATCATTTGTCGTTGGGCACTTGGGTTGTTTCCATGTCTTGGCTAATGTAAATAGTGCTGCTGTGAACATTGGGGTGCATGTATCTTTTCGAATTAGAGTTTTCATCTTTTCTGGAAATATACCCAGGAGTGGGATTGCTGGATTATATGGTAGCTCTATTTCAGTTTTTTAAGGAACCTCTGTATTTTCCATAGTGGCTGCACCAATTTACATTCCCACCAACAGTGTGGGAGGGTTCATTTTTCTCTACACCCTCTCCAGCATTTGTTATTTGTAGGCATTTTGATGATGGCCATTCTGACAGGTGTGAGATGATACCTCACTGTGGTTTTTAAAGAACATTTTTATTGAAGTATAGTTGATTTCAATGTTGTGTTAGTTTCTGATATACAGCAAAGTGATTCAGTTATTCTTTTTCATTATGGTTTATTACAGGATATTGAACATGGTTCCCTGTGCTATACAGTAGGACCTTGTTTTTTATCTATTTTATATATAGTGGTTTGTATCTGCTAATCCCAAACTCCTAATTTATCCCTCCCCTGCCCCCTTTCCCCTTTGGTAACCATAAGTTTGTTTTCTATGTCTGTGAGTCTGTTTCTGTTTTGTAAATAAGTTCATTTGTATCATATTTTAGGTTCCACATATAAGTGATATCATATGATATTTGTTGTTCTCTTTCTGACTTACTTCAGTTCGTATGATAATCTCTAGGTCTATCCATGTTGCTGCAAATGGCATTATTTCATTCTTTTTTATGGCTGAGTAGTATTCCATTGTATATATATATACACACCACATCTTTTTTTATCCATTTATCTGTCGATGAACATTCAGGTTGCTTCCATGTCTTGGCTGTTGTAAATAGTGCTGCAATGAACACTGGGGTGCATGTATCTTTTCGAATTAGGGTTTTGTCTAGATATATGCCTAGGAGTGGGATTTCTGGGTTGTATGGTAGCTCTATTTTTAGTTTTTTAAGGAACCTCCATACTGTTCTCCATAGTGGCTGCACCAATTTACATTCCCACCAACAGTGTAGGAGGGTTTCCTTTTCTCCACACCTTCTCCAGCATTTATTATGTGTAGACTTTTTAATGGTGGCCATTCTGATGGGTGTGAGGTGATACCTCATTGCAGTTTTGATTTGCATTTCTCTAATAATTAGTGATTTTGAGCATCTTTTCATGTACCTATTGGCCATCTGTATGTCTTCTTTGAAGAAATGTCTATTTAGGTCTTCTGCCCATTTTTAGATTTGGGTTGTTTATTTTTTTATATTGAGTTGTATGAACTGTATGTATATCTTGGACATTATTAACCCCTTGTCGGTCGCATCATTTGCAAGTATTTTCTCCCATTCCATAGGTTGTCTTTTCATTTTGTTGATGATTTCCTTTGCTGTGAAAAGCTTTTAAGTTTGATTAGGTCCCACTTGTTTATTTTTGCTTTTATTTCTGGACAAAATGAATTTTTTATTTCATTCTAGAGCAACTGGATATCCCTGTATAGCTATTAATTAGACAAGATAAGCTGTTGAACCCTTCTCTCCTTATAAGGTGATGGAGAAGGTAGGGAATGAGCTGGAGGTATGTGGGCACTGGGCAAGCCTACCCTTTATTAACTTATTTGCTTCATGGCACACCCCTTCTCTAGTTTGTCCAGGAGGGCCAAATATAGGGTTTTTAAAAAATTAATTAATTAATTAATTTATTTATTTATTTATTTATTTTTGGCTGTGTTGGGTCTTCGTTTCTGTGCGAGGGCTTTCTCCAGTTGCAGCAAGCGGGGACCACTCTTCATCACGGTGCGCGGGCCTCTCACTATTGCAGCCTCTCTTGTTGTGGAGCACAGGCTCCAGACGCGCAGGCTCAGTAATTGTGGCTCACGGGCCTAGTTGCTCCGCGGCATGTGGGATCTTCCCAGACCAGGGCTCGAACCCGTGTCCCCTGCATTGGCAGACAGATTCTCAACCACTGCGCCACCAGGGAAACCCTGTGTTTTTTTTAAAAAACATATTTTCACATTATACATTAAGAAGGAGAAAGAGAAGATAATTTTCTATAAGAAATTTTAATGATTAAATGTTGTGTTGAGAAGCCCTGGATAACTGTCTCCTGGGAGTTATACAGTCTCATCTCTGGTGTGGAGAGAAGAACCAGCTCAGAATGGAGCCTGGAGCAATTAAAAAAACATCAACAGGTCATGACTCTGACTATGGGAGAAATAATACTTGGATGAGAACCCTCCAGGTGATTCTCTTTAAATGGTGAACCCTCAGAATCTTGGGTCCCTTCTCTGTGCATGGCAGTCTCCCCCATTCACCTCTCCAGACTCAACATGATTGTTGTTTCTCCTTCCCTAGTCCTCCTGCTACCACAGGGGGCACTCATCAGGCTCTGGGCTAAAATTGGGAGTTAGGTGATGCACAAAGTCAAGGTCTAGTCAGGAAAATAGAGATGATGCAAGGTATTTCAAACAGAGGGATTTAATACAGGGAATTACATAAGTATCAGAAGGCTGAAAGAGCAAAAAGGGACCCGGAAGTAACCCAGATATTAGCAACTGTAGAAAGCAGTTACTAAGCCTAGGACTGGGGAAATAAAAAAGGAAGGGGTAGGATCACTGGACTGTGGGAGCTCAGAAAAGAGGCCCCTAGTAGCTGGTGTTCAGATCTCGGAGGGGTGCCCTCTGGCTTATGCTTGAACCTCAGACCAGGGGTGCTGTGGCTGGTTCTTAGACCTTAAGGGAGTCGAGTGCTGCTGAGTTTGAGAGTGTGAGTAGGAGCTGGAGTTTGAAGCCACTGCTGCCTTCTGGTGCTGGAGGAATACTGACAAGAACTGGAAACAGAAAGAAGTCCATTCTTCCCCTCCTCTTCCTCCTCCATTCTAGTAGAAATTGCTCAGAATTGAGGAGCAAAACAAGCTTAATGATCAGCCCTGGACCATCCAGGAGAGGAACATAGAAAACCTGGGTTTCACAGTAATAAGCAGACATCTGGACTTGCCACTGGTAGCCTCTAGGCCAGGACTTGGTTGGCAGTAAGGAAAGCCCAGAGAAGGGGCTAGTGGAGCAGTAGATGGGAGGCTCACAACAGCCCAGAACCCTGGACTCGAGGCCCATTGCATGGTGTGGCTGAGGCTAATTTATATAATCCTTGCTTCCATCCACTGTGATTGGCTCAGAACTGAAGGAAGACCTAATTGTCAAGGAGGTAGAGGGTAAGCAATTGGAATAGATGCTAGATACGGTACACATGTCACCCAGCTATACTGGGAGATGCATGAGAGAAGGCTTAGGGAGCAAAGCCTTGCCTGCCCCACAATTCAGTATTAAGTGAGCAGTGGATGGGGTGGATAGAAGGAAGAGAGGAGAGGGGAGGGGAGGGGAAGGAGATGAATGAAAGGGAGAGAGCAGGGCAGGAAGGAAGGAAGGAAAGAAAGGAGGGAGGGAGGGAAGACAGGCAACAGGCAGGCAAATAAAGCCTTGCCCCAGCTCCCAGCTGAAGGGCCGTATAGAGGGAGAATAGAAGTGTACAGCCTTTCCTGCCTGGCTCACCAAGAACTCTCTGCAGAGATTATGATGCCAATAGTAAAGAACTTTGTCTTGATTTCTTCACTTAATAAAGATTCAGAAACAGTGGAACACTGAGCTGCTATAGAAGGCAGAACCTAGTGCCAGCCGTGTTCTTTGGGCAGGGATCCCCGCATGGGGACCCCTTGATTGCTCAGGGCAACTGCTCCCATCTCAGCAGCTTGTACCCAGGCCTGTCCCTGACTGTGGCCAGCTACCCACTGACTCAGCGCCCTTGACCTCACACTCCTGTTGATGGTTGCAGAATACCCTTCAGGCTGGGCATAGTAATAACCACTGTCACCCCTAAAATTTGTGAGAAAAAAAGCACCAACTTAGTAGAAGAGTGGAAAAGGGACTTGAATAGACAGGTCACAGAAAGGTGAAACACAAATGGCTCTGAAACAAATGAAAAGATGCCCAACCTCACTCTTTTCTTTAATTGAGGTGTCATTGACATATAAAATAATACTAGTTTCAGGTGTACAACATAAGGAGTCAGTATTTGTATATCAGCCTCAATAAGAGAAATGCAAATTACAAGCACCAGATTGCACAGATCAAAAAGTTTAACCTCATACATTCGTCTTGGGGTATAAAGTGGTAACTCCTTTGTAGGGAATGGTTTGGAAATATCTACCAAAACTGACCCAGCAGCAATTCCACTTCTAGGAATTTGTCATTCACATATACTTTCATACATGTGAAATGAAATGTTATACAAAAATATTTATTGTGACATTGTTTGTATTAGCAAAAATTAGAATGGACATAATACGCATCAGAAGGAGTCAGGTAAATAAATTATGGTATATAAATTCAGAAATTTCCACAGCCATTAAAAAGGATGAAGCAGCATTACATGTACTTACATGGAACAATCCCCAATATATAAAACCTTAATAAAATAAGGAAATGAACAGTGTGTGTAGTGTTTGTGTTCAAAATAATACATCTTTCAGAATGAAGAGTTAAAAACCATTTTAAATATGTATGTGTATGTCTGTATTTGTATGTGTGCATGTGTATATATGGATATATCTGTTTATGCTTCTGTGTGCATAGAATATCTCTGGGAGTAGAAACAAGGAACTGGAAACAGACCTTCTAGGGAGAGGAATTGGGTGGACTGGGCATGGGGGTTGGGAGATGGAGATTTACTTTTCCTTGCTTACTCTTCGATACATTTGAATTTTATATTGTGCATTACTCTTTGGTACATTTGAATTTTATATTGTGCGTTACCTGGTCAAAAAATAAACAGATTAAAATCTGGGGGAAAAATCCATTCTAAGTCTTGTTGGATGGACAGTCTTACTGGAGGGCAGGCCTTCTTCCACTGAGGGAGGGTTTATCCAGAGGATGGAAATTACTGGAAGGTATGTGCTTAAGAGAGTGGAATAGCTAGCCATGGCTGGCCCTTCTGGCTTACGCGCTGGTGATGGTCAAAATCAAGGCAGTCCACATTTCCTTAGCTCTCTCTGCTCCTGTGTCCTCCACGGCCATGCTTTCAGTGCTCTGGGTCCTCCTTCTCCAGAATGGAGCTCTTTGAACACAGAAGCCAGTTCTTCCTATCCAGTTTTACCAGCCTCTGACATTACGTCCAGTGCACGGAAAAATCCTCCACATTGGGAAACACCCTGAGGTCATGACTTATCTTTTTTACGTGGAATTCCTGTATCTGTAACTGCAAGTCAGCCTTTTCATCTCTCCAGTATCCCTAGCACTTAACCCGGTGCCCTGTCCGTAGTAGGAGCTCAGTGATGTTGAATGATGAGTCACGAAGATGATTAGTTTAAGATCAGATCCTTCCCAGCCCTTACAGCAAGAACGGAGCCAAGTCTTCCCAAATGGAACACAGGGCAGCCCCCTAGGGGAGGGAGGTGGAGGCTCTGCAATGAAAGATGCCAACAGCCAAGGTCAGTCCTCCATCCAGGAGTGTCATGGGAGAGGGGACTGTCACAGTTCCATCACCACTTCAAGCTCCGTTGCTGGGACACAAGTTAGGAAGAACTGGATATATGTGACGGGTCAGATGGCGGGTCAGTCCAGATCCACGCCATAGAGCTGACTCGCGGAGACACTGCCTTGTCTCTTTAGAGGAATCCGAGAAAGCGCATTACGGGCTGGTTCCACGCCCTGAGTTGACCCACACCGAGGCAGCATCTGGGAACTCTGCAAGGAGTCCAGAGTGTAATGTGTGCTCTGAGGTCACAAGCAGAACCACGCCAGCAACTGCGGCAACTGAGATCCCTTCCCTGGAGGCTGTCCCTTCCCTGGAGGCCGACAATTAATCCCATGTAAAGACTACCGGGAAGAGAGTAAACAGTGGGATAAGTTTCCTTGAAGGGTCCCAGCCTCCCGCCACTCCTGCTGGCTGAGCAGGAAGCCCAGAGGAGGCGGCGGGGAAGTCATTCCTTATTAGTGACTACAGCTAATTACCATTAGTTAATTCCTAACGTCCCTGGAGAGATCCAGGCTGCCTTTGCCTTGCTCCTCCCCGGCTCCACTTCAACAGAGCCCTGTCCTGTCTTCTCCGCCCCGTAGAAAACTGGTTCGAGGTGTTTGATTCTGAGCAGACGGGCACGGGAGGAAGAGCGCTTCCCCGTGAGCATCCCCCGTGAGACTGCTGAATGTTTGCTCGCCGCAAAGGTTTGCGTGGGATCAGGTACATCCAGGATGTCCAAGTGAGCAGGGGTGCCAGAAGGGACCCTTGGAAGCGGGGGACAAATCTCGGCTTCTGGCAGTACTGGCCCGTTGTCCCAGGCAGACCCACCCTCAGGATCATGGGCTGGAGTCAGTAGCCTGAGAGGAACACAGTGTTCCTTTGGAATGTGATCTTTAAGGCACAAAGACATCTTTCTCTGTAATCAGAAAAGTGTCTGAGGGCTTCCCTGGTGGCGCAGTGGTTGAGAATCTGCCTGCCAATGCAGGGAACACGGGTTCGAGCCCTGGTCTGGGAAGATCCCACATGCCGCGGAGCGACT
Organism: Balaenoptera musculus; assembly: GCF_009873245.2. NCBI lineage: Eukaryota > Metazoa > Chordata > Mammalia > Artiodactyla > Balaenopteridae > Balaenoptera > Balaenoptera musculus. The sequence continues at coordinate 146,501,142 of NC_045785.1, read as the reverse complement.
AGGCCCGTGAGCCACAACTACTGAGCCTGCGCGTCTGGAGCCTGTGCTCCGCAACAAGAGAGGCCGCGATAGTGAGAGGCCCGCGCATCGCGATGAAGAGTGGCCCCCACTTGCCGCAACTAGAGAAAGCCCTCGCACAGAAACGAAGACCCAACACAGCCAAAAATAAATAATAAATAAATTTTTAAAAAAAAGTGTCTGAGTCACTTTATATGTCAGGTAAATATCTTCATAAGCACCTCGCTAAGAATGTGTCGAATCTTGTGACATTTCCACAGTTTGCTAGAACGCTGCTTTCTGTTCCCAGTCCAGACAGGATGCCCCTTCTCTCCCTGCTCCTGACCGCAGTGGTGTTTTAGTCTAACTTCAGTCTCTGTCTGTACCTTTCCTGGGGCAGGGGGAGGGGAAGATGATTTGAGGACTTGAATTTTACAGGGCTGTAATCTCTTTAAGAGTTGGAAGGGGTCATCTGGTCCCATCTCCCATCAGAGGCAGCCATCCTTAATATGAATGCTGACAGGGATGGGAATCCAGGATGCGGAGGCTGTAAATGTTACAGGCTCCTTTTGGTGGTAGCCAAAATCTGCCTCTAACTTCCATCTCTTTGGCCCCAGTTCTGTCTTCCAGAGTGACGTAGAACAAGTCTAATTAATTCTCTTTCCACGTGGTCTCATGGCCTTTTTCCAGGCTAAACTTTAACTTATCAGCATGCCTACCCTGAGGAGCCCATCTAGACCCTCCTTGAAGTGGCTTCTGTGTGATTGTGTCACTTGTAAAACATGGTGCCTGGAATTGGTCAGCCTTGCTCGAGTCCACACTCACACGTGTGTGCTTTCTCTTACTCTCAGGCTGAACACACATCCCTCCCACCAGCCCCTGTGTGCCCTGTGGCCTGAGGTGACAGCAGCAGTGACCATGGCTACTGTCCAGAGCCATGCTTGCCCCATGCTTGCACATGGCCCCATAGCCTTACCCTCCTGCAGAGGAAAAGCAGCTATGATGTGGGGCTGCTCTGTGCCTCTCTGTTCACCCTCAGCAGAGCCCTGGGTCTCCAGTGTGTGTGGGTTTGATGGGAGGGCCCTATGGAGTCTTCTGTGTTTCTTTTCCCTCCCCGGAACAGTGACCTAAGAGCCCTTGCCCCATCCCATGGAAGCGCTGATTCTTCTTTAGCAGAGAAGGGCCCTGGGCTCCTTGAGACTGTGGTTGGCCGTTCCCTGTGCTGCCTTCACCCGGTGCCCAGGACCACCTAGGTGCTCTGTGCTACTGTGGGATAAGCAGGCTGCTACCCCCGCCTCAAGCTGGCTGGAGGGGGACATGTGGGCGCTGCTGCCAGCGGCACATCCCCTGAGCTTAGACACTCTTCTTACCTCTGTTTCCCACAGCCCTCCTTACGCCAGCACCTAGGAAGTGAAGATGCCTTTTCCGAATACCATTTATAAATGTTGGAGCCACATTTTTTCTGAACTCATCTCAGAGCTGTTTCGTGCTTCTGGCAAGTGCCTTTTGAAGAAGGTGGTTAAAGTCAGCACTAATGAGACCAAACCTCTGGGCTCAGTACCCTTAGAGAGAAACTACATCCTGGCCACTGACCGCGCCCCAGGCACAGCCAGCCCGCCTTTGACCAGGCAGGGGGAGCAGGGAGAGAGAGGGCACGGCCCCTGGGAAGAGCAGCAGCCCCTGAGGATGGTGCACAGACAAGCTGTTTGCTCCGCAGTACCTCCTGCGCTCCATCTGGTCCTGTTCCTCAGCGTGGAGATGAGCAAAATACACTTTTGCAGACACAGTAAGTGGGAGCGGCGAGGTGAGAACAAAGGTGGCTCTGACAGGCAGGAACATTTCCTTCTCCTTCCCGAGGGGCGGCTGGAGTGCCTAGCTCGCTGTCGCCTCCAAGAGCTCCGGGGGAGAGATGCTGCTTCCGCCACCGCCGGGAGCTTGGTTTTATCATTGCGTTCTTTGCTGAGAAATTTAAGTCAAGTAATTTGGAGTCATGTATCTAATAACTGCTTTAGGAAAAGAACGTGTCAGATGGATCTGCTGACATCACCTTTTCAGAGGTTCGCGTGGTTTAGGCGTCGCTCTCTTTCTCTTCCTTTCCAGCTCTCCCTGGTGTATTCCTTTAGTGGTGACAGGAAGCGGGATGACTGGAGTGGCCTTCCTGCTCCGCCATCCTTTGCTAAAGTCTAGGTGTTCTCAGCCAGTACCTGCCAGGCGCCTCTTCTCCCAGGCACGCGCACAAGTGTAGATGATGCTTCAGCTGTTCAACTGTGGGCACTTCTGCCCATTGGCTGCATGTCCCATGGGCTGGGAAGATAGAGGCCAGATGTACATACATAGGGTTTCTTGATCAGGGATTTTGCAACAACTGTTATTTTTGATTACCTGTAGTAGGGATTTGGGAGTCTTGTGACTGAGTACTCACAAGTACTCATGCACCCATGTCTGTTTATTCATTGACCATTTTACCATGGATGCCCTGGTCCCAGTGACCTGGGAAGAAAGGAGCCGATTCACAGACTCTCAGACCTATTCCACCCCCAGTCCAGAAGAGGAGTCTCCTTGCCGCCTGTCCTGCCTCTGCTGCCTTCCCCTGGGCGGGGGTGCTCAGAGTGTCCTGAGCTGGTTCCAGTGCTGGAGGCCTCCAGCTGCCAGAGTGTTTCGCTGCCTCCAGAGTGTCCCTCCCCCAACCAGCACCCGCTCTGGGGTGTGCACATGTCTCCTCATCCCGCTTCCAAAGGGTAGACTGTTCTATATTTGCAGGTACTTCTTTTCTCTTCTCTAGAGCCTCCGTGATTCCAGATAAACATTGCCAGGTCTGTCAACCCCTCCTCCCGTGACATGGTTCCCAGGCCGCCGCCATCCCGTATGTGTATAGTTGGATTAGAAAACAAAACAAAAACCGTTAAGCTCAGCCATTTTTATCCTAGTGCAATGTCAACTTACTAGTGTCAGCCCATCATCCCGGCTGGCCCAGGTGTTTGAGAATTTGTCTCTGTCGTCTGTGTTTCCCCAAGCCTTCCGTTACGTGCACGTTTGGAGGTGGAGCTGTAGAGCCAAATCTCAAGATTAGGTGGAGAGTTGGGGGCCCCGAGCGTGCTCTTAGCCTTTGGGGGCACGTTCTCACAGGCCTCAGATGAAGGCTCAGACCGCTTGTGTGACATGTGTCAAGGCTGCCTGTCTACACGCTGGGCACATAGTAGGTGCTTCATAAATGCCCAGGTGGGTGAGTGGTTGTCAGGGCTGTGTGACAGGGAGCCTGCCCCACGCTGAGCCCCATCCCTTTGTTTGCGGGAAGCCGCTTCCCTGAGCTCATTTGCTAGGCAGTCTCCGCCGTGTTATGTTGTGTGGTCATGAATTAACGATGAACAATAGCCCTAATCAGGCTGTTTTTAAAAAAACACGTTAAGGAAGAGAAACAGCTGGGAAGCATGATCCGACTGCGCAGCTTCTGGCCCCAGGGGCCGGAGTTGGGGGCGTGGCAGCAACGGCAGGGACAGTTTTCTCGGAAGCAGGTCCCCCACCTGCCCTGGAGAGAGAAAATACGTGTTTTCTCAGCTCCACCTTCTACTCACGCTGTCAGGATAAGAAAAAGTGGCTCTGGTTTGTTCTCCCCACTTCCTCAGTTTCATGTGAAATGATTTTGCTTTATGGCAGCGAGTGCTTCAGTAAGCACCAGTCTGCGGGGCTTGTGCTGGGAGGTGGGGAAGGATGAAAACTACAGCACAGGTTGGCGTCCTCAGAATGTGAAATTGACTGTGAACAACGCGAGTTATTAAAGGCATGCTATTTGTGCCTGTTAAAATGTGCACACAGCGCCCAGCAAGTGACCCTTGCTCAGGATGGCAGGGAGCCCTCTGAGGGCCGTCAGTCACCCCTTCCTCTCTGTCTCCCTGCTGGATGCCCTGTGCAGGCTCAGCCCATGGCCAGCATCAAATAACTGTGACTCTTACAATTTAATAAAAGACCATCCAGGCACTGGGAACATGCTCCATAGTGGCCCCAGTCTAAATTAGGCAGCTGCCACCACGAGGGGTGTAAAATATTCATCCAGGCTTTCTTTTCCCAATTATTACAAAGATGGGGACACTGAGGACCCCAGAGATGGGGTGACCGAGCATGTTAGTGATGATGACGCCTAAAAATATGAACCTGATGCTTCCCACTTCCTGTTGCCTTAGCACCATGAGTAGAGGGATGAAACGAGATTTGGAGGCAGAGGATTTAAAGGAAAGGCACCAGGCTAGGAGGTGGGGCTCTGATGTGAGCCTTTCCCCGATGTGCTCCGAGGCCAGTCACAGCTTTGGAGCTTAGGTGGCCGAGCACACTTGGAGCCACATGATCCTGAGTTCCAAGTGTGACCTGATGACCAGTTGGCTGTCAGACCTCAAGAAAGTTACTCTCCTTCTCTGATCCTTAGTATCCTTTTCTGTGAAGTGGAGCGAATAATACCTCCCTGGGAAGGTGTTTGTGAGGATGCGGAGTGCACCCAGCAAAGCACCTGGCGACCTGTGATGCTCAGGGCTCGTCCATCCCCTCTGCTCGAGAGAGAGCCCAGTCAGTGTGCGGACCACCGGTATAAGCTCTTCCCTCAGCCCTGGGCAGAGTGCCCTGGAACAGGGGTCCCAAAGGGTGACTCTTGGACCAGCAGAATCCACATCACTGGTGATCGTGGTAGAAATGCAAATCTTAGGCCCACCCAGACATCCTGGATCAGGAACTCTGGGGGATGGGACCTTGCATTCTAACATGCCCTCCCGGTGATTCTGATGTGGGCTCGTGTTTGAGAACCAGTGCCCTAGAATTCCATGCTTCAATTTTGGACAAATGAGAACCACCTAGTTCTTCTTTCTCATGAGAGGGCGTGAAAGAGGCAGGTGAGCGTTTTTTGAAAGAACACCGAGGCCTCAAAACCTGGGTTTGAGGCCCTGGTTTATAAATGACATGAAGGTAAGAAATGGTTATTCTAACCCTAGTATAGCAAGACCCTGTTCTTTAGACCTTCTGTCCATATGCCCGTGGGTTTGAAAATAGACCCAGCAGTGTACAGGCTTGGAAACCTGGGCACCTGTGCTCTTGCTGTGTATCCTTCAATAATGGAGCCCTTGGACAGGAAAAGGCTCCTGTCCTATAGCTTTATTAGGATGAAAGCTCTAAATTGAGCTGTGAAGGAAGGTCTGCAGGCTCAGGACCATTTGATGAACGGTTCCACAATATTTCCGGGCTGGCGCGACTCGGGAAAATAAGACTGAAATAAAGCTACCAAGGCCCTTTATCATTTCCCCGCATCAGATCTGAGTATTGTTAAAAATAAAGTGCTGTCAGGAGCAAGCTGTTTTAATGAAGACAGCGTATAAAGTCCTTCTGAATAATTAATGAAATGACAGTAGTGAAGCCGGTGGGGCGGTGCGGAGAGTGCCCTGGTGTTTCTCAGATCCTGAGCCAGCCCCTCTGGGACTAGAGTCTGATGCACGAGCTCGTTCTCCAAGCAAAGAAACACTCAGCCTTCACTGGCCTCAGAGTAGAAAATGCCACCAAGGCAGAGCAATATATATGTAGGATGTGGGGATGGTATTCAAAATATCTAACAAATGGAAAGGCACGGGCACAGACCAGTCAACTCAAAGAGATGGTGGCTAAGTGCTGGACCAGGTCCTAGAGGCCCCTACAGAGACAGGTGTTACTCCTTCGGATGTTATATATATCAGAGGACAGGTCCTGAGGAGAGGCCGGGACCATGGCTTTTACTAACTAGTAGGGTAGCGCATCAGTCTATTAACGTAAGGTATGGTCTCTCTGATGTGCACCAGCTGTTGTCAGCCCTGAGGGTACTGTCTGAGGCTGTGCTCAGGGTCAGTGAGAGGGAATGTGTTCTTTGGCCCCCAGCTCCATCAGTCACCACATCCTATGTCTCTGTCTTCTGCAGCATCTCCGAGAATCACCTCTTCATTCCATTTCCCTATTGGATATCCTCCGAGCCTGCCCATTCACAAAGGCCTTCTGTAGAGGTTAAAATTCATCAGTCTCACATTTGTCTTCACCCAGATGGTGATGTGGGCTGTTATATATGCACCTGCATCCCCAGGGATGTGGATGGATATGTTGGTGGCCCTTGGTGATCATGATACATCCTTCACATTTGTGTTCTAGGCTCCAGCCAAGGCGAGTTTGTCTGGAGAGGTGAGACTTGCTTCCTTTGTAGCCTGATGGCTCTTAGGATGGGAAGCTCCTCTTTTCCCTTTCTTAGAATGGCTGTGAGTCGCTGGGTGACATTGCTGCTTCATGGAGCCAGAAGGTGAGAGTCTCTCCGTCCAGCTGTAGGGACCCAAGAGCCAAGCTGAGAGGGTCAAGATGTTCTTCAACCCTCAGGAGAACTGTGACTCAGCAAGGGGACGACTGAGCAGTGGATGAGTGGGAGGGACAACGGGCAACAGGGCGTCAGAGCCTCTGGCTAGAAATCTTGCCTGAGTGGATGGAGGGAGGAAGCTAGGGCATTGTTAATGGTAGATAAATGATAGATAATTGTAGATAAAACTAAAGGACAGACTCAAGTCCTTCGGACTATTCTCCAAGTAGGATTCAGTCTGACACCCTGGCCTTGGGATGTGGACTCTGGGCCCCTTTGAGGCAATATAGCTTCAAGAAAGAATATTAGTACAGGTTAGTAATTTCTATCTCAAGGTGTTGTGAGGATTCACTAAGATTGTGTATTCTTGGGCTTCCCTGGTGGCGCAGTTGTTAAGAATCCGCCTGCCAATGCAGGGGACATGGGTTTGAGCCCTGGCCTGGGAAGATCCCACATGCCGCGGAGCAACTAAGCCCGTGAGCCACAACTACTGAAGCCCGCGTGCCTAGAGCCCCTGCTCCGCAACAAGAGAAGCCACCGCAATGAGAAGCCTGCGCACCGCAACCAAGAGTAGCCCCCGCTCGCCGCAACTAGAGAAAGCCTGCGCACAGCAACGAAGACCCAACGCAGCCAAAGATAGATAAATAAATAAACAAATAAATAAATAAACTAAAAAAAACAAAGATTGTGTATTCTTTGTAAACTGTACAGTGGATTGCGTATTCTTTGTAAACTACTCACATATGGATAGGGACTATGTTTCCGGTTGACTGGAAGGAAGGATGGGAAGAAGGCTTCACTGCAAAGTTTGTTCACATGCTGGTCACCAGCCGTTTTCTTCTAAAAATGGTTAACAGTGGGATGCGGCCTTGAAAAAAGCCTTGTTAGAGCCAAGAGGGCGGTCACAGGCTCAGTAGCATTGCACATCCTGAGCAAGCCTTTGATGGGGTAATTCATAGCTCATACACAATTCAGCAACTCAGTTAACCCCTCTCCCATTAGGAAGGATTGATTTCTTCCCCAGGATAGGGATTTGTGCTGATTCAGCTGCTGAATACATCAGCATGGCTAAGAGAGTTCCTCTGGCTGTCCTCCTCAGAGGCCCCAGCGGAAGGAAGCGTGATGAGAGGAGCCCAGTGTTCAGTCCCACACATGGCAAGTCCTCCCGCCCCTAGGGAGGTGAGGGACTGAAGACACAGCGTCATATAGAAAAATGAATCGCAGCCCACTACGGGGCATGTACTCTGAGAAAACCGTAATTCAAAAAGAGTCATGTACCACAATGTTCTCTGTTTACAATAGCCAGGACATGGAAGCAACCTAAGTGTCCATCAACAGATGAATGGATAAAGAAGATGTGGCACATATATACAATGGAATGTTACTCAGCCGTAAAAAGGAACGAAATGGAGGTATTTGTAGTGAGGTGGATGGACCTAGAGACTGTCATACAGAGTGAAGTAAGTCAGAAAGAGAAAAACAAATACCGTATGCTAACACATATATATGGAATCTAAAAAAAAAAGAAGAATGGTTCTGAAGAACCTAGGGGCAGGACAGGAATAAAGATGCATTTGTAGAGAATGGACTTGAGGACACGGGGAGGGGGAAGAGGAAGCTGGGACGAAGTGAGAGAGTGGCATGGACATATATACACTACCAAACGTAAAATAGATAGCTAGTGGGAAGCAGCCACATAGCACAGGGAGATCAGCTCGGTGCTTTGTGACCACCTAGAGGGGTGGGATAGGGAGGGTGCGAGGGAGAAGCAAGAGGGAGGAGATATGGGGATATGTGTATATGTATAGCTGATTCACTTTGTTATACTGCAGAAACTAACACCATTGTAAAGCAATTATACTCCAATAAAGATGTTAAAAAAAAATGAATTGCATCTTCTTGCATCTTTTGTTTGAATACCTTGGGGCATATATAGTCTAGGACATTGCAGTAGAGTACTGCAAGCCTGTGATTTGCTAATGTTCCAAGAACACCTTTAAAAATTGTTTTTTTTATGACAACTTTATTGAGAAAAAATTTACGCACAATAAAATATATCCATTTAATGTATTTTCCAGTTGTATATACCCTGAAAAACTGTCCCGTGATCAAGATGCAAAATATCTTCCTCATCCCCAAAGACTCCTAGTGCCCCTTTGTAATCTATTTCTCCCTCTGCTCCAGCCCCAGGTGACCACTGACATGCTTTTTGTTACTATAAATCAGTTTGCATTTTACATAAGTAGAATAATACAGCATGTATTATTTTGTTGATGGCTTCTTTCACTCAGCATAATTTTTTTTATTGTGGTAAATTATATATATAACATAAAATTTACCATTTTAAGGCTACAGTTCAGTGGTGTTAAGTACATTCACATTGCTATGCAAGCATCACCACCATCCATGTCTAGATCTTTTTTCCCCTTGCAAAACTGAAACTCTGTACCCATTAAACATTAACTCCCCACTCCTCCCAGACCCTGGCAACCACCATTGTATTATCTGTCTCTGTGAATTTGACTACTCTAGGTACCTTATATAAGTGAAAATCTTGCAGTATTTGTCCTTTTGTGACTGGCTTATCTCATTTAGCATGATGTCTTCAAAGTTCACCCATGTTGTAGCAGGTGTCAGAATTTCCTTTTTTAAGGCTGATTGATATTCTATTATACATGTAGACCACGTTTTGTGTATCCATCTGTCGGTGGATGCTTGTTGCTTCTACTTTGGGACTGTTGTAAGCAGTGCTGCTGTGAACTTGGGTGTACAAATACCTCTTCTAGTTCTTGCTTTTAATTCTTTCGGGTATATATGTGGTAATTCTATGTTTGATTTTTTTGAGGAACCTCCATACTCTTTTCCACTGTGGCTGCACCATTTTACAACATTACTTTTTAAACAATATTTTTCATTAGACCTGCTTCTTGTTCTGATTATCCCTTCACTTTCCAGAAAACCAGCTGGACATATCCTTTGACTTCTCATGGCCCTGCATGATAATGGTCTTTTCCTTCAGTGTCCTGAACCTCTGCCTTTCTAGTCCTTTCCTACTGATGTAATTGCTCAGAGAGTGGCTCAGCCTTATTAACCTCAAGTAAAATTACATGGCTCACTTTCTATTAGCTACAGCCATTCCCCTCTGTGTCCTGCCTGTCTCTCATTAGCTGTAGTTATTATACAATGCACCAATATCCTATTAACAATATCATGATACAACCACCTATTAACTCCATATATTATACACCTACCTTGGTCCTCTTAATTGACTTTATTGTGCTAAACATCCTACTTATATGCATTTCGCTATATCTGTTAAATAATCTGTCCTATTAACTGTATACCCCAATCCTTTGCAACAGTTGTCTAACTCGCTAGCACACTGTTCTTAATATCTTCAATGCTGCCTCGCTGTTCACCTGTTCAAACTGTTCACCAGTTTGCATCTTGTTAGGTCCAGGTATCAAAAGCCCACCAGGAAGCTGCACATATCATTGACTCTGGGGGCCTAGCCGTAAACGTACAGAGTGTGCAGGGGGCTTCAGCCCTAAAGTAGGATCTTTTCCTTTGACCAGTACAGTACAGCCCACCAGTCTTTATAAGCCACACTAATGATGTGTGTGTGTGTATGCATGCATGGGTTTGAGGATGTGGGGATAAGGGAGTTTTCTGGACACATAGATTTGGAAAGCCTGGTGAGAAGGGACAACATGGAAGAAGAAAACTTAGTGGGGAAAGGCCAAGGGGAGAGAGGGCCGAAGGATGAGATCCGTGTTCCTTTGGCAGGACAGAACCCTTTCTTTTTTTTTTGTTTTTTTTTTAATAAAGTGACATACGCTTTTTTTTTTTAAGGAATTCCTTTATTTTTATTATTTATTTATTTATTTATTTTGGGCAGTGTTGGGTCTTCGTTTCTGTGCAAGGGCTTTCTCTAGTTGTGGCAAGCGGGGGCCACTCTTCATCGCGGTGCGCGGGCCTCTCACTATCGCGGCCTCTCTTGTTGCGGAGCACAAGCTCCAGACGCGCAGGCTCAGTAGTTGTGACACACGGGCTTAGTTGCTCTGTGGCACGTGGGATCTTCCCAGACCAGGGCTCGAACCCGTGTCCCCTGCATTAGCAGGCAGATTCTCAACCACTGCACCACCAGGGAAGCCCCAGAACCCTTTCTGATGCCATCTTTTTTGTTAATGGTTGACAAGCCTGGATGACCGTGTATCACAGCAACCCTTGGCATGTTGCCAGAATGACAGTCCACTTATTTCCAGTTTTATGATCCTGTGCTTATCTGAGCCCTGATGAAGAGGGGCCTCTGCCCCAAGCACCCCGTCACACTTGGGCCACATCTGCTTGGCTAGCAGCAACCGCAGTTGAAGAACAGGGCCAGGCACATAGCAAACGCTCGTCAAGTGTTGGTTGAATGCTGTCGAAGGGTGACTTGTGGAATCTGTCTTTTTGTTGTCATCACATACCTTAATCCTGAGGTCAGGAAAGGAGAACGGGTTCTTGAATGCCATCTGGTACACACTGGGGTTACTGTCTGGAGGAACACTCATGCATTAAAAAGACCAATGAGCTGTGTGTACATAAGAGAATTCTCAGGTAATCCTTTGCCTTTCTGAAATACTTTTTAAAAGCGCTACCAAACCTGTGATCTTATTTTATTTCATTTATTTTTGACCCCCCATTGTGTAGATAGAGAAACTGAGATCCTGCTAGGGTCTCCTAGTAGAGTCAGGATTACTGCCGTCTAGCTGCCTCTGTGCATGGCATGCAGTAACACTAGGGAGAATTTTCAGGGCCCAGCTGTGGTCCAGACTGAACATGTATATGCCTTACCTCTGGGCAGGGCTCCTTGCAGTTCTGTGTGCTGGGCAGAAGCTTTCACAGGGATGTCCCTTGACAGCCTCGGGGCCAAGCACAGCTGTGCAAAGCCCCAGGCCCAGCTTTGTGTAAATGAAACATCCCCATTCTCCCACTTCTGCAGCCAGCCTCTGGTTTCTGTGTTTACCAAACATGTGCTGATACCTTACCCTAAACACAGCTGAAGTCTGGGTTTGCCTCCTGCACCTGAAGCCCCCTCCCCTCTTCCTGCTCCCTGAGGCTACTGAGGACCAGGTGTTGAAAGGTCCCCTGGCATCTGTGTCTGAGCCACAGGGGTGAGGGATCTGAGGGCGCCTCCAGGCAGGATGGGTCTATCTTGAAGCTTGAAAAAGTACCTGGCTGTACTGGGCTGAATAGCACCCACAAAATGCATATGTACCTAGAACCTCAGAATGTGACTTCATTTGGAAATAGGGTCTTTGCAGGTATAATTAGTTAAGGATCTTGAGAAAAAAATTATCCTGGATTTAGGGTGGACCCTATATCCAATGACTGGTGGTGTCCTTATTAGAGAAGAGGACACAGGGAAGAAGGCTGCCATAAGCCAAGGAAGGCCTGGGGTCACCAGAAACTGGAAGAGGCAAGGAAGGATCCTCCCTCAGAGCCTTCAGAGAGAGGGGAGCTCTGCCAACACCTTGATTTCAGACTTCTGGCCTCCAGAAGTGTGAGAGAATTAACTTCTCTTCTTTGAAGCCACTAAGTCTGTGGTAATTTGTTCCAGCAGGTATAGGAAACTCTTAGCCTGCCTGACTAGCAGACGGCAGGTGGGACTGCAGGGCTGGTCCTAGAGCCAGGCTGTTGGGCCTCCTCTACTGCCCTTTCTTCTCTTGCCTTCAGGGCCTGGGAAAACACTGTGCCAAACCAGTCCCAGAAGCAAGTCGAAGACAGGAGTTAGGAGGAAGACCAGGGCTTGCTCTCCCTGTTGTCACTCTAATCTTGGTGCAGAAAGACTTCTGTACCCTCTCAATACCTCTATTACATTACTACCTTTCTTTAGTGCTCCACCATGGGCCAGGCACCATGCAGGTCTTTACATCATTTCACACAATTGTTATATATTAGCTCAGGCTGCCATCACAAAATACCATAGACTGGGTAGCTTAAACAACAGACATTTATTTCTCTGGAAGCTGGAAAATCCAAGATCAAAGTTTTGTTGGTTGATGGTTTTGTTCTTGGTGAGGACTCTCTTCCTGACTTGCAGATGGATGCCTTCTCACTGTGTCCTTATATGGCACAGAGAGAGAGGAAGCCAGGTCTCTGGTGTCTCTTCTTATAAGGGCACTAATCCCATCATGAAAGCCCCACCCTCATGACCTCATCTCAACCTATTTACCTCCCAAAGGTCCCACCTCCAAGTACCATCACACTGAAGGTTAGGGCTTCAACATATGAATTGAGGAGTGAGTACACAATTCCGTCTGTGGCACCTTATAAAGACACTATTCAGTAAGTTGCTCTATCCCTCCTAGTTTTACATTTGAGATTCGTTAAGTTGCTCAAGGTCACACAGCTGGCAAGTGGCAGAGCCAGGATTTGAACTTGTGTCCAATTCCACTTAAGCAACTGCACACTTAACCACTATGCCATATTGATTGAACCTATGTCATATTAATAATAGCAACTAATGGTTGACATAGCAAGGAGAGAGCCTGCCAGAGTTATAATAACCCTCAGTGGCTTCCCTCCTCCTACTTCTGTCCCTACCCTGCCCGCCCCTCCCTGTGCAGTAGTCACATCACATGATCCCCATTCCTTGGATGACCCCATTATGGTCACACGTCAAGCGGTCTCTCTGGTAGCTTGTCCCTGGTTCCTTTCCATCTGACATGCTCTTGCTCATCCCACATGGCGCAGTTTAAATGTGCTCTGTACACATCATTACCTAGCACACATTACATGGCTCGTAAATCCCACTGGAGCGTGTTTGTCTTTTCCACGCTGAAGTGGGAGCACCTTTGACATAGGACTGAATCTTTCTATTTTCGCATCTGGTACCTTCCACAGCACCTCTGGCTCCCCAAGCCCCCAATGTTTGAAGAAGTGAAACATGTAGAAGACATGGAGATCATTAAGTAACAAGTAGCAGAAAGGGCTGTTACTTTTTTTAAAAAGAAGAATACAACATCAGATATTCTAAGACAAGTACTTGTAGAAGGAACCACTAAAACCTTTGACTTTTGAAACTGAATGTTTAATGTAGGCTCTCTCTTCTGTGTGCTGGCAGATGGCACTCAATTCAATATAATGGTCAATGTACAGTTTTGAGATTCACTATGGGTCTCATGGATGTTTCATCTTTTTTGACTATTAACTACGTTAGTCTTCTAAATATGTATTCTTTAAAAGCTTGTCCTATTTCTAAATGTAATTTGCATGTGTGATAGTGCACCCCCTCATTTTTTGCTGACCCATTCCCACTGGGGACATAGGGATCAACTTGCTGGTGTTCCAGTTAGTGCAGACTTTCTAGGAGGCATGTGTCTTAATGCATAAACGGAGGCCCACCTTGTTTCCTGAGTTGCCTTCTCCAAAGGGGACAGTTTGGACCGGTGGGAGGTCCTGCCCCAGACATTCCTAACCATCCTCCATCTCTGTCCTCCCCCTGCAGGCTGGCCGTGTGTGACCCTCTCTGTCCTGGGATTCCTGTACTGCTACTCCCATGTGGGCATTGCCTGGGCCCAGACATACTCCGCGAACTAATGGCGCTGGGCCCTGGTCAGCCCTTTTTGCTGGCTTCCAAGACAAATAGTGCTTCACCCTGACCTTGCACCTCAAGGTAACTTCCAGGGGACCAGTGCCTGATCTGCTCATCTTTTGTTGAAGTTACCTCACTCCAAGACTGGAAGTTTGAGCTCTCATAACTTTGGGAACTTAGAGATCATCTTCCCAGCCCAATCATTTTCCTGTTGAGTAAGCTGGGGTCCAAAGCAGTAAAATGTCTTGCCTAGCTGCACATGGTGACATTGTGATCCAGAATCCAGTCCCAAGGGCCCTTTGGGTTCTTTCTCCTTTACCAAGAATGAAATGTAATAGACATTTCTTGACTGAGGCATAGAAATTCTGATTAGTGATAGGCCTGTCCTCCACTGGGCAGTATTTCTGAAACATGTTGGGTCAGTGGCATTTGAGTGTCCCCTTCCCCATGTCCTGCAGTGTAGTCTGTAGAACCAGCACTGGGTTTAGCTTCACACTTTAGCTCCTCAGCAGGGAGGTGACAAAGCCACAGCTGTGTTTCTAATTATTGGGTCAGAGAAGACTGAATATGTTCTGTGGCATTACAAGGAGTCAGTACCCAAGGAGAGCTGTTACTTGAGCTTCATCAGGGTGATCTACGTTTGGCTGCTTCTTCCCTAGATTTGCAGAGAAGTATAAACGTGGCAGTTCCTCTACCTGACAGTTAACTGTTTCCCAATAAAGAAGCAGAATTAAAAAAACAGGGAATAGTGTATCACAGACAGGTGCTATCAGGCAAGTCATAGAGGGTAAAGATGACTTCCTGTGGTCTCTCCTCTCTTCACACAAGTCCCAGCAGTCATCTTCCCACTGAGCGATTTACACTCCATGGTTTACCTTGTTTGTTTTGTTTCAAATAAAATGGAGCCTTTTCTATCACATAGATAATTCATATTTTTGTAAAATTGTTTTGAATATTTTTTGAGGAAAATGTTTAAAATCAAAACACACTTAGCTAATTCTGAATTATTCACTCTTCTGGAAAGATGCTGACAGGCCACTAATGGCCCCAAGTGGTAGATAATTCAGAATACTTCTGTTTGGCTTTGGATTTTTTCTTCTGAGGGGGCAGAGGGTAAGTGAAGCAGTTTCAAAATTTGAATCCAGAGTGTACCTAATTATGGGAGAATAGAACATCTCAAGCACATGAATTAATTGTCATTGAGTGAGGTGCACCTGGACCTGGTCTGTGCCCCGCTGTCTCCTGTTAGTCATTTGCTATTGTCCTTGTGTCCTGGCTGCGGTTATTAGCTCAATGAGGTTTAAACTCCTAGTGCAGGACCATTTTGCTGACGTCCTTTCTTCCTGGCCACTCTGCTTGGAAGAGAGTGGGGAGGGGACCAGCCATGGATGCCAGGGAGGGGCACACACCGTGTTAGCTGCAGCAAAGGGCAGAGGCTGGAGGGAGGCAGGCAGACCAGGGCAGCAGTCGCCTTGGCAGCTGGCTTGGTAAAGGACAGGGGGGAGACAGGCAGGTGAGTCCAAGGTGCTGCGAAGTTTTAAGGAGGGGATGAAGTTGAGGAAGATTGAGCAGTCAGATGAATACAGTAAAACTTCATGGACTCTTAACACATTCAAGATTTGTGGTCAGCCAGAGCCCTCTTGGCTGAAGTTTACAGGGGGAAAAGTAGTGTGAAGATAATTGCAGGGAAATGTCTAATGCATGTGCATATATAAACAGTGCAAAATATTTTCAACTCTTCAGAGACGCCATTTATATAAAAATAAATAGGCTTATTTACTCATTAAACTATATTGGAAGAGTCAGTGAATATATTTGAAAGTAATAATCCTGAATTTCTTTCAAGCTATTCTATGATTTAGAGTGGTTCTCAGGAATGAGTAAATGATTACTGGCTTTAGCTGTATATTTGAGGCCTGGTTAAAGAATATGTGGATTATCCAGGACCAGTGTTTTCTTTAACCTCTTGCTTTTCTCCAACTGTAATATGAAAATGATGTCTCTTTTCATGCATATGAGCTCAAATCTTGCAGTTCCTTTAAATGAAAGACTCCTGAGGTGTCTGAGTAGACAGAGCAGTTCCAGCTGAGGAGGATCCGATGCGTCACTTTCCATAGTTATCAGCCCTGGGCCACTTCAAGCACAGGGAAGGGAAACAGCTAGACAGATCCCAAGGTCATTTCTAGCCCCAGGATCCTCCGACTCCAACCTAGCTCTGTGAGCAAACCGGAGAGCTCCAAGCATGATCGTCATGACGAGCCCCAGGGAGGCAAGTAAAACATCTGAAGGACAGCAAAATATTGGTCATTTTGACTAATTCTTGGGAGCATGCAAGAAGACTGAAAAGTATTTATTTCGTTATTTCCTCAGATTAATTTATTTGAAAAGTGACAGCAGAAGCCTTTTGTTCTACTAAAGCCTGCAGACTTAGAAAGAAAATATATCAATCATATATATAATTGTATAATGATCTGCATATTGGGAGAACAGTAATTTAGTGGGAGGGGGTTTCCCCTTAGAGAAATTGAGACTGCTCATTGCTTATTTAAGGTAATAATATAATTACTGATTAAGTATAACAAATTAACCATAATATAATGAGTTTCTTTTCTAGCAAATGTACCAGAACACATCCATACAAAAAGACCAACTGTGGAGAAACCAGATTATCTTGACGGTCCTGGCCTTTCTCAGTGCATGTTGAGATGCCTCTCTGAGGCCCTTCTTCAGGGTAATTGTTTTATTTTAAAACCAACCAACAAAATCCCTCTTTTTTATTGTTGAAACCCATTTGTCATCCAAAATGTAATATCTATTACGTGGCTCTGTGTTACTTAGTCCTTTTGACTAATTATAAAAATCATAGTCACAAAGAAAGATTTTTTTTCATCATTGAGGATATCTAAAGGGTACAATATGTTTAGTGCTTTATTAGGTGAGACTTTTGACATGAACATCAATCATTTGGAATTTTAAAAAATATCACCCTTAAATTAGTTTTATTATGCTTTTCTGCAATGTAAAAAAATAAATAATAGGGTGTGGGGAGAAAGTCATTAAAAATACTGGATTTATACTGTGGCCCTATGAAATCAAGCAGAGGCCTGAATATGGCTTGCAGATCACAGATTCCTCCTCCCTAAGTTGTACTGTCTATAAAAAGAAAAGTGCCATTTTTTGAAATGTAGTCCATTGGTATGAAATAAGAACTCATGTTGGCAGTATTGTGGTGAATCTTGCCATGAGAAGGAAGCAATACCTGTTAAAACCACAGCAGAACTGAAACAGTGCTGGTGTACAGGACTAGCTTAGGGACAAGCGGTCCTCTACCTAAATGGCTTCTGTGACGATTAGTGAATTAAAGCACAGATCAGAACTCACTCATATGGTTGACACTGAGTCATTCCAAAAAGACTCAGTTAAGTTTTTGACAGTATGTTTTAAAAGGCAGCAAAGCATGAGCACACAAATTTTAATCCAAATTGTTCAAGAAAGATTAAAAAGAAGTTCACTTCTAGGTGGGAGGTCAACTTCAGTTCTGTGTTCAATCAGTGTGTTGTACCACAATTTTCCAGTGATGCCAGGTTTGGAGGGCATCTCTGTACATTTGTATAGCAGATGCAGCTCTGTTTTCAAGATCATATGGTGAAGCTCCTTCACAACTATTCTCTTGCTATGCAGTACTTTGACTGACACACAGTCTTGGTGTCTCTAGAATTTTAAGTTCTCCGAAAACCACAGTTACAGGTGCTATCCAAATGAGAGCTCCCCAGGCTCTTGAAAAGGACTAGAAAGTACCACCTTGTTCTGTCAGTCATCTTAGGTGCGAACACCCAATTCAATGCCTGGAAATTCTATAAGGCAAGGCAAAAGCAATCATGTATGATCATGTATAAAATAGTTTATTAATTACCATAATAAATAAAATTAAACTTTTTTTTTAAACAAATATCATTTGTGCTTGTTTAAAAATATTGAGAAGGGAATATCAATGGAGGGGCCCACCTGTCCCTCTTAACATCCCCAGGCTGCAGTCATACAGTGGAGTTCTGTCAGCGTACTCAGCTGACCACACAAGTAGTCTCAGCTCATTTGCACTTCTGTTGATTCATGCTCCTTTGGACAAAGTGACAGATGCAAAGGAAGAAGAAAAATCCAGTGAAGGATTTGGCAGGACTCAACGGCAAGAGTGTTAATACAAGGAGGAGCCCCAGAATGACGAACTGCTCGTGAGTAGAAATGTCCTCGCAGTATCAGTGAGATGTCAGATGTGGGCAGTCTCCAACAGATGCACAAATACGGCGTCTGAATATTGAGAATACATTCATCGTGGGGGCGGTGGGGGGGGCCGAGTTTGCATCTTTCTTTGCATAAAAGCAGTTTATATCCTGATACAAGATCCGTGAACGTCTCATTGAACAACTAATGGATCTGTTGGCTGACTCAGAAGTCACAGACAAAGAGACAGTGGCTCTAAGAAAAGTTTAATGGTGGGCGGGGAGGGCACCCACCGGTCCGGCACCTGCAGGGTATTCAAGTCCAGTTCTAAAGGTTCCAGAATAAGTCTGATATGCTCACATGAGAATGAAGTTTCATTTGAAACTAATTTAAGCAGGAGGCAAGTTCACATTGATTCTTTTGAACTGTGAGGGGTGGAAATGAAAACATCTCAACATGAACATGATGGGTGAGAAAATGGTGCTGTCTCTGATGGCTGCGGCTAGTGCTGGGAGAACAGTGAAATCTCGTCCAGTTGGAGGGCACGAGAGCTGGTGAAGGTAATTTTTATCGAAGCGAGCAAGAAGGCAGTACAATGATGGAGTGACAGAAGAGAGGCTGTCTGGGGACCTGAGTGTGCCCTCAGTGGGCCTCCTCTTTAAGCAACACTACATGAGGAGGGAGGAGAGGGGAAAGAGTGTTGGCAGCTCCATTACAGTTGGAGTGCCATTCAAGGGTCTTAAGGCTAAACATCTTTATTGCAAAACATTGTACAATCTATGCATCAAGCGCACATCCACTTGTATGTCCACCAGGATTCCTAAAAGTTCCCAGAGGGTGCATGTGCTAACTGGTGGTCAAGGCAGCAAGGGGAGATGAGGCTCTTCCTACACCTACCTGGTATTTCTAAGGCATTCATTCACTCCCCACAGGCTTGGGCACAAAGCTTAACAGCTGGCTTAATGCTTTTTCCCCTTCCGCCTAAGGATTCAGGAGAGGAAGGTCGCTGGATGGGGTGGTGTGATGGGGTGCATTTTTACTCTGAGCTGTGCTAACTCCACTTCTGAAAGAGGATTCCAGGAAAGGGCCTGCTGGTTGGCCAGCAGCAGCGCAGAGGATGATCTAGAAAGCTGAGGGTAAAACAAGCCCAGGAATTGGACAACCAGAAACGGGAACAGCTTTGAAACGCTAGGGCCCATATTGCTGTAGCATCAGAGTTTTTAGAAGCCATTGGTTGCCTACCACTAGCTACAAACCCTTTGCCCACAGATTTAATCTGAGGTCCAGAATATAAAGAAAAGTCTTAGAAGGAATCAAGCCAGGGGGTGTGAGTGCGAGGGAAGGGGATGGATGAAGGTGGAGATACCAAGACTGTGCACTGGACCAAGGCTTCTCAACCAGACGGCTGCCTCCCGTTCCTTCCTATGGGAATCTCGTCATACCCAGTGGGGGAGCCTTTGTAGGTCTATGGAACGGCAGCACTCATTGCTGGAGATGGCGCCTCCACCAAGAACAAGCACTCCATCTTGCTGACCGTCTTATTTCACAGACTCACCCTTCACTCCCACACCTCCAGGCGAGGCGGGGGGTGTGGGGGTGTGGGGGGGGGGTGGGAGTGGCCGTGTTCAGCAACCAACCAAGTGGTAGGGGCAGGACCTCCTACTCTAAACAAACAGCCTGTCAGGGTACTCTGGGAAATGGAGCCGCCCTATGAATGACATTCAAAGTAAGGAATTGATGTAAGAGTTCAAGTAACCAGCAATTACTCTGCTGGTTAGAGTAACCATGTCCCCTTCCCTCGAAAAGAAAAAAATAGCTCAGGTAAATCTACATCTCTCAGCGTAACTTTTCTAAAGTCTAAAGGTTGGGTCCAATACCCAAATACCTTTTGTTTCCCTAATCTCTCTTCAGCCACCAGATAACGGTTTATAAGCGGAAGGCTGAGTCAATGGTAGCTGAAGCTCGTGGTTCTTGCTTGGGAAGCCAGAGCAGCATCTGGGCAAGGGTGTAGGTAGTAGTACAGAGCAGCCCACGGCCAAGTGCATGTCATAAAAATGCAAGGAAAGAAGGTTTGGCTCATTTAAAAATGTTTTTGTTTTTTTTCCAGAGAAAACCATTATAGCAAAAATCCCTAAAATCCTTAAATCCTTAAGGGGAGAAGAATAAAAGCATATACAGCCATACCTGTGGTGCACTGTCAGTCACCCCCAGGAGCATGGGTTGCAGGCCCTGTGACCCCAAGATGAGCGGATCCAGGCTTCTCATCACTAGCCCAGTTTGAATCCTAGGAGTTGATCAAGCAGTACATTCACGAAGCATTATTTTCCCCCAAAAACGGGTCTGGACTTCAAAGCCTCACACATTAGCATCTTTGCCCCTCAGAACCAGCTGGGGAGTCATTTCTTAATAGACACCTGTACCCCTCAGGCAGAGCTGGAGGGAAGGGCCTGCAGGATGCTGGGCAGGTGCTTCTGAAGTTGGATGTTGCAGTTATCAGGGCCCTCGCCCTGCCTTACAAGTAGTGAGTCCTAAACTCTGGAAGCAGGTTGACGAGCATGTTTAGGGAATGGCAAACTGGAACGATTCAGGGGCAGCTGGCAGATGGGATTCCAGATATTTTACAGCCTCAGCCCCAAAGACTAGTTGGCAGCTTCTCAAGTTAAAGAGGCTGAAAGCCCCACGGCTTACCCAGAGTCATTAACAGTCATGACTCTCGGCCCTGGGAAATTTCACTTCTTCTTTGTATGCTGCCATCTGAGGCTGAATCCAATAATGTCTCAGCCTCGGGAAGCATCGGGGCACCCCTGTAAGCCTCGCAGAAGAAGCTGCATGAGTGTGTGGGGCCTCTGGGGAAGGACCCTAACGTTGACCTTTCAGACTCTGCTCCCCAAGGCTGTCTGTGCCAACCCTGGCAGCCAGGAGAGGACAGCCCCACTCTGCACAGGCAACTGAGGTCCAAGTCCTGGGTCATGCCATGGCCACTGAGCAGGACTAAAGAGAGTGGGTAGGCTCAGACAGGAGGCTTTCGGAAGCACTAGATATCTTTAGTAGGGCAGGCCCTGACCTGTCAGGTTCCCTTCTGAGTACTGAGGGACCTCAACATTGGGATCCAGAATCTCTGCTGCAAAGCAATGCCAGGCAGAGGTGCTAAGGACGGGATTGCCACAGCATAACATGTGCAGATCAGTGCCCTAGATGATTCCATGCTGTCACTAATCATCCAGATCACCTGCACTCCTAATTTCACTCTCTCAAAGAAGCTGAGTTTTTAGAGCTGAACTTCCAATCTTACTTATCAATTTTTAGGGTCCTGACCCCTCCACTTTGTCTGGGAGAGATCTTTCCTTTCTCAGACACCATTGAAAGGAGCCCAAGTACACGAATAACGTGAACCCAGGGGACTATGAGGCAGTGGAGCGTCCCGAGCATCATGGCATAGGGACTTGGATGGCCCATAGGTGGCTCCATGATCATCACTCTAAGCTCAGACCTTCCTCGTGGACCACTGCTCCACAGCCACCTCTCTCCATCACTTTACAGAGACAGTCTGGAAACTCCCGCCTCTTTCTCTTTTTCCAGCTCCTGAAGCCACTACAATCACAGCCCTGCAATCTCATGGTTTCTCTTGCAGTCCTACTGACTTTAGTATGAGATAAAGAGATTAGCTTAAAAGTAAGGCCAAGCATGGCTCCCGAGTGTCCTAGGATGAACCCATGCAGTGGACAAAATACAAACTTCTCTAGGGAAATCCCAGCAAGAGTCATAATAGAAACATAGCACTCGCTACAATCATTTTTCTGAGGTCATGTGTGTGTGTCTGCTTTGCTAATAAAGCAAATCTGGGCTCATCACCCTTCCTGCCGATGCCCCATGCCCTGAGGGATGCCACAGGAACACTTGGGAAGAGGTCAAGAAGGAAAAGAAGCAAAGGGCCTGTGTGATGAGGCCAGTGGCATGGAGCCGGGCCAGAGATTCATCCGGGGCCTCCAGGGCCCTCCCCTTCCACTATCCCATAGGAGCAGGGTGCAGACCATAGCCCAGAGAATCCCTGGATCACCACCGCCCCTCTCCAGCTCTTACACTTGGCTCATTTCTTTTGGGAAAGGAGACCTGAAGATTCCCAGCTCTAAGTGTCTACAGGAGGCACCCAAAGCACCTCAGCTGCTTTTCGGCCTTAACCATTAGAGACAGAAAGTCGAAAGGCTCTACCCTCCCCTCCCTGTCCCTCAAGCTCCCCTTGTCCCGAGCTTGTTACAAATGACTACAGTAGGGAAATAGATGGTGACCTCAGACACAGGCTGTCCAAGGGCAGGGAATGCTGGGAACTCCCTGTGCCCACCACAGTCTCTGGGGGTCCTGGCGAAGGAGCCCAGCATGGTAATATACACGAGGGGTTCTCGGTGCTCTCCCACCAATCCCCAATGGCTGCTGTTCTTTCCTGGTAGTTTTCATCTTTTACAAATATCATGGCAGTAAAAAATTAAAAATGAAGGAAAATACCCTTTAGACGGCACACCTCCTCTTCCAAAATTGTGCAAAGACAGTTCAGATGCAGCTGCCATCTTGCAGGGTGGTGGCACGCTTCTCTTCCTGGATCTTCCCCCAGGTAGAGAAAAGGAGAGAGCGTGCCTAAGCGACTGGTCCCACTTGGATTTTCTGTCGGGAAGAGCCTACTTTGAAAGTTGTTGGTCATGTAGGTGTGTGTGGTGGAGGTGGTGTCTATAGGGCAGGAGGGTAGGGTGTTTTGTCTTCGACGTGTTTTCTTCAGCAGACCTCTCAGCTCGCTCCAAAAATGTCTCTCTCTGATTCTGGGGACTGGGGCCTCGATATTTCAAACAGCTCCTGAGGAGACTGAGAGGATCTTCTGGAAGTTAATATCCTGAGTATCTCAGAGAGCTGGTTCTCAATGTTCGTCATTTTGGTGTTCAAGGCCTTGATGTCCTCCTTCAGCTCGTGTTTCACCTCCAGGACGGTGGCCTGCAGTGTCTGCTCAGGGATGGGGTAGAACGAATGCTTGACCTCGGCCAAGATGGGGCTCCGGTCCTGGGGGCTCCTGGCCTCGCCCACGCTGTCCAGACGCAGGTCGCTCTTGGTGATGCCGCTGTCACACGAGTCTGTCTTCTTGAGCGTGGCCTCGCCGCTCGCCTTTGTCCTCTCGGGGAGCGTCTCCATGGACTCAGCTTTGGACACCTTGCTCCAGTCCTCAGCCTTCCCGGAGGAGTCCTTGAAGCGGGCCCAGCCCTTGCGCTTGGCCCAGTCACCCCCGCCGGCCTTGGGGCCCAGGCACTCGGCCCCCGGCGGCGCCTGCAGCCTGGCGTGGTCCAGCCCCGTGGATGCGGCGGCCGCGGGGAAGGCCACGGGCGTGGCAGGGCTCTCGCGGACGGTGACGACGCTGGCCTTCACCAGGCCGTGGTGGGTGTGCTCGGTGAGGATGCTGCCCTTCTCCACATCCAGGTCGTCTGGGTCCCGGCCGCCCCTCTCCGCGGCCAGCCTGGCCTCCTTCTGCTGTCGGAACCTCTGGAAGAGCCTCCGGACAGGGTGGTCCGGGGGCAAGATCAGGGGGGCCTCATTCTTCCGCTTCATGCGCTCTTCCTCCTCCCGTTTCACATCGCTGATCTTCCGGAACACGATCTGGAGGGAGACAGAATGACACGGCCCGTTAACCCAGCTGTGGCATCAGCGCAGCTCGGCCCCTCTGCCCATCACGGGCCTGGTGTCCAGCCCCAGCCCTGAGGGAGGGGGCTCACGGTGCAGTCACATCCCTGCAAGGCCTCCAGGTCCTTGCTCAGTGACTGCCATCACTTTCCTTTTCTGACCCTCGTTCCCAGCTCTCCAACAGCAAGGAATTGACTCCTGCTGTCATCCTCTTCCACAGAAACAAGCCCCCAACCTCTCCATCTCTACAGGCCTGGAGGTTGGAGATGCCAAGCGGCCTCCTCCCAGGAGACTGTCCTGGCCTCTGAGCCTGGGTCCCCTTTAACCCGTTCTGGCCTGCAATTCCAGTATCACCTGGTAAGCTTTTCAAAAATCATTTCTCTGACCCCACCTCAGACCCACTGCACTAAAAATCACCAGATGGGAAGCCCTTGAATCTGTAACTTAAAAGGCTCCCCCAGTGATTCTGATGCACTGAAGTTCTACACCACAGTCCAGGGCAAGAAAGTTCAGCCGAGTTCCCAGGCAGGGTGACGGCTAAGACTGCCCTTGTCATCTGCAGATCTGGACCCTAAGTGAATGCAGTTGGCTGTGAAAAGTACACGCTGGTCTCACATAGGAGCCCTCCCTGTCGTTAGGGAGCTTACGGGAGAAGAAAGGCCCGTGACCTTAATGTTACTTCGTATATTTCTTACGATGACACATATTGTTATCCCCATTTTAGAGAAGAGGAGATCAAGGCTCAGAGCAGCTAAATGTCACGTAACAGATAGGTCTCCTCTAAGACACTTGTACTCAAGCAGTTAAGCCCCAGACCCATTCAGTGTCCAACAGGTTCTTCCTGACGATGACAATACTTCATGCAGTGGATGGACAGCCCGCCAACAATGCTGTCTCAAGACTCTGGATCTGAGTGCAGCGTAAGCCACATATCACAGGATTTCCCTTGGGCCGACATCCGATTATGGGAAAGCCCTGTACTTTCTGACTTATGTTGCATGTAGCAGGTACACTCAGGGGCATGTCTGACTCATCCCATACCTGAACTTGTAAGAAAGAAGCAACCTGCAATAGGTCATTTTTTAAACTGTAAATGCTGGTTTGGGGACCAGAGGGATTGAGATCCTTGAGAAGTAGGGGAGAGGTCTGTGGGAGGGAGAGGGGCAGCTTTTCCATCATCACAATCTGGACAGCCCTGTGCGGGCAGCCTCTGACCAGCCCAGAACCTGCCCCAAAGACTTGCTGCAGGACCCCCAGCTCTTGGGGAGGCACATGTGTTGGCATGCCCAGAGCCTGGGCTTTGGGGTCAGACAGAATTAAGTCCCAGCTCTGCCAATTAGCTGTGTGATCTCAACAGGTATCTTAACTTCTGAGTCTCTGTCTCCTCCTTCAAAAGTGGGAAAAATCCCTCCTTTTCCGACTTGATGTAAAGCCAACAGAAGAGTACTTATGTGAAAGCACTGGCTAACTGTGAACGCTCAAAATGAATCCTCCTGTCCCCCCCATTTCAAAGCCTCTGCTTTTTGTTTTTTAACTTGTAGACACATATAATATGTGACTAATTCTACCTCCTCCAGGAAGGCCCCGCCCCACCCCACCCAGGGCTCTCGGATGGCACCACTCGTTAGGTTCTCAGATATGACCGACAACATGGTCATTTTATATAAAGTGCCAATAAATACAGAGGAACCCAACAAACACTGAATTGCGTGCTTGATGCCAGTGATCAGTCAGCAAATCGTCGGCAGACTGGAGGCTCACCTGTCATGTGACTTCTCCGTCAAAGCTTCTGTCACTGGATGACTTGACACTAACAGGTGGGTAGGACGGAGCAGCCGCCCCTCTTGCCACCTGGCTAAATCTTCAAGCCACATTACTTGGGTCCCAGTGAGTGGCTTTCTGACCTCCACTGGACAGCATTTCTCCCAGCCCTGCCCTTATCCATCCTCTGCCCTGCCCATGGTTATGTAATTTCATAACCCTGTCTCCCTAGGCCCTTGTCAGCCATACCCCATCTGCTCCTGTAGTCTGGATCCTACAGATCCAAGCCATGGCACTCAGGAGAACCCCATCCACTCTGAAGAGGAACCTAACTGAAGGCATCACAGGGATGGAGGGATGACGATTAGTGGAGAGATCAGGACCTTTTCTGTCTGTCCTCCCAGTGCTCTGAGTTGGCAGTCTTCCACCTCCGTTCTCTGTTCTGGCAATGGACCCTGATCTCCAAGAGGAGTCCAAATCCTCCTCACACCAAGGCCCAACTCAAACAGCACCTCCTCCACAAAGCCTTCTTTGATTCCATGGAGCTCTAAGTCATCCTCCCACCTCCCAACCCTAACGGCCCTTGCTGTGCTCACACCACTCTTCTGCCCTAATTACTATCTTGCGTCCACTTGTAGTAGTGATGCCATCTGTTGCCTCCCCTACTCACATCCCTTCTTAGAGAAGGGAGGAGGGGCAAAGGGGATAAGAAAGGAAGGTGGGACAGAGAGGAGGAATGAGAAAAAGAGGGAGGAAGGGAGAACATACGACAATGTGAATATACCCCAAAGAGATGATGGCATTTAGAGCCGATTGCGCTGGTCCTGCCTTTATTCTGAAGGACATCTGCTTCTTATCAATATCCCCCTTTTTACTTGAGCTCATTTGGGTGGGGTTCTATTCCTTGCAAGCAACAATTCCCAAACAAGATACCAGTTACTTACATCCATACCTTATCCCCTCTGAAGGCTCCCTGCAGGTCTAGCACTGTACTTTGCATGTCACATTGTGTCTTTTACTTTTTAAAAATTTATTACCTACCCTAAGAGAGCAGGGATTGTCTACTTTGTTCACTATTTCCAGCACTTAGAAAGTACCTGACACCTAGGGGGTCCTTGATAAATATTTGTAGAATGGATGAATAAATGAATGGATGAAAAACAGATAAATATGAGCTAACGAATCAATGTTAGAATGTCTTAACCTGGAAAGATGAAATCACAGAGGTCATAATGTTATAAAAGGAAGGGATTGGCTCAGAACACACAGGGTCCTCTTAACAGCTCTCTCAACATCAAAGGTCAGGCGGCCCTTGAGACTGGAAATGAGATGTTTTAAGACTAAAGAAAAAGAAGTACTTCTTCAGATATTGAGGAGTCAACCCAAAACTTATACCAAGAGGTTGTACGGTGAAGTATGAAGTATACCAGTAGGCTTACAAATGCTTTATATGCATCCATGGTGGATATTTGTGATGGGAAATGGTAGCTCCTCCTTGAGGGCATGGAAATACTGGGCTCTTCAACCAAATGCCTCATGGGGGTCAGAATCCTGGACCAGGGGCCAGGGGCCTGGCCTGGGCAGCATATTCAGATGTTGTGGCCACATCATCAGTGGGGTCAGTTCAGCACTCACGGGCTGGGGCTCTCCTGGGGAGGGGATGTGGGTGTCTGGGTCTGTGCTGACTCTTCTGAAGCTTCTTGGCTTTTCCTAAAGGGTCATCTTGTGTGCCTGGGGTAGCCCCACCTCAACATCACTGGCTCATCCAATGGGCAAGTAAACTAGGGAAGATCTTTCTGCCCTGCAGAAATGCCTGAGCCTGCCTTTGAGAATCAGCAAGTAAAATTAGCATTCCCCCAACGGGACCAGAGCTGATGTGGTCTAACAGCTTTTCTAGTCGGAGGTCTAGGCCTCTGCTTACTAGCTTCAGCTGATTTTTTGGAGAAGTTAGTCATGGAGTCTTCATCTCCAGAGGCAGATGTGACCAGGCATTTGACCAAGTATTTTAGATCTAAGGACAACTGCTCTTGAATTTTTCTTTTATGTAAACATGGATCTTCCTGTGGAAGACAATCCGATGTCAATGGGAAGAGCCTGGACTACGAATTGGAAGACTGGAGTGCTCATTTCAGCCCTGCTGGGCCCTGAGCAAGCCGCCCCTTCGCACACACCCTCACCAGTGGGACAACCTCCTCCCTCAGCTCCCAGCAGAGTTGTGCCAGGTTTTCTTTCTTCCCATTTTCCTGTTATGCATTGGGCTTCAATGTAAGATTTCATCCCAGGAAAGGATTCCGTGGCCTGAAATATCATTATGAAAACCACTGGATGAGATCATCTCTAAAGTCCCTTTGAGAATGAACAATTAATTATTTTAATAATACAGTACTTTGTGTTGTGTTTTATAGCTTATTCCACATACTCAAGTGCATAATCTCATTTAAGCTAAAGTTCCTGGGAGGTGTGCAAGGACTTCCTCCACAATCTGACAGTTGAGGAGACTGGGGTTTAGTTGGTAGGGTGGCCTGCTCAAGGTCACACAGCTAAGCAGAAAGAGAACTGCAGGGTATTGGCCAGTGCTCTTGTCTTGATGTCACCTTTCTTCACATCAGCAGTCCGTAGACAGGGGCCACATCAACAGAGAGGTGCCAGGGTCTGTCTGGAGAGGTTATCACCAGGGACCCCCACTAATCACCCACTGGGGAGGCCCAGCCCTAGAGACAGGCTAACACTGGTCCAGGCACCACTGATGGGATAGGTCTGGATCCTCCCTAGCCAGACAGAGTCCTTCCAGCCCACAGGGGTGCCTGATGTGTTGGGCATGGGAGGCCCATGCTGAATGCTGAGCAGCTCATGACTGACTGTATATGGGGAGACAGAGAATGCCCCAGGGCAGAGGTGGCTGCTGTGCCTCACTCATCTATCTCCACATTCCTCTGAAGGCTCAGCAAGCAGTGGCTTAGAGCCTGGGAGCCCCTTAACAAACAGTTGTTGAGCTGAACTGAATTGACACCCGGCTCTTCAAACTGCAGGGCTTCCTGAGCAGTTATTTTCAAGTTTGTTTGAAAAAGTAATCCTACGGAAGCTGAGGTGAGTCAGGACCATTGATTGCCTCTTCTGGGTTGCATTTAAGGAGGGCCCAGTCCCTCTTAAGCCCCCTTAAGACCAGACCAAGGGGAGGAGTCCCCTCAGGGTCACTGAGCAACAGGGTCCCTGCAGCATATGTAGGGGAAAGACAGCCCTGGGAGGGAAATTGACCACCTAGAGTTCTGACAGCACAGAGAACGGGAGTCCAGTTGCTTAAAAGAGCTTAGATTGGGGAGTAAAAAGATTGACATAATGTCAATTCTCAGTGGTTTGCATAAATAGAGACTGACGTATGAATCACAGAAAACCATAGATAAACCAAAAGGGATTTATTTTGGTTTTAATTGAATTCAGACACATGGCCCAAATCTGAAACACACAGAGAACAGTAGAAAGAACACAGGCTTAGAGTGGTCCCAACTCTGCTGCTGACTGGCTGCTATATGACCTTGGGCAAGTCACGTCCTTGCTTGGCTGGACCAGAACAACAGTTCTCAAATCTAGCTGCACTTCACCTCCTTCACCTGGAGGAGGTGTTGTTATCTACTGAGGGAGAATTTCCCGTGGCAGGGTCGGAAACGGGCATTTGCAACAAACTCCCAGGTGATTCTGACCCAGGCAGCTCAGGCCAGATCTGCTGACCAGGGACTCAGAATCCCAGGGCTGATGACTGGTGAGATCACTGCTAAATGTGCCCGGAGTGGGGAGGGGGAGGGCGGAGTCAGTGGAGTCACGTGGAACGTGAGCACAAGCTTTGGATCCCAGACAGACTTGGGATCATGGTCCCCAAGCCTCAGTTTCTTCCTCTGTAAAAGCAGATAAAGCTACTGATTTCATAAGGCTATCATGAGGATAAGGTTGGATAATATAAGTAAACTCTTAAGAAGAGTACCTGACATTTAATAGTTGCTGAGTAAATGTATTATGTACCATTCTTTGTGGGGACGACCCTTGAGATGATTCTAGAAGGATGAGCTAGAATTGTGAATAAAAGGTGAAAGATTTGGGCAAAGGTGCTCACACAGGGAAAAGCACATGTAATGACACAAAGGCAGAAAGGCCACCCAACAGAGAAAAATGTCTTTGTGGTAGTAGTCCCAGTGGGAGGGGCTGACTTTGTTAAATTTTTGACTTTGTTAAATGTGTGCTATCTCATGAAATCCTCATAGCAGCCCCAGCAGGTGGGGAAAGTCATTACCCTCATTTTTTAAATGAAGAAACCAAGCTTAGAAAGGGTAGGTGACCACCTAAGGATACTCAGATTAGTGGAGCTAAGATTCAAACCTCAGCCATCTGAGCCCCCATCCATGCCCATGTTCTAAGCCATCGTGCTAGGAAAATGCCTTGGTTTTAGGGAAAAGGGTGATCTTCTCTCGTATACGTTGATAACCTCCATCCCTGCCCCACCACCTCTCTCCACTTGTTTCTCTTACTCCCAGTCCATCAGCAAGTTCTCTAAAGAATCCAGGGACAGAACTGTGAAGCAGAGAGATCGGGCCAAGGTGAGGGGAGAGGCCCTGAAGCCGAGGCTCTCAGAGCTTTTAAGGAGAGGACTCACTAGGTACATTAGGACCTGTTAGTGTGGTCCTTTAATTTATCAGGATGGGGGTGTGACTTAGCGTGAGAGTCAGGCTTTGATTGGTCAAGGCAAGAAAGAGGAGCTGTAAGACACATGAGCTGAGTGTTTTGGTTACTGGGAAGATCTTGCCTCCTTGCACAGTGGTGAGGTCACCAGTTACCCTCAGGGCACGGCACCGGGAAGGAGGAACAGGAATGCAGAGGTCCCAGTGGACTTTATCCAGGAAGAATCTAGAGGTTAGATGTCCTCTGCTCTCAAGTAGCCTGGTCCAGTGGCTCTCGGAGTGCGGCTCACAGGCCAGTCCCTCCCACCACTGTGCAACATCTGCACTTTCTTCTGGCATTAATCAAGAATGACCTTGTCCCTTAGGGACCATGACCATGATCCCTTAGTGACATCCCATGAGGACTGGCATCATCTCATTCACTCTTGTAAGGGCCCCCACTGAGAACGAGAGGATCAGCAAGGTCTTCTGTTGACAGACTGGCCTGTGTCTGAAAGACTCCTACAGATGCACCTGTTCCTGTCTTCAGGAAGATTCAAACCCAAGAGGAATGAGGATCTCTCCTTCTCAACGCCACCAAGTGAAGGAGATACATCCCTTGTTTGCTGCTCAGAGAAGAGATGGCACTGCTGTGTGGGAGTCACTGGCCTCTGGCCTTTCACTAGGGCCGTATTTGCCACTCTCTTCCTTGCTTTGTGCTCCCTCAATGTAGGAGACTGAATTACAGACACCAAAAGATACGTCCACCCGAACCTCAAAATGGGATGTTACTTGGCATAAGGGTCTTTGCAGATGTAACAAGGTAAGAATCTTAAGGTGAGATCATTCTGCATCAGGGTGGGCCCTAAATCCAAAGATAAGTGTCCTTCTAAGAGACAGAAAAGAGAAGACACGAAACACAGAGCAAAAGGTCATGTGAAGACGGAGGTAGATACTGGAGTTTTGGAGCTGCAAGCCAAGAAATGCCAAGGATTGCTGACAGCAACCAAAAGCTAGGAGAGAGGCATGGAACGATTCTTTCTCAGAGCCTCCAGAAGGAGCCAACCCTACAGACAACTTGGTTTCAGACTTCTGTCCTCCACAACTGTGAGAGAATAAATTTCTGTTTTTTTAAGCCACCCAGGTGGAGATAATTGGTAATGGCAGCTCTAGGACTCAGTTCCTTTACGGCTTCTTCTTCCTCCCATCCCCTAAATGTGGTTCTCCCCCAAGGCCCTGCCCTTTGCTCTCTGCGCTCCATGAGGTCTTTCTGCTTCAATGCTCACCTCACCTTCATTCAGCTAAGAGCCAACAGAGGTGCTGACAAGACTGGTACAGATGCCCACCCTGCTGTGACCCTGAAGAAATTTCTTGATCTTTCTAAGCCTCAGTTGTCTGCTCAACAAAAAATCCTACTTCCAACCTTGCTGCAGTGATTCAGTGAAGTGACACTTGTGAGAAACCTCTCCCTCCCTTCACATTCACAAAGCAATGTTGCTTTTCACTCCAGACCCAGCTCAAAACCTGAATTTTCCCACACACAGCACGGCTATATCGACGTCTCGTAGACCTTTCAACCTCCCCCAGCCAGAGCAGTCTCTCTTCCCACCATGTCTTTCCTCAGTGTGAGCCAAGTCACCAATCAGGCAGGAAGAAATGGGGCCAAATGTGGAGCTGGTGACACGCCTCCCCCATCAGAGGTGCTCCAGTGCTAAGACAGGTAGACCAGCGTTCAGCCTCCAACACTCCCTCAACAACACCTCCCCCCGTGTCTAGGGAAGCGCTAATCATGACCTTTGAAATCAAGTTAACACTATGCTGTTTCATGATTCCACAGGAGAAGTTAAGAAAGTGGAAGATGCACAGAACTAGGACAAATAATCCTAAAATTCATATGGAACCACAAAAGACCCAGAATTGTCAAAGCAATCCTGAGGAAAAAGAACAAAGCTGGAGGCATAGCCCTTCCAGACTTGAGAGAATGCTACAAAGCTACAGTAATCGTGGTGTGGGCACAAAAACAGACATATAGATCAATGGAACAGAATAGAGAGCCCAGAAACAAACCCACACACCTACAGTCAATTAATCTACAACAGAGGAGGCAAGACTATACAATGGAGAAAAGACAGGCTCTTCAGCAAGTGGTGTTGGGAAAGCTGGACAGCTACATGTAAATCAATAAAATTAGAATGTTCTCTAACACCATATATAAAAATAAACTCAAAATGGTTTAAAGACCTAAATATAAGACATGACATCATAAAACTCCTAGTGAGAACATAGGCAAAACATTCTTGGGGCAGACATTGTAGCAATATTTTCTTAGATAAGTCTCCCAAGGCAAAAGAAATAAGAGCAAAAATAAACAAATGGGACCTAATCAAACTTAAAACCTTTTCCCATTAAAGGAGACCATCAACGAAACGAAAAGACAACCTACAGAATAGGAGAAAATATTTGCAAACGAGGTGACCGACAAGGGCTTAATATCCAAAGACTACAAACAGCTCATACAACTCATTATAATAATAAAAGAAAAAACCCCTCCACCCAATCAAAAAACAGGCAGAAGACCGAAACAGACATTTCTCCAAAGAGGACAGATGGCCAACAGGCACATGAAAAGATGCTCAACATCATTAATTATCAGAGAAATGCAAATCAAAAACACAATGAGGTATCACCTCACACCTGTCAGAATAACTTCATCAAAAAGTCTCCAAGTTATAAATGCTGGAGAGGGTGTGCAGAAAAGGGAACCCTCCTACACTTTTGGTGGGAATGTAAATTGGTGCAGCCACTATGGAGAACAGTATGGAGGTTCCTTAAAAAACTAAAAATAGAGCTACCATATGATCCAGCAATCCCACTCCTGGGCACATACCCTGAGAAAACCATAATTCAAAAAGATACATGCACCCCAGTGTTCACAGCAGCACTATTTATACTAGCCAGACATGGAAACAACCCAAGTGCCCATCAACAGATGACTGGTTTAAGAAGACGTGGCACACACACACACACACACACGCACAATGGAATATTACTCCATTAAAAAGAATGAAATATTCCCACTTGCAGTAACATGGATGGATCTAGAGAATATCATACTAAGTGAAGTAAGTCAGATAGAGAAAGACAAATATTATATGATATCACTTACATGTGGAATCTAAAAAATAATACAAATGAATCTATATACAAAATAGAAACAGACTCACAGAAAACAAACTTATGGTTGGTTACTAAAGGGGAAAGAGAGTGGGAGGGAGAAATTAGGAGTATGGGATTAACAGATACAAACTATTATACATAAAATAGATAAGCAACAAGGATTTACTGTGTAGCACAGGGAACTATATTCAATATCTTGTAGTAACCTATAATGGAAAATTTTACATATATATATGTCTGAATCACTTTGCTGTGCACCTGAAACTAACACAATATTGTAAATCAACTATAATAATTTTTAAAAAGTGGAAGATGACCTGCGACTTGCATTAACAGAACCCACCAAATACTTGCCTGTCTGAGGGTTCAGCTCATTGCCCTCCACCCCCTTCAAGCTTATAATCCTGCACAATCCTGCTTATCATGGCTTTGGAAAATTGGGACCAGGTTTATCTCCACCCTAGGCATAGTCTTCTGAATATTCCTTTTGCCTTCCGGCCTGGAAAATAGGGGAAAGGGTCTGTCCTGAGAACAGCAGCAAGGGGAGCCCAGCGTCGGGAGAGGCAGGCGAGCGCTGAAAGTTGACGTTTCATCACCACCTTCCATCGGAGTCCCTATCCAGTGCTTCTCCTCCCTTCCTCAGCTGAGCCTTCAACACAGTAGTAGCTAACACCAACCAGGCATTCAACAAAGGACCAGATATTGGGCTAAGCACTTGGTACACATCTGTGACTCACTCCTCACAGCCACCTGGTGAAGTGGATACAGAAGTCATTCACCCAGGCAAGTCTGCACCTGATGTACTCTGGATTACCTCTGCAGTTTGTACTTCTCACCGCCAAAAGAGGACAATAATTAAGGAAAGATCCACCCACCTCTCACCCCCAACATCTTCTGGTTGGCTGCATTCTCTTAATTTTTTCTGGATTAAAGAATCGGATACAAAGCATACATTTGCATAGTTGTAATTCCACTCTTAAAAATTGTTGCTTTCTACCAAAATGGACAAACAACTGAGAATTCTGAGAACTTGTATGTTACTGAAGAGTTGGCTCTGACATCACTGTCCTGTCCCTTGTGATCTGTGCCACCCTGTGGCATGTGAGTGGGCTGCTGTGACACTCATCATTCCATCCAGCAGATCGTACCGTCCCACGCACAAAGCACTAGAGCAAATAATTCGATTCAAGCAATTTTCTAGTTTTGAAACATGATGGTTATAACAATTTCACTGGATTATTCTAGGGTTTGACTCTCCCAATAAATAATTTTCTGTTGCACTGTTAAAATTCCCATTTCTCATATTAGGATGCTGACTTTCAGAGCCATCAAATGCATGACCCCAAGTAGGGTGCCTTCCCACTTCTCCATCAGGGCGCAGCCGCTCAGCTGCCAAGGAAACTTGCCGGTTCTGCCCTCCTTGAGAAAGTATCCACTACCGTCCCACTCACATCTGAACTCCAGACATTCATCACACCTGGGCTATACGGTGAAGTCTCCCAACCCCCTCACGGGGAGAGGTGAGAGGTGGTGTGGGAGAATCCCAGAGTGAGGACCAGTTCTCTCCCTGACGTGCACTCGTGTACATGTGCCTTCTTGCGAGCTCTCAGCAGAGCAGCCCTGAACAAAGCGATGGGACTCGTCTGGAGAGCTAGTCCTGTTTGCCCCTGTCCCTGGGGGGTGTTTCAGTGATGGGGATGGGGTGGGGAGGAACTGGGAGCCCAGTTGGGAGGAATCTTGCGTTCCCCACAGGGCCGTGCAGAAGCAAGAGCGCCTGGGTGGGTGTGGGGAGTAGGAAGAGTGGTCTGGAGACGGGCTCGCCGGAGGTGAAGGACTCTTAATGATAAGGGAGAGGGTTATTGGCTCCCTGAGCTTTTCCTTTTGAGGCCTAGTCCCCTTCCCTGTGGAATATGGGGTGCATGTGTAAGAGGGGTGACTAGAGGGGGTCTCCTCCATTCTCACACTTGCATTCTCTGCCCATGCAGCACTGCGTTACAGGGAGGGTCTCTGCCCCAGTAGCTCCACTGCCTTCCTAGGCCAGGACGGAGGTCTCCCTGTCCCTGCTAAAGTGTGGGCACCATACTCCAGCTCTAGAGTCATGTCTGGTCCCACAATGACCACTGAGAGTCGGGACTGCACTCAGGAGGGGTGCACAGGAGGCAGCAGCCTGGGCCACGTAGCAAGGTGAGCCCGCCCAAGGGCTCAAGCAGCCTTCTCTGCAAACACCATCAGAAGTAGAGGAGGCCAGAGCTTGAGTCTGCGTTCTGTTTTCTCACAGAATCCTCTTCCAGCACTGTATATAGAGCCAGCTAACTATGTCTGAGTCATACCCCAGCCACAACTAGCTGAGAAACATTCCTCTCTGAGCCTTATTTTCCTCATTTGCAAGCTGAAGACGCTAATGCTTGCTTTGGCTCTCAGGCAGCACTGGTGCAAGGTAGACTGCTGTACACACGAGCTACAACAGAGCTACATCTCAATTATTCCCCTGTAACCTCCCAGCAGGGGAGGCATCTCCGAGCTTTGCCCCAGGGGCCACAAGAACCTTTCTCTTTGTGCAAAGCACAAAGGGCAGCAAGGTTTAAGAAATGACTGGGTAAGGGGGGCGGGGGTGGGCTGTTTGGACAATTGAAGGGAGGGAGACCAGGAAGAAAGCTGTGACTCTAGCTAACGACAGGTATGGAGGGAGTGACCCAGGGAAGCAGAGGAAAGGAGAGATGAAATGAAACATGGCTTGCTTCTAGACAGGCATGCCAGCTCATGGTATAAGAGAAATGGACATGATCTGAAAACTCTGAATCTCAACCTGGGGCCTCACCTACACCAGGTTCCCAAGGGGCATTTGCAGCACTGTGGACATCTCCAAGAAACACACGCTACCAATTCCTCTGTTGTCTCCCACCCTAGGAAGCCGGATGAAACCATCTGTAAGCCATGAGGCTACCTTTAGTCCAACCAGAGGCAGTTTTAGTAGCCTGCCTGTCCATGCTTCCACTCGCAGGGGCCCCCACTCACCCCACTGGCCTTTCAGGGGGGAGGGTCACAGTGGTCCCATTCTCAGAAGAAATCATTAGAGTAGAAGAAAACTTGGGGAGACCAGTCCCAAATGGCACCTCTTAGAGACTGAAGAGCTTTTAACCTCTCCCCACTTCTCATCAAAAGCTCCATCCTTGAAGCACATGGCCCAACTGTGTAACTCAGAGCTCCTTCACTTTGGCAATACCTTGTGGGAGGAAGCCTAGAGTCACCCACCTCCCCTGTCCCAGCAGTGGTTATCATCCGGGAAGAGGGCCAGAATCACCTGAGAATCTTTTAAAAAATAGATGTCTATGAGAAATGGATAAATTCTTAGACACATACAATCTTCCAAGACTGAATCATGAAGAAATATAATCTGAATAGACCAATTATTAGTAAGGAGATTGAATCAGTAATTTAAAAAAAATAAAACTGCCAACAAACAAAAGTCCAGGATCAGGTGGCTTTACAGGTGAATTCTACAAACACTCAAAGAAGATTAAATACCTATCCTTCTCAAACTTTCCTGAAAAGTTTTACTAGGCCAGCATTACACTGATACCAAAACCAGAGAAGGACACCACACAAAAGGGAAATTACAGGCCAAAATCCCTGATGAACATAGGTGCAAAAATGCTCAACAAAATATTAGCAAACTGAATTCAACAACACATTAAAAGGATCAGACACCATGATCAAGTAGGATTTATTCTAGGGATGCAAGGATGGTTCAATATTCACAACAATCAATGTGATACACCACATTAACAAAATGAAGAATAAAAATCATAGGCTCGTCTCAATAGATGCAGAAAAAGAATTTGGAAAAATTCAATATCCATTTATGATAAAACTCTGAACAAAGTGGTTATACATGGAATGTACCTCAACATAATAAAGTCCACATATGACAAACCCACAACTAACATCCTACTCAAATGTGAAAAGCTGGAAGCTTTTCCCTTAAGATTGGAAAGAAGACAAGGATGCCCATTTTTGCCATTTTTATTCAACATGGAATTGGAGGTCCTAGCCAGAGCAATTAGGCAGGAAAATGAAATAAAAGGCATCCAAATTGGAAAGGAAGAGGCAAAACTGTCACTATTTGTTTGTGGATAACATGATTTTATATATAGAAAACCCTAAAGAATCCACCAAAAAAACTGTTAGAACAAATAAATGAATTCAGTTAAGTTTCAGGGTACAAAATCAACATATAAAAATCTGTTGCATTTTTATACACTAATAATGAACCATCATAAACTAAAATTAAGAAAACAATCTCATTTACAACTGTAAAAAAAAATAAAATACCTAGGAATAAATTTAAGAAGGTGAAAGATCTGTACACTGAAAACTATAAGATATTAATGAAAGAAATTGAAGAAGACAAAAAAATGGAAAGATATACCATGCTCATGCATTGGAAGAAATAATATTGTAAAAATGCCCATATCACCCAATGCAATCTACAGAATCAGTGTAATCCCAACCAAAATTCCAATGGCATTTTTCACAGAAATAGAACAAAAAGTCTTAAAATTTATATGGAACTACTGAAGATCCCAAATAACCAAAGCAATATTGAGAAAGAACTATAATCTGGAAGCATCACGTTTCTAGACTTCAAACTATATTACAAAGCTACAGTAATCAAAACAGTATGGTATTAGCATAAAAAGAGACACATAGATCAATGGAACAGAATAGAAAGCCCAGAAATAAACTCACACACATATGGCTAACTAATTTATGACAAAGGAGGCAAAAATGGAGAAGGATATCCTCTTCAATAACTGGTGTTGGGAAAATTGGACAGCTACATGCAAAAGAATGAAAC
The DNA here is from genome assembly GCF_009873245.2 of Balaenoptera musculus. Taxonomy (NCBI): domain Eukaryota; kingdom Metazoa; phylum Chordata; class Mammalia; order Artiodactyla; family Balaenopteridae; genus Balaenoptera; species Balaenoptera musculus. The sequence goes on along the minus strand of NC_045785.1, from coordinate 146,462,908 downwards.
TGGACCACTATCTTACACCATACACAAAAATTAACTCAAAATGAATTAAAGACTTGAATGTAAGACCAGAAATGTAAAATTCCTAGAAGAAAACATAGGTGGTAAGCTCCTTGACATCACACTTGGTGATATTTTTTTGAATCTGACTCCAAAGGCAATGGCCACAAAAGCAAAAATAAACAAATGGGACTACATCAAACTAAAAAGGTTACGCACAGCAAAGGAAAAGATCAACAAAATAAAAAGGAAACCTACTGCATTGGAGAACATATTTGCAAATCATATATCCAAAAAGGAGTTAACACCCAAAACATATAAAGAACTCATACAGCTCAATAACAACAAAGCAAACAATCCAATTAAAAAGTAGGCAGAGGACCTGAATAGACATTTTTCCAAAGAAGACATACAGATGGCCATCAGGCACATGAAAAGATCTTCAACATCACTAATCATCGGAGAAATGCAAATCAAAACCACAATGAGCTATCATCTCACACCTGTCAGAATGGCTATTATCAAAAGGACAAGAAATAACAAGTGTTAGCAATGATGTGGAGAAAAGGGAACCCTTGTGCTCTGTTGGTGGGAATGTAAATTAGTGCAGTCACTATGGAAACAATATGGAGGTTCCTCAAAAATTTAAAAATAGAACTACCATATGACCTAGGAATTCCACTTCTGGATATTTAGCCAAAGAAAATGAAAAAACTTGTTTGAAAAGATATATGCACTTCCAATGTTTGTAGCAGCATTATTTACAATAGCCAAGACATGGAAGCAGACTAAGTGCCCATTGATGGATGAATGGATAAGGAGGTGCAGGAGATACACACACACACACACACACACACACACACACACACACACACACAATGGAATACTACTCAGCCATAAAAAAGAATGAAATATTGCCATTTTTGACAACATGGATGGACCTTGAGGGTATTATGCTAAATGAAATAAATCAGACAGAGGAAAACAAATACTTTGTGAATTCACTTATATGTGGAATCTAAAAAACAAAACAAATGAACAAACAAAATAAAACTCATAGATACGGAGAACAGATTGGTAGTTGCCAAGGGGAGGGTATCGGGGAGTGGGTGAAACAGGTTAGGGGGATCAAGAGATACAAATTTTTAGTTATAAAATAAATCAGTCATGGGGACATAATGTGCAGCGTGGTGACTACAATCAATAATACTGTATTGCAAATATTAAAGTTGCTCTCATCACACACACCAAAAAAATTCTGTAACTTTCTATGGTGACAGATGGAAACTAGACTTATTGTGGTGATCACTGTACAATGTATACAAATGTCAAATCATTATGTTGTACAGCTAAAACTAATGGAGTGTTGTATGTCAATTATACTTTAATTTTAAAAATATGACAATTCTTGTCAATGCAATCTATAGATTCAGTACAATCCCAACGGCATTGTTACACACATAAAATAATACATCCTAAAATTCATATATATTCTCAAGGAATTTTGAATAGACAAAACTATCTTGAAAAAGGAGAACAAAGTTGGATGTCTCATACTTCCTGATATAAAATCTTACTACAGTGCTACAGTAATCAAAATATAGTGGTACTGGCATAGGACAGACTTATAGAGCAGTGAATGGAATAGAGAATCCAGAAATAAACCCTCACCTATACAGTTAATTATTTTTGACAAAGGTTCCAAGGAAGGACAGTCTTTTCATCATATGATGCTGGGAGACCTGGATATCCATATGCAAAAGAACAAAGTTGGACCCTTTCCTTACACTGCATACAAAAATTAATTCACAGAGGATCAAAGATCTAAATGTAAGAGGTAAAACCATAAAACTGAATTTTATGTTGGAAGAAAACATATGGAGAAATGTTTGTAATATTGATTTGGCAATGATTTCTTAGCTATGAAACTGAAAGCATATGGAATAGAAGAAAAATAGGTAGATTAGACTTCATCAAAATTAAATACTTTTGTGCATCAAAGGATACAATCAAGAGAGTGAAAAGACAACACACAGAATGGGAGAAAATATCTGATAAGGATTTCATAACCAGAATATATAAAGAACTCCTACAACTCAACAACAAAATACAAGCCATCCAACTAAAAAATAGGCAAATAACTTGAACAGGCATTTCTCAAAGAAAACATACAAATGGCCAAAAAGCACATGAAAAGATACTCAATGATACATGTCATAGGAAATGCAAATCAAAACCATAATGAGATACTACTTCACACCCTTTAGGATGGTTTTTAATAAAAAAACAAAAATAGAAAATAACTAATTTTGACAGGGTGTGGAGAAATTGGAACTCTCATACATTGCTGGTGGCAATATAAAATGCTGCAGCCTCTATGAAAAACCATTTGGCAGTTCCTCAAAAAGCTAACACAGAATTACTATGTATTTCAGCAATTCCACTCCTAGATATATACCTAGAGGGATTGAAAGCAGGCACTTGAACAGATACTTGCACACCAGTGCTCAAAAGCAGTATTATTCACCATAGCCAAAGGGTGGAAACAAACCAAATGTCAATCAACAGATTAATGGATAAACAAAATGTGGTATATACATAAAATGGAATATTATTCAATCATTAAAAGGAATGAAGTTCTGACTCCTAAAACATGGGCTGAATCGTGAAGACATTATGCTAAGTGAAATTAGCCAGGTACAAAAAGAAAGATATTATATGATTCCACTTATAAGATCCACTTATCTAGTATAAGCAAATTTATACAGACAAAAAGTACATTAGATGCTATGAGAGTTTTGGGGAATGGGGAATGGGAGTTATTGCTTAATGGTTACTGAGTTTCTGTTTGTAATCATGAAAAAGTTTTGGAAATGGATGACGGTGATGGTCACACAATCTTGTACATGTAATTAATGGCACTGAATTATATACTTAAAAAATGAAATTAAAATGTCTATGCATCCCACCCCTGCCCCAAACTTCACCTCTATTTGAGAACCAGTGCCCTAGAAATAGACATATATTGGGAAATACAGCAAGACTGCCACGTAGGCATATATTTCACTCTTGTTTAGAGGTCATGCACATGTACACACAGACACACACACACACACACACTCAGAAGACAAGATGTCTCTGCTCAGTGCCTGTGTACCAGCTGCACACACATAGCCCCTGACCCTCCTAACTACACCAGCCCTCTCTCCCTCTGTGCTTCCCTCCTGGACACCAGGCATCCCTATCCCCACTTCCCAGTCCCAAGTTCCATCTTGGACAGAGCCCCTGAGATGTTGAATCTGAAGACAAAAATAACTCTGCCAGGGTGATTTATGTCTGTACTGTCCGAGCCCTCTGCCTGCAGGGCATGTGCGGGTGGGGAGAAGAGCCACGCCCTGTCCCCCAGGTAGGGAGGAACTCTCAGGGGTCTGCAGCTGTAAGCACCCTAGAATGCATTCCATCCTAGGGATGGAATGGGGCCTGGATCCTATAGCCCATTCCTCTGACACCAGAGAGGCCCCAGTGAATCACCCGTGGAGTTGGACCACCCCATCTGGCCCCTACCCCCGCCCCAGACCCTGTCAGGAGAGCAGCCGGGGCCCTCTGTGCTCAGTACTTCCTTTCTTAGACCTATCGTGAATCCCTCGCCCTGGTTTTAAACCTCATGTTCTGTCTTACGGAGAAATGACACCCTCCCAAAACCTCATTCCACAAGGACACAGCTCTGATCAGCCATTCAAAAAGGCTTCATGCAGTGCCCACTGATATGAGACGGGCGAGGTGGTAGGTCCACATTTAAGGAAAGCAAAGAGAGCCTTCCCCTCGGGAGCTGATGGTCCAATGGCTTTCCTGGCCTGAGCTGATCTGAAGCAGCTGCATTCTACAGAAGGGCCCACGGAGCATGAGAAAGAGTGGGAGGGAGGCAAGGCCAGGGGCTTCTCCTTAGAATCCTGGAGATGGTTTAGACCCTGTGTGCCTTTATCCTACTCGCACCACCCAGAGCAGCCCACCTTTTCATGATGTTGACACTCTTTACAGGTCGGCGCTGCTCTGTTCCTGAGCCGTGGATTGGGCCACTCTCCTAACGAGAGGGGGCAACTGACAGTTCCTGAGAGCAGCTCTGGCCTTGCCACTGAGGGCTCAAGGCCTTTGCTTACCTCATCCGGCTTCATCAAGATGAGATGCCCCCTGAGCTGCTGCTCTGCAGAATGTGCTTTGATGAAGAACCTTTCCACACCTGAGAGCAAGGCTCTCAGTTCACAGATGGGGAGGGTGACTTCAGAATGGCCACTGGCCATTCACCTGGGTTCTTGGTATTTAGGACATATCTGTCCCCTGAAGCCTGGACCTCTTCTAACCTCCCATTACACCTATTTGCTTTTGGTACGTGAGAGTATTGATGTATTTACCTGTCTATATGTGTGCTTTGATTATCTCCTCATTCCATTGTCTCCACTCCCCCAGTTATAATACAAGTGTCCTTACTGAGACAAGCTCTGTTTTGTTCACTGTTGTGGTCCTAAAGCTAGAACAATGCCTGGCACACAGTAGGCATTCAAGGACTATTTGGTGACTGACTGACTGATTTGGGCAAATCACTGAACTTCTCTGGTCTTTGGTTTTGTCTTTCTAACTTGGGAGTAAAACTCTTTACTACAATCTATATAGGAACACCAGGAGGGTGAAATTAGACAGTGCACCCCAGGGTGTGTGTGTGTGTGTGCGTGTGTGTATTAGTTATCTACTTATTGCTGATCAGCACCAAATCCACCCTCCATACTCTGCTTGGAAATGTTTGCACTGAGAGCCAGCCAACCATGTTTGCCAGACTCCCTGCCAGCTGGCTTCCAGTTAGGTTCTACCAATGGCAGGCCCCGGCAGGAGTGAAAGGCAGGAGGAGAAGAGACTTCCTCCTTGCTTTCTGCTCCTATATTTATGGCACCAGCAGCAGTGGTTAGCTTCAGCACCACCCTCCAGCAGCATCCGTGGTGCTCCCTGCACAAGCTTTGCCATGCTTCCTCCAAGGCCCTGGCAGCAGCCCAGCTGTGTGCACATTGCAGTCAGAGTACAGTTCCATGGCTTTCCTCGTGAACTGAGCATCCCCAAGCCAAGCTCTGCCCGCCGAGCTCTGGGGACAAGCCCTGGGGTATCTCTTCCTCAGGTGTCCCAGCACCAAACGTGCAGCACTCTTCCTCAGAGGTCTGACACCAGCTGCATGGAGCTCCCCTTCCAGAAACTGGGGCCCTCTTCTGGCCTTCCAGGATTTAATAATGCCACTTTTTTCTGCCCCCATCCCTGGGAGGGGGTGCTGCTTCTTCTAATTATTAATCTCTGGGCATCCTCAACATTTCCTTTTTGCTCTTTCACCAATTCCCTTATTTAAATCCTCTCTTAAAAAATTAGTGTAGGGCTTCCCTGGTGGTGCAGTGGTTAAGAATCTGCCTGCCAATGCAGGGGACATGGGTTCGAGCCCTGGTCTGGGAAGATCCCACATGCCGCGGAGCGACTAAGCCCGTGAGCCACAACTACTGAGCCTGAGCGTCTGGAGCCTGTGCTCTGCAGCAGGAGAGGCCGCGACGGTGAGAGGCCCGCGCACCGCGATGAAGAGTGGCCCCCGCTCGCCGCAACTAGAGAGAGCCCTCGCACAGAAACGAAGACCCAACACGGCCAAAAATAAATATAAAAAAAAAAATTAGTTTCTATTCACAGTAGCAGGACATGGAAGCAACCTTATCAACAGAGGAATGGATAAAGAAGATGTGGTACATATATACAATGGAATACTACTCAGCCATAAAAAAAGAACAAAATAATGCCATTTGCAGCAACATGAATGGACCTAGAGATTCTCATACTGAGTGAAGTAAGTCAGACAGAGGAAGACAAATATCATATTATATTGCTTGTATGTGGAATCTAAAAAAAAGGCTACAAATGAACTTATCTACAAAAACCAAAACAGTTAGAGATGTAGAAAATAAACTTATGGTTACTGGGGGGGAAGGGGTGAGGGAGGGATAAATTGGAAGATTGGCATTGACACATGCACACTACTATATATAAAATAGATAACTAATAAGGACCTACTGTATACCACAGGGAACTCTACTCAACACTCTGTAATGGCCTATATGGGAAAAGAATCTAAAAAAGAGTGAATATATGTATTTGTATAACAGATTCACTTTGCTGTACACCTGAAACCAACACAACATTGTAAGTCAATTACACCCCAATAAAAATTTTTAAAAAATTAGTGTAGTTTCAAAAACAAGCAAACAACGCTTAACTATATGTTGCTTTCAAGAGACATATTTTAAGTACAATCATGTTACATAAAGATGAAAGGAAAAGGATGGAAAGAGATATACTGTGTAAACAATAAAGAAAGCTGATGTGGCAATACTAATATCAGACAAAAAGATGTTAAAGCAAGCAGCAGTATTAAACATAAATATTATATCTTCAGCAAAAAAGAAAAGAAAAAAATTAGTGTAGCTCCAATTTTCATTTTCCTGATTGGACCATCACTGAGGGGGGAGCCTTGAAGGAAGAAGCTTCCAGTGGAAACCTCACCACATATGAGAAGGAGAGGAACTTGAACTGCCACATGGTGACCCACAGCCCCTGTTTTATTCACCACAGGCTGCCACTGGGGGCTGGGGCAGGGGCCCTGGCAAATGTCACCTTTGCTGGTGTCATTAGCACTTTAGTCTCTCTCTCTGGAGCCTGTGAGGGCTACAGTCAAGGCCTTGACTTTCTCCTGGTTCTCTTGGCTACAAGAACTGAGGGTCCCCTCCCTCCCTCCTCTATGCTCAGTCTATTCTCATCATTTAAAGGACCTGTTGTTTACAAAGCTTCCAGAGAACAGTGTGCACAGAGGCCTGTGCAGGGAAGGCAGAGGCAGATTTTTACCCAAGTCTGTCTTAGAGACACTCCGTCTTTAGAGGAATCATCCACTGGCCAGCTGTGACCCTGGGTGAAGCAGTGTAATTCACAGCAGTCTACTGAGCCCAGCCCAATGCTAAGCCTTTACAAGCCTTATCTTAACTCTCAACCACAAGCCCATGAAGTTGGAACTATTATCACCCCTCTTTGAAAGGTGAGGGACTCAGGCTCAGAGAGGGTAAGTGCTCTGCTGACAGTTCGCTCAATTAGTCTGCAGAACCATGACCAGAGCCCAAGTGGGCTGATATCCAAGCTCTGTCATCAGAGCCGAGATCCCTGCAGATTCCAGGGTGAAGGGACCTTGGGTAGGGCAGAGGTTCATGCTTCTCTGCTCTAGAGGATGTGCTGGGCAGGTCACCAGGGCTCTGGAGAGAGCTGAGCATCTGGGGGCTAGTAGGACTTTTCCTGGTAGACTGAACACAAGAAACATGGCAGGATACCTACTTGCACTGGGCTTGGAGCATGTCCTGGGCTAAGCACTGAACACCCCTGAGGATTAATGAGATAATGATAAAGTAGGAGCAATGTCAATTACCCAGACCCAGTGCTGCCTCCTACACTGGGATCAGGCTCCAGGCCTGGGGGCTGAGAAGTCAGTTCAGCCCTCAGGAGTCTTCCTCTGCTTCTCTTGCAGCCCCCTAAGACCCTTTAGCCAAATGCAGACATAGGATGTGTTTATTTCAATCCCAGATGACTCCTCATTCCTAGGGAGCAAATGCAATAATTTGTCTCCCAAACTGCACATTCACACAAAATTACAGACTGTACGCTGGTTCTGCGGCCACTCACTGACACAGAGGGAGGGGGTTTGCCCTCCTTCTGGCCCATGGATCTGTGTTGAGCTCAGGGACCAGCTCCTTGCTACAGGGGCCTGGCCATGCAATCTGCCAAAGGCCATCTCTTCCAAGGACCTTCACCTTGCTTCCATCAGACACACCCCTGCACCAGGCAAGCCTGTTTCCAGTAGAGTAACGCACATCAATGCATCTGGGAAAGTGATGTTTTAATTTTCAGGAAGCAGCTAATGCAACATTAGGGGGCTTGTGGTGCATATCAAGTGGCGACATCACTTCCACCTCCTTTTCCTCTGCATGTATTTCACACGATATCATTATAAGCACATGGTGCATGGATAGGCAGCATACAGATTGTATTTCTCTCCTCCTTTTGATATCCAGATGGCAGAAGTTGGTCCTGAATCCCACACAGGATAGGAAGGCTGGTTTGTTGGGTTGCAGAATCTGGCCTTCAGTTTTTCAACATTTCTCTGATGAAGCCTTCACTGTAGGAACAATTTTTGGCGTTTGAGCTGACCCAGAATCTGAATGTCTGGACAATTTGTCATTCCCATCCCATGTCTATATCAGCCCACAAACTTGAAGCAGGGATGCCTGCAGTATTCTTGACTTTCCTCAGGGAGAGGAGGCGATGGGAGCTCAAGTGCTGCAAACTGGCCCCAGGTGTCTGTTCTGACCACCGAGGGCTGGTGCCTCCCCCAGCTTAGCCTGTGGGAAATCCTCCGTGAGCAAGAAAGGGGCCACAGGGTCCGGAGGAAGCAGGAGAAGTGGGCCTGGAGGATGCCTCCTCCCGCTCAGGGGGAACGAGGCATCCTAGAGGGACAGAGGCCCTAAGAGAGGGCAGAACATAACAGAACAGAACAGAACATAGCAAGAGGGAGAGAAGAAGAGAAAGAGAAGAAGCCTTTGCAGAAGAGCCTCACAGAGAGGATAAAATAAGAAACAGCAAGAGAAACAGCAGAGAAGAGAGGGCACAGAGACATTAAACCCAAACCATGGAAGGGGAGAAGCAGGGGCTGCACCCCCAGAGGGGACCCAGAATCATTTGATGACAGCGGCTGCCAGGTGCTGTGTGCTCCCTGTGCATCAGGCCTTGTTCTAACGCTGTGCGCACGTGATTTCAACGAATCCAGACAAGGTAGGAGGTAGCTGCTGTTGTCATCCCATTATACAGATGAGAAAGCTGAGGCCAAGAGAGGGTACACAGTGAGTGAGGTGCCAAGCTCAGGCTTGTCTGACACCCGACGCTGTGGGCTGTAACATCTACGTGCCTTCCAGCTTAAGCCTCCTCCAGGAGGCACATACAGCTGCTCCTTCCTCCATGGTTCTCACCGGGAGTAGAAAACACCTTTATTTGAAAATGGGACTCACTTTCCTTCTCGCCAGTCTTTCCCCTAGCCTACTGTGTAACAGACCCACGTGGGTAAGCTTATGTCTTGTCAATGAAAAAATGTTGCCTGCCATATCAGTAAACAAAGGATGTTACAGCCATGAGCCATCAGCCACTATAGCTGCTCCCACGGTGAGCCCTGAGGGAACTCAGGATAGAAGCAGGATGCCCGCCAGTGGTATACCCTGAGGACACTCGGATGAGAAAGCACAGGATACTGGCCCCAGATAGCTGAGGTGCATATCAAAGGAACGATTTCAATGAGCCCAGACTTTTGCATCTTCCCTTACCTAGTAAAGCGCTAAATTCATTAATTTGAGATGTCTGGTTTTCTTTAATTAACAGTAATCTTTTGATACCTGGTCTTTGTTGCAAAAACTCCTATATATCCTGGCTCCTCCTTTGCCTCTTCTGAGCAGCCCCTTAGAGCTATCTGAGCTGCATCCCAGGCTTAAGTCCTCAGTTTTGTCCGCCAAATAAAACATTACTCTCACCTTTTAGGTTGTGCATATTTTTCAGTCGACAGTCTCCAGGCCAGATCTCTACCTGCGCTCTCTGCCTCTGTATTTTGGACCTTCTCCCCCACAAAGCAGGTCTCTCTGCCATATTTATAGCCAGTATAAGGAGAAGAGTGTGCCCCTTGGGGTGGACATGTGGATTAAGGGATTAAGGGAGATCTAACACAGCACGCGGCATGGCACTCCTGACGCCCAGTAATAAGTGCAGTTCCTGCCCGGAGCCCCCCCTGGATTGAAGGTCTCACCTTCCTCATTCTGCGAATGTGGTCCTCCTGTGTCACTGATTCCGTGGGAAGGGCAGTCCTGCCACCGGGGCCAAAGGAGCTGTGTGTGGTCAGACCTGGGCACTGTGTGCTCACAGAGCTGCTCAGACCAAGACTGGCAGAGGAATACCTTTGTAATGTGACTGTGGGAATGGCCAAGAGAGAGCCCCACTTGGTGGAGAAGAAGCTTCCACAAGCCGTCTTTGGGGCAGGAGTAGAATCCCCCCACCCTCCTGTTAGGGAACTGATGACTGAAACAGCCCGCCTTGGCCAGGCATGATGAAAACCGCTTGCCTGAGTTGTCTCACAACAGGAGGTCCCAATAAGGAACAGGGTGCTGCCACCAAAAACTAACCGGGAGATCTCAGGAGGGGCCAAAAGGAGGGAGGAGACGCCAGCCCATAATACTGTCCTGCCAACATTCCAGAATCTGTTGCACTGGAATCCGTCTTGGCTGAGAGATGCGTGCGCCACCAGGAAGGATGCTGAGTCAGACCAAATACGGGCACAAACAAGATAACTGGCCAGAGACAACCCGGAAACTAACCCCATGACCATAAAACCTGAGACTGCGAACCACGCGGCTGAGCAGTTCTCCTGGGTTCCATCACCCTGCTGCTCTCTTCCCAGACGCCCCTTCCCAATAAAGTCTTTTGCTCCTTGGACAATTCATTTCCAAGAATTAGACAAGAGCCCACTCTCGGGGCTTTTGTCTCCCTTCCTGCAGCACTCACCCCCCCTCACCCCCGGGGTCGGCCAATCCGCAGGCAGCAGGGGAAGTCACTCCGCATGACCAAAGGAGAAACGTGGGAACCAGAGAGGTTAGGATGGGAGGTGGCCAAAGAGTTTTACTGCCCACCACCGGCAGGATCCACAAACTCCTACGTGCCTTCCTCTGCGTCTCTCACCCATCCCCAATTTCCAGGGATATTTCAAAAGTATTTCATCAGTATACCACATTCTACACATTTTTTTTTCTGGATAAAAAAAGAAAAGTCAACCTTACCAGATGAGTAGAGTCGGCAGTTGGGTTACAACGCTCATCATTTATTTCATAAGTGTGGACACCGAGGCTGAGAGGTTATTTGGTTGATAATTAGTGGAGCTGGGATTCAAACCTAGGTGCGAGCCCACAAAGCCAGGCTTACTTCGCTTCCCTCCTGCCCAGCTGCCAAGGACACAGCCACTCCTCAGTGGTGACTCCCAGGATTCAGTTAAATTGACTAGAACGGCATGAGCAGGGAGCTGATGGTCCCAGGTACCCCTCCTGGGGGGTACCTAGGAGGAACCCCCTCCCTGCTGCTGCCCCTTGAAAATCAGCCAGCCAACATGTGAGCCAATGAAGGCAAGTTGGGGGTGACAAGCCACTGAAGATACTGCTCACAAGACACATCTATCATATGACATAGGCAGGTCTTAATTTGTTGCTGTTTACATATGTTATAAAAACCTCCTTGTTTACTGGTTGGCAAACTTTTTTCTGTAAAAGACCAGACAGTAAATATGTTCTGTTTTTCGGGCTATACTGTCTCTGTTGCAACTGTGCAACTCTGCTATTGTAGTGCAAAAGCAGCCAGACAAAACGTAAATGAATGGGAGTGGATGTATTCCAATAAAACCTTATTTACAAAAGCAAGTGGTGGGCCGGATTTGAGTCTGGTTTGCTAACTGCTGTCCTGGTCCATAACTTTGTCTTTTAATCGTTTTCTATGGTTTCTTGTCATACCAATATTTTTCACTTTGACGTGATCAAAATTTTCCATTTTTTTCATGTACACTTTGTCCTTTTTGTGTAATCCATTCACTGTATAGGTAAGGAAACTTAAGGCCCAGAGAGGGAGAGCTGGCTTACTAAGGTCACATAGTCACCCTGCAGCAGGGAGGGCTTTCTTCTCCTGTAAGATCCAAAGGCACCAGGGACTTCCCTGGCAGTCCAGTGGTTAAGACTTTGCCTTCCAGTGCAGGGGGTGCGGGTTCAATCCCTGGTCCGGAGCTGAGATCCCACATGCCTCGCGGCCAAAAAAAACAAAAAACATAAAACAGAAGCAATATTGTAACAAATTCAATAAAGACTTTAAAAATGGTCCATATTAAAAAAAAAAAAAATCTTAAGAAAAAAAAAGATCCTAAGGCACCAACTTTGGGATCAAACAGTCTTAGCTTCGAATTTTGCCACTTAGACAAGGTTTCTTTTGTTTTTGTTTTTGAATACAACCCTTCCTTCTTCCTGGAGTTAATTATTATCTCAGACTTTTTAATTGGCCTCGTTGCCCATGAACCCATCACTAATTTATTTCCTATGTTCTAATACCTCCATTTTATGCCCATTAATGACATATCCCATGTATTTAAGTACATTAGTTCCATTTTTTACCCTTGGAGACACGATCTCTGGAACCCTCAGTCCCTTTGCTCCAATTTGGTCTGGCTGATGTTTCCAGTCCTAGGATCTCCCTCCACTGCTGTCCTATGGCTGGATTTTCTCTTTTTTTACTTTCCTCTTCATTTTGTAGGAGCCACGAGTGGCTCCACATGGGAAAAATGTCCTGAAAGTCATTTGAATCCCTGCATTCCTAAAAATGTCTTTATCTTCACCCTTGACTAACAGTTTGGGTACAGAATTCTGGGATAAGATATTTTCCATCAGAATTTTGAAAGTATTGCTCCAGTAGCTTTTGTATGTCAGCGTTGTTATTGAGATATCCACTCTGATTAACAGTCTTCTGAAAGTAACCTGTTACATCCCTCTGTAGGTTTTTAGGATTTATTTTTTAATCCCTTGAAGTTCTACAATTTCACAACAATATGCTTTGATGTGGACAAAGAGCTTCCTTCCTCAAAGAGCTGGACACCTGATGACCTTGAAACCTGAGGGTTCTTCTTCTTCAGTTCTGAAAAGTATTATTATATTATTTTCTTCGATAGTTTTTCTCTCCTCCATTTTTTAATCTTCTTTCTTTATGGAACTCCTATGAGTTGAAATGTGGGATTGATGGTTCAATTTTATCACCTTCCCCCCACCCCCTTTTTTCTTACTCTGTTTTCTTATTTTACCTTCTGAAAGATTTCCTTTACTTTACCTTCCAGACTTATTATGTTTAAAATTTTCTGCTACCCTATATTTTAAGACTCAAAAGTTCTTGTTTACCTTTTGATTACTGCTTTTTTATAGCATTTTCTTTTTGATCCCTGCACTTACTCTACAGCTACCCGGTGGCACGAGGTTGAGATATAGAGCTAGAGAGCTTACTGTGACCAGATAAAGACTTTAAACCAACCGCCTGGTTTTAGTGCTGCAGTTTATCTCTCCCCACCCCCATGGTGATTTGAACTTCTAAGACGAGAGCTTTTCTAGGGTTTCATAAGAGGAAAAAAAAAAAAATGACTCCTTTCTCATCTTCAGCCCCTTTTGCATCTGGGCTGCAGCTTCCTCCGCTTTACTAAATCAGTTACCATTCCTCCATCCACTATCTATCTGCTAAGAATTTATTGAAAGAATTCATTGGCTACTTTCTCTTATCTCAATTTTTTTTGCCCTTATGGGTTTCTTTTTTTTTTTTTTTTTAATTTCTTTAGTATAATTTCATTGGGTTTTCAGGAGAAAGAAGAAAAAATAGATGCCTATGTCCAATGTCCCCTGTTTAACATAATTTTACTATTTTAATTTTTAAAGAGACCACTGGAAACCCTTTCTAACTAACTTGGAAACCAGAAGCTATAAATTAAAATAGTAGATTTGGTTACATAAAAAACCCTCTGCATGACAGAAGACAACTTATGCAAAATTTTTAAAGACAAATAACAAAATGGGAGAATATCTGTAATTTATATTATTACAAAAACTAGCTTCTAAAAATTGATTTAAAAAATTCCAGTTTTCAGAATGGACAAGGATATGAAGAGAGGTCACAGAAAACGGAAATTTAAATGACTCTAAGCATATGAAAAAAAGCCAAATCTCACTCATAATAAGAGAAGTGTAAATTTAAACTATCCTGAGATACTTTTTGTTTTTTTTTTAAATTATCAGAGAGGTAAAAATTCAGAAGTTTGGCAATCTATTTTGTTGATAAGGGTGTGGGGAAGCCAGCATTCTCATATATTGCTGGCAAAGTTTTTAATGTCTTTGAATATTAGTTTCCCCATCTATAAAATGGAACTAATAATAGTGCCTATCTACTTTATAGAATTATTATAAGGATTAAAAGAAATAATGTATGTAAAGTGCATAGCACATATATAACACACACTTAATGAATATTACCTATTAGTATTATTAACATATACTTGATCATGTCCTTTTGTTTTTCTTCACTGATGCTTCTACAAAAGATAAGATTAAATGCTGCCTTCCTAATTCTCTAATGAGATCTCTGAGGACAGAGACCACGTCTCATATTTCTGTGCCCCTCTCAGTTCCAGGCATAATGCAGGGCACACAGCATCTGCTTTTGACGTATAACAGTCCATTCTCCGGCTAAACCTGTAATCTTGGGCTTGTGCTCTCAGTTTCTCATTTTGCTGTGAAATGGTCCACCTCCAAAGCAGGAGGGCATAGGCCGGCAGCTAAGATGAACAACAGGAATCCAGGAGCCCGGCAGGAGGGTCGTGTTCAGAGATGGAGCTCCAGGGCTGCAGTGCAGAGTGCACCCCCATCAGCAGACAGCCCTGTGAGAGATGAGGCCCATCACTCTGCCACTGCCAAGACTGCCAATCACTGATGCCCAGCTTTCAGCTTAAGGAGGCAACGCCAGGGCAGGGAGAGGTGCCCTGGGCCAGGACAGACACCACAATGCAATCTCCCTGGGTCAAGGATGAGGGAAGCTTCTGGTGCCACCTGAGAACAAGTCTCAATGGCAGGGGCCCTTCCTGCCCCGTGCTGGGAAGCCTAAGGGAAGGGAGGGGCGAGGAGCAGTACAATAGGAGGATTCTTGACTTCCTGGCCATTTCAATGTTTAGATTATCATCCTCTTGTCTAATAACAATCGCTAAACCGCAAAGATTAGAGACCTCAGACCCCCCAAACACACACACACAGCCTTTCCGCCAGACTCACTCCCATTCCTCCTCTTTTGTTTCCCAGTAGCCGGGGCTCCTCTGATAACAAAGGCAGAGGAGCCTGGAGTGCAGTGCTAGAGTCAGAGGGACCTCAGGAGGTCACCTGGTCCAGTCCTTCGTCTTCAGGCCAGTGACCTTCTCAACCATTCAATGCAACGGGCATCATGCCTGGCATTATTAACAATATGACAACTGACATTTGCTCCCTGTTTATGGTTGACAGAAAGCTGGCACACACAATGTCTCCTTTGGGATCACAGTGGCCCCGAAGTGTATGCGGGGCAAGTATTCTTACTTTCTATAGATGAGGACAGTGGCTGGGAGAAGCAAGGTCCCTGGCTCTTCCAACCCTAAATGCTTCTTTTGTTCTTAAAGGGCCATAGAGTCAATTCTGTATTTAATCATCCACTGGTCAATTTCATTTACACAGACAGGTTTGTCTGCTTTTATTCAAATCCAATTCCACTTGCTCATTCCTTCTCAGACATGGAGAGCACCTTGTCAGGGCCCTTTCTTCCTATACATACATTGCAAAGTCAAGGACAGCAAATGATTCATTCAGAAGCCTTCTCCTTGCTAGGCTGCAAACTCAAGCTCTCTTTCCCTCCCCAGTGAGCAGAGGTCTGTGGGGCTGAATGTAGGTCGGGGAGGGGCTTGGTCTGGGTTTTCCCAGGTGGAAGCGAGAGGAGGGGGAAAGCAGGGAGGTGGGGTGGCGCCTGGTCTGGAGATGGGAATTTATCTCATCGGCATTGACAATTTTGGAGAAAGCCACAGACATCAACATCCCTCCCCTCTGCCTCCCTGCCAGCCCAAGGTGGAGGGAAAAATAGAGGGCACCTGCTGAGAAGGACCCGAAATAAGCAAGACCTGCCAGACTCTCTGGGGAAAGGAATTGTCAGCTCAGGCCTTTGGTGAAAAAACCCTTTCTTCTAAGCTTCCAATCTGAAGTCTCCTGCAGCTGGCAGACTCTTCTCCACCTGAGGAGCTAACAAAGCTGGCAGAGAAGAATTACAGGCCTCTCAAGTCTCTCTTCTCTGGGGGTTTAACCTTCACCTCAAGAAATGCATGGAGGTCACAGGCCAGACAGAGAAACTGAACTTCTTGGGGTGTGGATTTTTGGTTAACCAAGCAGCACCCATCAGAGGGACAGTGACGGAGTCTTGGGGCTAGCTTTTGGGAGCTGGAAAGTTAAATTCTAGTCGCACTTGAGCCAGAGGTGTACCTGGGGAACTGAGGCCCAGACAGAGTCCATTTGACTGCAATTTCCATAACCAAAAAAAAAAAAAAGCTAAAACACCCTGATTTGATTGCTCTGAAGATATTCAATATAAGAGAAGGAAAATGATCAGAAGACAAATCTCAGGGCTCCCAACTCTGAGGCTTCATTGCCTCTCCTTGGTCGTCCTCCCCCTGGGGATCCCCTTGCCCTGTAGTTCTGAGTCAGGGTCCTTTTCCCTGCCCACACTCACCCCCTTAAAATCACCCCTCCTTACATCCTCCCTCCCAGGCTATACTGCATCTCTCCCCTATGCTGGAGCCTCCTTATTCCAATTCCAGCCTGTTCCTATGCCATGCCACCCCTAAACAATGCTCCCCCCACAATAATCATAATCAGCAGCAGCATTACTGAATGCTTACTGAGAGCCAGGAGATGTGCCATCTACTCTTTGCATGTTATATTTTATTTAATCCTTACAATAACCCTAAGGTAGGTACTATCACTAGCCCCATTTTACAGATGAAGAAACTGAGACTTGGAGAGGTTAAGTGGTATAATTGAGATTCATATCCAGAGAACTGGGCCCCAGATCCTGTCTTTTTGCCAATTAATTCTACTCCTCATTGTCACTATTTTCATTCACCCTGAAAATCTCCCCTTTTCGATGAAGTCTTCTGTAGAAACAGGAAGAGGCAAAGCCTCTTCCAGACTCACTCAGCCTTTGCCGCCATCGGCTTCACAAAATTCAGACACCACCACTCACAGCCAGGACTGTGTCAGGCCGAGAATATTCCCCAGAGGGCATGATGACGCCCCTTCCTTACCCAAAGTCACGGATGTACTCAGGGGATGCAAACAAAGCAAACAACCTTTAGTATTTGCCTGAGCAAAATGCAACGTGCAAAGTAAAATCTACCATAAAATAAACAAAATATTTGAAAGTCAAACAAAAATGACCTTTGCTTTAGTCACTACTTGGGATTGTGTGAGCCATGGCTGATGACTCAGAACGTGGGTGGTTGCTGCCGAATGATCTAATTAGAACCACAAACTGTCAAGGCTGGAAAGGACCTCAGTTATCACTTTGTTCAACTTCTCTGTGTCACAAATGAGGAAACTGAGGCCCAGAGAGGGGTAGGCATGTCCTACAGGCCCCACAGCCAGGAAACAGCAGCCTGAACTGGGGACTGGCCAGCTGTCCTAACTCTCAGACTGTCCCTCTTATCAGGTGGGTGGAAGGCAATAAGAGCGATTACTGGTAACATGTGCTAAAGCACGGTGGCTAATTCTTACCGCAATGCCCAGGTAGATGCGATTGTTTTCATTTCACAGATGAAAAGACTGAGGCTCAAGGACACATCAGCACTAATGGAAGAACCTGAGCATGGTTGTGGGGGGGGGGTCCCTGATGGGCGCTTCCTGTTTTCCCTCTCTTACCTCCCATTTGACAAACAGTACTAAACCCGAATGATGTCAGGACCACACAGAAGGTTGGGTGTGAGGCAGAAAGCATAGTCCCTCCTCTCTGGAAATTCAAGGTCCCGGAGAACAGCAGGTGTTGGGGGAGTAGGGAGGGAATACGTGCAGGGATGGGTACAAGAGGGCACTGAGGTCCGCTTTCCATTTACACTGTTGTTGGACCAATATCTCAGAGGAGTCTGGTAGGTGTGGGCAAGGGCAGCCATGCCTAGAAGGGGCAGGAGGGAGTGCCAGGTAATCAGTGGCCAAGCAGGGTCCCCCATGCCAGAAGTGAAGTGTCCATCCTTGTGCTCCCAGGACCGAGAAGCACAAGGCCTTAGCCCCCGCAGGGCATGCACAGAATCTTCCCGTAATGAGGTGGCGGGCATCCACCCTGGCTTGACCCAGGCTTTGCTCCCAGAGAGAGCTATTTACATCAAGAACTGTTCAAGGACAGGGACAGCACGAGCAATTACTGGCAGTAAAACCCAAGCCCAGCTCTGCTCCACTCCCCTGTGCGTGTTTTATATGGTCAGTGAAGTGGCCACCCGAGCCGGGTTCTTGGCAAAGACCTTAGGTGTGAGTGGATCAGCCAGGAAGATGCTGGCTGCACGGGGGAAAACTGACCATCTTCCCCAGGCAGCTGGGTTCATGCCCGAGCCCGGGGGTGGGGCGGGCCATGGGATCCAGATGTGGCCTGTCTGCAGGAGCATTTTCTAAAAAGCCCCTCCGTGCTAACGAAGATGAAAACTCCTACAGCCTGGCCATTCTTTCCCCTTCAGAGCCTATAAAAGGGAATCAATGCATCTGGTCCTGGGGACAGAACAAATAAAAGGGGCCTTCCCTGTGCTCCCTGGAAATGTCAGATGAATCTATTCAAGCAGACACAATTTTCACAGAACTGCCAACGAGGCCTTCCTTGCGGCCTGCCACCCAGTCTGAAGTGTGCTCCGGCTACCTTACAGGCATGTAATTGGGGCACATGATGAGACTGGACACAATGCAAACATGGACACACCTGTGCATGTAGCACAGATGCGTAAACACAATGCAATGCATGGAGCTGCATCACATGTGTTTGCTAAAGCCCTTACTCTCCAGGCAAAGGACGCCAGTGCCACGTGCCCACCATCCACCCTACTCCAGAAGCTGTTCATGCTGCCTTCAGACTGGACTGCTCTCTCCTTCCCCCATGCCCATTTCCACTGGTTCAAATGCTATCTCTGCAGCAAAGGCCTGAGGAATGCCACTTCTTCCAGGAAGCCTTCCTTGATTGAGCCTCCCAGCCAGAAGTGCTCAACTCTTTTCTCAACATAGCTCCATCTCCGTTCTGCTCTAATTATAAGCAACACTTTCTACCCTGAATTAGCCTTTTGTGTAAATGTCCAAATTCCCCCACTAACTCATCAGCCCCTCAGGGCAGGGTTCGTGGCTGATTCACCTCAGCATGCCTCACAGAGCTCAGCATAGTGCTTGGCACATGGCAGGAGCTCAGGAACTGTCTCTTGAATGAATGAACACAACCTTCTTACACAGTACACATGAAGAGCACACAAGGAGAGCAGGAAGCTTTTTCAGTTACCCTCACCTATTTCACTCCTTTTCCTGTTCACCCCTGGTAGAAGAATTTTGTTTCTGTTTTTGTTTTCTCCAATGAATCACTGAATTTCGTTTCAAATTTGTGCAGTGAGTGGTAGCTGGCATTAGCAAAAGGAAGGTTGTTGTCTGGGAGTCCGGCAGATGCTGCCTTCTCAAGGCTTGAAAAGTCAGCCATCTGCCCCCTCCGAGGGACTAAAAGGTCCGCTGTGATTCTTTGAGGAAAGAGCCAGGACTCTTGAGAGGATGGTGGGGTTGGAAGAGGCCGGGGGACTGGTGGCTGAGAGAAGGGACTCCCCAACCACCGGAGCTCTCCAGAGGCGGCCTCCACATGCACAGTGTTGGAGAGAGAGGTAGGAAGGCGTTGGACCTCCTGTGAGCTCCTAAGAGTCTGACACTAAGACCGCGTTACCCTGGAGCCGACAGGGGCTGCAGAGCTGTGCCCCTTCCTGCAGTGAGGCACAATGCAGAGGCCTCCACACCTTATAGCACCCAGAGCACACATCACACGTGAGGACCCGTGAGGTTTCCTCCATTCACGGAAACTTTCACCGTCTAGGAAACCTGAGCCTCTAAAGTAGGATGTATCCTTTCTGTGCCTGGATGTTTAATGAAACAGTACACATCCTTAGATCTTCCATGGACACAGTTACAGGTGATAGACAGTTTCATATATACTGGCTCCACAAATTAACCCTTTAAACTTGCTGATCACTCCCAGATTAGACAGAGCTCCTTTACTCTTGCAGGATTACTGGAGTTCACAAAGGGGAAGGGTCCCCTCACTCATTCTCAAGTGCACTCACCCACTCAGGCACAAGTGCTGACGCTACAGGCTGAAATAAGAAGGGATTTGAACGGGATCAGGATAATCTGTGAGAAGGCTTCCTGCAAGGCTAGAACATTTGGTCTTATTGCAACATTCAGATTCCCAATTCCAAAGTGAAAAGTCTCGGTTTGGTTACTTACAGTCTCCAAACTCCTCCCACCAGCACAAGTCTTATTTCCCTGGGAGGAAGGACAAGCTGGGGGTGGTATCTGTGTTTGAGGCCTAAGATCAGGGGCTGTAGCACCTGGGAGGGGTGTGCGGACTAAGGGTACCCTGGTACTTCTCTTTCTTTTACACGTGGGGCAGACAGGCATAAATAACTCAAGATGATGAGGTCCAAGAGATAACATTAACCACCCACTTTTTAGGTCCTAGCAAATCAAGGTTGTGGATTCAAGTTCTAGCTTCTCATTTGACTCAAATCCCCCAAACCCCACTTCATTTTGTGGCCATGACCCTACACAGCCATGTCATAAATGCACGGGCAGTTGGATAAAAGAGTGGGAGACCATTATGGGTTGAACTTTGTCTTCCAAAATTCATCTGTTGAAATCCTAACCCCTAGAACCTCAGAATGTGGCCTTATTTGGAAATAGGGTCATTGAAGATGTAATTAGTTAAGATGAGGTCCTACTGGAGTAGGATGGGCCTCTAATCCAATATGACAGGTGTCCTTATAAAAAGGGAAACTTTGGACAGACATACACACAGGGAGAATGCCATGGGAAGATGAAGGCAGAGATCAGGGTGATGCAGCGGAAGCCGAGGAACACCAAAGGATTCCACAAGCCACCACAAGCTAGGGGACAGGCCTGGAGCAGACTCTTCTTCACAGAGCTCAAAAGGAACCAATCCTGCTGACACCTTAATCTCAGACTTCAAGCCTGTGGGACTGTGAGACAATAAATGCCTGCTGTTTAAGCCATCCTGGCTGTGGTACTTTGTTATGGTAGCTTTAGCAAATTAACATAGAGTCTTAAGACAGACCATTTATGCTGATGGTGCCATCATGAAGCTAAGTTAACTAAGGGT
The DNA here is from genome assembly GCF_009873245.2 of Balaenoptera musculus. Classification (NCBI taxonomy): domain Eukaryota; kingdom Metazoa; phylum Chordata; class Mammalia; order Artiodactyla; family Balaenopteridae; genus Balaenoptera; species Balaenoptera musculus. The sequence goes on along the minus strand of NC_045785.1, from coordinate 146,441,803 downwards.
CTGAGCCACAATCCTATTAGTTTAAAATATAGATACAGAGATAGATATAGAGATAGAGATATATACACACATACATTCAGAAGCTAGAGATGGATGGATGGATAGGTAGATAGATAGATAGATAGATAAATGGATCCAACAGCTATACAGGCACTGTGCCTGGGCCCTCCCCAGCTCAGCAGCTCTCCCACATGGGGCTGGGAGAGACTGTCCCCCTGCTTGGGGATGCATCACACAGGGAGACAATGGGCTCTACGCTGCACAATCACTATGTCAATTAGTCCTCCTGAACACACTGTGGTATAGATATTCTTATCCCCATTTTATAGAATAGAAAGATGAAGCTCAAAGAGGTTAAGTCTTTTGCCTAACACCACAGGGCTAGTAGGTGGCAGGGCTGGGACTCATTCTCAAGTCTGCCTGGCCTCAAACACAGGTTCTTTTGTCACACCTGCTGCTTTGCACAAACCCTGCCCTCATGGATCCCATGTTAAAATAAGGGAGCTCAGCAGACTCAGCCAGGGATCCAGAGTGACCTAGAAAGGGAAGGTTAGGGACTTCTCTGGTGGTGCAGTGGTTAAGAATCTGCCTGCCGATGCAGGGGACATGGGTTCGAGCCCTGGTCCGGGAAGATCCCACATGCCGTGGGGCAACTAAGCCCGTGAGCCACAACTACTGAGCCCACGTGCCACAACTACTGAAGCCCGTGTGCCTAGAGCCCATGCTCTGCAACAAGAGAAGCCACCACAATGAGAAGCCCGCGCACTGTAATGAAGAGTAGTCCCCTCTCACCACAACTAGAGAAAGCCCGCATGCAGCAATGAAGACCCAATGCAGCCAAAAATAAATAAATAAATAAATACATATTTTTTTAAAAAAAGGGAAGGCTATGTCTTTACTCTCTATAATCCAGGCCAGCCCACCCTCACTTCTGCAGCAACAGAGGATGATCAGGGGTCACGATGAGGCCCCTGCCCTCTGCTCCAAAATTCCAACCTGCTTCCCTTCAAAGTGCCAGCTCTAAACACGCTGCCCATCTGGCCCCTCCTGGATTCTGCTCTTCTGCAGAGGTTCCAGCTCAGTCCTCCTCTCTGGTCCCAGAGTTTCCTTTTACCTGTGGAACTCACCCCTGGTCCACTCCTAGCCAAGCCTGGCTAGCCCTGGCCCCTATCCCTGGGGAAGGGAGAGGAAGAAGCAAGACACTATGGTTGATGCAAATGCCATCATACTTGCAGTTAGAAATCTTGCTGGGCCATCACACCGGGGTTGCTACCTGGGACTCTGCTAAGATGTGAGTAAATCTTAAAGTCTTGAGGAGCTGGGGGGACTGGTGGAGGTACCCTCTTCAGGGCCCAGGCCTGGCTCCCCATCGTCTCCCCAAACTGCACTCCCATTCCCAGGCCTCTCACAGGAGGAGGAAGAAGGAGAGAGGGAGAGAAGGAGATAAAGAGAGAGAGACAGAGCGTCTTCCTGCTCTTTCCAGATCTGTTCGGCCCAGAATCTGTCCTTGGCAGTACGGCGAGTGAAGATTCGATGCTAGACCTGCTTCGTTTTGACTTTTTCCTCAACTAGCTTGGCTGTCCATTCACCTAAAAACAATGCTGAAGGAAGCAGGAGGAGGTGCCCAACTGTGTTGCTGCCGCCATAAATAATCTGGCTTCCAACTTTTCAGAAGACTCATTTTCGCTTTCTCTCAATGCCTGGGGCCCTCATGCTTCTGTCTTAAGTTCACTAAAGGGTCTGAGAGTTGCACATCCACACGAACGGGAATCTGCGAGCCCCAGAGTGCTAGCCTGTGAGCCCCCGCCCAGTGCCAAGGCCTTGGAGAAGCTGTGGACAGTCTCCTCCCTCCGCGTCCCAGCCGCAGAGCTGGTGGCCTCCCTTCTGCCTGGCTCACCTGGCACTTATTCAGAGAGCTCCGCGCATCCTTTTCGCTCCAGCTTCTTCACCGGGAGGGTTGCTCTTATGCAGGCAATAATCCTTTACTTTGGTTTGCTCCTGTGTTTGCCAGTTGGTTTCACTCACCTTTAAAAAACCTTTTCTCCAACTCAATTCAAAAACCAACAGAATCAGAGGTGCTTTTTCAAATGCATAAAACACAAGATAAATGATAACATTAGCAAGAAAATGAGGAGAGAAAGAAAACAAAGGTAGCAAATGAGATATAGCCGAAAACCAAACACAAAATTCTAACAGATGCCATCAATCTAGTTCTGTGTCTCCTAGAGGCCAAAGCAAAGATGGCAATAGGACCAGGCACAAGATTGGAAGTTTCCAGCCCTTAACTCACAAAGACATCATCAAAGTCCCAAATCACACTTTCAGCACTAAAGATGCAGTTCTGTTCTGGCTTTGGGGAATGCAGTCCATTCTCTCTTTCTTCCATAAACGTTAAATGAGCATCTGCTAATTGCCAGGTCTGTAGGCTCTGGGGGTAAAATATATAACAAGATGTGATCCCTTTCCCTGATCTTCTTAAAGAAATAGATTTGCCTGCCCAATTATCCTTGGCTTTGGGTGGTGAGTTTTTGCCCAGAGGTGTGGGAGTTAGGGAAGTGGCTGGGGGGAAGAACAGACCTGCTGTCTCAGCTTTACTCTCTTCTCAGCCTGCAATGTCTGGCCCTTCATTCTATGCCCAGAGAACTTCTCCTCTTTCAAGTCCAACTCGAATGCCACCTCCTCCAGGAAGCCTTCTTATATATTTCCAGGCTAAAGTAATTGTTCCCACAGTTCATGGCAATTGCTTCAATTTAGCACTTATTCATTTTTCCTTCTGACATAGACTTTTCTGCCTTTCCCTCTGGCCTGTCCTATTCTTGTCTGCATTTTCAGGACATGGCCCAGGGCCAGGCCCATAAGCAGTAATCAATAGACACCTGCTTGCATTGCCTTAAAGATAATCTATTTTCACGAAGTGGAAAGTTCAGACATCAAATACACAGAAGTTAACTTCATTCAGGACCAAGGTGGCTCTGGGTGGAACTAGCAAGAATTCAGCACCAACAAAGCAGACCTGTGTGCTGGGAGCCTCAGTGACCTAGAAGGGCTCAACCATTCTCCCACCACTCAGGGGGGTGGCTTCTCATGATTGTCCTAAACAAAAGGGTGTGAATATTGATAACTTTCTCCAACCTACAGATCTATGTGCTGCCTGCACTGCTCCTGATGTGAGAAGTGAAGGGGCCTTTGTCTTGTGTCGGGTGCAGTGGGGAGGCACGGAGTTCACAGAAGGAGCTCTGGGCTGTGGAATTGCATGTGAGCTGTGATGCAGCGTCTCTGTGCAATGGCTGATGGCTGCGTGTGCTTAGCGCACATCACTTAACCTCTCTGACTCTCAGTTTCTCATCTGTCAATACGAAGAGTAAAATCTATCTCGTGGAACTTTACGACAAACGTTATAAGGTAGATGAAAGGGTTTTAAATGAAACCTGGTTCGGGATAGGTGCTTGTTAAACATTTTCTTCTGTCCTTTCCCCCCCCCCCCCCCCCGCCTTTACCTGGGGTTGGGGCCCTCCGTTTCTTACTTACCATATGACTTTAGGCAAATTTCTCAACCCAAAACTCAGTGTACTCATCAGCGAAATGGGCCATTGAGGACTCAATGTGACGATACATGCAATGAGTTTGTTGCATTACACAAGGGGTCAGTATTACATGTTTATTACAGGGGTCAATATACATGCACACCCTAATTCATGAATCATGGTCTTAATTCATCCATTCACTCAAATATGTAGCCCCGTGGCTCCAGTGTTCTAGGCTATATTCTGGAGACACAATGAGGATCACCACACCATTCCTGTCCTCAGAGAGGATGTGGTCTGTATCCTTTTTGTCTTCATCTGTTATGCACTCCAGCTCCTCTCTACGCCATCTGTCTGTCTAGGTGTCTCTCCTTTGGGGGGAACAACCCAGAAGGTAAGAAATGAATGTGGGTACTTAATTCAGGCAGTACCCGTATGAGGCTGATGCATGATCCCACTTGCCAGTGGCATTGGTCTAACAGGAGTCCCTTGGAATGTTCTGGGGTGCACGCTGTCTCCTCAGACAGAGGACTGGTCCCCAAAGGGATGCTCCATGGTGATGTCTGACCAGCACAGACTCTCTGTCGGAGGACTGTGTCAGTCCTGGAAGGAGGGCATGGGGCAGCCAGACCTCGGAGCAGGAAGACTTCAGATCAAGTCCACGGAAAAGATCTGCCTCCATGGGAAGGCCCAACAGCGGTAAAGACCAGTAATGACTCAGTGAAAGTTCTAGAATAGAAACTCCCAGCTCTCCTCTATCAGGGGCCAGGACAGGCCTCCACCCACTCCGATAGGCTCAGGACCATTTCTGGAAGAACAGATGTGCTGCCTGCACCAGATGACTCACGCCCAGGCACTGAGCACGCCTCTGGCCACTCCCTGCCTGTGGACCAGGAGGGATGCGGAGCCCAGTTTTCTTTTGCTGAGCCTCGACTGTCAACAGCCAGAGTTACACAACTCACAATAAAAATCTTAATGGGATTAGTCTGAATTGGTTCAAGTTTGCATCACTAATCTCTCATAACAACCTCCCCAGGATTTTGCACCATAATCACTAGGGCATAATTTTCCTATCAAGAGTTAATTGTTATACACAATCATGAGTCACTGTAATTTTTCAGGGCTGAGAAGAAAGGGCTTGAGGTTCTAACCCAACGTCAGCAACAATAATCATAAACACCAGCCCACGTGTGACTCTCTGTGGGGACTGGAGGAGACATGCTCTCTGAGGTGTATAGCAACACAACACAGCTTTTGGGGGCCCTGGGACAGGAGGAGCCCTCGGTGGGGTCTTTCTAGACTCAGCACAGGCTCTGAGACCAGGGTAGCAGGACAGTTCTCCAGGCAGAACTTCAGGAGATGCTGCAGGAGCCCTGCTGCCCTGGTGTCAGGGATCCAAAGGGAAGCAAATCCTGGGACAATGGGAATAGTCCCTCAGAGAAGGCCACCAGCAAGTTGACGCACCACGTTTCCTGGCGTCTGTTTTCTAAGCACCCCCATCCCTGCTCAAAGATGTTCTGTTTGCAACGCTCAGGTGGGTCTTGATTTAAGAAAGTGTGTGACCCACAAAAAAATCCAGATTTTTCTGAAACCCCCCCAACAACTGTATGCTACTATTGAAGGATTTACATTGTGGAATGATTTGCTGCAGGGTTCTTCCAACAGTGGGGTCTCCCTTACAGGCATTTAAAATGGAATTTGATTTCTGAACTCCAACTTGCCTGGGAGTTTACCTTCCCCAACATGTCTACTACATTCACTGAGGCCTCCTTTCCTCACCTCCAGGTGTTTATGTGCTCCATGGGCACAGTGACCCACGTCCTCTACAACCAAGCTCCCTGAGGGCTCCTATTCTCCCCATTCCAGCCATGGAGATCATTAGGGCTCTGCAAAGAGTAGGTGCTGGGCACACAAGTCGATTGACGGACCGAGAACAACAAAAAAGAGGAGTTCACCTCTTTGGTTTGAGTTTTGTCTTCTATTTGACCACACACGAATTCATTTCTGAATTGCTTTATAAGCGGCTCCTCTTTGCCTCCCAGGGAGCCTCTGGGATTAGGTGAGTCACTGTCTTCATTGGCACAGTGTGTTCAACAAGCATTCCCCAAAGGACTTTGAAGGGCCAGGCCCTCAGCTAGGGTCTGGGGTGAGAGAGGGAGGATCCAATTGCAGACCTAGGGACTGAATGCCTTGACTGGTGGTCACACCCAGAGGTGGGACGTGTTGGGGATGTGATGGGATTCATCAGTCAAGCCCCGATGGGTCAGCATTATGAATGCACTTCAGTCCCCAGACTGCCCTCAGCAGGTCCCTACTGCTCCCTCCCCTCAGGGATTCAGCTTTTGACAAGGTGAGGCGGGCCCTGCCCTAGGCTGAGGCTGACAGTACTTTCTCCCTCCCTCCTGGGCCTCACTTCACTCCGGGACAGACCCTCAGCCTGTGGGGAGGTCCAGCTGCAGGCTGGGAACCCTCTTCTCTTTTAGAATTCACTGGAGAGCCCAGGTGCTGGGGTAGGGGGAGTAACATTGTGAAATGTGTATTTCCAGTTCTGCCTTGACCCTTCCCCATCCTGGAGGCCAGACTCTCAGGAAGTGGATTTGCATCTCCCTCAGGAGACTCGGAGTAGCACGGTGATTCCCTTGATCAGTGCTCTCCAACAGAAGTGCAAGCCAAGCCACAGATGTCACACATGTGAATCTTCTAGAACTACATTAAAAAAGTAAAAAGATAGAGATAAAACTAATTTTATATATTATATGTATAAAATATATAGGGATGGGGGAGTGGGAGGTATAAACTATTGGCTATAAGATAGGTTCCAGGATGTATTGTACAACTCGGGGAATATAGCCAATATTTTGTAATAACTGTAAATGGAAAGTAACCTTTAGAGATTATATAAAAATAAAAAAAAAAATTTTAAACAAATTTAAAAAAAGAATAAGGAAGAATAAAACAATGGAAACTAAATAAAAAAACCCCACTAATTTTAATAATATGCAATTTAGCCTTATATGTCTAAAATATGATCATTTCTTTTTTTTTTAACATCTTTATTGGAGTATAATTGCTTTACAATGGTGTGTTAGTTTCTGCTTTATAACAAAGTAAATCAGCTATATGTATACATATATCCCCATATCTCCTCCTTCTTACGTCTCCCTCCCATCCTCCCTATCCCACCCCTGTAGGTGGTCACAAAGCACCAAGCAGATCATTTAAATTAATTTAAATAAAACTGAAAAGTCATTAGCTCAGTTACATTAACCACATTTCAAATGCTCAACAGTCACCTATGGCTAGGAGCTAGGTGCATGGAGCAGTGCAAATATGTTTCCATCATCACAGAAAGTTCTAATGAACAGTGCTGGCCAGAACTTGGATCACTCCCTGAGAAATGTGGGGAGTGGCCCCAAATCTCCTGAGTTGAACGTGCTGCCACTTGTAGTTATGGGGGCTTGAAATAAAACCTAAATTGATTTACAGAAAAATAAGGTCATTTTTCTTGCCTAACTGAATTTGTGGAATGAGATGCATAATTCTTTTAACTTTTAATAGACACACTTTTTAACCCTTGGAGCATGTTGCTTCATTTGTAAATTTGGAAAGCAGCCCAATACTGCCTCACAAGATGTTATGAGGATCAAATGAGACAAAAAAGGTTAAATCCCCAACCCAAGGCCTGGCACGTTGGACTCCCTTCCCTCCCTCCATCTCCTAGGGCTGTGTGTGTGTGTGTGTGTGTGTGTGTGTGTGCGCTTCTCCATCTCCTTTCCTCCACTCCTCTTGAATGGGGGAGTGGGCAGATTTTCAGCTCTCTGAAAGCGAGGGCCACACCACTGCCCTACCCTGAAGCCCCCATAGCAGGAGGGCCATGCTATGGCCAAACAGGACTTGTGAGAAGGCAATTTGCAAACTGCCAAGTAGGTAGAATTAACAGGAGAAAACCACTTTATAGAAGGTAGAAAGAGCATCAACGATTTGTACAAGCAGTAAAATTAGTATAGTGAGCCAGAACTTCTGGAGAGAGTACAAGAAAATAAAGATGTGTGGGAAGGAAGAATTGGGGAGGGGAGAGAATTGAGGAATTCTTGGCATTCTTTTGACTAAAAAATGAGGTGAACCAAGAAGACAGCAGGGTTTAACCAAATAGAATTTCATGAAGGCTGACACTGCACTGGCTTGTCTAGACCATGAAACTCCCATCTTATAGGCAATGATATCAAAGTGAGACTAAGCAGCTGCAATTAAACAGTAAAGAAGGTAGAGTCACTCAAGGTCAGGTTAGCTGGGGGACAGTCTGGGGAAGAACACAGAACAATCTGTGCTAAAGAAAAGGGAAAAGTCATAAGGGTTATAATTTTAATTATATCTAAATGGGTTCACTTGAACCTGATTGCTCAAAAGAGCCGGGAACAATATAGATCTATTGTTTTTCTCACCAACTCTGGCCAAAAATGGCCATGTAGTGGCATCGCCACACTGTCTCACCTGTTCTCCTTGGCTGAATCCCTGCCTAGAGGGACCCTGGCTGGGAAAAGGTGGCAGATCTCACTCCTGGCCAAGGAGAGGAGCAACTATAGCAGCTGAGATGTTATCTCTGCTCCTCACTGTTTGTCCAGAAAGTTGGGCCTCCTCGGGGGGCTAGTGGGAGGAGAACAGAGTCAACAAAAACTGGGTGTCATAGAACAAGGATAAGCCCTGACACTGGTGTCATCTTGCCCTTCTGCAGCTGCTTCCTTTATCATTCTTGCAAGCCATACTACTGCCCCTGGTGCTTTAGAGCTAGGAGGACCCTAAGGGACCCAAGTTCAACCTGCTTTTTTATAGCTAGGACTCAGTGGCCCAGAGAGCAGGAGGGAAGCGTTGGCTGTACACAGGAGCCTTGAGCTAAGGTGGGGAAGCCAGGCCAAGCCTCCTGGCTCAGCTCAAGAGCTCTCTCCACTGGATCTTGTGGCTTTTCCACCTGCCACTGGATTTGCACACACAATACATACCTGATGCTCTGGTGACTAAAAGCACCTAAATTTAACCAGCATGACCCACGTCCTGCTGCCCTGGCTCTTAACCACCGCCAGCCTGGTCATCAGAGTGATTTTTAATTCTGATGAAAATTCTTGACTGCAAGAGCTCAGGCTCACAAAGGCTGCGACCAGCTGTATAAGCACTTGGTGGTTTGGGTTAATAAAATGTTCAGCTCTTATAAAATGCCTTTTCTCTTGAGGTGTTTTTGTTTCTGTTTTTTTGTTTTTAGAATAATGAGATCCCTGATATGACTCTGAGACTTAAGTGCGTAGAAGTGGATGGCTGGAATAAAATTTAGACTCCCTCCGTGGATGAACACAATTGCCCCCAGGCAACAAGGCACAGAGTAGACTGTCTCAGCTACTCCTTGCTTTTTGAGACATGTCAGAAGCTGCAGATAGAAGCTGTCAGAAGCCAGTTGCTACATCTGAGCTGTCCTTTTCCCTATGGCTCCAGGAGAGACCACAAACCTGGCCCACCTTTTTGTCCTTAGGTTTCTAAGCTGACTCATGATCTGCTGAAGATTGTCTCTCCCTCATATACCCTCACCCTTCCCTCCATGCCCATCAGTCCATGACCAAGCACTGAGAAAGCTCCAGTGGGTTCCAGCCCTAGACTCTATAAGGAGACTAATGCCCTGAGCTGGAGCCTCACAAGAGACCACGAGCTTCACAAAAACATAAAATGGAAAATCTGCTCTGCGGCCAAGAGATTGCACTTTAAACCCAAGCAGTCTCCCCATACCCCACTTGTGAACAGGGATAACAATCTAGGCTGTGCTGCTTCTTGGGGTGGAGTGAAAAAGGTGAGGATGGAAAGACACTTGCAAAAGATGAAGCTCTACAGAGAGAAAGGACTATTGATTCATCCCCAGAGGGGTTCCTGGGGCTCCAAGGGCTGTTCTGGCTTTAGTGTTTGCTGTTATGTGTGCTTATACATAGTCACCATATTCATATTTTACTCTCCCATTTTGCAGGGAGGCACCCACCTCCCCCCATTATTCTGGCCATCACAGATAGACTGCGGCTGTCTTGTTAATTGCTCTATCCTTAAGGCTGAGGGCAATGCCTGGCACATAGCAGGAGCCCACTGATTAGCCAGGGAATGAAGGAAAGCCGGAGCTCCCTAAGAGAAGGGATCAGTTTTCCTGTGCCCAGGCAGCGGGTAGCAGAGAAGTGTCTGGTTGGGTTGATAGCGCAGATGAATTCTGCACTCCACCACCCCTCTTTGTGCACCTGCCCCATGTTTATCGCCTTTATTCTTCGGAATGATAATAGAGGAATAGTATTCCTCGTAGCCACCTGTTCCCTGGGGTCTGATTCATCTTCCATCTCTTGGCTTGGCACAGTGTATGACTCAATACAAGTTGATGGAATGTATGATTATCCTTCTCTATGAATTTCTGAAATTCCCTATAATTGGGTCTAGTAAACTATAATAATCTAAAGCCTGAGGGATGGAAGAAGAGAGATTCAGTTTACATGATGAACAGAGGACAGCTTCCCAGAAACTGGACTGTTTGTTTTAACCCCATATGTGTAGAGGAACAAAGGCATTCCTGGAAATATCTCATACTAGCCTTGCTGGGGTTAATGTACATCCTGTTCCTGTCAGGCCTCCAAGGAGATAACTTATCCTGATAAAACCAACACCAATTTATGGAAATGTAAATAGACTTGTGAAGGGCATTCAATTGTAAGGGTAAAATTAATCAGTAAAGATGTTTGACCGAAGTACTTAAGTAAGCAGGGCAGATCAGACAGGAAACCCATTTGGCCTCACCCACATCGGGTATCTCTGAAAAACTCTCAAATCCCTTTCTTCCCTGAAAAAAGATAACTTACATTTTTAAACTTAAAATTTAAAAACTATGTTATATATAATAAGGAACTACTGTATAGCACAGGGAACTCTACTCAATACTCTGTAATAACCTATATGGGAAAAGAATCTAAGAAAGAGTGGATATATGTATATGTATAACTGATTCACTTTGCCGTATAGCAGAAACTAACACAACAATTGTAAGTCAACTATACTCCAATAAAAATTTTTAAAAAATAATAAAAATAAAAAGCCTTGCACTTCTCTGTAAAACAAACAAACAAACAGAAAACAACTATGTTATATAGAGTAAAAATATCACATCTCTCATCCTTTAGCCACCAGAAAAATGTTCTTTTGTGAGGAAGGTCATGGTGGTCATGGTCAATCATGGCAGTCAATGCTAACATCTCTGCGATAGGAGTGACTGCGGCCCTCGGGGAGAGAAGCCCTCCTTTGTGGGTCCAGCTACTCGTCAGAGGTGGAGGAGAGGAAGGGAGGAAGGGTTCACTCTGTCCCCCAGGAAGCCTTCCCCAGGGAAACACAGAAAAAACTCTTTCCTAATGTATCTTTCCTTTAAAGTAAAGCTAATTGGTAACCTGATGACCTCACCAAAACAGAAAGGCCTTCTCATGACAGTCTGGGGACTGACAGCCCATGTGCTAAGCAACAAAGAGAAAAATAAAAGCGAGGTGTTTTTGTTCCCATGGCTCTTCTGACTTCAGGTCCTGACTTCTTGAAGATTAAAAAGAAAAAAAACAAACAAGAAATCAATAATTCTAGAACAAAGAAGACAAACCATGGAAGTTAGCCATGGGAGTGGAGAAGTCCAGCCCTCAGAAGGTTAACCAAGGGGCACTTGTGAGTCAAGGCACAGCCGGTCGGACAGCATTGGATGTCCTCATGTGGAAAGAAAGCCTGTATTCTGTCCATGCAGTGAACACTGCATGCTGAACACTCCCTGCCACACACCAGACATGGGTATCCACAGCCTCTCATGTGGTCCCCACCACGGCTGGGAAACAGTGTGGCCTGGGTTGTTCACATGGGAAGCCCAAGGTCACCAGCTTCTATGGGCCACCCACAATCCCATCTTCAGCAATGTGGTAATAGCTGTCAGTAATCATCACTCACTGAACAGACCTTATCTGATTTCATCCTCACGATTCTGTGAGTTTCATATTATAATCCCCAGTTTACGGGCAAGAAAAAAATAAGACCCACAGAGGTTGGGTAACTTTTCCAAGGTGATTCTTTTAATACAGTAGTTCTCAACCATGGCTGACCCTTAGAACACCAAATCACAGTGCCCAGACTGCATGGTCAGCCAATTAAATCAGAATCTCTGGGGTAGAGTATTTTTAAAGCGCCCTGGATGATTCCAACGTGCAGCCAAGGCTGGATAACCACAAATCTAGTCAATAGTAGGATCTGAATCTGATTCCAGGCCTCTGCTTACTTTTCTCTGCAATACTGCCAATCCTGAAGGAATAATCTAGAGATTTAAAAAAATTCATCAAATGGCTTTCCTACTGGACATACTGGGAGACGTGGGTTTCAGAAAAAGGAAATCCCATTTGACATCATGTTTACTTTCCTTATAAATAGGATTCAAAAAACAGGCTGAGGGCTAAGAGTCTTTCCCATACAACAGAGTGCATGGGCTTTGTGAACAGGATTTTCAGACATTCAAAATGTTTTTATTTTACCAGCCAGTTCCACCATGTGCTTCTGGAAGGCTGAGCTGGAGATTGACTTCAGGGTCTCATGCTACCTTTTGGGGCCCACAGTGAGTGTTTCAACTCACGAAGGCATCCACGGCCCACCCCATGCTGATACCTCATCTGTTCAGACAGACAGGTCCTGCCTGCCAATTCCAACGAATGCTTCAGTTAATAGCTCTCATCTTCTAGGGCAAAATCATCAGAATTTAAACATCCTCCACCGACTGCCATGTGGAACAGAACATCCAATCTCCCTGACTTTTCCTGTCATGAGGAAATGATGGAAAATAATTTTCCATATTAAAGCGTCTGTTTTTCGGAGGATGAGAGCCACCATGGCCACTTTAGCTGAGACAGCTAGTTTGGGTTGTATAATAAAGGCTTGGGTAATGAGTCCATTCTCACTGCTCATAGCCGCACAACGCAGACATGTTTTGGTGTCTGAATTACTTATGAAAGTATTTTTAAGCCCCTCAGTGTGACATGTTAGGTTCCATCTCACAGGGGAGTGTAGGGCACTCATTCAGTTTCCATACATTCATCCAAGGTACATTTACTGAGCATCCTACCCGTGCTAGACACGACCCAAGATTCTGGGTGAAAAACACCAAGTAAGGTCCAGTCTCTGGAGCGGAGAGGAAGCAAGCTTCCGGTCCAGCGGGGAAGCCTGATACATAAAAGGCAAATTATAACCCAACGTGGTGGCTCAATGGTGGACCTGCCCACAGATCACTTAACTCAGCCGGGGAGGAGGGGATGAAGGGTGACAGGGGAAGGCCTCCTGAACAAAAGGAAATCTGAATGGAGGAAATCTTTACAGAGACATCAAAGATGATCAGGAGCTTAATGACCAGCTGTAGAAGCTCACTTCTGCAGGGCAGCCGGGACTGCATTTGCCTCATTTAAATGTTTTAAGTCACCCTGAAGGCCCTTCACAAAATGGCTTTCCAGCCCCTTCTGTTTCCCAGTCCCCTGTGCTGAATCCCATACCACACCGTTCCCCAACCAGGCCATATATTAATACATCCATATATTTCTGTTCTTGCTGGGCCTGTATTCTTTGTCAGGAACGCTCATTACCCCTCTTGGTCCACTAAGCTCCTATGAATCCAACAAGGTCCAGTACAAATGTTACCTTCTCTGTGAAGATTTCCCCACCTCTGGGCAATCACAGCACTTGTGACATTATATTATAGTTATCTGTTTGCCTCTCTAGGCTATATGCTTCTAGAAGACAGGAACTGCCTCTTAATCATTCTCACATGTCCAGTGTTTGGTAGACAGGAGACACATCAATGTTTTCTTTTTGACGAAGGAATGAAGGAACAAAGCAACACATCAAAAATTCACATGCTATGTGTGGTTAGGAAGACCACAAAGTCTTTTCATGCTCTCTTGTAAGTTCCTTGTACTGCAAAAGAAACTATTCTGGCCAACAGAACACAGAGAGATATGTATTTCAAAGGGGAAAAGAAGTACATATTTCAATACTGAAGCCCTATTTTTGATCAGCAAAACCAAGGCAGATTCCTACAGGGTCTCCTTCATGGTAAGTATGTGATAGTTCCAACGTGCACACAGAGGCTTCCCTTATTCAAGAAGCCCATAGGGGCTTCCCTGGTGGCACAGTGGTTGAGAATCTGCCTGCCAATGCAGGGGACATGGGTTCGAGCCCTGGTCTGGGAAGATCCCACATGCCGCAGAGCAACTAAGCCCGTGAGCCACAACTACTGAGCCTGCCCGTCTGGAGCCTGTGCTCTGCAGCAAGAGAGGCCGCGATAGTGAGAGGCCCGTGCACCGCGATGAAGAGTGGCCCCCGCTTGCAGCAACTAGAGAAAGCCCTTGTACAGAAACGACGACCCAACACAGCCAAAAATAAATAAATAAAAAATAAAAATAAAGGAATTCCTTAAAAAAAGAAGCCCATAGGACACAGGAGCACAGCCCCTGGTTAACTTTTCATTGTCGAGGACAAAATGGTGCAAGAGGTGTGTGCAACTATAGGCATGGGAGCAAACTGAGATATTGATAATCTTTAAAAAATATGTCTAGATGTTCTGCCACCAGATATACAAGAAATTATCCTGACTTCAAACAAAACAAGCTCCTTTTCAATCAAAGCATGAGAAGGTCTGGTTCTTTGGAAATGACTTGACAAGCCTTCTCTGGAATCTAGCTTCTGCTGACATGTAAGAGCCAGGCACATTTTCATCCTCCCTCCAATATTCAAAAGAGTACAGAAGACTGTCATGGGATAGAAAGCAGCAGAACATTTAAAAACAAAACCCTTCTGGGAACTTCCCTGGTGGTCTAGTGGTTAAGACTCCGCACTCCCAGTACAGGGGACCTGGGTTCAATCCCTGGTCAGGGAACTAGGTCCCGCATGCTGCAACTAAAGATCCCGCATGCCACAATGAAGATCCCCCATGCAGCAATGAAGATCCTGTGTGCTGCAACTAAAGACCTGGCACAGCCAAATAAATAAACAAATAACTTTAAAAAAATTAATCAATAAAAAATAAAAACAAAACCCTTTTGAAGCCTATCTCCTGTCCCTAGGGATTTTCACAGCTAATCCCACAGGGATCTTGATGATCCTCCAAACAAGAGATTGATCTGAACCACAAAGCAAAGTGAAGCAACAGTGGCTGGACCACTAAAGGACAACAAAGGAGGCTTGGAGGTTCTAAACCTATATTCTTTATGGTCAGAGACCACCTGCATCACAATCACCTTGTTAAAAATGCACACTCATGGGGAACACCCAATATCTACTGAATCTTAATTAATCTACTCTGGGGGTTGGCACAAGCGCTTACATTTTTTTTTTAATTAATTAATATATTTATTTATTATTTGTTTGGCTGTGTTGGGTCTTCGTTTCTGTGCGAGGGCTTTCTCTAGTTGTGGCAAGCGGGGGCCACTCTTCATCGCGGTGCGCGGGCCTCTCACTATCGCGGCCTCTCTTGTTGCGGAGCACAGGCTCCAGACGTGCAGGCTCAGTAGTTGTGGCTCACGGGCCTAGTTGCTCCGCGGCATGTGGGATCTTCCCAGACCAGGGCTCGAACCCGTGTCCCCTGCATTGGCAGGCAGATTCTCAACCACTGCGCCACCAGGGAAGCCCAGCGCTTACATTTTAAAATAAGCTCTTCAGGAACTGAAGTTGGCAGACAACTTCTCTAAACCATAATGAACTGAGGCCTAAGGGTCTGAAGACTCTTGGCACCTTTGTCCTAGTTCTGATGAGCTCTGTATTTCCAGACTGAGTTTGTGCCTTCTTTTTTGATAATGTCAGAGCCTCAGCCCATGTGAAAGAGACTGTGTCTGTCCTTTCCAGTGCTTGGCACATAATGAATTCTCAGTGAATGGTGGAGGGTGGAATAGGTGAATAGACTATACAGAGAGATCACATAGAAGGACAGGTGATTGCATAAATGAAACAATGAATGATGGAAACTATTGGAGAAATAATAGATTTCAATACAGCAATTACCAAACATGAACTTAGGGTGAGTTTTTTACCTTGATGACATAGAAATCACAAATAAATTTCTCTCTGGTCATTCCATGTCAGGCACTTACTTGAAATAGGGAAAGAAATAGTGTGGATCATTGGTTTGAAGTATGTACACAGGCATGTGCTATATGCATGTATATACACACACACACACACACACACACACACACCCCTAGGGATCTAGCTGCCGCATTCAATATTGATCAGCTCAGCAGGAAGAGCCAGCTTCAAATGTATTTACAATGGAAAACTTCAGCCTTGGATTAGAAAGACCCTTAGGTAGAAGGTGCAGCCTTTCTTGATTGCTTTGCTACTTAACCTCAGGGGCATAAACAGAGCCAGAAAATGTCTTGCTGGAAATGGAAATTAAAAAATCCATCCTGTATTTTAAAATTCCCCAGCATGCAGACAGAGAGGGGAATGGAATTTAGAGCACAAGGTACATTTATAAATCAAGGGATCAAATCAATCATAATAAATGGCTTCTTCTTTAGGTTTCCTTTCATTTTGTATTTCCTTATTCTTCCTGCTGCTGGCCTGAACTTTGGTTAAGAGAGTATCAAGAAAAAATTCACCTATCTTTCCCCCATGCTTCAAAAACAAAGGGAAACTTCAGGTGGAAATACTCCAAATCTAGCATTAAATACTTTGGGCAATAGTGTCACCCTGACACGTGGCAAGGGATGTTCAAACACACTGTACATTGCCATGTGGCCCTCCCAGCTTGTGAGCTATAATTCCCCCTTTCTCTCCACTCAAGAAAGCAAGTTGAAATACAAGTGAGTGAAATGGCATTACTATAAGTATAATCTTGAATGCAGTATAACTCTTTTAAAGTAAATCATCTGAAAACATTTGTAGTTGATTGTCATTAGTAACAAATTACTTGCAAAACACCTCATAACTTATTGGGAAAAAGAAATCAATCTATCTTACTCAGTAATAGATGGAGTACTTGTTCCTCAGGGTGTGGAAAAAAATGAAAATTCCGAGCAAACTGAGAAGACCCTTCCCCCTGGATCAATATCCTTTCAAAAGCATATTATCAGTGCTCTATAAATAGCTCTCAAAGTTTGCAAATGAAGAGTTAAGTCAACACCAGAGCATTGTAATGCTGGAGGTTGACATATCACCTTGCTTGAGACTTATCCATTAGCTAAAGAATAGCTGAAGAATATCCATTGTCTTTTTGCCCACTCCACCCTCTTTTATAAACCACCCAGTGAAGGAATGGAGATTGGAGAGTCCCCCAGCCTCTGGCTGGGCCCTCCCTATTCATTCCTGCAGGCAGCTCTCAGTAAAGCCCAAAATCTTACTCTAAAATAAGGGTCAGTCGTCTTCTTTTCCAGAGCAATTATGACACAAGGGTAAGATTAAAATAGTTACATCTGCAAAGTGCTAAGCATTGTACCTGGCCCATAGTAAGTGCTGTATAAGTGTTTGCTATTATGATGGTGACGACATCTCAAAGCTACAGCTGAGAACCATCACTGCCTGAGGCTAGGCAGGAAAATTAGACTTAATGTCCAAATTATTTTCTTTCTAAAAGGCAGGTGGTACCAGTTTCCAAAGGGACATGGTCAGAGCTAAACCCCTGGGTGTCAAAGCATGGCTCATCTAACTCAGAAAGAGCTCTTGACTGGAAAGTATAAAAAAAGAGTGAAATGGCCTAAGCCATTCACCAGGTGACCTTGGGTACCTAGTGGCTTCCCCGCAAGTCATCTTTTTAAGGATAGCAAATGGCTTTGAGCTGAGAAGCAGTTGAGTGATAACCCTGTCTCATTCCCTACCTCTGACACCCACCAATTTTGAGTGTATCTAGTAATCAGTGATGAAACTTGCCAATATTTCCCATGCTTTTCTAACCTGTCCCACTGCAGTTCTTTTGGTGTCTTATGACTTTGAAGGAGAGTCAGGGGTGGGTAGGGGCAGGATGACTTTCTAAGAAGGCAGGAAGTCTGACATGGCAGCCAGCAAAAGTGAATTCAAACAGTCTGGGTTCCTGGCCTGGCCTCAAAGGCTGCCTGGCCCTGCAGCAAGCTTCTTACCCAGGCACGAGCCCAGCACACCCTTGTGTTTCATACTTTTCCAATGACACTTAAAACAATTTGGAATGCTCATGTTGCCTACTCATGCTCAATCGTAATCAAACCAAGTGGCTTTTCTGTTTTCAACTGTGATCTGCCATATATTCAATGACCATTATGACCCTCTCCTCTGGACACCACCCAGGCAAGTACCCGGACATTTACCATACTTGTCCTGTCTTTTTAATTCTCCTCTTCCTTATTAAAGATGAGGATTCTGTTGTTTACAAGACAGCTGAATCTATGACAGAGAAGGGGCCAACTGATTAGAGAATAGGGAGAGAAGATTTGAGAGTTGTCTCTGCCCTGTTATTTCCTTGTGTTTTATCTTTCCAGCTATACTGCAAGCTTTTAAAGAGCAGAAATGTTGCTGAAATATTTCTAGCTCTTCCATCACCTTCCCTAACTTCCTATGAAATGTCATTTGTAGTTACAGTAATAACGTGTACATAGCTCTTCGCATTTTATAAAATGCTCTTACTCTTGGGGTCCAACTCTTTTCTGCCACTTACCCCAGAGACATTAAGAGACTTTCCCATGTCAATACTACCCAAAACAATGTACATATTACCACATTATCACATTACCGGGTAGGAGAGACAGAGCCAGCATCGGGACCGAGGTGGTGTGGCTTCAGGGCCTGCATACTTCACCGTCACTGTACAGCCCCTCACGATGGTGGGCCCACTTCTCTTTTTACTCTATCACAAGACCTTCTCTCTCCATAGACAATTTATTTACAGAGTCTTAAAAAGTGAGTTACGGGAAGGAGAGGAACTCAAGGTCTTATTTCCAGTTACTGGAGAAATTTTATGAAAGAGGTAGGATTTCAAGAAATGTCACAAGCCCTTTGAAAAACTATGAATGGCATAAATTCACATTAAATTACCTTTTCTAAAACACATATGTTGCTGTTCAAATACACAGCTGTCTTAGGGAGGCTCTGATGGAGTTCTCAGGTAAAGTAACAGAGCTCTAGGTACATTTATTAAACCCACAAATCATTACCTGAACAAACACCGGGCAAGTGAGAGAACCAATATATGAAAGTCAGCCCTGCCTGATTCTTGCTCCCATTTCAGCAGGTGCCTCACCACCCATGCCGAGGAGGCGAGATCACACCTTTTATTCTCAGCCACTTCTGATTTTCTGTGCAGAGCTGACTTGTGTCAGCTTGGAGTAAATGAAGCAAATGAGTACTCTCCTGTAGCCCGAGGCCCGGAGTACCAAAGAGGGAGGCAGCCCGTTGGCATCTCAGAATCATTTAGGAGCTCATCAGATCAGAGGGCGCTCAGGCCAGCTGTGGCCATAAGAACACTGAAAATAGTGGCAGATGCTCCTCCTACCATGAGGCCAGGGCCCTGAGAGGGGCTAGCTAGCTGAGGATAAATTCCCCTCCAGGAACTGTGTTCTAAGCCCCGCTCCCAATAGGCAGAATGAGGTAACCCTGTGTGGGCTCCTCTGGGATTCACCACCAGCTCCAGTATCAACCCAGTAGCCTCACATTCAGAAACCAAGCAGTCCACGGACAGACCATCAACATGGCAGGAGAGGTACCTGGGGAGACAGCGGGTCAGACAAGAAAGGGGCACAATTTGTGCACAACCACTGGAGTCTACCCTGACCTCTTCCCTTATAGAGCTCCTACAACAGGGCAGCCTTGCCTTATACTTGGCCACAAGCCTGGCCATCTCATCTATTGCGTGTTCATGGCTCAAGGGCAGAGTTCTTCCCTCTAGCTGTCTTCTAGGACAGAACCTCCTTCAGTCTTCAGCACACAGGAGGCCCCAACACTTTCTGGATTAGGTGATGAGTCATTCAGAGCCCAGGGTGCAGCAGCTCCCTGAGCTGAATCCTTCAGATGCCCAGGGCCCCTCAATCTGTCAGAGTTGAACAGACAAGCTCCTTCCTACTTGCTTTTGGTGACAGAAGAACTAGGAGATCAAATTATCAATTAAATGAAGCAAGCCTAATGGAAAACAAAGTCTCATTTGACAGGGCCTAATTTTTCCTTTCTTTCTTGCCTTAAGTTTTTGAGAGAATGTACTTCTTTCCCTCCCCAGAAAGCTGTGCAAATTGTGTATGGACTTTCTGAGTAGAACTCAAGTCAAATGAGCTTAAGTTTTGAAAACGTTCTGACTTGAGAAAGAAGAAGCAAAGCTCATGGGAATTTGGCTCAGGGTTGGAATTTACCTGAAGGTTAATCCAGACTGATGGGCAGCTATAAAGCAGCACAATGCTTGTCCAGTTATGTGCAGATGAAGTAGGGGATCTGGCAGCTGCCAAGAGGCCCCCTTCACCCTCAATTACTTTCCATACCAGCCTGTCACAAAGCCTAAAAAAATCACACTATTAACAAATAATTGATAAGGTTCTGCATTAAAATTTATGTTTTAATTGGAGCAAATTCAAGATATCACTATAGTTAGTAAAATGGCATTGCCTCCTGTGATAAGGAAGCCATACCGGCCATGAGCATGTACCAGGGCTCTCCTGGGATTTTGAACTTTGTTGCCTAAGAGGAAGCCCTCATATGACTCACAGTCAGGGAACAGGACACAGATGCTTCTGAAGATAGCAGATTTGGGCAGGCCTGTGAAGGGAGAGACAGGGCTGGGGGATACAAATTCATCTGAGGTGCATAACAAAGAGGGGAAGATCATGGGAGGAGAGGGTAGGAGGACAAGTCAGCTGCTTCATTGTTCTGCCCTGTGCAGGGTCTGGTCATAAACACCTTTTATCTCCAAAAAGTCAGTGCCTGGAGCACCTTCAACTAATCTTTCTATTTCTCACATTTCAGAAATCACACTCAGCTCCCCTAGAGTCAATAACAAATCAGTCCTGGCTCATGTAGCGCTGTCCATGGTGCTACTAGACAAGGTTCTGAAATCTTGCAACAAGGAATCATAGACTTAAAAGAACAAACAAACAAAAACCTTCAAATGTACATGACTGTTATTATTTATACTGCACTCAGTTCCAAAGAATGATGAACTTACAAAGCTGATGAACGGGGGAAGTCGTGGCAGGTGTCCCACTCCTCAGCTGGTCCCAACTACTCTCAGGCAGCCCCCACCTACAGAGACTTCGCTAGACGTTGTTTCTTCTTTGGGGGTCAGAACAATGGTTTCCTGAGCTTCTTAAACCTTCCCACCAAGATGCTCCAGAAAGGGCAGGAAGCAAGAGGGAAAAGAGAGGCCCAGCTCAAGCCCCATCAAAAATGCAACATTTCTTTTATCTTACATTTATCTTATAGTTAGACAAAGTCTGCATCCTACTCCATAAAGCATCTGCTTTTATTCTTACATAATTCTCCCCCGACTCTGAAATTCCTGGGTACAGTGGATGCTCCAGGAAGCAGTTTTTTTGGAGCAGAGGCAGGGACCTCTCTGGGTGGCTCAGCCTTCTTTTTTGCCATCTGAGCCACATGTGGGCAGATGCTAAGCCCTGAGCCAGAGAGCTGCAGGCCCTGACTCTGTAATGGCCCGCCTGCTCTTGGGACCTCTTAGGACCTGGAGAGGGTGCCCACTTAAACACAAAGTCTTAATAGTACCGACCCTATAAGGCTGTTTGAAGGATTAAAGGAAGTAATACATATGAAATGCTCCATGCCAGGCACTCAAGAAATGTTAGCTATTAATATTAATATTTCTCTCCCCCTTGTATCTAGTTAAAAAAAGAAAAGACCATATCCTTTCCCTATTTACAGCCCTTTGGAGGCCCCTCAGGCTACAAGGCCCTCCACAATGGGCCTCCACCAAGCTCTCTGGCCTCATTTTCTGCTTCTTTCCCCCAGTCACTCATGCTTGGACTCCACCATTTAGTCTGGGATGATTTACAGTCCCCATACTTCCCTGTTCTTTCACACCTCAGGGTCTTGTATGTTCTGAGTGCTCTCCCTGGAATGCCTACCACACAGCCTCCCAATCCACCTGTGACCCCCCTCACCTGATGAGACCCAGAAGAGGCAGCACCCTGTCTGTGAGACTTCTCAGCCCCTCAAGCTTCCACGGACCTAGTGTGTGTCCCTGAGGCAGCACCCATCATGTTCTATCTCCGTTATTTGTTATTTGTTCATCTCATCTTTCAGATGTCCTGCTCATTGCGGAGTAAGACTTCAGCTCTCTATGTATTTTCTGCACATAGAAGACACTCAACAAATGTTTGATGAATAAATGTGTGTATGTGGGCATGTGGATGGGAGCATGTATAATGCTGGGATGGGGTGGTGGGTGCCATAGAAGATGAAGGATATACTTGCCCAGCACTACAGCCTGTAAACATGAACTGTCACACCCAGAGAGTAGGGATTCCATCTACACAAGTGGACTGGTCAGTCCTCAACCCAGTGCTGTGGGATAAGAAGGCCGCCAAAAAGTTTCTATATTTCGACTGCAGTGGATACAGGGTTTTTGCTTGCCTATGAGTCTAACAATACCATCTTCTCCCCACCAGCTGAGTGCACAGGTCCAGGGGAGACACACACACACACACACACACACACACACACGCCTTTCCTGACACTAGCTGTTTCCTGTCACTTCAGTTTTGCCAAAACCGTTTCTTTACTCCTGCACAGGTGTTTTGTTCAAAGGTTTATATGTTTCATTAGAGTCATTTTCATTATCTTATCCATTTCGCTTTCTGCAGGCTGCATTTTAAGTTATGATTGTTTTGCATTATTTTACCTATTTTTTTTTTTTTAGCCTTTAGATTTTAAAAAAATGGGATTCTCCTGAGGAAAGGGAGCAGCTCTAAGATTGTTCAGGACCGGGGCACAGAGGTTGCATACAGTCTGTGCCTTTGGGAATTCCCAAATTAATGGTAAAGACAGGAAACAAACCCTGAAAAAGAAGACATACCAATTCTTAAAAGGCACAGAAAAACGGGGCCCACATAGTCTCAAGCACCTCAATACCCAGGTTGCAGGGGGATGAGTGAAGGAGGAGGTTAGACAGGCAGGGCAGAGTCAGGGAAGTAGTTTCTCAAATGGTCATGACCACCTCTCAGATTGTCTAGGCTATAATTCTCAAAGTACTCGCACGTCCTTCCTGGGTTTTCCACACAGCATGGACAATCACTAGGCAAGATTATGAGGCTGGGCTGCTTGCTCACCCAAGAGCCTTCCCTACCCTCCCCCCAGGCATCACCATTTATGCTGAATTACATGATTCAGCACTTCCTAAAGGAAGCTGCAGCCACTTTCTGATACAGGACCAAAGCAAGGAAAGAAAGGAGTAGGCATAGCCAAGAGGTGATCAGATCTTTTCTTTCCAGCCTCCCCATGCCCTAACATCTGGGTTTCTACCAGAGAATTTAAGGTGGGAAGGAGGGAAAGAGGAAGGGTGGTCACTGGGCAGCCAGCAGGCACAGCAACAAGCATCTGTGCTCAAGATGTTGGTGGAAAGTGGTCTCAGCTAAGTGGTTCAGTCACAGAGAGAGCAACGATGAGGGGAGACAGCCAAAGGGAAGAGACCAAGGGAAAGAAAGAAAGTCATCTGTTGCGTAATGAGAAGGTGGGCTTCTCATTATGCATTAAGGTATGCTTAATGAATGTTTTGATTGTTTTTCTTCAGTAACAAAAGACTACATGCTTCTCTGCTATCTTACCTCTTGACATTTAGAATTACGGACATTAGTCCTTCACTCAAGTAGTATTAGGTCAGTTAATATTTATACTCCTCTACTCAGGGTGGAGACCTCTGACCTCTTCCCTCTTCTATAGGTATTTTCTCTCCAGGTCATCTCATACTCATATCTCATCCAGTACTGTGGCTTTATATTAGATAGGTAGATAGGTAGATAGGTAGGTAGGTAGGTAGATAGATAGCTCTCAAATTTATATAGCCAGTCCCTTTGATCTCTAATTCTGAATTCCTGATTCCACACCTCCATCCCTCACACTCCATCCTCTAAAAGTTTTCATCAACTTAGTCACAACTCCATCCTTCCATTTAATCAGGCCAAAGGCCTTGCAATTGTCTACCGCTCTCTCTCATACTCCCACAGGAAAGTCTGTTGTAGCATCCAACCACTTTTCCTCACACCTCTGCTGCTACCATGCTGCACCAAGTCACCATTATTTCTTGTCTGAATTATTACAGTGTTTTCCTAACTGATCTCCCTGCTTCCACCCTTGTCCTACTCTGTTCTCAAAATAGCTACCAGATTGATGTTTTCAAAATCTAAGTCAAAGCATATGACTCTCCTACTCAAAATCCTCCAACAGTTCCATCTGCCCTAGAGTGAGAGTCAATGTCCACATATCGTCCTACAGGGGTGAGTCTCCCACCTCCACCTCTCTGATTTCATCTCCAAACACTCTTCTCCCACCTATTCCATCCAACAATATTGGTCTCTTTGCTTCCTCTTGGACACCCCAGGGCCTATGCACTTGCTGTTTCTTCTGTGTGGACCCTCTTCCCCAGATATCTACACAGCCTGCTCCCTCATATAATTTGAGTCTTTCCTCAAATGTTTCCTAATCTGTGTGAAGGCTTCTCTGACCACCCTATATCAAGTGATTCATGAAGGCACCAGTTTTGTTCACTGATATATCCCTGATACATAACACAACCTGACATATTAAAGACACTCATTACATGCTTTTGAAGGATGAGCAAATCTAGCTAAGTTGGTCATATGATCCAAGTTGGGACATTTGAGCTTTCTCTCCTGGGTCTGTGAATCCTGAGGAATGGGAGGAAGGAAACACCAACTGTAGTGTATCCATCCCAGCAGTGGTGCCCTAACTGTCTTGGCCTGGATACCTGGCCTGTCCTGGATCCACTTTTTCTCAGCCTGATTCTTCATCTATACCTTCAATTCTGTGAGCCACTCTACCTCTTTCCAATAAATTCTCTTTCTTTTTCAAATTAGCCAGTGTCATTTTCTGTTGTGTGAAAACTTAACAACTTTAATTGACGGGCCATCTCATTTCCTGATTCTTGTTCTCTCCTCTTCTGGGTTCCCCAGCCACTCAGCAGAAGTGTTACACATTCCATGAGAGTTCAAGTCAGACTAGTTTAGTTGTCTTGCTATTGACATTCTAAGAACTCCTCTCCCCTAAAATGTCACTATTGTACTAAAAATAATACTGACAGGCTCACATATTCATCTATAGCTCTAAAATGTAGGTTAACTCCTCATTTAACTGAAAAGAAAATGGAAGCCCAAGAACTGAAGTGGCAGATTGTGTGAAAAGAGTCCAGAGTTTAGAGCTTGGTTGCTAAAGAAAGAACACAGAATTGAGAGGGAGAGTGGCCAACTGTGTGCTCAAAAATGCTCATTCTCAGTCCTGGCAAGTGCTAGAACAGTAGAGTCAGTCATCTTCCTGCACAGTGTCTAGGACTGATCCCTTTCCCCTAGAGCATAGTTGCTGGAATACGACAGCCCCCGCAAGCAATAGCTTGAGGCCCCCACTAGACTGTATGGTTTGCTTTCTTGCCTTTGCAAGGCCATGTCTGGCCATGGAAAATCCTCAGAGATGATGCCCACCTGGCAGGACCCAAACCACCATGAGCTTTGTCTGTTGGGCTGATCCTGCACAATTTCTCTGACATCACCAGGCTTGTTTTCATTGGAAGGAGAGCGGCAGGGGTCAGAGAGAAAGACATGCTGGTAAAAGCTCTTTAACAGTCTAGCATGAGTGCCCACTGATAGTAATTCTCAACTCTAACTGAAATCAGCCATAGGGCCTTAGCCAAAATGAATTTTCGGTCTAAGATTTCTGGAAGTTCAGAAGTCATCTTAATTGAATGACAAACAGTTGATCAGCACCCTGGACAGTGTCCTCCATGAGCCCAAAGAGGATGGACCCCTGCAACCAGCTCCAGGAGGCCAGGTCCTACACTCTGCAGGTGGAAGAGCCCAGCTGTTCCATCTTAGTGCCTGTCCTCAAGATCACCCCAGAATACCAGGAGGAAAAACAAACACATGAACACAAACAAACAAAAAATCTGCAGCAACTCCGTAGAGTAAATATCAGGCTGCTGGAGGGATAAGAGCTAAATAAAGATAGTAAAGCTTTCTGGAAAAGAGAGGCCTACC
The DNA here is from genome assembly GCF_009873245.2 of Balaenoptera musculus. NCBI lineage: Eukaryota > Metazoa > Chordata > Mammalia > Artiodactyla > Balaenopteridae > Balaenoptera > Balaenoptera musculus. Next base: position 146,416,053 of record NC_045785.1, on the reverse strand, counting down.
CAGGGCTTTGAAGGAAGGGAGGAGCTTGGTGTGATAGAGGGAAGGGTACACAAGGCAGGAGGGCACAGACAGATAAAGACGAACCAGACAATCAAGTCCGACACACTGATTTCCGTCAATACATTTGAAGTGTTGCCCCATCACACCAGGAAATACCATCTCTGAAGAGAATGCCCAACCCTGTTTTCTTCAAATTATATTCAGATATATTCTTCAAATAGTCTCAAAATCAACTCTCTGATAAAGCTCTTTTCATTCCCTCCTATCTTTTTCTAAAAATGGACTTTTACCTTCTAACAATGGTGACTATATTTAGACCTGATGAAATATTAGCCATGCTATGAGACCTCTCACTTTTAGTGCTGCTGTTCCTCTCCTGTTTACTCAGCTCTATTGTTTCTGGGTGCATTTTTCCTTCCTTTACTCCTAGATCCTCAGTCCTACACTCTGCCAGAACTGTTCTCTTCTGGAAGCCTTTTAGAATTTTACTTACAGGCTGCCAATGTCTTATTTCCTTTGCCCTTTGTTATTTACCTGTTGGGATTTAATTAGGCGAATTAGAAATAGCCATCTCCCTTTCTCCCTACTTTGAGAAAAAGTCTCTGATTAAATTTTATGATTAAAAAATATTTTTCTTTATTCAAGAGCCTTTTGAGGAACCAAACTCAGGCTAGTGAGAGCCAAAACACACTTAGCAAGTCTCTTTCATATGGTAATGACAGGGGGTGAGGAGGAAGGGAGAGAGGGATGAAGAGCATTTCTCAACAATGGACAAGAGGGAGGAATCCTAGATCATCAGGCAGAGCCAGTTCCAGAGGCCAAGACTGGGAAAGGTAAGCTGTCTCAAAACCAGAATTGAAGCAATGCCTTCAATCACTCCTAATCAGAGTGATCAAGGTGTCTGCTTTCTCCCCATAAAATCAAGTCTCTAAAGAGACTAAATAACTTCCACCTAAAGGGACATGTGCTCATTTAAATTGGCCCACTGTGGGCTTTGATCACCTGTCACTGGGGCCCTTCAAATGGCTGGGGGGTGTGCTGTTCAGCGTGAGCAGGAGGGCTTTCTGAATCATCACCACATGACTCACGATCATGAAGACGTAGAAAATAATAGAATCTTGCCAAACTTCCTCTTCACTTTGGCTTCTGTAAACATAGAGCCTACCAACAATGGGATGGATGAATTCATATTACTAAACCAAAACACACTGGTAAATAAAAATGCTCCGAATAAATGATGCAAGAAAATCCCCAAAGGCAAAAAGAGTGCAGAGGGACCAGGCCAGATTCCTCCTTAGCAGTCTTGTTCCTCAGGACTTCTTGTACAGACGTGGGAGGAGGAAGGAGGAAGGACAGGGAAAACACAGCAGCTGTAAAAGATGAGACCAGGCAGAAGTGAAGACTCAGGCCATCTTCCTTCCTGGGGCTTCAAGCCCTGGGCCTTGACACTAAGCTGCACCTGAGCAATTGTTCTACCCAAGCCCTGCTGCTGGGAAGCAGGCATGAGGAGGATGGAGGTACAAGTGCCGAATGCAAGGCCCTCACAGAGAGCCCTAGCCTACAGAGTGTGCATCCCAAACTTGTAAGCAGATAGGTTGGGGGTCCCCAGAGAAAGAGAACCAGGAATCATTTTCTTTACATAAGAGAACCCATTTTGGCCTAAGCCATTTTGTGATCTAAGCTTGGCCACAATGCTTGCTCTTGAACAGGTCTCAGTAATTAATGATCCTAAAAGAACAAAGGAGCAGTGGTTAAGAATCCACCTGCCAATGCAGGGGACATGGGTTTGAGCCCTGGTCCGGGAAGATCCCCCATGCCACGGAGCAACTAAACCCGTGTGCTCTACTATTGAGCCTGCGCTCTAGAGCCCGCGAGCCACAACTGCTGAGCCCACGTGCCACAACTACTGAAGCCTGTGTGCCTAGAGTCCATGCTCCGCAACAAGAGAAGCCACCGCAATGAGAAGCCTGCCACCACAACGAAGAGTAGCCCCCGCTCGCCGCAACTAGAGAAAGCCCGCACGCAGCAACAAAGACCCAATGCAGCCAAATATAAATAAATAAAATAAATAAATAAATAAGTAAATAGAACAAAGAAATGCAGGAACAGAGGAAAGGCAGTCAAACAATAGTGCAGTGATAAAGCAGAGTCCTAATCCCTCCTCAAGGGATGTATATAATAATATATCTTTGAGTTCTACAGGAAGTAAGGCTCCCACCCAGGTGGAAGATGGAATGATGATGTTGACCCGCCTGACTTCAATCAACTAAAGCTTGGACTCTGTGGACCTTGGCCCCAATTCTATGCTGAGTTCTCCTCTGCTTAAGCCCCTTCATGAATATGCATGTACCCGTAGCCTAAAACTTCCCCAATTTTGCTGTTTGGGAAGACACTGCTTTGGGAATGATCCTCAGTGCTCTCCTTACTTGCTGCAAATAATAATAAATCCTTCCTTCTCCTATCTTTGGCTTGGTTGTGTCTTTTGGCTCGACACCCAAGAGGTGAACCTGAAACAGTAGGGAAGGGGGCAGGGCACAACCTTTAAAAGAATGACAGCCATTGGGGATATGACACAAACTGGTTAGAACCAACTAGGTCCAAGATGGCAGAAGACTCGACTTCCAGTAAAACTTGAGCCTCATTATATGCTCACTGAAATACGTTAGCATGCTAAATGACACACCCTCAGGCACCATGACAGTTCCGAGGTCAACGATAAAAGGCCCAAAAGTGGGCGGGGCCCAGTTCCTGGAAATCCCCACCCTTTACCCCAAATAGTTGGAATAATCCTTCTACTCATTAGCCTATGAAATTACCCAGCCCATAAAAAGTAACCACCCCATATTTCGGGGCTGCTCTCACTTTCCAAGACGACCCCATGCCCTGGGGCTGCTCTCGCCTTTTGAGACAGACTGCATTCTTTCTATGGAATGTGTCTCTCTCTAATAAATCTACTTCTTGCCTATCACTTTGCCTCCCACTGAATTCCTTCTGTGCTGAGACGTAAAGAACCTGAGCCTTAGTAAGTCCTGACACCAGGTGAATGATTCTAATTAGAAGACCATGGGCTCAAGTCCCAATCTGGGTTTCGGCGGGGTTTGAGTCCCAACCTGAGGTGTGTGGTTTCAAGCCCAGCTTTCAGGCAACTAATTGAGTGTACAGCCAATATTCTGTGTGCCAGAGACCAGCCTTAGGTACCAAGTGGCAAGAGTCAACATCCCGCCAATCTGAAAGGACAGCCAGCCCGGGCACTTGGGGACCCCTGCAGTGATGGTCTGCATTAATTCACTTGACATCAATGTGGAAGTGTTCTAAAGAACTGCATTAAAAAAACCTGTTGGAGGTGGGCAAAAGAGCATAGCTGGATTAAAAGTAGTAGTCCTGGCAGGCAAGATTTGGCTTAATTTGCCTGAGGTAAATTGATTACTGATAGCTCTCTCATAACTCCTGGAAGGAAGACAACTGGGTGAGCTGCCAGGGCTGAGTCAGGAAGTCACCTGCTGGAGCCCAGGGCAAGAGGGCATGACGCTGCACAGACGCAGGCCTTCTCAGAAGCACCAAGTTAGGGCACAGAAAGGCCGAGAGAACAAAAACAACGAAGAAAATGACAATGGATCAAATCTAGTCACCATGAATTCTGAAGGAATTATTCTATTTCTGGGAATTTAGCTGGAACAAATCTTATTTTATTCTGAGAATTTGGCTGGAGTAAGTCTTAGCAAAAGGGGACCATTGGTTCAAGGAGACCTTTGGCCAAAGAGAGTTGTCATAAAAGGATTCCCTTCACTCAACCAGAAGTCCTTATGCTAGTACCTATGGCTTTTCTCTCTAAGTCCCCACCTGAACCAGCTGGAGTCCAACAGAGGTAAAGTGGGATTCCTGATTTGAGAGTCCCATACCCTCCATTTCCTGTGGGCTCAACACCCAGACCCCTGCATCACTTGTATTTTTCCTGGGCACACAGCAATGCTTGTGGGATTGGGCTGAATTACAGAGGGAGCACTGTGGTTCAGGTCTTAGTCTGCTTCTGCTGCCTCAGGCACTTTCCCAATAAAGGACAGTAAATAAAGGCCCTGGCTAGGTCCCTAATGTCCCACCCTCCCAGCTCTCACCTGTGGATGAGGTCCCAGAGAAGCTGCCTGGAGGGTAATCATACCTGGAGCAGGTTTAATGAGTTGCGGGAGCCTAATGCAGAGGAAGAGGAGGAATAATGTACCTGAGAGATTCAAGTTATAGAAACAGATCAGTGCAGCTCAGTTCATGGTGTGTCTGTGTCTGTGTGTGTCTGTGTCTGTGTGTATCTGATTGTCTGTGTTTTCAGGGGTGGAGGATACTACAAAAATACTTCAAAGCATTGTCAATGGCATTATTTATAGGTCCAGAAAATGTATTGCAGCAGGAAGGAAATAAGAAAGAAGATAGAGATTAAAGCACTGAGAAGAAATTAAGAGTCAAGGAAGGGAGCCATTTGTAAATGTTTCATGTGATAAAGAGGTTACTTCACAAAAGCTGGGGGAGAAATGTGAACTTCTGACCAAAGCAAGAGGCATGGAGGGTAGAGGAAAGAGATGAGAGCCTGGGGTTGGAGGCCTGCCCACCAGACAGCCCCTGCCATTTCCCGTAGGTGGCAGGGAAGGCGCTGTGTAATTGGTTTCCCACCAGTTGTTCGGAGGCTGCTAATTAAGCAATAAAAGTCAATCAGAGTGCCCTGGGAGAGGCTCTTGGGAGAAATGGTGGGAATACAGGCAAGATCAGCTTTCCAAGGAGGGCCAGGCCGCCTCATGGAAAGGCTTTGGGGTCAGATCTTTAGATAGCTCTCCCACTGGGGTAGAAAGAAATACTCCCAGGCACCGTCTCTACCTGGGTGGTCCTGGGGGAGAGAGACTGGGACTGTTCACTGGCTTGAGTAGGCCTGACAGCCTGGGGGTGCTGGTTACAACCAGAGTAGTGGAACTGAGAACCCTCAAGGCCTCCCAGGAAGCCAGGCTGCCGGCACGGGAGTGAGGAATCGGGAAGTCCAGCACAAGCACCTGTTTTTAGGTATGAGGACTGGGGCTAATATAGCCTCTGGCCTGCCCATCAAGAGAGATCATTAAACAATTGAGCTTAAATAATCGAGAGCAGTTGTGAGTCTGCTGGTGACCAACCCAAACCTCAGAAAAGCAGAATCAGGCTCAGAGTTGGAAGTGGCCCTACTTATTCACCCCTAAAAGCTCGAATGCCTGCTATGTGCCAGGGCTGTGAGCAGAGCTGCCCCAGGACGACCCTGGGATCTCACCCTGCATTGTTTGGGCCGTGAGCCAGCTGGGACTGGGAGCTTCCCCTTCTCCCTGTGGGCAGGGTGGCACCCAAGCGGCGCTTCCCAGGGGTGGGGGATTTCCATTCTGTTGGAGTGGGGTCTACAGCTTCTCCTGGGCCCCAGAGCTCTCCGGATGCCAGGCAGCTAGCTTCCTAGCTAGTCTGTACAGGAGTACAGACTACTCCTGTAATCCGCTGGCTCCCCAGCTCCAGCCTGCCTGTGCCAAGGCCCTTCTAGGCCCTTCATGCCGGCCTGCTCTTTCCCTTACTGTCTGAGAGGGAAGATGCGCAAGCGGTGGGGTCCCTCCGCTGGAATGCAGACCCGGAATGGGCCCCGGCACCTCTCTCTGAGATGTCTCTCTTCGCTTACTGACCTTCAGCCCAAGTAAGGCTGTTCCTTAACCCATGCCGTGTGACACTGTAGAATTGGTCCCAAACCCTAATGCAATGGTTCTCAAGATTTAGAGTCATTAGGATCACTACAGGAATGGACAAAATACAGGTTTCTGGATCCAGCTCCAGAGATCCTAAGTCAATAGATCTAGGGTAGGGCCAAGAATTTGCCTTTCCAACCAGGGACCACACCTTGGGAACCACTGCCTAATGCCTGAGAGGTAAAGATCAGAGAGACCCAGCCTGCAACACACAGGTACCATTAATTACTGGGGATACAGCAGGGGAAAAAACTCTGAGAAGCAAATATCAAACAAAGATTGTATGTTTAAAATTATAAATTGTTTAAGGCTACAAAGGAGAAAAAGGGTGCTGTGAGTAAAAGCCAACAGGAGGACTAACTTGCATTGGGAGCACGAGGGTCAGGGGAGGTCTCTGGGAGGAGATGCTTTATGGGTGCGTTGTATCCCCTCCATTTTCTGGGGAAACCAGGATTTAAATATTCTCCATTTTTTTAAAATATGGAAATTCTGGTATTGGCATATCCGAACTTTATTTCCAGATATCCATTTGCTCCTGAAAGCAGCTGAAAAGACCTTTGCTATGTAGGCCAGTTGAGAAACTACGGTCACCAGACTTAAACGCCATCTATCCGGGATAATGTGATGCGAGGCGGAATTCATGCTAGAGCATGCCTTGGCTTTGCTCCCGGGCAGAGCTGGTTTCACTCTGTCAAGGGGCCACAGCTGCAAGGGCACCAGGTCCTGGGACAATGCATCGTGTGTAAGATACAGGAGGCTAATAGGACCCAACAAGCCATGTTCCTGAGTCCAGCTGGACTCTGTGGGGATGGAGGGGAAGGGTGGGAATTTGGGTTCTCTTATCGCATGATTTCCACTCCTTAATGCCCAACCTTGACCATCAGAAACAAAACAAAAACACACATACACACACCACATTCAATGTGTCTCACAGACAGCCACTTTTAAAAGATCAGAAGGAGAAAGAAATCCTCGGTTAACAGAGGAGTTATTGAGCAACTATTATGTATAGAAGTACATATAATCCCCCAAACGTAATCCTCACCCTTGAAATCCTTAGATTTGTTTTAGAGATGGCGCGGTGCCTAGCACAGGGCAGCACATTAGGAAGAAACTCAGTACTGGAGAATGGTAATAAAAACAACCAACAACAACAAAAATGTTATGGTATTGTGTAAATTATATAACCATAATCATAACTCTGCCAAAATACGTTGCTCCCGTAGGAGGGGATCTTCCCAGGCCAAGATCAACAAACACAGGCCCTTCCAGGGGAGACCCAAACCCTTGTACCAAAGACCCTCCTGGCCCACTCCAAGCGGGCATCCACTCTGAGGTGCTTTTCTAACTGGAAGGCTGGATCTGGCTTTGTGGAGACCTGTCCCCTTCCCTGACTGGGCTGTCTGACCCCCCATGGCTCCCGGCACCCAGAGGCCTCCCTGCACTAGACCCCTTGAGCCAGGCCTGCCCCTCCTCAGCTTTCTTTAAAGTCTCAGGCCTGAAACCCTTACCCTGTTCTGCCTGTTCCTACTGTCCCTGGCTTCAGCCTTCTATCATTTCCTGTTGACAGCCTCTCCTCCCCCTACATTTGCTCTGCTTTGGCCTCCTTGCTCTGCCCGAGACTGAATTCCAGTCTCCCGTCCCACTCAGATGTGGTCAGGGCTCCCACCAGGTTCACTTCGCCCCTCAAGAAGAACCCAAATAGGACAGGCCTCCAGTACACCTGGCTGGGCAAGAAAGTTACCCACGGCAACCTCAGAGCCCAGGCAGGCACGCCGCCCGTACGCAGACAGACAGACGGGCTGTAGGGCACCAGGGAAGGCTTTTGGGAGTGTTTTCAACTGGGCTTTTAAATAAGAAGGGATGATACTGGATGGGCAGGTTTTCGCTAGGGCGAGAGAGGATACCTAGTAGAGGGGGATTGAACAGCAGAGAAAGGACAGCATGGGCAGTACTCAGAGAGCCCCAGCGAGAAACAGCTCAGTACTATGCTCAGAACCTCAGCGTCAGGGGGAGAAGGGGCCTTCACCGCCATCTCTCCGGCAGGCCCTCACCTCCCACCCTGACTGTGGCCGCAGGGAGACCGCCTGTTTTCACCATCTGAGCCCTGGGTGATGGCAACCGATGACAACTGTTTCCACACAGAAGCACTCCCTCTCCACCCAGGGATCAGCGTTCTGGGGCCTCTCAACGTCCTCGGCCACTTGGGGAAGAACAGTGGACTCCAGGGTACAGGCCTGGGAAGATATGGATGCCTCATCCTCTCCGCTCTGCATGTGTCAACCAGAGCTGCCCACAGCCCTGCCACTCAAGTGTGCTCCTCGGAGTGTCCACAAGGAGCAGCGCCAACGTCAGCCGGCACTCGTCAGAAACGCAGTTCTGACCCCTCCCCAGACCTGCTGAATTAGAATCTGCATCTTAGCAAGACTGAAGCCGACTTGTGTGCGCATTAAAGATCGAGAGGCGCCAGTTTACAGCACTAACCTGGGGAGGAAGCAGCTCCCCTCGGCCACCTCTGTCAGTGCAGAGTTCTCAGGGCCCTTGTTGGAGGTGGGGGGAATCCAAGGTTGCCCACCATCCCCGTGCAGGCACACGCGGGCGGGTGGCCCAGTGGAGAGGACGTGGGATTTGGAGTTGGAGGATCTGAGTTCAAGCTCTGTTTTGCCACGTACTCCCACATTTCACTTGTTTGAGCCTCAGGTTTTGCATGGAGAAATAAGAGCATCAACCTCACCAAGTTATTGCAAGGATCAGACGAGATAAAATATGTGAAAGTAAAGTGGGTGCAGACGTTAACATGGTGTGTGCACCGCACGCAGAGACATGCACACGTGATAGATTTGGAAGCAGAAGGTCACCCAGCCCATTGCTTCAACAGATTCAGCTACATGGAAGACATCCAAGGGCAGCAACAAGTAGGTCCTGACAAGTTCATCTGGGGCACAGAGGTAAAAATGAGACATAGCTTTGGGTCTGGTGGAAACTGAGCCAGGGACAGGGCTCAGGAATTGAACCTCTCCTCCTAAATCTTCAGTTTTGGAAGCCACGTCATGGGAAAGGAATCATGGTCTTCGAATTGTACTTTAAAATCTCTTAAGCTGTAGGTGGCAGCTTTTTTTGTCCTATTCACAGCCAGGCCAGGATGGGATTATGGGGAATCAAAGGATAAAGATAGGAATTACCAGTCAAGCAGAGACAGGTGATAGGGGATGTGATCTCAGAGGCCTCCTGCCAATGCTGCCTTGCTTAGGACATTAGTATCTAGGCTCTCCAGAGCAGACAGGGTGGGCAGGTAGCCTTAGGATCCGAGTTTGGTAAGGCTGATAAAAACATTAGAGTTCGCTCAACTTTCTCATTTTACAATGAACAAAACTGAGGTTCAGAGCTTGCCCAAATGGTAAACTTGTGGTAGAACCCAGGTCCCGACAGCTAGGCCAGGCCACCAGGTACTTTCCCCAAGAGGTCCTGCTCCATTCAATCATTTAGGAGCCCCCAGAGGACGAATGATGGGGGGTGGGGGTGGGTGATAAGCTGGCAGGAAGGAGTTTCCTGGGGAGACCTTCATGGAGGAGGCATCTTTGAGTTGCGGCTCCAGAGAGGGGAGGGTTCTGACTGGGATCCAGTCCTCCCAGGACCTCTTTGATGTGATAAAGGCAAGGAACTGGGAGGGGGAGGAGAAGGGAGCGGTCGCCTGGGAGGGGCAGCTACTTGGATCAGGTGAGTCTGGGTTGAGGTGGAACAGAAAAGACGGCAGGCCTATGAGGAGGCCGCTGGGCTGGGGGGAAGTTCACGGTCACATGTATGAGACCACACTGGGGGACGCCTTGGGGAGGCTGTGCAGGACCAGGGCCAGAAAGACTCCCACCTGCCGGTAAGGAAAGCGGTTTTAGCGGCTATATGACAAATGTCTAGAGAGATGGAGGCTGACTTACAATTCAATTCACAGAGATTTTCAGCAAGAGTCAGGAGAAGGTGAGCGTGGAGTAGGGTGATCAGTTTGCCTGGGACTGAGGAGTTTCTGAGGATGTGGAGCTTTAAATGCTGAAACCAGGATAGCCCCAGGCAAATTGAGATGACTTGTCACCCTGGGGGGAGCAGCCGGCCTGGCCTCAGGGCGCCTGCTGGAGACAGGTGGACAAGAAAGCTGGCTGAGAACATGGGGCCCCACCTGCGAACTTTAAACTTGAACCACAAAGGCAGGGTGAGTGGCAATTTAGTTGTGACTCTAGTAGCCTAAACTATTGTCTAATGAGTGCCAGGCCCTGGAGGAAGAAATGCAAGGGATAAAAATACAAGGTCCCCGGGCTTCCCTGGTGGCGCAGTGGTTGAGAGTCTGCCTGCTGATGCAGGGGACACGGGTTCGAGCCCTGGTCTGGGAAGATCCCACATGCCGCGGAGCAACTAAGCCCGTGAGCCACAATTACTGAGCCTGCGCGTCTGGAGCCTGTGCTCCGCAACAAGAGAGGCCGTGACAGTGAGAGGCCTGCGCACCGCGATGAAGAGTGGCCCCCACTTGCCACAGCTGGAGAAAGCCCTCGCACAGAAACGAAGACCCAACACAGCCAAAAATAAATAAATAATAATAAAAAAAAAATACAAGGCCCCCAAATCCAGAGGAAAAATTAAATATGCGCTTAATCCTACATGAAACCGTGAGTGATAGCTCCTCTAAAGGACAAACAAAATAGCAGAGGAGAGAGAGATGCTAGCCGGATGCAGACTGAGGGAAGAAGTGGGAAGAAGAATCTGAGCTGGGGTTTGAAGACTGGATTGGTTTGAAGGGAGGTGGTGAGGAAGGGTGAAGGACATCCTGAGGGAGAGGACACATGCAGAAGTTAAGTACACAGCATGTTCTGTAACTTGTGGGGCTGGGCATCGGACAACAGCATGAAGATGCAATGTGCATGGCAGCTGGCATATGAGCTTATATGAGATCCCTGGGCCTGGACTTTATTTTGAGACTGGAGAAATCCATCAAAGATTTTCAGAACAAGAAAACGACAGAGATCCGAGCTAGACAATCAACAAAGGGTTGTTCTTAACCATTTGCAGGGAAGGGGAGTCCGTAACCCGCTTAGGTATTACTTACTGCATCTCATAACCTTTACCGGCGGGAAGTTCTCTCTAATGTCTAACACAAAGCTCTTTTCTGTGACTCTGATGCTTCCTGTGCTTTGTGAATCTCTATGTCAAACCGAGAGTTCCACAGGGTTCAAAGGAGACACTACTCAAGAGAACGCAAGGGAAAATGATATTTTACTCTGGGACTTGAAGGTTTAACCAAATACTGGGACTTTATTCCAAGAACCATCCAGGAGAAGAAACACAACTTACACAAGACGATTCCTTATGAGAAAAAAAAATTCCTGTGCCGGAAATGTACTCAAGGGAGAGAAGAAGGGAGACGAGGAAAGGGGCGGAGAGGAGAAGGAAGGAAGAAGGGAAGGATGAGGAGGCAAAAGAGTAGAAAGAGGAAGAAGAGAAGGCAGATGAGGAAGAGGAAAGGGAGGCATACTGAGTTAAACTACACCCTTCCCCACCAAAGATATCCAAGTCCTAGATCCCAGTACCAGTGAATGTGACTTTATTTGGAAAGAGGGTCTCAGCAGATGTAATTAACTTAAGGATCTCGAGATGTGATCATCCTGGATTTAGGGTGGGCCCCGAATCCAATGACTGGTGTATTTATAAGTGAAAGGAGAGGGAGGTTTGATGCACAGAGGCAAAGGGCAAAGGCCATACAGAGGCAGAGATGGACGTTATGCCTCCACAAGCCAAGGGACGCCAGGAGCCACCAGAAGCTGGAAGAAGCAAGGAGGGATTGTCCCCCAGAGCCTTCAGAGGGCACTCAGCCCTGCTGACACCATTTCTGACCTCTGGGCTCCAGAAGTTGTGAGAGAATAAATTCTTGTTGTTTTAAGCCACACAGTGTGTGGTCATCTGTTACAGCAGCTGCTGCAGGAAACTAATGCACTTGGGGATCCCCTGTGTGAGTGCGTGTTGGGAGACGGTGGAGAGATACCAGTGTACTAACCTAGAGAAGCTTCTGGTCTGATGGCTTTCTTTACCCTGGGAAGCTCCAACTGATGAAGGAAATCTGAGACTGCTAGGCCATACAGGACATAGTCGTAAATAATAGTAGAGACATGCAGATAACGTGGAAACAAAGTCAACTACAATTGAAACTTGGAGTCCAAATGCCACTGACAGCCTAAGAAAGCCTGAGGCCTGGCTCCTCCGCGGGGCTGTCCTTGGCCTCAGTGACAGGAAGCGGCAACACGTGCCCTGGACATTTGTTGTCAGGCTCAGGCCAGGGCCTCGGACGCACGCTTCCCACTGTTTCTATGGAGGAGCAGCTTTTGTTTCCTGAACCAAAGCCTCAGGATCATAAATAACCCATAGTAAACCCACTGGGGGGTTGTAGGCATGAATTATTTGTAAACGCCATGAAAGGCCTCTAGAAGGTCCTGCACCCAGAGTGCATTACATGCACGGTTCCTATTCTCCCCAGGCCCTTCCCCAGCCCTATAATCAGCCTATTGTACTTAGAAGGATTTGGGGCTCAAGCAAGTAGCCCCAAATGGGGACATTTACCCTCCAGAAAGTACACATGTAGATGAATAACAACGGATCACCACATGGCACATGACAGGGTTTCTGAGCTTACAGATGTCAGGTGAATCTTTACCTCTAATGCAAAGGAAGAAGAAAATACTTCCCTAGCCAAGCAAAGCGGACCCGACAACACCAGCTGGTGAAGGAACAAGATGCTTGGGGTGATTGGATCCAGGGAATGGTTGGTGGATTATCCAGCTCTCTTCTCCCTGGCTGCTTCCTTTAGGACTAGTATTTGACAGGAGGAAATGCTGCGTGTGTGTACGTGAGCACACACACACACACACACACACACACACACACACACACACACACACACACACACACACACGGCAACAGCAACACTGCTGGCAGACAGCCGGGTCCATGGGGAAGCCTGCAAACCTCTAGCCGTGGATGTGAGAAGGGTTCACATGCCCACGTGCAAACGGTGCCTGGCTCTGCAGAAGGAGACAGCAGCCAAAGCCCACACGGTGACAGAGGGGCAGCTGCTATGCTCTGGCCGCCTCTGTGCGCCCTGAGCACATGAGCGGTCACCAGCAGTGCGGAGGGGGAGAAGAAGCACAGAGCACCGCGGGTGCTGCCCCTGCACGTGGCACGGGACGCAGCTGCGCTGTCAGGTGAGTTGGGCTGGGGGACGTGGAGAAACACTGCTTGAAGTGACTGATTATAGACTCCAAGCAGTTTTGTCACTGGGACCGTAATTAGGAGCACCAGCCAACAAGCCTTGCGCCCAAAGCATCCCTGTTCAGGTTCTAACCTGAGAGGAACGTCAGAGTGGAATTAGGAGGTGCTGAAACGCAAAGCCCAGGATGAAAAGCCTGGCAGCCTCTCAGCTGCCTTGACATGCAGTGACACAAACAGTGAAACAAAGCCGCTCTGCTGCTGGATTCATCTGGCCTTGAGGCAGAAGGGTTGAGAAAATTGAATTTGGAACGCCGGCTCTGCCCTGGGTTTTTCTTCCAGCCCAGCTCACAGTTCAGGGTTAGCAAAGGCATCTGCCTCCCTGTGCGAAATTTCAGCTGTGCACAGCAAGGCCCAGGTTCCCCTCTTCAATAAATAATGCCTGCCAAATCCGCTCATCCCCTGCAACTCTCCAGTCACAGGTATCCTTTGCCTTTATTTTTCTCTCCCCTTTCTTTACCTTAGCCCAATTCTTTCCCCACACCTTCACTGTCCTAGAGTAAAAGAAAGCGGCTTCCACTCAGAGCAAGTTTTCTGAGTCCTCCCCAGAGCCAAGTGAAAACCAGAGAGGATGTCAGAGAAAGCAGCACCCTTCACACCCCACCCCCACCCCGAGCCTTACATAATCACTTCATCATCTCTTTTATGAAATCGAGTTCAAATTCCTATGGCGAAATTCCTCCAAGTGCTTGAGAATGGGACTTCAGGGAAGGAAATGTCACCAGTTTACTGCATGGCCTGCTGCTAGCTAGAGCCCTGAGTAGTGTACTTTGTCAGGATTTTCAGTATTGTTTTAATTGAGATACAATTGACAAGTACCATTCTATTAGTTTCAGGTGTACAGCATAATGATTCAATATTTGTATATATTGTGAAATGATCATCACAAGTCCAATTAACATCGGTCACCAAGGATTTTAAGTGATCTATGCCAATTCCTAACTCTGCAGGTGTCCTCTTCGTTTTCCATGTCATTCTCCCACCCGCTGCCATCTGCCATAGGATTTGTCCCAGGCCTGGGGAAGTCCTCTCCCTGTTTCAGTTACTGGGACCAGCTTCTCTTCTCCATGCATCCAGTTGGTTACAGAGGTCCAACACGGTTAGATGCATTATCACACCTCACCAACAGGAGGCACCAAATGTATGACGTGCTCCAGCTGGAGGAGTGCAGGATTTTCCCTGCGATAATACAAACAAGTACCCTCTTTTAAAAATTCGTACTCTGTGAACCAGAAGCTATTTCATGTCTGGTTTAAGCACTTGCGAGGAGTGTGCTGGGAAATGCAGCAGAACGCAGGAGCTGTCTGCAAATTGATCTCCGAGGAAAAAGGCACCATCCTCGCATGCTGCCTGTAGCAAGGGGCTTCTTAAAAATTAAATCTGTTCTGGAAAATACGCAGGCTCTTGCTATTACAGGCAGCCCAGGGACAGTCAGGTGGATGTAAAAGCCTGGAAAGTAAAAAGGTTTGAGGAGCTGCTGGGTCCCTACAACACTGCTGGGTACAGAAGAGATAGCAAGCTCACTCTGGCCCCCGGAGAGCATCATATCCTAGCCCACTTCTCCTTGGGGTCTCTAGACACCTCTAGGAAAGGAGAATCCTGAAGCTGCCCTAGCCTGTAAGTCTGGGACAAATGCCCTTTTGAAGTCTTCAAGCAACCTCTTCATAGGTAAAACCAGGTGGGGTTTTAGAAAAAAAGAAAAAAGAAATAAAGTTGAGGGGTGAGGAGACTGGCTAGTGGTTCCCTCAGCAGGCCCTCTCTTCTCGGATTCTTACTGATTAGATTCACTATTTTCCCGTCATCCATGCAAAGACACGTTCCTGATGAAGTATCAGCCATTTAACCAGCCATCTCTATGTGCTGTCCACCATGAGGCATGAAACCAAGCAGGACCCTGTGGGGCTCCTGGGCAAGGAAGCCCTTCTGTGTCCCCCGTTTCTTGTTTGCAGGGAATAGACTCCAGCCTCCATGACCTTCCCTGAGACCCAAAGGGCAGATTCGAACAGTTGCTCATCAGGGAAGGGAGGGGATGCAGAGACAAGGGGGGAGGAGCCAAGAAACAATAGTGCAGCCTTGGGGCAGGGTCCTGGTTCCACCTCAAGGGATACACATAACAATATCTTCGGGCTCTTCTACAGAACTAAAACCCCCAACAAATGGAAGATGTCAGCATTCAGTCATTCCAGAGAAGACCACCTGAGGCCGGATTAAAAGGATCAGAGAAGCTCATCAAGAGATTACCTGAGGCCAGATTAAAGGAGTGCAGGTCCTACACATACTCTGAGCTTATCCGCAACCCCACCCTTGAACCATCGCTATAAAACTCCTCACCAGATCCTCCTGGGTTGGGACAAACAATTTTTCAGGGCACAAGCCCGCTGTGCCCCCTTTGCCTGGAAAAGCTATAAAGCTCTTCTTTTCTACTTCACCCAAAACTCTTGTCTCCGAGATTCAATTCAGCACCAGTGCACAGAGGCTGAGTTTTTGGCATCAGGCATGGGGGGTACCCTCCATGGGGCATAGAGTTGCCTTCCATAAAACACAAGTGTACCCCCATAGGACTGGATTTCTCTCCCAGTCAGGTAAATTCCCACCTCCCCTCCATCAAGACCCAGCTCAAAGTTATCCCCTCAAAGCCTTTGCTAACTACTCCTGGGCTAGAAAGGGCTTAGACTCATGGTTCTCCTATGCCCACTCTGACGTTAAGGCCTTTCCCCAGCCCTGGCTGTGTTCCGGGCCCCAGCGTGACTCTTCAGCCTGCCCAGCTGCAAATCTCCAGCCCAGCTGGCCACCCAATTGAGAGCTGAAGGTCATTCCTCTGGCCTTTCATAATGGTCTGGGACAAACTGCAGCTCTGGATATTCCTGCCACAGACCATCACAAGGATTTTATGCTACCTCCATGGTGCCAGAGCTGAGTGCCAAAGAGAACTTGTCAGGAGGATCACTCTGCCTCCGATTTTCTGGTTTCTACTCCATCGTTAGATTATGTGACTCACCTGGATCCCCCTCCCCGTCCTCTGAACAAACAGCAAACATTCAAATGCCATCAGTCATCTAGCCCTGGGGTGCCTTCCAGGAGGCCCAGATGCCCTTAGACCACAGCTCTCTAATAGAATTACACAGGAGACAGGCAGGGCGTGCTGCAGCCTCCAAAGCCCTGTGTGGCTGACGGGCTCCTCAGGGGAACTGAGGGCACAGGGACCAGGGCTGCTATCCCTGGATCTGGGACGTGGGGTCCACATTAGAGGAGGGGCACAAAAGCAAGAGTACAGTCTTGGTGATTGCTAGATCTGGGCTCAAATTCTAGCTCCAATTAGCTTACTGGATCTGGGGCAAATTATTTAACCTAATTGGGCCTCAGGTTGCTCTGCACAGAAATGAGATAATAATGCATATAAAGGTTTTAGCGTGTACTTGGCTGGGAAACACTCAGTATATGAGGGTGATTGTTATTATTTTATGCTGGCATCAGTGGTACCTACAGAGGCTGAGAGATCTCTATACCCAGGGCCTGGGGAAGAAAAAATGGGAAAGGGATGGTGTGGGATATATGGGCAAAGATTAGGAGGGAGATAGGAGAGGTGTGTCTACAGATACCATCTTACAGTCAAGGCTTCAAAAATCTATAGCAATAACAAGAGAAAGGCACATGGCCAATAAATTGATGGACTTGTATGTTCATTTGTTGCTTGGTTGGTTGGTCGGCGAGTCCATTCATTCATTCACTCATTCATTCATTCAACTATTGAATGCTTACTTTGTACTAAGCTCTAAAAGAATTGATCAGGACAGAGGCGAGTCAGGCAGACACGGCTCAGCCCTCAAGGAGCTTCTATATAGCAAGAAAGACACACAGAGTTAACTGGAAGTATAGCGAGAGCTACCAGTGCTTATTGGATCAAAAGGACACAGGGCCTCACCTATACCAGAGAGACTGAAGAGAAGCTATATGGAGTCTTGGCCTGACTGTGGATTTACTCTAGAAGTTTAAGTTAAGTAAGGGCAGGACAAGACCATTAAGCGACACTGGTAACAAGTAAATTACATCCAACAAAGTTTGCAGTGAGAAGCACCAAAACTGGGTAGCTCCGTGACACACATTATACTAGAAACCACCTACATGGGCATCTGGGCTGGGATAGATTTGCGTGTGAGCTCCTGATGCCGGCATCCCAAGCTCCCTTGGAGGGGTTGAACTAACATTTGATTCCTTTATTCTAACATCTTAGAAGGTAGTTATCATTATGACAGGCAGCCTAGGTTCAAATCCTGACTTTCCACTTACTAAGAGCAGGGGCTGGAATAAAAACCTCCATGACTCACTGGTAAAATTCATAAGAATGAGCTCATAGCCAAAGAGAAAACTTTTAAGAGTAGGAAGAGCATTTAAATGGGAACAAGGAAGCTCAGACACATGGCAGATGAGGTAGGAACATGAAATCTGACTGAGCCAATAAAATAACCAGAAAGTAACTTGCAAGGAGGGCCTTTGAGGCCAGGGAGAAAACATGTCTCAGAAGCCTTCTATTAGCACATGTGCAGCCAGATGCTCTTGGATAACATAAGGCTGGCTGCCCTCTAGAAAACGATGGGCTACTGAGCGCTTGTGGGGAGGTGAGGGAAAGCTGAGTTCAGGAGGCTGTTCAGAAAGCAGGGAGACTCGGCCAGCAACCTCCGCTGGGGATTTACCGAGGACCCAGTGAGGGACACTCCCACTGCTGAGTATCATTGGCTTCTTGATGTTTCACGGACAACACCTGTCCATTCTACAGGTCACTGACCATTTGAGCCAGAAGAGACATTAAAGATCATCTAGTTCCTGTTTCCCAAAGATGTTCTGCAAAACACTAGCTCTGATGGATGCTATGAAGTATATTAAAATAGATAATAGATACTTATTGGTATAATTCAAAAACGTGTTCAGGGGCCAAATAAATGTGAGAAATGTTGGGCTAAACATCTGAGACTTCGGGACGCCAACCTGCTCACCTGGGGACTGAGCCCATGGTCTGAGACTCATTAGCACCACCCTATTTATTATGAGTCAACCACACACTTCTAAGAAAATATTAGGAAGGTACATCACTCTCCAAAGGACTGCATTGGCGTGGCGGTCCTCTAAGGTAGGCCGGATCCTTTCTAACTTATGGTAAACACACTGTGTCCCAGGACATCAAGGATGATAAGAGTTCAGATAAATTACAGCGTCCCTCCCCCACCACTGCCTCCATGTTGGGCTCTTCCAGTCCCTCCATCTATTCTGTCCCAGAAGGAAATCAGATCTGTGACAATGAGTCCAACAGCACCATTCTTTACCAAACCTCCCTGATGAATCACCTGGTCCTCTGGTGCTACTTATGGGGTCCAGGCACAGATCTTGGAATCATCTGTCTGGGAGATTTCCAGGTGTTACAGTTTAGCCCCTACTCCCCTTTTAAAACTTGTAGCACCTGACAGGGTCTCTGAATTCCCAGAAAAGCTAAGCTCATCAATAACAATAACGATAGCAACACGTACATTGAGAACTTGTTTCGTCAAAGCACCTTTCTAAGGTACTATTACCACTCCTATATTATCAATGAGTGAATTGGGGCCCAGAGAGGTTAGGTAACTGGCCCAAGGTCACTAAAAGGAGAGCCAGGATTTGAAGTATTTCAAGTATTCTTGACTTGCCTCCATATGATTATTCTATGAGCCAAACTATTACAGCCCCTGCTCTCCTTCCTTGCTCTGCTGCCTCCATTCCTACCGATAATGGAAGAGAACTAACCCAGCTGTGTACCTACTACCTGTAAGGCACTGTGCCTGGCACTTGTTCACCCTTCCACAGCTACCCAGTGGGGTAGACAGGATGAATCCACAGAAGAGAAATAGTTGTACTTGTTCAAATTACCACCCCCACTGCTGCCCACACCTCCCCAGCTAACAAGTGGCTGAGCCCAGATGTGAAGATCTTCCTTTAAAGCCTATTCTTATTGCAGAACTTTACTGCTACCTTGGAAATGGCTGGATATAGCCTGACCACCTGCAGTTTAAGCAGAGTTATACATAATGAAGCATGGAGCCCTTTCATTATCTCCCACCCCCGGGATCATGATGGGGTTCTGCTATATGCTTTTTGGGGTACTAGGGAGGATCCCCGAAAATCCATGGGAGGCCTCCCAGGTCCCTAACATCACTTCTGATCCTCTTGATGAAAAAATGACTTGGCTTTGGTTTATATTTTGTTGTCCTGAAAGAATTATGGTCTTATCACTCACATCATCTGTCCCCTTCCCACCCTTAATTCCAACACCCTGATTTTAAAATAATCTTTATAGCTTGACAGTTTAATAGATGATTTTAATTCTACAGAAGCCCTCACTGTGGAAGAATGACAAGGAAAATATGGGCTGTGTAGAGATCATTTTGAAAACTTAGTTCTTCAGTGAGGAAGGGGATGTATTTCTAAGCACCTGGCTCTGTGGTGCTTTCTTTCCATCTTACCAACCTTTCAGAAGAATTTGTTCAGGGAGAAAACTGAAAGGCATTCCAATGCCACTTATACACAGAGCTCTCTCCAAGCCTCCAATGCTTTGACCTCCTCTTCGCCAGAATAAAATGCCCTTTTGTTAAAGTGGGCTAGAAATGTACATATAGTATTCAAGACAATTCACTATGGCAACCTCAGTTTTAGAAAACTGGTGCTTTGAAACCACCAGTAACTACAGTCCCAACTCCCTCCCAAACTCACTACATTGGGGCCTTATCAAGATAAGAAAAATCCATCCTGGAACAAATTACTATATGCAAACATGATGCAAAACATACTTAAAAACATAAAAATACTGGCTTTAAAAATAAAGCGCCCTACACAGAGAATGAGCTCCACCCTACTAATTACCTACATGCCAATTATCCCATGCACTGACTGCTGCTAATTACCTAACTGCTTGTCTGCAATACATCATTTAATTGAGGTGCGCTTCCTCTACTGTCTTAACAATGAGCCGGAGAACCAATCTCCTAGCCAGCACCTGGGAAGTGAGACCTCTTCCCCGGTCATAAGGAGAGTAGAGCCCAGGCGAAACACTGATTCAAGAAAGGGTCTGGTTATAAACAAAGAGGGGCAAAGCATGAACTCAGAACCTCCTGGACTGAAGATGGAAGGTGAGGATGGGTGGCGGGGAAGAGAGGGAATAAATATGTAGCGAGTGGTTCCTATAGGCACTGTGCCAACTTTTTTTGTTTTAATGCATATGATCTTCTCAATAAACCTAGTTAGGAGGGACTTTTATTAGACCCTTTTCACAGATGAGGAAACTGAGGCTTAGAATAGTTCAGTAACTTTCACAAGGGCACACAGCTAGTCAGGAGTCACACCAGGGTTCAAAACCAGGTCCTTAACTCCAAAGCTGGTGCTCTTTTTAGTAAGTCACTAACATCACGGCCAAGCTGACCTGCTGGGCCATGCCTCCCCAGCACACCCACCAATGGTGTGGCTGTCACTTTGACGGAAAAACCTCTCATGTCTTGCAACCTGGGATACGACTGGGATTTACTGTACAATAAAGTATCCTCCAAGTGTCCTGAAGGATAGCAAAGGCCATTGGAGATATTGTGGAGACAATCTGTGCCACCCCTGAAAAGTCAACAGACTGGGAGAAAGCAGAAGCTGAAGAATGCCAACATGGGAAAAGCTGAGAGCCACACTTAACCAAGGCCCACCACAGGATGCAATGCTGCTTATCAGGAAGGTGGGGGCAGGTGCCGGTTTGGGATCTACCCCTTAGGAGCTGGGTGGCCTTGGAAAAGTGATTCCCTTCTCCATGGGGTCCTAGTTTATCCTTCTGAGAAGTGGGGTTGGTACTGTAATGTCATGAGGTTGTTCTGAGGATTTAATAAGCTGACATAAAACATACACTGACATTGTGACATATCTGGAGTTGGTAATAATGTTACTATTAATAGTGCACAAAGCTCCGATTGCCTGTAGGAAAATGCCCGGAGAGCCTGATATCCTAGGAAGCCGAGGGTCTGAGATGAGGAAGGTCCCACTTCCCCTTTTTTTCATGAACTACATGCCACCTCCTCAGAAGAGAGGAGGATGCCGTGCTTTCCTCTTGGCAAAATACTGATGCCCTGGTGCCTGACCTAACAGGTCAGAACAACCTCATTTTTCCCTCCTTGAATGGAACTAGCCAAAAGAGTGGGTGTGCGCCAACCTCGTCACTGGCAGGAGCTAAAGGGACAGTGAGGCCAGAGCAGCTGGCCCCTCCTTTGCTGCAAGAGGTGCAGAGAACCCTGGGATAACATCCACCCCACAGAACATTCTGCAGAGCAAGTGCCCTGCCATTCTTCAGAGCGAGCACCCTGTATACACAAAGGCAGAAGCCTAAGATAAGAAAGAAGGGAGTGTCAAGTGGATGAAACAAAATAATAACAACTCACAGTTTAATTGAGCACATACTATGTTCTAGAACCTGTGTGTAGGAGCTTTGCAAATATTATCTTATTTAATCCTCATAATGATCTTACAAGTAGACCTTTCCATCAGCCCCATTTTACAGATGGGGAAGCCTTTAGAGCTTGCAGAAGCACTAAGTGGCAGAGCAGGATGCAGACTGAAGTCTCATCTGGCTCAGAGCCCACAGACAAGGAAAACCAAAGGTCAAAATGCTGGATTGGCCTTCAGGTTCTGCCTCCTCCATCCTTGCCTGTGACCTCAGGTGTCTTTGGAGGAAGGTAACAGGTCCTCCGTGAGTTGGGTCCCAAGAGCAGTGCCAAGGGCTGGGTGGTGCTCATACACATGGGTTCAGGGATAAGGGGGTGCGACTTAGAATACAGAGGCCAGGGTCAGCCATGAAGCTGTGAGAAGCAGGAGGAGGCCTGGTCAATGAGTCATTTCTGGCTCCGGTTCTTTCTTCACTATGACCTTTCTATAAAATGTCATATTTGTGAAATGAGGGTGGTGGTGAAATGGAGGAGAGAGTGGATGTACATTGAGGCCCCTTCCAGCACAGAGTTCTCGCTGTGCACTGGAGGACATCTACAGGACCGAACGACTCCCCAAACAGATGTCAAAGGCACTGCGTTCTCAGGAATCTTTGCAAATAACACACTCGATTTTGCCAAGATAGAAACAGCCGCAAGAATACACTTCATTTGGCCAGAAAAAAATAGCTACAAGAATGATTCATGCATGTAATGTTCTCATCTTCTATGCCCTATGTAACTAGGCATTAATTCGCAGAAGGACAAAATGAGAGACTACAATGAATATACCAAAATGCCTCTTTTTTTTTCTCTCTTTATATAAAGGATCTCACTAAAATTCTCTCGGATCCATATCAGACTCATAGGCACTTGAGATTGGAAGGACATATGAAGATCAACTGATCTGACTCTCCATTGGATGGCTAAGTCCCCTCCACAGTGTCTCTGAGGGGTCTCCAGGGGATGCCTAAATACCTTCAGGACAAGAAACCAGATACCTATTGAATTCAATGGGCAGCTCCGATCTTTTCCGAGGTCTTTCTTATACTGTCTACAGCTTTGGTTCCACCTCTGCACCTTGTGGCCACACAGACTATGCCAAATGCTCCTCCACACAGCCCTTCAGAAACGTGGTCCCCGAGTCTTCTCTTCTGCAGAGCTGTCAATCATTCTGCACTTACAAAAACAATCTGACCGCTGACACACTGTTGTTTTTGTTGTCGTCCTTGTTTTTCTAAGACAGATTTACTTGATCCACAATTTTTCCAAGATGATTAGTCCTCCAAATAACCCAAACTGTGCATTTTTTCCAACCTATATTATCAGCAACACTGAAAGCTGATCATAATCAACTTGCTTTCATAAAAAGAAGGAATCCATCAAAAAATAGACTTTAAGAGAATCCACTTGGCTAAAACTATCACCAGCAAGCGTTCCATGTTCTCAGATAAACAAGGGAGAACTATGAATGCACATTTCTCCCCCACTACCCATTCCCCACTGGAATTTAAACAACAAGCTCTCCAATCACAGAACCATAAAAATCATCAATCATCTGGTCACAACCTCACATCTTATCATGTGGATACTGAGGCCCAGAGATCCCATCTCTTTCTCCATGCCATCCCCGGATGTTTTTATAATTCCCCGTGCTGGGTTAGGCACTGGGGATACCACACCCTTGCCCTCCCAGGTCTCTGAGCAGGGACTCACAAGGCAGTGCAATTCAAGGAATGTAAAATAGGTAGAAGCACATTGTTGGGGTAACCCAATGACAGGCGTTTGGAACTTTGTACAAAAAACTTGGAAGGCAAAAGGCTGTTTCCTTTCTCTGTGCCTTTACTCAAGCTGCTCCTCCAAGTGCAACCCTCCTCTTTGTCTGCCAAACTGATCCTTTAAGACTCAGCTCAGGTATCACCACCCCCACCAATACTTCCTCCCTGACTCCCCCCTTTATCTGCCCTTCTCCTTTATGATCCCGTAACAAACACCTTGTACAAATCACACTCATTGCACTTAGCATCGTGTACCACACTTAGCCTTCCCGTGTGGATTGTCTCCATTAGACTTGAGCTTCCTGAAGCTAGGGAACTGAGTTTTACTCAGTTTTACACGTCTAGTCTGGTTCAGTTGGCATGCACAGGATTTGATGAACAAATAAACATTTCAGCAGACTCTTAACGGTTAACAGGAATTTGTCACACACGGAAGAAGAGGAAGAGAATTCCAGGTCAGGAAGCCCATGTAGAGACACAGTGCTCTGAAAGGGTGTGGCATGTCTGCAGAGCTGTGTGGGTCATTCTCCTGGTGGGCGTGGTGGGCGTGGGAAGAGTGCTGGGGTTGGAGCTCGGGGGTTAAGTTTGGGCCAGATGTGAAAAACCACATAAGCCGTGCTGAAGTTTGCAGACATTATCCTGTAGTTAGGGTGGGGGCAAAAAGTCTTTATGGTGGGGAGTAACGTCATCCCATTAGTCTTTAAGGTCACATAAGTGGCCAAGGAGGAAGCACCGCATTGAGGAGAGACACAGGGAAGGAGGGTGTGTTTGGAGCCTATTGCTTGCTCCAGGACAGGGGGAGACTCTGTATCAGGGGCGCCGTGGTCCAAGAGCTCAGGAAGAGCCCTGAGGGGGGATGCAAAGTGTGGACTCAGGCTTGAGAGCATCGGTGGAACCAGCAGGATCTGATGAGTAAACTGAGGCGTGGGAGACAGGGAAGAAACATCAGTGTTGACGGCAGTGTTTCTAACCTGGAACCCCGGGGCGAGACAGACAATGTTAATAGAGACAGGGACCACGAGAAGAGGAACAGTTTGGTGGGGGGGCAGATCGTGAGGTCATTTCTGGAAAGATTCCTATGACAATCCTCCCAGATGATGTCTATAGGTTGAGAGCTACTTCTTAACTAAAGGACATAAATGAAATGCAAGAAAATCAGTCATGAAAACCTCAAGAGTACTAGACATATTTTAATCCTCGCAGAGACAGACGGAGCAATTCTGATGATCTGAGGGTGAAAGAAACAAGCTCAGATGAGAAATCTTCTGGTTCTTAAAACTACAAATCATTTCTCAGTCCGTTAAATTGACAGTTGTATACAAAATATTCTCTAGGCAATCAGATTCCACCTCTTTCTTATTTTCTGGACTCAACTGAATCATTTTCATATCTTTAAAAAAAATTATTATTACCAGCTGGCTAATAGCCTCACACCATTTGGTGGGTCCTAGTCGCCAGGGAGAATTCAGTTTATATTAATCAAGTGGTCCTACTCAGCCATTTTATTGACTAACAACCTCATTTTTTACTCATCTTTTCAAAATGCTAGAAGGTCAGGATTTTACTGAGGAAAAGCCCTCAGACACACTCATGAACAAATCCCTTCTGCACCCAAATCAGTCCATCTTTTAATCTAGCGACATCCTTTTCTCTCTCATTTCATAGCAAAAGCTCCGAAGAGCAAGCAACAAACAGAACCTCTACAGAACCAATTGCTCCATTTAAATAAACAGCAAAAGGACTTTCCTGGCCCACGTGGTTATCCTAAGTGTACAGAGACTGCTCTTGGTAGAAAAGAAACTGAAACTGCCAGCTCACCCTCTTCCTCAAGTTGTAGGTGAGAATGAGGTTCCGGGAGAAGGAGTGGGAGAAGGCTGTGTAGAATTCCAGCACTTTCTGCAGGGCGTCCCGCTTGATCACATGCAGGTCACAGTAGGTCAAGGCCCTGACGTTGGCACAGGACTGGGCAAGGGTGGCTTCCTTCCAGAACACATCTCCAAACACATCTCCCTTCCCTGAGGAGAGAAAATGGTGATGAGGAAAGTATCAGTAGGAGGTGTCTGGCCATCGGGGCTGGCTTCCCACTGTCTCCCAGAGTTGCTGTCCATTTGGCATTCCATGGCTTGGGCTCAGAAAAGGCAAAAATGGTTTTAATTTGGACCTTAGCAACATGCAATTTAAGAAACTTTAAAATACCATAGGATATATGTCAAAGTTCAACCAATAACTTTTGGTTCATTTGTGACCTCCTGAACACCCTATCCAAAATGGGAACCCCGTGTTATACTTTATCACCCATGGTTTTCCGAAGCATCAATCATAGTCTGCAATTATATTATTTACTTGTTTTTTGTCTGTCTCCCAACATGAGCATTCCTGTGTCTCAACTGTCCACTAACACACAGTGTCTGGCACACAGTAGGAGTTCTCGCAATATCTGCCAGCAAAAAAGCAGTGAGGAAGGAAGGCAAATTGTGGGTCTACATTAGTGGGACTGAGAGGTGCACACTAGGCTGTGATGGGGAGGGTGTGGACTCTTCGTCAGAAGCTGAAGAACAGGGGGTGTCTCCCCCGTTTAGGACGACCTACATGGAAGGAGTCAGGCAAGAGTGGAGTTCCTCTTCTCTCACACTCTGTCCATTGCCCTGAGGTTTATGTTTGTGTGGTGCCTCATTCCTCACCCTCTCTCGCATACCTCCTTCCAT
The DNA here is from genome assembly GCF_009873245.2 of Balaenoptera musculus. NCBI lineage: Eukaryota > Metazoa > Chordata > Mammalia > Artiodactyla > Balaenopteridae > Balaenoptera > Balaenoptera musculus. Next base: position 146,390,065 of record NC_045785.1, on the reverse strand, counting down.
GTTCCTCCCCTTGCCAAATGCCCTCCTGGTGGTATAAAAAGATGGGCCCTATATAAGTGGCATCTCCAGGATCCTCTATACCTAGTATTCCACAAGACTATATTTAACAATATATTTAATAAGTCAATAGAGTACTCATCCCACATAGCCATATTCTGGGTCAAACTTCTATCAATCTCCTCTAAATATCTGTTTTTCACACCTAGGGATATTCTTCCTACCTTTCCCAGAGACCAATGTTTTAACATATGTCCAATGCAAAGCTTAATTCATTCCTGGCACAGCCTCTGGTTATAAATAGCTTGAAATGTTGTTTCTCTTGCTTTTAAATTTTCAGCACAGATAAACACAAATTTGAATCCCCAGGGAGCCAGAGAGGAGTATTTGGGGGGTGTGGTGTGGTGGGGGGAAGGAAACAATGCAACAAGGGTGAAACCCAATCTAACAACTCTCAAGGGAGTTGTCAGCCCATGCATCCAGATCAGCCACACTCTGCAGCTAGAACCCAGGTACCCGCGACTCAGTGTGATTTACAGGGCAACTGTTTTCCTAATTCAAGCTAAGGAGGCAATTAGAGTTTTAAGCATCTGGACAGAACTTGACTTTTTCTCAAACACCAAAATGTGTCCACTCTAAGTACATAAGGTACTCCACGGGTACAGCCCTCTCTAAGCACCTCCATGACGTGAGCTGAAAAGCAAGTGTACTGGACACATTACTCTATGTGTTTGTGAAATAATGTGTAGTTCTAATTTATGAAGATGGTTTCACCAACTCAATATGAGTAGGATACATGCTTGGGGTAGCATTTAGGTAAATATGCCTTTAAAACTGTGCTATTTAAATTCCCTTACCAGGTGTTTTTCAGCCATCTGTTATATGAGTGGGCTAACGTAGGGCAGGGGCCAGCAGATGGTAATGTTTCTCTCAGTGGGATACCACCTGGCTTCCACAGAGAGAGGTTCATTCAGTGTGTGCTCCCTAGCACGGAGTCCTCACCAAAAAGGCTGGCCAATTCATTCATACATATGGAGCATTCTATAACCCCTCTTTACTGCTCTGCAATGCCTCTCATGCCTTTCATAATTATGTAATCCTATTCTCCTAGAGAATACTCTTTTTCTGACATGCAGTATGGTAAATAGTAAAAAAAAAAAAAAATGGACCCTACACATATACTGCAACTTACTTCAAGAGGCAAAGCCTAATTCTCTTTCCTCGAATCTGAACTCACTTTAGTCTCTTGCCTTCACCAATAGAATGTGGCAGAAATGATGTTCCAGGATTTTCAGGCAGGGTCATAAGAAGCCTTGTAGCTTCTGCGTGTGTCTCTCGGAACACTTACTCTCAGGATGCTCCCTCTTGGACCCAACCACCACGTTTTGAGAAGAACAAACCACACAAGAGGTCACATAGAAGTGATCTGGGGACAGCCAGGCTCTGTCAGTCATGTAAGCAAGCCATCTTGGCCATCCAGCCCAGTCGAGCCTTCAGATGACTGTAGCCCCAGCCAATGCTGGACAGCAACCACACGTGGGAAGTTCAAGGGAGAACGAGCCAGCTGAGCCAAACAACCCACAAAATTATGAGAAACAATTAATTTCTTAGGCCACTAAATTTAGGAGCTGTTTGTTAAGCAGAAATAGATAACCAGAACACACAGAATCATGGACTTCTAGGATGAGAGGCCCATGAGAAATTACTTAATCGTTTACCTAATATTCCTAATATTCCAGTGGAACACTGAAAATCATCCCAGCTCTGAACTGGCACCCCACTTCCTTCCCTGAAATAACAAGATGAGAAAGAGCTAGAGGTGGCTCTAATGGGCAGGTTCTCCTAAGTAAGAATTTTGCCCATCAGTGAGAAAATGCAGAATTTACAAGCTCTGCAGTCTCCTACTGTGATCAAATGTTGTATAACTAAGCCAGAACTATTGAGAGTAGACCATTGGTAATCTTGCCTAATTCTTATTAAGATTACTTCCTTTAAGCAACTTAAGCTTCCATCAACAGATGACTGAATAAAGAAGATGTGGTGTATGTGTGTATACATGTCACAAACACACAATGGAATATGACTCAGCCATAAAAAAGAATGAAATGTTGCCATTTGAAGCAACAGGGATGGACTTGGAGGGTATTATGCTAAGTGAAATAAGTCAAAGAAAAACGAATACTGTATGATATTACTTACATGTGGAATCTGAAAACAATACAACAAATTAGTGAATAAAACAAAAAAGAAGCAGACTCACAGATACAGAGAACAAACAAGTGGTTACCAGTGTGGGGAGAGGGAAGGGGGGAGGGGGAATATAGGGGTAAGGGAGTAAGAGGTACAAACTATTAGGTATAAGATAAGCTACAAGGACATACTGTACAACATGGGGAATATAGCCAACATTTTCTAATAACTATAAATGGAATATAACCTTTAAAAATTGTGAATCACTATTCTGTATACCCATAACATATAATATCGTATGTCAAATATACTTCAATTTAAAAAGCTATAGAGGATTGGTTCAAGGTGGTGGAGTAGAAGGATGTGCTCTCACTCCCTCGTGTGAGAGCACTGGAATCACAACTAACTGCTGAACAATCATCAACAGGAAGACACTGGAACTCAACAAAAAAGATACCCCACATTCAAAGACAAAGGAGAAGCCGCAATGAGATGGTATGAGGGGGGCAATCACAATAAAATCAAATCCCATAAATGCTGGGTGGGTGACTCACAAACTGGAGAACAATTATACCACAGAAGTCCAACCACTGGAGTGAAGGTTCTGAGCTACAAGTGAGGCTTCCCAACCTGGGGTTCCGGCAATGGGTGGTGGAAATCCCAGAGGATCAGACTTTGAAGGCCAGTGGGATTTGATTGCAGGACTCTGATAGGACTGGGGGAAACAGAGACTCCACTCTTGGAGGGCACACACAAAGTAGTGTGTGCACCAGGACCCAGGGGAAGGAGCAGTGACCCCATAGGACACTCAGCCAGACCTACCTGCTAGTGTTGGAGGGTCTCCTGCAGAGGCGGGGGGTGGCTCTGTCTCACCGTGAGGACAAGGACACTGGCAGCAGATATTCTGGGAAGTACTCCTTGGCGTGAGCCCTCCCAGGATCTGCGTTAGCCCCACCAAAGAGCCCGGGTAGGCTCCAGTGTTGGGTCGCCTCAGGCCAAACAACCAACAGGGAGGGAACCCAGCCCCACCCATCAGCAGACAAGCAGATTAAAGTTTTACTGAGCTCTGCCCACCAGAGCAACAGCCAGCTCTACTCACCGCCAGTCCCTCCCATCAGGAAACTTGCACAAGCCTCTTAGATAGCCGCATCCACCAGAGGGCAGAAAGCAGAAGCAAGAAGAACTACAATCCTGCAGCCTGTGGAACAAAAACCATATTCACAGAAAGACAGACAAAATGAAAAGGCAGAGGGCTATGTACCAGATGAAGGAACAAGATAAAACCCCAGAAAAACAACTAAATGAAGTGGAGATAGGAAATCTTCCAGAAAAAGAATTCTGAATAATGATAGTGAAGGTGATCCAGGACCTCAGAAAAAGAATTGAGGCAAAGATCGAGAAGATGCAAGAAATGTTTAACAAATACTTAGAAGAATTAAAGAACAAACACCTAGAAGAATTAAAGAACAAACAAACAGAGATGAACAATAACATAACTGAAATGAAAACTACACTAGAAGGAATCAATACCAGAATAACTGAGGCAGAAGAACGGATAAGTGACCTGGAAGACAGCATGGTGGAATTCACTGCTGTGGAACAGAATAAAGAAAAAAGAATGAAAAGAAATGAAGATGGCCTAAGAGACCTCTGGGACAACATTAAACGCAACAACATTCGCATTATAGGGGTCCCAGAAGGAGAAGAGAGAGAGAAAGGACCCGAGAAAATATTTGAAGAGATTAGAGTTGAAGACTTCCCTAACATGGGAAAGGAAATAGCCACCCAAGTCCATGAAGTGCAGAGAGTCCCATACAGGATAAACCCAAACAGAAACATGCTGGGACACATAGTAGTCAAGCTGGCAAAACTTAAAGACAAAGAAAAATTATGGAAAGCAGCAAGGGAAAATGACAAATAACATACAAGGGAACTCCCATAAGGTTAACAGCTGATTTCTCAGCAGAAACTGTATAAGCCAGAAGGGAGTGGCATGACATATTTAAAGTGATGAAAGGGAAGAATCTACAAACAAGATTACTCTACCCAACAAGGACCTCATTCAGATTCGATGGAGAAATCAAAAGCTTTACAGACAAGCAAAAGCTAAGAGAATTCAGCACCACCAAACCAGCTCTACAACAAATGCTAAAGGAACTTCTCTAAGTGGGAAACACAAGAGAAGAAAAGGACCTACAAAAACAAACCCAAAACAATTAAGAAAATGGTCATGGGAACATACATATCGATAATTACCTTAAACGTGAATGGATTAATTGCTCCAACGAAAAGACACAAGCTCGCTGAATGTATACAAAAACAAGATACATATATATGCTGTCTACAAGAGACCCACTTCAGACCTAGGGACACATACAGACTGAAAGGGAGGGAATGGAAAAAGATATTCCATGCAAATGGAAATCAAAAGAAAACTGGAGTAGCAATACTCTTATCAGATAAAACAGACTTCAAAATAAAGAATGTTACAAGAGACAAGGAAGGACACTACATAATGATCAAGGGATCAATCCAAGAAGATATAACAATTACAAATATATATGCACCCAACATAGGAGCACCTCAATACATAAGGCAACTGCTAACAGCTACAAAAGAGGAAATCAACAGTAACACAATAATAGTGCGGGACTTTAACACCTCACTTACATCAATGGACAGATCATCCAAAGAGAAAATTAATAAGGAAACACAAGCTTTAAAGGGCACAATAGACCAGATAGATTTAATTGATATTTATAGGACATTCCATCCAAAAGCAGCAGATTACACTTTCTTCTCAAGTGTGCAGGGAACATTCTCCAAGACAGATCACATCTTGGGTCACAATTCAAGCCTCAGTAAATTTAAGAAAATTGAAATTATATCAAGCATCTTTTCTGACCACAATGCTATGAGATTAGAAATCAATTACAGGGAAAAAAAACACAAACACATGGAGGCTAAACAATACGTTACTAAATAACCAAGAGATCACTGAAGAAATCAAAGAGGAAATCAAAAAATACAATGAAAATACAACGATACAAAACCTATGGGATGCAGCAAAAGCAGTTCTAAGAGGGAAGTTTATAGCAGTACAAGCCTACCTCAAGAAACAACAAACATCTCAAATAAACAATCTAATCTTACACTTAAAGGAACTAGAGAAAGAAGAACAAACAAAACCCAAAGTTAGCAGAAGGAAAGAAATCATAAAGATCAGAGCAGAAATAAATGAAATAGAAGCAAAGAAAACAAGAGTAAAGATCAATAAAACTAAAAGCTGGTTCTTTGAGAAGATAAACAAAACTGATAAACCTTTAGCTAGACTCATAAAGAAAAAAAGGGAAAAGACTCAAATCAACAGAATTAGAAATGAAAAAGGAGAAGTTACAACAGACACCGAAGAAATACAAAGCATCCTAAGAGACTATTACAACCAACTCTATGCCAATAAAATGGACAACCCAGAAGAAATGGGCAAATTCTTAGAAAGGTATAACCTTCCAAGACTGAACCAGGAAGAAATAGAAAATATGAACAGACCAATCTCAAGGAATGAAATTGAAACTCTGATTAAAAATCTTCCAGCAAACAAAAGTCCAGGACCAGATGGCTTCACAGGTGAATCCTATCAAACATTTAGAGAAGAGCTAACACCCATCCTTCTCAAACTCTTCCAAAAAATTGCAGAGCAAGGAACACTCCCAAACTCATTCTATGAGGCCACCATCACCCTGATACCCAAACCAGACAAAGATACTACAAAAAAAAGAAAATTACAGGGCTTCCCTGGTGGCGCAGTGGTTGAGAATCTGCCTGCTAATGCAGGGAACATGGGTTTGAGCCCTGGTCTGGGAAGATCCCACATGCTGTGGAGCAACTGGGCCCGTGAGCCACAACTACTGAGCCTGCGCGTCTGGAGCCTCTGCCCCACAACAGGAGGGGCCGCGATAGTGAAAGGCCCTCGCACCGCGATGAAGAGTGGCCCCTGCACTGTGATGAAGAGTGGCCCCTGCTTGCCGCAACTAGAGAAAGCCCTTGCACGAAACGAAGACCCAACACAGCCAAAAATATAAATAAATAAATAAATAAATAAATAAATAAAGTAGCTCTAAAAAAAAAAGAAAGAAAATTACAGACCAATATCACTCATGAATATAGATGCAAAAATCCTCAACAAAATACTAGCAAACAGAATCCAATAACACATTAAAAGGATCATACACCATGAGCAACTAGTTTTTTCCCAGGTATGCAAGGATTCTTCAATATACACAAATCAATCAATGTGATACACCATATTAACAAATTGAAGAATAAAAACCATATGATCATCTCAATAGATGCAGAAAAAGCTTTTGACAAAATTCAACACTGATTTTTGATAAAAACTCTCCAGAAGGTGGGCATAGTTGGAACCTACCTCAACATAATAAAGGCCATATATGACAAACCCACAGCAAACATCATTCTCAATGGTGAAAAACTGAAAGCATTTCCTCTAAGATCAGGAACAAGACAAGGATGTCCACTCTCACCACTATTATTCAACATAGTTTTGGAAGTCCTAGCCACGGCAATCAGAGAAGAAAAAGAAATAAAAGGAATACAAATTGGAAAAGAAGAAGTAAAACTGTCACTGCAGATGACATGATACTATACATAGAGAATCCTAAAGACACCACCAGAAAACTACTAGAGCTAATCAATGAATCTGGTAAGGTTGCAGGATACAAAATTAATGCACAGAAATCTCTTGCATTCCTATACACTAATGATGAAAAATCTGAGAGAGAAATTAAGGAAACACTCCCATTTACCACTGCAACAAAAAGAATAAAATACCTAGGAATAAACCTACCTAAGGAGACAAAAGATCTGTATGCAGAAAACTATAAGATACTGATGAAAGAAATTAAAGATGATACAAACAGATGGAGAGATATACCATGTTCTTGGACTGGATGAATCAATATTGTGAAAATGACTATACTACCCAAAGCAATCTACCGATTCAATGCAATCCCTCTAATTACCAATGGCATTTTTAAAAGAACTAGAACAGAAATCTTAAAATTTGTATGGAGACACAAAAGACCCCAAATAGCCAAAGCAGTCTTGAGGGAAGAAAATGGAGCTGGAGGAATCAGAGTCCCTGACTTCAGACTATACTGCAAAGCTACAGTAATCAAGACAATATGGTATTGGCACAAAAACAGAAATATAAATCAATGGAACAGGATAGAAAGCCCAGAGATAAACCCACGCACCTATGGTCAACTAATCTATGACAAAGGAGACAAGGATATACAATAGAGAAAAGACTCTCTCTTCAATAAGTGGTGCTGGGAAAACTGGACAGCTACATGGAAAAGAATGAAATTAGAACACTCCTTAACTCCATACACAAAAATAAACTCAAAATGGATTAGAGACCTAAATTTAAGACCGGACACTATAAAACTCTTAGAGGAAAACATAGGAAGAACACTCTTTGATATAAATCACAGGAAGATCTTTTTTGATCCACCTCCTAGAGTAATGGAAATAAAAACAAAAATAAACAAATGGGACCTAATGAAACTTAAAAGCTTTTGCACAGCAAAGGAAACTATAAACAAGATGAAAAGACAACCCTCAGAATGGGAGAAAATATTTGCAAACGAATCAACGGACAAAGGATTAGTCTTCAAAATATATAAATAGCTCACGCAGCTCAATATTAGAAAAACAAACAACCCAATCCAAAAATGGGCAGAAGACCTAAATAGATATTTCTCCAAAGAAGACATACAGATGGCCACAAAGCACATGAAAAGCTGCTCAACATCACTAATTATTAGAGAAATGCAAAGCAAAACTACAATGAGGCATCACCTCATTCCAGTTAGAATGGGCATCATCAGAAAATCTACAAACAACAAATGCTGGAGAGGGTGTGGAGAAAAGGGAACCCTCTTGCATTCTTGGTGGGAATGTAAATTGATACAGCCACTATGGAGAACAGTTTGGAGGTTCCTTAAAAAACTAAAAATATAATTACCATATGACCCAGCAATCCCACTACTGGGCATATACCCAGAGAATACCATAATTCAAAAAGACACATGCACCCCAATGTTCATTGCAGCACTATTTACAATAGCCAGGTCATGGAAGCAACCTAAATGCCCATCAACAGACAAATGGATAAAGAAGATGTGGTACATATATACAATGGAATATTACTCAGCCATAAAAAGGAACAAAACTGGGTCATTTGTAGAGACTTGGATGAATCTAGAGACTGTCATATAGAGTGAAGTAAGTCAGAAAGAGAAAAACAAATATTGTATATTAACGCATATATGTGGAACCTAGAAAAATGGTATAGATGAACCAGTTTGCAGGGCAGAAATTGAGACACAGATGTAGAGAACAAACGTATGGACACCAAGGGGGGAAAGTGGCGGGGGGGGATGGTAGTGTGATGAATTGGGAGATTGGGATTGACATATATACACTAATATGTATAAAATGGATAACTAATAAGAACCTGCTGTATAAAAAAATAAATAAAGTTCAAAAAAAAAAAGCTACAGAAAAAAAATATGAGGGAAAATTGTTGAAGACATGAAGTGGGGAAACGTGGGTCAGTTAGCAATGTAGTCATTATGTTCCCATGTGATAAGAATGGACATAAAAGAAGACTTAATGGAAATACATAAAAATATTAACTGTGTTACCTGGGGATGGGGAGGTGGATTTAAAATTGTGATTTTCCTTGTTTATGCTTTTATTCAAAGTGTAATATTATGTAATCATAAAAAATATTACTTCATTTAAACAAAACCCAATATGTGAACATTCTCAAATGAATTAGGAGTAGTCTTTCTAATTATAAAAGAACCCATAACGTAAAATAATAGCCCCTCATGTGCATTTAACATATGAGTTTATCTGTAAAAATTCAGTTTATAAACAACTCTTCAGGAGCATATCTACTGCATACAACAAAGGGCAAACATATTGTGTTTGAAACACTCCAGGAAATAAATCAGTGCATCTTTAGAAATGACAATATTCCCATTGTGAAGAGTATTCCAATCAAAGGTTTTGACAGAAACAATAAATGGAGACTAGTTCCTACTACAAAAGGTATTTCAAGGTAAGATAATCATGATTAACTTGTAGGGTCTAGGAAGTCTCAGTGTTGTCATAACTTGCATTTGATTTTCAACCCAAATTGAAAATCATACAATCTTTCTTCCTGTCAAGGCAGTCTTTTTGGTATAAGTGACCTGTTAGTGAGATTGAAGAATGTGGTGTCAGAGGACCTGTCAGATTCAAAACAAACCCAAGACTATTCTGGCAAATGAGAAATAAAGTTATGACACATATAACTTGGGAAAACTGTCAAAGGGAAGGACGTAGAGCATTTGGCAGGCTGCTTGTAAGTTACACACATCGCTGGAATAATGACTTCCCAGGTCAGGGTTACGAATCGGAGGCCAGGACAAACTCTATAACCACATTCATCTCTTGTTCCCTAGTGTGAAATGATCATTCGCCGAAGAACAAAAGGTACCCCAATGCACTCGGCAATCAAACTTCTTGAGACCCTCAGCCTATTGATTTGTTTATTACACTGAGGCGCTGGGTGCAGAATGTTAAAACCTAAGGTTCTAAGATTCTAAAAGACATTCTAAGTGGATATTCTGAGCTGGGGGGAAAAGAAAAAGGAAAAAAAGGGAGGGGGAATAAAGGAAAGGCAGTCTCATTAAAATTCCGAGCAAACATCCCTGTAATAATTAATCCTCCTCCCCTCCCACCCCCAATTATATGCAGCTTTCTTTACTGAGCCTCCACTTTTGCCATGGACATAAACAGCCCTCTGGGGTACAAACGTGGGGCTGAGGAACATTCACAAAACAGAGGTGGGAGTTGGGACACAGGGCTAAGGTGGCACCAGGAGAGAGGGAGGGGAGATCTCTGCAAGGAGTCCAGCACAGGAGGAAACCAACACCCTGTAGACAATTTGGTGTCATGAAGGACAGAGGCTGGAACAGCCACTTGCAGAGGCTGAAGCGGGAAGGAAGATGGGAGAGGGGGGTTGGGACGGTTAAGAGGGGTGATTGGGGACAATTCAAGAGGTGCTGGGACTTGGGGACCTGAGAAGATCCACAGCCTACTGAATATTAAAGAGTTACAGAAATGGACAACTGAGTTTAGAACACTCCAGAAAAAGCCCCATTTTTAAAAGACTGGCTGTGAGTGAGCTTGGCAGACCAGAGGGGTCAGAGCAAAAATGAAATTCCAGCTGCTTCTCTTCACTATTCCCTATCATGTCCTCTTATAAAGACCACTCACAGTGGTATCCTGTACTAAGCAAAACATAATTCTGCAGTTAAAGTCATCATATGCTGCTAAAATCATCAGCCATTTCTAGGTCCACACCACTGAGAAAGAACTGATTCAGTTATTCATGCAATTCTTGGCAGGCACTGGCCTGGGTGCTGAGGTATAGCAGTGGGATGACAGATGCAGTGGAGTTGAGAGAGACTCAGGTGATTCTAACATGTTAGGGGCTATGATGCGGAGAGTACAGGAGGGGTATCTGGCTCAAGCTCAGGCTTCCAGGAAGATGTGGCGTCTGAGCTGAGACCTAAAGGATGAGTTCCAGTGAACCAGCGTAAAAACATAGCACAGAGATGATTCCAGGGAGTGGGAACAGCACGTGCAAAGGCCCTGAGGCACAGGATATGTCTCTTTAGCAGGACTGAAAGCCATTTGGAAGCCTCTGGGTTCTCCAGGTTTTGGATTATCTGCTCCTTCACTTGCCTGCAGGGATGAGTGTGGACAGTATATTTTGTAATCCTTTGAGGAAAACGCCTGGTCTCCTCATTCAGCTGCAAACTCATCTAAGCACCTTCCAGACTCTACAGTGAGCATGTGATACCAACACTGCTAGGAGCTCCATCCAAGGTGCTGAGGTGCCAGGAATATAGACTGCAGTGAGGGCCAGCCCTAGTGCCTTTATTCCTTCTCTCTGGGGCATCAGGAAGTCCTCTGTCCTCAAGCCATCTCGAGACTAGAGGGGCCTTGTCACTCACTGCATCAGGACGGTGAAATGTGGCTGCAGAGATCCTGGCATAGTCGAGAGAGGCTCTGAGGGAGAGCCATTCTCTCTCCTGGCCCTTGGGATAATTCTGCTTATGGGACATAACAAAGAAGCTGGATTAATCCCTCCAGGCAAGTCCTGAGCAGACTGTGCACACCCACTGAACTGGGTAGCTCAGGAGGATGAGATGAGGACAGGGAGAGTTCTCAGACCTCCTGGACTCAGGATAGACACCAGGCATGTGAAATCCAGGTCCTCTCCTGGGTCCTCAGAATCATGGCTAAGACATAAAGAGAACTTGCCCAAATCTCCTCCTCCCTGGTACTTCCCCCAGCACATTTTCCAAGTACTTTATCATCCACTCTGTCAGCACAGGCTTCAGGGCCAGACAAGCTGGCTTCAAGCTCAGGTCCGCCTTGCTGGGCACTGGAGGAGCCCCTGCCAGCCCCTCCCCCTCACTCTCTGCCTCTAATCACAGTGGGTTCTCAGACCCCCTCCAAGACCGGCTCCCGGCTCACCTCTGGGCGGTCTCAGCACAGCCTCAGACATTCCGCCCTGCTCCTTGGTCTGGATAACTCCTTCTCATGCCTCGAACTACACCCACACCTCCCTGACCCTTGACCAGAGCAGCTCCCCATTACGTGTGCCCCTGCAATCTGCAAACACTCCTCATCCCTGTCATTGCCGGGTCCCCAGCAGGGTCTTGGGCACACAGCTGGCGTTCAATGGTTGTTCGATGCATAAATAAAGCAAAGGCACTAGGCATCTTACTAACCTCTCCCAGTCTCAATTGACTCAGCTAGAAAATGTGGGTAACAACACCAGCCTCACAGGGCTGTCGTAAGGCTTACATGAAATAATGTGAACAAAGCACTTAGCACTGTGCTTGGAACAGAGTAGGTGCTCAAAAAATAGTAGCCACAATAAAAGAAGAGTCCTCTATAACAGCCCTGTGAAGCAAATTCCACAGGGATCATCAGCCCCATTTTAAAGAGAAGAGAGAGCTCCAGAGAGTTTTAAATGATTGTCCGTGACCCATGGGCTTTCCCCCCGCGGCCATGCAGCCTCCGCACTGGGAGAGGCCACGAAATGCTCCCAGTTGGCTGTCTTCTGCATCCCCTCTCTCAAGCGGCCTCCTCTTCAGTCAACATTTAGGGAGCTCTACCTGGGGCGGGCACCATGCTAGGTGATGGGAAAGAGGATAAATGAGAGACAGCCTTGACCTTAAGGAGCCATGGCCTAGGAATCCACATGTTCCCCAGAACCAGTTCTCTCCTTTTATGGAAATAAAACCCATGCCTTATAGCTGGGCACAAAGATGACCAGAAGAAAGACTGCACTACAGCTAAATGTGGCCATTTGTCTGAGCTCTGGTAAAGGGGAGGGGCACAGAGGGATGTGTGCCACCTCTAGGGTCATGTCCTGCCCTTACCCTCTCCCCGCTTCCTCCTGGCTGGAACAAGATGTGAGCTCTCTTGGACCAGGAGGCCAAGGTGACAACCTCGTTAGGATGAAGCAACAGGCTAGAAGGAGGTTGGGTGCCTGACACCATGAAGTCGCCACACCAGCCCTCTCTACCTGGACAGCCGGCTCCACGAGAGAAAAACACGTTTCTGTCTTGTGTAAGCTTCTATTATTTCGGGTTTTTGCTGGAGCAGCTGAATCCACATCCTAGCCAATTCAGGAGCCCACAGTCCACTGGGGCAGTACAGTGTGTTGGGTTCTGCGGGGGCAGGTATACACACATCTGCTTTCTTCACCTGCTCCAGGAAAAAGCATGGGCTTCCGCACCTCTGAAGGATCGGATGGGCATGACGATGCAGGCTCTGGCAGCACATTCAGAGCAAAAGCTCCAACGACTTGAGCTAAACACCTCGGTGGTACCCACCCACCTCCCACACCAGCCCTGACTATGGACAGGGGGCCAGGATCTGCTGAGGGATCCCTGTGCATGAGGCCAGGCACTGGCCAGGGACCCCGCTTCAGGCATCCACCATGTACCTCACCTCAAAGGTGCTAAAGTCCAGGCTTTCAAGCTAATTTTGGAATAGTTAACTCTCCCGCATGCACTTATGGACATTTCCCTTGCATTATCTGAGACCATGGGGGACAGCAGCTAAGCAGAATTCTGACACCTCGTAAATTTTGCCTCCTCTTATCTGTAGTGAAACCACCAAGCCCTTCTTGTTCTTACTGGGAAAAAAAAAATGCTGCTGGCAGTCTGTGACCTCTGCTTCATCTGCTGCAGTTTAGAGATGTGAGAATGTACATCAAAGACAGACAGACATGGTGGAAATCTCATCCATTTGCCTTCCCATCCAAGCCATGAAGATCTACTAGCAGGAATAAAGCCTTAGCTTTAAGTGCCAGATCGTATCGGATTGTGTTGTGATGTCAGGTGCTGAGCCAACATGTTTTACTGGATTTTTTTTGTTGACAGAGAAAGCAAGGACTGGAGGTGCTCAGGAGGCGTGGCTCCAGGGACAGGTGTGCAGTTCACCCCACTTCTCAGAGGGGCGTCTCCTTCTAGAAAGGTTTGGTCTCATGCTAGGCTTTGTAGGAGAGTTCAGAGATGTTCAGGAAACATTTGTTTTCTTTTGAAGTTGGTACAAAGGAGAACAATTGTTCTGCTCTTCTGCAAACCATCTCTGTATCAGGGATGGGACCATGGTGTGGTTCAGCCACATATCTGGTTAATGAAACCCACACGAGAATCTGTAACGTCATACACCAGGTGCGGTGTGAACTGCCTCTGATTCTCCCAGGCAGCTATGAGACTGGGAGTTCCCAAAGGTGGGGTTACGTCTCACCACCCTTCTGCACACAATTCAAACCAGTTCAGCAACTTGGCCTGACCTATTACGGATCAGGCAGTGTTGCAGCAATTAAGGGAGATAGAACAAAAAGATAGGACATCATCTCTACGTTCAAGGGGCTTACAATATGAGACAAAACTTACATGAATGTAACAGTGAAGTTAAAACAAACAAAAATGTAATACCAAGATATGTGGGAGCCTAGTCTAGGCAGAACTAGAGAGATTTCATAGAGGAAAAGGGAACGGAGCTCACCTTCTACGGTGAGGCAAGAGAATTCAGATACATGAAAGAGATGGATAATCCCTTCAAACAGCAGGGGGAAAGCTGGATGGTCAGGAATGAAGAGAGCTGGTTTGGGCTATGTTCTCCTTTCTTTCAGGGCTCAATTTCTTGGTGGTGTTATTTACACTGCCTCCGTGCTCTGACTATCAAGGGGGGAATGATTTGTTCCTATTCCTGATGTTTCCTGCCCAGAAGGCAGCTTCAGGTGCACCACACTCCTGGCCTCTCTCGTGCCCTCATCTGATTAATGAGTTTGGGAGGAGACCCTGCACGTGTGCAGGCCAGCCCCTTCGCTCTCCTTGGGATCTGCCTGCCAGGAGCTTGTTCTCTCTGTCCCTCCTGCCACCAGAGATACAGGGCAGACCCTCACAGGGGTAGGCTTGTGCTGGTCAGCAACACAAGGGTGGGTCTAATCCTGGGGCTTAGTATTGGGAAGCCTTCTTGGATGTAAATATAATGCATATTCTCCGATATTAGCTTTATCACAAAAATAAAAGGTGATATTTTGACTGGTACCCATCTTACATATTATCTCTCTCTTGGTTCAGAACTCTGGGAGAGATGTATGCAAATTATGAAGCACCCCTGAACCCAACTCCCACCCTCTTCATTTCTCAAGCTCCTCTAATCTTGCTTCTGACCCTATACTCAGCATTACTCTCACCGTGGTCAATAACTCTTTTCCTGATAACAGCCTAAAAGATAGTTTTTAGTCCTCAACATATTAAAGCTCTTTGATTCTAAGATATACTTAAGTTGTTTAGCATTTTTTATCTCTGAAATCAGAAGATGCCTTACAATCAATGATATGTCACAGTTTAATGGTAGCATTGTTTCTCAGTGGGCCATAGAATACTGGTGTGTCTTATCATCTGTGGCATCTTCTAGTCACTGAAATGTGGTTCTGTAGCATTTGGAAATGCCCTTTTCTGCCCCTCCTTGGCTTCTGTGACATCCCAGTCTCCTGGTCTCTCCCCCTCTGATGGCGGTCCATCTCGGACTCCTACATGTGTCCCACATTAACTGGTATTCCTTGGGGCTCTGCTCTAGACCTTGTTGCTTCTTACCCTCCTCTCTCGCCTTGAGTTTTCTCAGCCTCTCCCTTAGCTTCAATTGTCACCTGGATCACAATGATCCCCAGGTTTATACCTCGAGCTTCGATCTCTCTTCCGAGTCCATAGAATCTCCCACTGGATACTTGAACTTAGCTCAAATCCACAGATTCAAAACTGGAATTGGTCCTGCTCCCAGGGAAACCTGCCCATCCTCCAGTGTTTCTCCTCCCTGTGAAAGTTGTCCAAGTCATTGCAGACTCCACCCTCTTGCTTGTCTCCATATTCAATAAATGACCAAGCTCTGATAATTTTATTTATCAGATATCTCTTGGATCTGTCTACTTTTCTCCATTCCCACTGCTGTTAAGTCCGTTCAGGCCTGTCTCATCTCTCAGCACCCTCCTCACTGGTCTCCCTGCCTGCTATCCATCCTCTTCACAGCAGCCAGGATGATCTTTCTAAACACAAATGCGATTTCGTGACTCTTCTCTTTTAAAGTCTTTGCAGATGCTGCCCCTCTGCCAGGGAACACTCTCTCTTTAATCCCCTATCCTCAGCACACCCTGCTCCCATGCACCTGGTAGAATTCAGTTCATCATGGAAGTCTCAGCTCAGATGCCACCTCTGTCAGGAAGCCTTCCTTGATTTCTTCTGGCTGGGCTGAATTGGATGCCTGTCTTATAAGCTCCCATAGCATCCTGTTCATACTCTTATTACAACTCTTGGCACTCTATTATATACGTGAAACTGCATATTCACTTGTCTGTTTCCCTGGTGAGACTGTTAGTTCTATGCCAGGAGTGTATGTTTGGTTCACTGTTGTATCTCCAAGACCCAGCACTATACCTGGCATTTTTATGGAATGAACTAATCAATAGATCAATGAAAAGATGGGTCTGAGTGGAATAATGTAAGGTGGGACAGGATTTGAAAGACTATGAATGACTTAGGATGGATGACTTTGAGGACAGGACTGGCCCCCAATCCAAGTGCAAGAACCTTGGTTTCCTCAGGTGGCTACATTGTCAGCCTGACTCCAGAAGGAATTTGCTGACCTGCTCAGAAAAACTCCTGTAATTCACTCTGATCTAGCTTAATGCTGAGCTGAAAATTTATGGACCTATTTAAAAAGAAGAAATAAAAATGATGGATGTTAGAAATTACCCTATGATACAAATTCTCTCCTTAAAGGAATTAAAATTTCACCCCATTATGGGTCACCAGCCTTCCTCCTGGAGACTATACTGCGTCTGATGAAACAATGTTGACATAGCTATCTGAAGGGGGGCCCCACACATAAATGGTTACATTAAAGCAGTGGCTTGGAAACATCATGACAATTCTCCTTCTGTTCTTCACAACTGCAGTTAGATAAAATTAAATAAGCCAAATGTCTCTCCCCTAAGTGAACAGATCACAAATCTTCCACTGAAAGCAGGTGATAATTTTCCAGGATGGCTACAGATAAGAATTCAAAATTGACTTGATTTTTCCCTTTTTGTTTATAAAAGGATATGTGTGCATTGTAGAAAATAAATGAAATATATTGAAAAGTAGAAAATATTGGCTCTTAAGACCACCATGCAGAAAGCTTCAGTTAATGTGTTGGTACACTTTCCTTCTTTCTTCCACTCATATGCATTTTTATGTAGTTACAGTTACTGCATATATAGTTATATATTCTGCTTTTTTCCCCACTTAACATTATATTTGAAACATTTTGCATTCCAATCAAACTTCTTATACCATCATCATAACAACTGCCTTGATTTACCATATTTTTTGATTTAACCAGTCCCCTCTCTCTGGGCTCTAAAGTTATGAGAATTTCCTTTAGAAAGCTCTATTCACTCTGCACCTATTTTTTCTCCCCAAGTTCCTATTCCTTCCTCTGAATCCTAAATCTCTGTCTTGAGCCCTGGCTTCTTTTCCCAGTTCCAGACCTGCCTTTCTGAGTAGCTGTTAAACACTCCACTTGGATACCCCACTGGCCTTTAAACGCAACAAGTCAAACCGAGCTCATCACCTTTCCCTCTCACCACCTCTTCCTCCTGACTGGCTTCTTCTGTTGCCGGTGCCTCCATGTCTCCACCCACTGGAGGTCAGTCCCCTTTCACCTCCCTGTATCTGCTCCCCACATCCTATTATTTACAACCTTTCAGACTCTCCTCCCAGAATGTCTCAGCCACCTGACCCTTCCATGCCAGATTCAGCAAATACAGGTCACCCAGTTAAATCTGAATTTCAGATAAATGGGTACATTTTAGCATACACATGCCCCATCAATATTTAGGAAATACTTCAGGTAAAAATTATTCTTTGTGTATATGAAATTCAAATTTAACTGGATATCTGTGTTTTGTTTGGCAGCCTGACTCCTGTCTCGGTTTCTCCTGCCCACACCATAACACCTTTCTTCCTTACTATAAGCCGCAGTCACCTAATGGTCTCCTTGTCTCTATGTCAAATTCATTAATTTTTTGCAAATCATAGCTCTAACAGTGTCACACTTTACTCACCACCCTTGGTGGTTTCCCACTACCTAGTTCCTCAGGCTCACGTTTAGAAACGTCAACAGGCTAGCCCAGATCTGCCTCTCCAGCCCACGTCCCACTGCTGCCCTTCAGGGTTCTCAGCTCCAGCTCCACATCCTGGAGGTTCCCCCTCTCCTGCTCTCTCTGGCTCTTCCTCCCCATCTCCCTCCCACCACCTCACTCAGGCCCTCAGGATTTCTCACCCGAGAGCAGAGGGACAGGGACAGCCGCCTCGTCCCTCCTCATCCATTCTTTTGGAGCCTCCGTGTGCCAGGCGCTGAGAATAGCAGAAAACAAAGCCGATCGAGACAACCGCCCAGGGCGCTGGCATGCTAGTGAGGCCAATTGTAGACTTGAACTAGCCGCTCACCCCACGCGGCCATGGGAATTTAAGCCTCCCTGCCTCCATGCCTCTATATCTGTGGAACCTCCATGCCTCTATATTTGTGGAACCTCCATGCCTCTATATTTGTGGAACCCAAATCTTCATGTCACTCCAATGTTTAAAACCCTCTCTGGGCCCCTCATCCCCCCAAGATAAAGTCCAGCCCCTTATTCTGGACCATGGGGCCCTTCACAGCCCAGCCTCTGCCTTTCAATTCAATTCATCTCAATTCAGCAAACAGCCCCCAGTACCTTCCATGTGCTGGGCCATGCCAGAGATATGAAACCAAAGGACCTCAGCTCATAGGCGACAGATGAGTAAACATGCAGTTGATGCAGTGTGATGGTCTTAGCAGAACCACAGGAGGCCTTGGAGACTTAACCAGTTAGTGGCAACTCCTGCAGGGAGTTAGTGCAGAACTGGGGTTACAGTTAAATCTCCAGTCCCAGGTCCAGGGCTCTTTCCACTACTCAGTGTAGCCTGGCAACAAAAACGTCTGTCTTGCCCAAGACGATGAACCAAAACAAAACAAAAAGATACAAGATGATCTGAGATTAAAATATAAATTACGTATTAAAATGCAAAACCCATAAAAGTTACTCCAGGGATTCTAAATCACAGTGAAACAGGAGCATTTAAACACTGCACTTATAAGATGGAAACACAGAGAAATGGATCACACTCAAGCTGAGCCCTGATGAAAGCTCATCCCTCATTTACATTGGTCAACTAACACAGAACTGAGATAACAACTTACTTGCAGATGCTGAGAGTACCACTGGGGCAGGGACAGAATGAGTACCTGTGACTTTTTATTCTGATATCTATGAAAAACTAGAAGAAGATTACTTTTAAAAAATCTAATGAATAAAATGCACAGGCTAAAGTCTTGAATTTATTTCAAAGAGCCAAGAAACGAAATTAGAGAAGCCACGAAGGGATTTCTAAGAGAATTCCAAAAGGAGATTAGGAGGGTATCACCTCAAAAATCAGGCAGAGAACCTCAGAGGGAAAGGAGAACACAAGAGATCATCTAGTATATTCTCCATCCTCAGGGGACAGCATGGCTTTCAATCCAGGAGAGAGATCGTCTGTGTTTGTGGGACCATGTTTTTAAACTGCGGGCTGAGGGCAGGTCAAGTAAGTAATTCAGTGGGTCATGACAGTCAATTTCTTTTTAAATGAAAGTGAATAGACTCTAGTAGAAAACACGAGGTTGCATTTCATGCAGCAAGAGTTAAGTGCTGAGTTTTATGTATAATTGTGTGTGTGCACATGTGTTTATTAGTTCATAATACAATATACATTGAGTCAAGAAAGTTTGAAAAACACTTTTCTAGAAAACTTTTATTAGAAAGGGTTTTATTTTAAACACATACTAAGCACATTCAGTTATGAGTCCTGACCCTTTTCCTCGTTTTTGGAGTCTGTGCTAAAATTAAACAGAGAATGGGGGTGGAATGTTCGAACTGGAAGGAGGAAACAAATGAGCAGAGTGTAAATGAGTGAACTGATAACAAGAGACTAGAGACCAAAGGAATGAGATGGATGAGTTCTGGGCTTTTTCCAAAAGCCTCTTGTTTTATGGTAACTAAGGATTCCCTGGCTATGCTCATTGGAGCCCTGGGTACACAGTAGCTGCTCAATAGTTACATGTCCTATAACCTTCTAGAAGCACCTGCATTCTCTCTATGGTAATAGTTGCCAAGCAGTGTGACTGGTGCCTTTTAAATAATGTCCGTCTCCTCCTGGAGGAGCTCCTTGCAGCAGCTCCTTGAAGGCTAGGCTCGTGTTTGATCCACTGATGCATTCCCACCTCTGT
Organism: Balaenoptera musculus; assembly: GCF_009873245.2. Classification (NCBI taxonomy): domain Eukaryota; kingdom Metazoa; phylum Chordata; class Mammalia; order Artiodactyla; family Balaenopteridae; genus Balaenoptera; species Balaenoptera musculus. The sequence continues at coordinate 146,369,875 of NC_045785.1, read as the reverse complement.
GACAGTTGCCTCAATAAATTTCAGCTGGATTGAACTGAAAGGCATCCAAGGACAGTAAAGATCTAGTTCTAATAGCTATTGGATGCTTAAACTCTCTCTACAAGAACAAACTGATTTCAGTTCATTGAGCAGAAGGTACTCTAATTAGAGGAAAACAACAACAACAAAACTCTGAAGTTTCCAAGGGAAAAAGAGCTTGGACTCTCTTACACCTCTTGGCCCAGAGGTCAAGTTCATTCAAAGGACGTGTGTTATCCTTTTAAAGAATAAGAGCCTCTTGAAATGTCAAAGATTCTTTAGGACGTCAAGCTTGGACCTACTTTCGGGACCCAATCTGGCTCCTGAGGATACCTGCTTTTTCAAGTCTGGACAGCTTGAGGGCAGCAACCACTTTGAATCTGAAGCTGCTGAGCTATTTCAGAGGTCCCATCCACGCTGCTGGCTAGAGCTGGCAGGATGCCCAGGAGGGCCCGAGGCGGAGGGCTGGACTTGGAGAAGTAGTCAATTGACCAAATAAATCAAAATTGAACCAAGCCCTGGTTGCTTCCCCACAAGAAGCTCAGGCTGAGGAGAAATGAGACGGGGCTGGGAAGTAATCATTTGCCTTCCTCACCCTCTGCAGCTCTTCCTACCTCCATGCCTAGGTGTCCAAACCTAACCCCTAATAGTGCAGCTGTTTAGCTTGGGGCGGGGGTGGGGCATGGTGAGGTGTCGATAAGGAAGCCCTGAGGGCTTCCCTGGTGGCGCAGTGGTTAAGAATCTGCCTGCCAATGCAAGGGTCATGGGTTCGAGCCCTGGTCTGGGAAGATCCCACATGCCGCAGAGCAACTAAGCCCGTGCACCACAACTACTGAGCTTGCGCTCTAGAGCCCGCGAGCCACAACTACTGAAGCCCGCATGCCTAGAGCCCATGCTCCGCAACAAGAGAAGCCACCGCAGTAAAGCCTGGGCACCGCAACGAAGAGTAGCCCCCACTGGCCACAACTAGAGAAAGCCTGCGCATGGCAACAAAGACCCAACACAGCCAAAAATGAAATAAATTAATAAAAATAAAAAAAAAAAGGAAGCCTTGAGCGTGAATATGTAAGGGAGATGGCACTGGTCTGAGGCTAGACTCCTTGGAAAGGCATATGGTGAGCTATCAGTGAAGGGAATGGGTGAAAGATACCCTACACCAAAGGATCAAATTCAAAGGAAAGCCCACTAGTCACTAGTGACTCTTCTTCCCAGCCAGGCAAATGTCCTGAGAGAGCTATCACTAAAGGAAAGTCCTCTTTATTGGGGACACTGATTAGTATTAAAGGTAGAGATAAGTATCCTTTCCCTGCAGTGATACTAAAGCAATGGCTTTACCCTTAATGTGTGCTGTTCCTTACACACAGTCAAATCTCATGTCTCTATGGATGAGAAAGGCAAGGAACAGAATAATAATCCTGTCTGCAGAGTTCAGTGGACACTAGGAATCCAAAACTTATTTCGACAAACAGTTTCAGCCTCCATCCCCCACTGAATCTCTATCCCAGTCTCCCTCCCACCATCTGCCGGCACACACTGAAGGAATACAAAGCATCCTTGGGTTAACCTGAGTAGAATATAATCAAGAGGGCAAGTTGGCTCAGGGTCAGGGGAGAAAAGAGGCTGCATATCATATACTCTCAAATCAAGCAGAAACAGAGTTTAGGCTTTAGAAAAAAAATGCTACCTATGTCTTGATACTTGGTTTGAATCTCAAGTCTAACTTCAGTGTAACAATGTCTCCCTGCCTCAGTTTCCTAAGAAAGCACACCCAAAGATAAAAAAAAAAAGTCCACAATGTCTAGCAGTGTCTGGCAATTGAATGGGCCAGCAAACTACATACTAACACTGGGAATGAAGTATTGCTAAATAGATCAGAGCAGAGGTTCTGGAGTCAGAGGGACCCCAGGATGCTGGCTCCATGGACCTCATCAGCTATGAAGACTTGGGAAAATTCCCCCACCTCTCTGAGCTGCCAGTGTCTCATCTACAAAATGGGGAAAATAAAACTACTTCATAGGGTTACTGTAAAGATGAACTGAGAACCTGTATGTAAAATGCCTGATACAGAATAGATGACCATAAATGATGGGTATTATTATGAGGGCTTGCCCCCTCAGAGAGGTAAACATGCCCCCACTAAAGAGCTGTTTTGCAGCTGCCTCAGGCAACCAGGTGAATCTCTCAAAGGCCACTGATGCTCAAATACCAAATTCCCACATGTTCCCCCATGTCATTCCTCCTCCCCCCACACGTTCTATTACAGTGCATGGCACGCTGCCTCCCAAGTTTCCAAGTGAGAGACCTTGCAGTCCTCATTGACTTCCCTCTCCTCCCACAGCCAAACCATCATCAGGTGCTGTTGATTCTACTTCTTAAATATGTCAACTCCATTTGCTTCTCTCCCTCTGCCCACCACAAATATTAGCTCGGGGCTCCACCAACTTGCCCCTAGATAACAGGTCTCCAGGCTCATCTCCCTGCCCCAGCCTTCCCCCTTCAATTAACTCTGCAACTACAATTATCTTTCTAAAGTACAAATCTGATCGTGCCTCTCCCTTGCTTTAAACCCTTCATTGGCTCCCCAAAATAAAATCCAAGTCCCTCAACATGGCTTCCAGAGCCTGCCATGATCTGCCTAGCGCTCAGAGCTCCCTTCCCAGACTCATCTCTCACCACACCCCTCCTTGCTCTGCGTGTTCCAGCCACACTGAGTACGTACACTTGTACAAATGAATCATGACTTCCTTCTCTCTCTCTCTCTCTGGAGTGATTTCACGCATGCTTTCCCCTCTGCTTAGAATACTCTTTTGTCCCTTCCCTTCACCATGTTAACACATATTCATTTTTTAGGTTTCAACTTAGATGTCATTTCTTCCAGGAAGCCATCCCCAATACCTGAATCCCGGGTTAGATGTCCCTTCCACTGTATACAAATGTCTGCTAATTTGTTCACCTCCCCCCAGTAGAGCCCCTGTAGGACAAAATACATTTCTTTCATTGAAACATCCCAAGTGCTTCAAACACTGCCTGGCACAAGATAGGCACTCAGATATTTGCTGGATAGATGTATGGATGCCAACCATTGGTCCTGCCCTGTGGAGCCATTTCTGGTTGAAGGCAGCAGCTAAACTAACCCCAGGTACCAGCAGGTTTCCATCCAGCAAAGGCAACACCTACCTAGAATGGCTACCACCTCGTCATCCTGGATCACCTCCAGGGAGCCGGAGACCACAAAGCAGAGGCTGTCGACACTCTCTCCCGCGTGGTAGATGAGGTCCCCGGGGGCGCAGTGCACCGTCTGGAACTCCATGGCCAGTGCCCGCAGGCAGCCGTCGCTGGCCAGCCGGAAGGCCGGGTGCTCCTTGAACACCTTGCGGTTCAGGTGCACGCAGATGTCAGCTCTCATGTCCTTGGGGCAGATCTGCAGGACCTGGCCAAGCATGGGGAGAAAAAGTGTCAGGATCCTAGGTGTGGCCTCCAGCTCACTGCTTCGCAGGACGGAAACAACACCCACTAGACTAGACCGTACTTTTCAAGGCACCAATGGACAAGACAGCCGCAGTGACCCCAAAATCTGTGCTAAATGCTCAGGACAGGGGCCTGAGTCAGGGGCTGGGAGTATGTGGGACCCTTTAGACAGGAAATCCAGGAAGTCCTCTCTGAGGAGGTGACAATTAAGCTGACATCTACATAACGTGTCAGAGGGAGCCCTATGAAAGAAGAACATTCCAGCAGAATAGCCAAGGCTGTGAGGAGACCTGAGCAATAGCCAGTGTGAATGAGGGGAAAGGTGGGCATGGGAGACGAGGTTTCAGGAGAACGTCAAGCACGGGAGCATGTGGAGACTTTTAAACTATGAAAAGATCTTGATTATGATACTGAGTGTAATGGGGACACGTTGGAGGACTTTGAGCAGGGGAGTGGCAGGGCATCCTCTATATTTTAAGACGATCATTGCAGCTGCAGAGTGGAGTTAGAGGGCCAACTGTAGGCTGGCAGGAGTGGAGCCAGGAATCGAGTTAGCTCACGCCTGCAGGTGTCCAGGTGAGCAGTGAGGGGACTTGGACTGGCATGCTGGCAGGGAAGCCAGTGAGAAGTAATCAAATTCCGAATGTTTTCTGAAGATACAGCTGACGTGGTCTGTTGATGGATTGAAGGTGGATGTGATTTGAAGAAAGATATTAAGTAATATTTACTGAGCACTTCCTACGTGCCAGGCATTGCTAGGCACTTTGGAGTCATTCATTCATTTCACACACATCTACTGAATACATTATTGTATGCCGGGAATCATTCTAGGCTCTGAGGATGTAGCGCGAACAAAACCCCCTGCCTTTGTGTGACTTACTCTCTAGTGGGAGGGGACAAATAGAAAGCAAAATAAGTAAAATTTAGTGGTTAGGGCTATTTGCAAATGAAAAGCAAAATAAGGAACATTTAGCAGTAAGTGCTAAGGAGAACAATGAAGAAAGAAAGCAGAGGGAAAGTCAGGAGAGTTGTGATTTTACATTTTCAAGCGAATTGAAATCCTCACATACACCCTATGATGTAAGTGCTATTATGGCACCATTTTACAGATGAGGAAAGTGAAGTACAGGAAAGATCAATAACTTGCTCAAAGTTGCACAGCCAGGAAACTGCAGAGCTGGGCTCTCCAACTAGGTAGTCTGACTCCAGAGCCCAGTTTAGATACAAATCACTTCCTATATGATAAAGCTGCCCAAAACAAAAGGGCTTGTAATTTGACTCTCAGCGTCTAGGAACTCAAGGCAAAATGGGAACTGTAAGAGGCCATGTGGGTCTCATATTCCAAAGAAATAAAAATTTCTCAGCCTTTCCTATGGAGAGAAATATTTCTCTGGACAAAATTTTTGCAAGAAACCATTCATAGCTCCTTACGTAGCAAGCACGAAGTAACACAAGAGGACACCTTCAAGTGTACTTTTCCAGAGAAATCAGGAGTGTTCCTAAAATAATCCTTTCTCCTGTCCTAGCCTGTGAACAAAGCTGGGGGCATAAAATCAAACGTGTTAAGTGAAGACATTTCCTTGGGGTGCTGGTTACTTCCCCACCCCTGCTTCTCCGCCCCAGCACAGGCCGTTTGCCTCTGCATCCGGTGCTCACCTCCGAATTTGGAAGTCCCTCAGCCTCCTTCAAAACCCAGCTCAAATCTCACCTTGCCCAGGACAGCGCTGCTCCAATCCCGCCCCTCTGCATGCCCCCATGCTCTGCACTGGAAAGAGGAGGTCAAACAGTTGAAATCCCAGTTCCTTCCTCTCCAAGTGACTTAACTGCTCTACACTTCAGTTTCTTCTGTAAAAAAGCATGCTGCTAATGTTGCCTTATGAGGATTAAATGAAATTATATCTACCAGTACACATCCTCAGGACAGCACCTGGCCCCAGTAAGGGACTCAATAAACGCAGGTCCCCGTCCTCTACGTGCCTCTGCATTCCTGCTCTGGGGCTGTAGGATGCCAAGGAAGTGAGCATGTTCTCTGGGAGCGGGGATGGAGGACTGACTGAGGCAGAGGAAAACTCAGACAGCCAATGCTTGGGCAGAGCGCTCACTAAGTACTTCTCCTTCAGGTTCAGTAAAACAAGACTCCTGTAGAAATGTAGGTTTAATTTGGATCCTCTTCTCTCCAAGCAGAACACCAGGGAGTGGGGAACACTTGCTTGTCATGTCAAAACTGTGCCCAGTGGTTTGAAACAAAGATTTGTTCTCTAGGTGATTTCACCTTTAAATATTTCCTTTCCCTTGGGCTGGGCTTTGCTGGCAGAGTGTGGAGATAATGCTTTATTCATGGGCACTGTTCCAGAGCCACGGGAAAGCACGTGTGGAGAGGAGAGGGCACTTGGAGTGGAGAAATTACACTCTCATGGCCATCAGCATCTCCATCATTCTTCTGTTGGCTTCACACTGGTGGCGCTCCTGAACGCCTCTCTCTGAGGGGGGGTGTCAGCTCAAGACCCCGCAGCCTTCCTGGGCCACCTGCCCTTCTACTTGGTTTGAGGAGACACCACTCTTGCTGATCTCTGAGGCTGCGAAGGCCCCAAGGAGATGTCACCACAGAGGTTCATGGAGTCTCCCTGGGGGAGTGGTGGGGGCAGGGGGGAGCATGGATGCGAGAACAGGCTTTAGGATCAAGCAGATCTGGATTCAAGTCCTGGCTTCCACATGTACTAGTCGTGTGGACCTGAAGCTATGCTTCTTTCCCCAAGTCTTCTTCTTCTAACTTGAGTATAGAATTCTTCAGAGGATTCCATGAGCTGCTGTGTGAAAGTCCTGGTACGATGCCCGGCACGTGACAGGGCTCAGTGCATGGGAGCTGTCATGTCTGACATTGTTATCACAGCAGAGCAGCAGGTCAGCCCGAGGGAGGCTTTGAAGTCCAGGAGGTCAGAGCCAAAAGGGCCTTAGAGGTCAGCCTTATTCTTAAAAGTGTCACAGACAAGGAAACTGAGGCTCAGAGGGACCAATAATGTGCTCAAGGTCATCAGATAATTACCGGTAACACCGGAGTTGCCCAGCACTCCCACCCTTCCACCGCACACACATCGCCTGGTCATCACCGACCATTCTGACCTGGATTGGAGGGGAGCGAAACCAGGGAAGGGCTCAGAACCTTGGGACTGGCTTTCTCCCCAGGAGCTGCCTGCCAAGGAAGAGCGGCCACCCCAGGCCGGGCTGGGCTCTGCACTGAGTGTCACAATAGTCCCTCTTCCATCTGGATCAGGACGTGGGGCAAGTCCCAGAGCCCTCCAGGGAGACAGCAGGGAGGGGAACGGAGGGCCAGTGCTGATGGGTGCTGTCTCCCATGCAGCCACCCAGCCCAGCCCTGCAGTGAGGGCAGGAAAGGGTTTCTTTCCCAACAACCAGATTTACAAAGGCATCCTGGCCCCTGGGAAAGGGAGCCCCAGGGCTGAGAGATCAAAGTTCCTTTCTGCTCCATCAGCTGCCAGGCACCCACAGAAGCTACAGGGGCCTGGTTGAGACAGCAGAGCAGAAACAACAGGCACAGTGGCGCCAGCGGTTAGCAAAGCCAGGGATGAAGTCCCACCCAACCAATGACCTGCCTGTCTGAGAAATGAGGACAACTTCACCTGGACTCGTCCTTCTTCCCTCCAGTACATGTGTTAAATTAAAAACAACAACAAAAAAGTAATAGTAGGAAAAGCACAAGCTTTGAAGTCAGACAAAACTGGGTTCAAACCCTGACTCTGCCATTCTTAACTCTGTGACCAGGGGCAATTAATAAAATTAATTGGGTTTCTGTGTCCTCATCCCTTCAATAGAAATAAGAGTGGATGCCTCCCAGGGTTGTCATGAAGCCTAAGTGAAGCACGAATGCCGGGCCAGGCATGTGCAGTTGTGCAGTAAACATCTGTTCTTAATGCACCTTCAAGACAGGGTAGCTGGTTATTGTTGTTATTATGGCAGATATTCAATAAAGTTAAGGTATTGTTCCTTTTAAGTTGGGATCAGTTAAATTTAGTTAAATTTCCCCAATTAAACTGTCAACTCTCAACTGACTCTTCCAATGGAGAAAGGCCAGGAGCATGGAGAGCTGATCCCCAAGGCAGCTGAATTTGGCTTTGAAGGTGTCATAAGGTATTTTTGCAATCGTGATATCGTTTTGTTTGCCTCATTCTAACAATGAAAGGTATCAGTATTCCCTGAGTACTTAAGGAATGGTGATTAAAGGGAGAAGTGCCATTAAAAAGACTTGAGAAGCAGAGAAAAACTAACCTAGGATTACATCTTTGCTCATAGAAAATATTACAAATGAGATCATTCATAAATGATTAATCGAAAGTCCACTGTATCTTTTCTCTATTCTTTCCAGTACCACCAAGTTTTCATCACTTTATTGAAATGCATCTAGAATAATGCAACTCTTGGAGAATGATAGATATTTACTGCCATTTCCATTTTACAGGTGGGAAAACTGATGCCTAAAAAGGAGCCTAAGGGATGCTCTGGTTAAGTCAACTGCTTATTAAGGCACAAGCCCCTGGTCGGTATCTCCCAGGCTTGTCTAACAAATAGGACACTTGTTAAAAATGCAGATTTCCAGGGCTTCCCTGGTGGCGCAGTGGTTGAGAATCTGCCTGCCAATGCAGGGGACACGGGTTCGAGCCCTGATCTGGGAAGATCCCACATGCCGCGGAGCAGCTGGGCCCGTGAGCCACAATTACTGAGCCTGCGCATCTGGAGCCTGTGCTCCGCAACAAGAGAGGCCGCGATAATGAGAGGCCCGCGCACCGCGATGAAGAGTGGCCCCCACTTGCTGCAACTAGAGAAAGCCCTCGCACAGAAACGAAGACCCAACACAGCCATAAATAAATAAATAAATTTTTAAAAATGCAGATTTCCAATCCCCATTCCACCCCATTCCTCCCCACAAAATTCTGATTCCAAAGATCTGGGATTGTGGCTGGGGATCTGTTTTTAATGACCATATCATGGGATTCTCAGCAGGGCCAAGACTAGAGTAAGGCAATAGCCTTGGACACAAAACTTAAGGAGATGCTAAAAACTCAGTCATCAAGATAAATCAGAGTTTAGGGCAATACTCTGAAAAATCAAAATTCATGCAAAAAAATCCATGATGAACAAAATAGCAAAAGTTTGAATAAAGAGCGGATCGGCAGCAATGCTGTGCCATCTTGGAGTCTGAGGTGAAAGGAAAATCAGTAACGCTGGTCATCTCACCCTGGGTGGCCCTGATTCTTATCAGCATACCAGCCTGGGAAATCCTGTCCTAGACAGTTAGACTGCAAGTCCGTCTCTTCTCCAGGAGACACCCCTGCCTTTCCAATTTCTAAAATAATATCTCTTAATTGCCGGTTCTTGAGAAAGGCTGATCTGGAAGCAATCAAAATCTTTGGAGGTAGGACCTGGGATTCCAAAACTATACCCAGGAGAATTCAGATGCACAGTCAGGTGTGAGAAGCACTGCCCTAGGTGAGCCTCAGGTCTCCCTGGGAAAGCCGAGAGACAAGTGGTTTACCTGAGCCCGTCGCCTCCTTACCTTCTCTGTGTCGATGCCTCTGGACATGGACCAGGTAGACACGATGTAATCCATGACTCGCTCGCTCAGTCCCTTGGGAACCTGGTAGAGCTTCAGGAAGTCCCGGACGCTGTTGAGCATCTCATGATACCTGTTGGTGTTGGCGTACATCTGTTGGAAAATGGTGGTCACATTCCCAAAGATGGTGGCATACAGAAGTGCTAGAGAAAAGAGGAGGAGGAAAAATACACATCAGTGGTCCCTGAACTAGGGTCCAAGAATGCCCCACTTGCTCAGAGCAAGCCAATGGTCAGAGCTGCTCACCCAATGGCAGATGCTTCTGACCTTCTTAGAAGAGCCTCACCCCATGAGCCTCTGGGAGTGGACCCAAAGAAGGAGTCTCCAAACACCAGGCCACTAGGACAAACTTGTGGAAGGCAGGGCTAGGGTGGGGTAGCTGGCATGACTGGGGCCAGAACTAGGAGACAGACAGCAGCGGGGGCTGGGGACGGGACAGCTGGACTGCTTCACTGTATACGTTTTATCACAGAAAGCTTGAGCCATGCCTGAAGCCATCAGTCAAATGTGTTCTTATGCGCTCTGGACCAGCGCAAATCCAAACCTATCAGCAAGTCATCTTTTTAAAGCCCTGCTATGTGCCAACTCCACTACCTGCCAGAGACAGGATGGGGAATGTGCCACTCAGTCCTGGCTCTCACACAGCAAACAACATAGCAAACAGACTTTAAAAATGTAATCACAAATAATTAAATAATAGCAAGTCCGCCAACAGCATTGAGGGATGTTATATCTTTGCTTTGTATTTATTGTTCAGGTGCACGTCAACACAACAGTCCACTTCACTGTGATGTGGCTCCTGGGGAAAAAAGCATGGCTTTGATATGAACAGAATAAAATCAGGTCCCCTGGAGATGTAACAAGCACCTACTACATGCTACTGCTGCTCCGCCTACATTAGTGTCATGAAGAAGGACCATTATGTCATCATAAAACCCCACATTCTATACGTAACCCCCATTTGCCCTTGAATACTAAGCTCAAGTGCTACCTCTTCCAGGAAGCCTCCCCAACACTCCTCCCCTCCATCTGTCCCCGTGAGAGTGACCGCAACTCTCCAGGCATACAGATCTTCCTCGATTTACGATAGGGTTACATCCCGATAAACCCACCATAAATTGGAAATATCATAAGTCGAAAATGCATTTAATACACCTAACTTACCAAACATCACAGCTTAGCCTAGTTACCTTAAACACGCTCAGAACACGTACATTAGCCTACAGTTGGGCAAAGTCGTGGAAAACAAAGCCTATTTTATAATAAAGTGTTAAATCTTATGTAATTTATTGAATCTTGTACTAAAAGTGAAAAACAGAATGGTTGATCCTTGTGATCGCATGGCTGACTAGGTGTTGCCGCTCACTGCCGCTGCCCAGCATCACAAGAGCATATCATACTGCATGTCACTAGCCCAGGAAAAGATCAAAATTCAAAACTGGAAGTACAGTTTCTACTGAAGGCATATCGGTTTCACACCATTATAAAGTCGAAAAATCCTAAGTCAGGGACTATCTGTATTTCCATTGAGCTCGTGTTATAGACACCATTTTGCAATCATATTCTTCTTTCTTTGCCTGTGCCCTTACAATAGGCTTGAAGGCTGGACTCAGCTTTTCCTTGCCATCGCAGCCGGGGGAGCTAACGCTATACCAGTACCCAGTAAATATTTGTCATATTAGTGAATTTCACATGCTTTTGCTATGCCTTACTTTAAAAATGAGTTACTATTGACATACAATGAACTGTACATGTTGACGTATACAATTTGATAAGCTTTGACATATGTATACACCCATAAAACAATCACCACAATCCAGGTAGTAACATATCCATCACCGCTAAAAGTTTTGTCATGTCCATTTACAATCCCTCCCCCTCCGCCTCCCATCTCCAAGCAACTGATGTTTTCTGTCACCATAGATTAGCTTGCATCTTCAAGATTTTATATAAATGCGATCATACAGTATATATTCTTTTTAAACATCATAAAATACATTCATTTAAAATGTACAGTTCAGTGGCTTTTAGTATATTTATAGAGTTATGCAACCATTAGCACAGTCTAAGTTTAGAATATTTTCATGCCCCCCCCAAAAGAAATTCCTATACCCATTTATCAGTCATTCCCCATTTCCTCCCTAGTCCCCTAATCCTAGGCAACTGCAAATCCACTTTCTGTCCCTTCCGACTTCCCTATTCTGGATATTTCTTATGAATTAAATAATATATGTGGCTTCCTGTGACTAGCTTCTTTCATTCAGCATAATGTTTTCAAGGTTCATCCATGTTGTAGCATGCATCAGTACTTCATTCCTTTTTATCGTTGACTAATGTTCACAATATTAGGGATAGTATGGATATTCCATATTTCATTTATTCATTCATCAGTTCATGGGCATTGGGGCCTTTCGACTGATGAATAATGCTGCTATGAACACTGCTGTGCAAGTTTTTGTATGAACATGTTTTCAATTCTCTTGGAGTAAAATTACTGTGTTATATATGGTAACTATGTTTAACATTTTGAAGAACTGCCATAGTATTTTCCAAAGTAGCTGCACCATTTTACATTCCCACCAGTGGTGTATGAGGGTCCCAAACGTCTCTATATCCTTATCAACACTTGTTATTATCTGTCTTTTTGATTATTGCCATCCTAGTGATTGTGAACTGCTATCTCTCTGTAGCTTTGCTTTGCATTTCTCACATGACTGATGATGTTAAACATCTTTTCATGTGCTTAATGACCATTGGCATGTCTTCTTGGAGAATGTCCACTCAAATCTTGTGCTCATTTTTTAGTTGGGTTTGTCTTTTTATTATTGAGTTATAAGAGTTCTTTATATATTCTGGATGTAAATCCTTTATCAGATACATGATTTGCAAATATTTTCTCACATCATGTGGGTTGTCTTTTCACTTTCTTGATGGTATGGTTTGCAGCATTAAAGTTTTTAGATTTGATGTAGTCTAATTATCTGTATTTTTTTTGTTTTCTTTTTTGACTGGTTTATTCATTCAGCATAATTATTTTGAGATTTATCCATGCTGTTGCATATAGCAATAGTTTGTTATTTTTTTTAAAAAGTTTTATTTTAAAATAATTACAAATTCACAGAAAGCTGTAAAGATAGTACAGAGAGATTCCACGTGTGTACCCTTTAGCCAGTTTCCTCACTGGTTACAGCTTATAAAACTAGAGCATAATATAAAAACCAGAAGATTCACATTGCCGTGAAGTGTATGTATAATTCTGTGTCACAGTGTCACATGCGTAGATTCATGTACTGCGTACCACATTCAAAATACAGAACTGTTCCATCACCACAGCCATCTCCCTTATACTACCCCTTTATAATCACTCCCCCCAGCAACCACTAATCTTTTCTCCTTTTTTTATAATTATGTCATTTCAAGAACATTATATAAATAGGATCATACAGTATGTGACCTTTTGAGACTGGCTTTTTCCACTTAGCAGAATGTCCAAGATCCATTCATGCTGTTGCATGTATCCATAGTTCATTCCTTCTTACTGATGAATATAACCCATTGTATGGATACACCCCAATCATTTCTTTCAAATAATCTTACTCAGGCTTGGCTGACAGACTAAGGGAGGGAAAAATAATAAAGGCATAGGTCTAGAAGGAAGGGAAGGAAATCTTCGGTTAAATCTGCCCAGTAGCACTGGACACGGCTGCCTGGAAAACTGAGGACACGAATCCACCCAACAAGAATTGCAAATGAGGATGGCAAAGAGGACTGCCAGCTCTGGAAAGGTGCCAGGAGTAGTGCCAATCTGAACAAAAGGAGCCAGATGAAAAGCAGAAGTCGTCAAGCCTGAATAACGCAGACACAGCTCTTCTAAGCTCATAAATAACCTCACACAAGATGGGATCGAAGCTGCTCCTCCAGCCCAGTAATGCCACCGAATGCGGTCAGGACCAGCCTTGTTCCCAGAGAGTCTGACCGTAACTCAACAAGCCTGCATGGCAGTCCTGCCTCAGCTCTGTTTTCCAGTCCACAGTGAACCAGAAGTCAAGAATGCAGAGTAGAGGTGCCTTTTTTAGAATGACTGCCGAAAATTAATTGAATCTTAAGCTTAAAAAAATAGTTACACCAAATCAATACAGTAAGAATAGCTCTCTTGTTGATGATCTGAGAACCAGGTGCAGGTCTGAGACACTGGTGTGCTGGTCAGACAGTTAAGGCAGTGATGCCATGTCCATCATGTACAGCCCAGGGCTGCTCCCACCCTACTTTGTTTCTGAGGCATTCAGAAGGTTGAGGTTCCTCAGGAGGGCCTTATTCAATTATTATTACTATTAATGAAATGTTATTATTATTAAAAATGGATAATTTTGCTTTCAGTGTCCCTTCTCTAATTTTATGTGAAGTGGGGTTATACATTCTGAATGTGTATATTTTATTGATTGATATCTATACATGAGGCATTATGCCTTTAAATACTCAAAACCTAACTGGAAGGGAAGACCTGAAGTCCACCTACGACTTCAACAGATATTTGAGTGTGGTATGGTGAGGGAGAGAGGGAGATTGTAACGTCGCTGTGTCACTGCCATAACTGAACCCCACAGTGAAGAGGATGACCTGGGTGACTCTCAGTGTGGATTAGTTAGGTCCTTCCAAGTTGGGAAAGAAGTAAGAAGACCTTTCCCAATGCCAAGGCAAAATGCTGATTTGGATAAGAGCAGGTTTCTTTATTTGAGTGGTTAAGAGTTAATACTGTATCACACCAAGAGCTCTGGGTCCTACCCAGAGAAAAATAAGACAGTATTCTCTGACCCTTAATTAGAAATTGCTGTATGGAATTTGGGGGGAAGGGCAGCAAAAGTTTTCATTTCTCTTTAGAAAATTTAGTGTTTCTTTTTGTATACATTATACATACACATCATTTAAATGGCCAAGACATTTTTTAAAATCCTTAGTCCTCTCAGCCTTCTTCCTTTTCAATTTCCTGTTCTGCAGAAGCAGCCACTTTCAATTAGCTGATTGCTCTGCTATTGATCTCCACATCTGAACATCATGCTCAAATCACTGTGTCCTGATGCTTCAGTTTCAAGCATCATCCACTGAATTTAGCTTCCTCCTACTACCCCATCCCTTACTTCCAATCTCATACTCAAACTCCTCTCCTTTTCCCATTGCCCCATCCTCCCAGGATATTTATATCACCATTTTGGTGAGACAATTATCTGTGCTTATATTATTACAACTAGATGAATGCTAGTCACAGCTAAGTCATGTAATTACTTTTCATGTGATGACTGCGGTTACTTTTCCTTTCCTGCAATGTTTTCTAATAACAGACTTTGCCTTTTCATTTGCTTAGCTTACCTGTCGCTAATTTGACTCTAAACTCTCCCACAGATAAATAAGTCTCTTCTTAATGTATTAAAACACATTAGTTGGTCTATCCACTCCATTTCCATAAAGAAGCCCTCCCTGGAGGCTTCTGAACTGGTCCACTGCCAGCTGTGTGGCTGTCTCCACTCCAGTATCCTGGGAAGTCACTCCACTTATTCCGGTTAGAGCCCCCAATTTCTGCACCCTGTGTCTTCTGATGTCTTGGTTTACTTGTTTTTGTTGGTTGAAGACATCCTCTAATAGCTTTCTGAGCAAGGCTATAAGGGAGCAAAACCTTTGAGACCTGATATGTTGACGCGTACTCAGTTAATAGCTTGTCTGGATGTAGAATTCTAGATTAGAAATCATTTCTCGCAGAATTTTGGAAGCATTCCCCATTGTCTTGCTGTTGAGAGGTCAAAAGCATTCAAATCCTTCATCTTTCACAGTGAACCTGTTTTTTTTCTCTCTAGAAGCTCTTTTTTCACAATGTTCTGCAAATTCATAAGGATGTACCTTTTGCTGTGGTTCAGTTTTCATCCATTGTGCTAGGCTTTCAATAAGCCCTTTCGACCCAAGAATTTATGCCCTTCATTTCAAGAACATCTTTCTGGGTTTATTTCTTATTCTTTTCTCCCTTTCTTCTTTTCTTAACTTTCCTCCAGCAGATCAAAGTGACAAGAAAAGGAAAAGAGAGGAGAGGAGAGGAGAGGTGAGAAAGAGTAGATGATCAGGGTGGTGATAGTAATCACGGGATGGAGTGAGGGAAGGATAAGCATTAATAAGGATACTTTTTATTTCTAGTCAGTTGTCTTTCAGTATTTGGGATAAAATTCACAGTTTCTCAAAAGGCAAGAGAGAAGGGAAATTGAGAGACTGTTCTATTCTATGAACCCTAGATAGAAGGAAGCCCTAGTCAGAAGCAACACATTAAGAGCAATGGCAAAGGAAGTAGGCATCGCAACCCCTAGGATCTTTGGTGGGACAGAAAGGAGATGGTCAAGGAGTGAGTCTGGAACTAAGAAGTGTGTTGAGCAGGAAGCCACAGGTCCTAAGCTCCTGGCTATTCTCTGCGGCATGTAACTGGCTCTCTAGCTCCCCATCCTCCTCACAGCATCCTGGTTTTGAGAGCCACCTGTCACACTCACCTCCCCTCTCCCACCTCTCTTTGGGACATCTACTCCAGGTGCACCTAATCTTTCTGCTACCAAAAGGAAGTGAAGACGGGAAGAACCTGTCCTTTGGTTAGAAGGGCATCTCTGGAATTCCAGGTGACCAGCTTCTGCAGAGCTGTTAGACCCTCACCACCATACTTTTAATAATTGGTGGGTTACTCTTGCATTGTTGGTGGGAATGTAAATTGATACAGCCACTATGGAGAACAGTATGGAGGTTCCTTAAAAAACTACAAATAGAACTACCATACGACCCAGCAATCCCACTACTGGGCATATACCCTGAGAAAACCATAATTCAAAAAGAGTCATGTACCAAAATGTTCATTGCAGCTCTATTTACAATAGCCAGGACATGGAAGCAACCTAAGTGTCCGTCATCGGATGAATGGATAAAGAAGATGTGGCACATATATACAATGGAATATTACTCAGCCATAAAAAGAAACAAAATGGAGGTATTTGTAGTGAGGTGGATGGAGTTAGAGTCTGTCATACAGAGTGAAGTAAGTCAGAAAGAGAAAAACAAATACAGTATGCTAACACATATATATGGAATCTAAGGAAAAAAAAAAAAAAGGTCATGAAGAACCTAGTGGCAAGACAGGAATAAAGACACAGACCTACTAGAGAATGGACTTGAGGATATGGGGAGGGGGAAGGGTAAGATGTGACAAAGAGAGAGAGTGGCATGGACATATATACACTACCAAACGTAAAATAGATAGCTAGTGGGAAGCAACCGCATAGCACAGGGAGATCAGCTCTGTGCTTTGTGACCACCTAGAGGTGTGGGATAGGGAGCGCGGGAGGGGTGGAGATGCAAGAGGGAAGAGATATGGGGACATATGTATATGTATAACTGATTCACTTTGTTATAAAGCAGAAACTAACACACCATTGTAAAGCAATTATACTCCAATAAAGATGTTATAAAAAAAAATTGGTGGGTTAAACAGACTTGTGGGCTTCTCTAGGAAGTTGGTCATTATTCATAAAATTATTTCTGTTAGAAAATGCACCCCACCTTCTAATAAACAACTTGCACAGGATAATGGACTCCTAAACTCAAGAAGAAAAATAAATAAGTTGCCACTTCTGCAGCTGTATCAAAGCTTAGAGATAAAGAAAGAATATGAATCTTTTCCCTTTTTGTAATCATTTAAAAATCATTGCCCTCTGTTGGTAGCTTATGGGTCTATCCAAACTGACTTCGTTCAATGCAGAATTCCAGATAATAAACTGGAATTTAAAGAAGACTCTACCTTCAAACCTATGTTTGTTTCTGTACTCTTAATTCCCAGCAAAAGTTCAGCAGGGCTTTTAAAACAGTTTGGGGGCCTTACCGCTAGTTTCTGATTCAGTAGGTCTTGAGTGGGCCCTAGAGAATTTTTATTTCTAACAAGTTCCCAGGTGATACTGCTACAGCTGAGAACTTTGAGAAGCATGCTACTAAGACTTTCTTTTAATGCAGTTTGTGTTTAAATTTACCATATGTTGTCAAACTCTATGGACATAAACATTGGTTTTGATTTCTTCTTTAGGTAAGCTGGTTAGATTATTCACTGATTTTTTTTTTAAGAGCAGGGACAGATCAAAAGAGTTGCTTATAGGGACCTCCCTGGCAGTCCAGTGGTTAAGACTCCGTGCCTCCACTACAGGGGACACGGGTTCGATCCCTGGTTGGGGAACTAAGATCCCGCATGCCGCACAGCAGGCCAAAAAAAAAAAAGAGTTTCTTATCTGTAAAAAGCCCACTTTCTGAATATAGACTATAACATTCTCTCTCCCTCTCTCCCCTCACCCCTTCTTTAACTCTACTCCCTCCCTGGCTACCCTGCACCCCAGATTTCATAGGTACCCACAAGAAAAACTGAGGAAGTAGAAGCCCCTTCCAATCCCTGTTTTTAAACCAGATAGTGCCTGAAATTCAATATCCATTAAGATTATGCCTCACTGCTGCTTATTTTAATGAGGCTTAATTTCTTCCTGTTTTTTTCTTTTGAAGAAAAAAAAAAGACGCTATATGAATTTCCCTTAAAACAAAATCACAAGTCTAATGATCTTGATTCCCCATTTGGAAGCCATCTGATGAGAACGAAATGCTCACTAAGTCAGGTAGCTACACTGGTGGGTTTAGGGGGGAAGGTTATTAACACACCCAACATTGGCACTGAGAGCTCAAAGCAGTCCAGAGACACCCTCTCACTTCCAAGACATTAATGGGATACAGCAAGTAGAGTCTAAAAAGGCAGAGAAGGAGCTCAGAAGTTGAATCTTTTGCTTCCTATATTAGGTGTAGCCCAGCAAATCCTGATTGGTGAACGCAGTGACTTGTGCACCCATAATGTTATCTGATAAGGAAATAAAGATGCGGGCTTCAGAGTTATACCCTCCTGGGTTCAAATTCCAGCTCAATCACTTAGAGCTGTGTGGCCAGAGGCTAATTACTTTTTCCCTCCGTTTCTGTTAGTCTGACAAAAGGAGAAACACCTGCTCACCTCCCTGGGTTGTTGGGGAAATGGGATACTGTGTGAAAGTGCCTGGAGTATGGAGCTGGAACATACAGACCCTAAATATATCTTTCCCTACAGCTCACTGTCCTGCAGTCAACTGTCAAGAATACGCACATCCAAGAGCATTTCCTCAAGACAATAACCTGGAACACTAGCCTGAATGGGACTCTTGTCTTTCAATTGCATAGGTGGACTCAAAATTTATCATTACAGGAAAATACTGGAGTCCAGAAAAGAGATGTCTGAAACCAGTTCATCATGTACAAAGAGAGGCTTTCAAAGGAATCTCTAAAATCCATAAATGCTAAGAATTTTGACATACCAGCTGAAATACTCCCGACTTAGTGATTTTGAATGAAGCCATTTGTGCATGAGGAAGGACGGAAGAATAAGTGTAAGCAGGGAGGGGGAAGGGAATAAGGCTTGGGAACTAGATCTAGTCCTTATTCCATGTCATCTGGCCCACATGACAGCAACACATCTATTTCTGTTAATGTCGTATTTTTGGTCTTTGCTGTTATTGCTTTTGCTTATTCTAATGTGATAATGATGGAGTGGGTGTGAGGATGTTTATATTGGCATGGTAACTGGTGACTAACTTTTACAATCTTATTTCCTATGACTTGAAATCCATAGCTAATGAATCTCATTGTCTGGGAAGAAATGGGTAGTAACAATGGGAAGGAAAAGAAGTAACTGCTCACTGCCATGCTAGCAGATCAAGCCAGCATACGAGAACTCAAAAAGTCCTGCTTTGTAGACGAAAAGCTGCAATTTGGAATCCTGGTTCCACTCCCAACCTCAGGATGATCGTTCACCCTCTCTAAATTTCATCATATATAATGGAGTTAATTAATTACCTTTTAGTTTATTTTTAAATAAGTGGTATAAGGTACATAAAATGCTTATCACAGTACCTGGTATATAATAAATGCTCAATAAGTAATAACAAGAATTAATTGCAGGATGGTTAAGAATCATTCCTAGGTTATCATTTCCTGGAAACGTTCCCTCACTAACTTAATCATCAGATGTTTTAATTCAACAAACATTAACCCAGTACTCAGGTGAGTCATGTGCTATGCTGGGAAGCAACAGGGTACAATGAAAATAGCTTGGGCTCTGAAGAGAAGGAACCCTGAGTTTGAATTATTGGCCCAGCCACTAATTCAAGTCATAAGAGCCTCAGTTTCCTCATTTATGAAAGGGAGAGGGTAATCTCCACCTCTCAGGGTTTCTGTGAAGATTCAATGAATTAACATGACAAATGCCAACCACAACGCTGGCATGGGGTAGATCCGAAATAAATCTTAGTTTTCTTTCTTGAACCACCAAATGTTAACATCCCTCCAACAACCACCCCTGGACTCTAGTCTCCTCAGTCCTTGGCTTTGAGTGGGTACCTCTTCCTGAAATATATAGCTTGTGCTTTTCCTGAAACAGAAGACTTTCCAGAGTGCAGGAACTTTGGTGGAGTCATTTCAGGGGCATATTCCTTGGCAGGTGCTCAGTAAATGCAATTGACTAACAATTGAAGAGAATGTTCCAAAGAGGTGAGTTTGCCCAGGTTCAATTACACAAGGTAAGAAGAGTTCTAGATCCAAATACAACGTGGGTGGGCTTTTCCCACACAGTATCACCAATTCTCCATCACCTGCTGGGTGTCTTACAACTCGGCTCAATTCTGAGAGCAACAGATTCCAGCAAGCTGAGGGCTCAGTCCCGAGACAGCCCTCCACTTCAGATGCCAACTGCCAGTCTAGGTTGTCACCTGTGCTTCTGATTGTCTGGCTATAGATCAGAGCTTCCCACAACCCCCTCTTTGGGTCTGATTAATTTGCTAGAGTGGCTCAGAGAACTTAGGAAACCCTTTTACTCACTAGATTACTGGTTTATCACAAAAGATATTAAGAGACAAGAATCAACAGCCAGATGAAGAGACACATAGGGTGAGGCTCCAAACAAAGGGACTCCTGCCGCTCTGGAGTTTGGGGTCTAGCATGGTGACATGTGGAAACATTCTGGTTCACCAACCTGAATGCTCTCAAAACCCATCCTTTTGAGCTTTTATGGAGGCTTCATTACAGAGGCATGATTGATTAAATCATTGGTGACTGCACTCACTCTTCAGACTTTCTCCCCTTCCAGGAGGGCAGGGGTGGGACTAAAAGCTCTAAGCCTCTAATCACATGGTTGGCTCCACTGGCAACCAGGCCCCATCCTTTGATGGGATCCACAAGTCACCCATTAACACAACAAGAGACACCTTTAACGGTTTCATCACAGGAAATTCCAAGGGTTTTAGCTCTGTGCCAGAAATAGGGACAAAGACTAAATATATTTATATTTCTTATTATAAATCATAATATCACACAAGAGCTTCTCAAAGTTTGGTCTTGGACATGGGCATCTGGTAGAAATGGAAATTCTCAGGCCCACCCCAGACCTACTGGATTAGAATCTCTGGGAATGATGCCCAGGCATTTGTATTTTTTCAAACTCTTCAGGTGATGTTGATGCACCTTGAAGTTTGAGAAGCACTGCTTTAAATCATACTCATCCTCAGAATTTCCCTATAAGTTTTAAGTTTAAGGCCCTACCCGAAGGGAGGAGGATGGTCAGAGGCAAAAAAAAAAAGATAGTGGGCCAAACTGAGGAAGCACAAAGGAGCTATGAAGAAAGCTAACCTTACTCCACAGGACAGAACAATGGAAATAAAGCCAGGAGAGAATCAAAGAGCAAGCCTACAGGTCAGTAATACCATGATGCATGGGACACTGATGGAAAGACTACACTCAGCTCTGAATTTCCTGCTAGAACTATGCCCTCATTCCTCCTCAAGTTGGACAGCTATTGCCCTGGACACAGAAAGTGCCCCCCCAAATCAGAGAATATAAAACACTCTTACATTCCCTATTTTATAACAAGAAAAGCCTGCAAACTCTCATTTAATATCTTGCTAAGAATAGCACAAATTCCTATACCATGTTAAAACTCTGCCGTGCTGGTGACTGTCACTTAACAAGCAAAATTCTTACAGGGGAGACAGAAGGTTATTTTCAGCTATTTCTCATCTGTCGAATAAAACAACAGCTCCCACCCACGGTAACCCATTAACAATGCAGCCTGTGCCACCTCATTACAACCAGTGTTTTAATAACAACACATATAAAGGCCCAGCAATTTCCACAGGGAATTACTTCTGCACATGAATCAAGAAGGTCAGATGCAGGTTGGAAAGGTCTCCAAATAATTTGCTACTTTCACTTATTTTGTGCTTGCTGAGTTCTTGATCGCAAAGAGACGACCACTTAGGCACAGTCATACCTGGCTAACGGTAGGCTGGCTTGCAGGTTTGCAAACCCAGGTCTTGCTTTACTTCACAATGAGAGCCCTATTTCTCCAATATGAGTCATCAAAAAGAATCTAATTAACAAAGCCATCTAAAATGACATCGTTTTTAAAGCCATTTAAGCAAGCATGTTAACTACCATTGGAAAATGACCCCAGTTAAGGTTATGTCTACTCCTAAAGTTATAAGCTCACACAAAGCTCAAACTTTTTTTTTTAAATGCTGGTGTCATTTCAATGGCCTTTATTTTTTTTATATCTTTATCGGTGTGTAATTGCTTTACAATATTGTGTTAGTTTCTGTTGTACAACAAAGTGAATCAGCTATATGTATACATATATCAAACTTATCTTTTACATCTCAAAATGAAAAAAAAAACTTTTCAGAAGTTACTACTATCACCATGGTGAACTAAACTGGACCAGCACAATGACCACAGACAGGGCCTTTTAACGAAATACCTCCTTCAATAATAATAAAAGAAATTAAAATCACTTTTTCATTGTTGACTACTCTGATCTCAATACCTCCAGCATCTGCTGGTTTTCCTCACTGAACCACCATCAGTCTCCTAGTTTTTCAAAAGCAGAATTGGAGGTATTTAGTTGCTAAGTGACATGGTAGGTCATGGTACCTCTCTCCACATTGCCTCCAAAGTAATAATTACCCAGAATGATAGATCCCTCTTGCGCCTACTGCCAAGAAGTAGAGAGTCGTAAACGATCATACTGGACAGAACTGTCGTTTCCTGAGTCAGTGGTCCTAATCCCGACTCTGCTGTCTAATACTAGCTGTAAAGCAAGTGACTCCATCCCTTTGGACACAGGAGGCCCAAATACTTGTTTAATGAATGAATAAGTGAATAATAGTAACAGTGATAATGACAGCTGGTACTTATATGGTTTTTATGATGTAAGAGTTATTGTTCTAATCACTTTGCATAAATGACTTATTTTAATGATAGATACTATTATTATCTTCATTTTACTCATAAGGAACCTGAGTCAAGAATGTTTAAGTGACGTGCCCACAGTCGCAAAGCTGGTAAGAGGCAGATGGAGGTTCACACCCAGGCAGGCTGGTTCGGGAACTGACTCCACCCCTGTCCCAGATGTCTCTCTAAACACATGTCTGCTGTGCCAGATACTGTTCCAATGCTTCACTGATATTGAATATTTAAATCTCTTAACAGTCCTATGAGGTAGGACTGCATCAGCCTTAATTGCAGATGGGCCACAGAGAGGTTAAGTAACTTAGCCAAGGTCACACAGCTAGCAAGTATGAAGCTGAATTCAAACCCATGCAGTCTAAATACAAAGTCCATGCCCTGAACCTTTACACCAGAGTTTTTCAGTCTCAGCCCTATTGATATGTTGGGCCAGCTAATTCTTTGCTGTGGGAAGCTGTCTTTTGTGTTACAGGATATTTAGCAGAATCTCTGGCGTCTACTCACTGATGCCAGTAGCACCTCCCAGTTGTGGCAATGAAAAATGTCTCCATATGTCCCTTGGTGGGCAAATTCACCTCCAGTTGAAAACCATTGCTCTACACTCTGCTGCCTTTCCTTGAATAAATAAATCTGCCAAATGAGGAAGTCAGACAAGAAACAGGATGCATGGGATCTAAAGTCCCTCTCTGATCTCCAAAAAATGACCATGATTATGAATTCTGATTATGGAATTAGAAAGAAAACTTGAAGTGGATGATAACACACTAGGCTACTCCTGATGATAAAAACTTGGCCTTTCTCATCTTCTTAGAGACATAAAGAGAATTTCCAGTCTAATGGTGATGTCCATAATTGACTCTGAGGACTTCTTATAAGCCCAGATATCTGTCTTCCACAAAGATTTTGATCAGATACTAAATAATTCTCTTGCCAATACACACACCTTGAGTCTCTGTTACTTCCTTCCCACTAAGTCTGACATGTCATAGCAGTAGAGCTTTAGAGTCACACGACTGAGGGTTAAATGCCAGCTCTGCTACTTACTTGCTGTGTAATTTTGGGCAAAGCACTTGATCTCTCTGATCTCTGTCTTCCTCATCTGTAAAAAGGGGATAACACCATTTGCCTTACAGTAGGATTTTGGTGAGGATTAAATGTGATGATGTATGTGAAGTGCTCTACGCAGTACATGCCCAATACAAGTCAGTTATTGCTATGTTATTATCACTCAAGATCCAACTCAAAATGTAAGTCTTCTAGAAGCAGCCCAGATCTATCACATCTGACTTCCCCACTGTGCTCCCCACTGTAACTAATATGTGAAATCAACAATACTCAGATGGGTCCTACCCACCCGGAACCACCATGAGCATGATTCTCAACCAGGGGCTATATTAAAATCACCAAAAAAAGCCCTTTAAAAATTATAGTTTCCTAAAATTTAGTTATACTCAGGGGTAAAGTGGGGTAAGAAGAGGTGAGTAAGTAGGGGTTTTAAAACATCCCCTGATTCTTATAGGCACCATTATCTCATCCCCATCTGTGAACCTCTAAATTTGTCTGTGAGTAACCACTAGATGCCTTGTTTTGAGAAAGTCTGGTTATGTTCAACTGTTTTAAAAATGTTTAAGGAAAAGAGTGTGATGTCTTTCTGAAACAGATTATAAAACACAGGCTTAGTCAAGAAGTACTTAGTGCTAACTGGGTACTGATGATTAAAAAAAAAAACAGGGGGAGTAGTTAATTGAAGAAATTAGTACTAAGTTGATAAATGAACTTTTTTCTTAGTTGAGGAGAAATAATCATAGGCTAGCTTGAGATTTTACAGAGACTAGGAAAATATCACAGTCTTTATTTTTTTCTCTTTTCTCACTTTAAAGAGGAAAGTTTAAGAAATAACGTGTAGAGAAAAAAGGTACTCTTAGGCCTTGAAATTAGCAAGGTCATTATGTTTCATGAAGAGAGATGGCTAAGGAGACTCATCAAGTGTCAGGGGGAGAAAACAGAGCCTTCACCAGGGCTTGGAACAGCCAAGCTTTAGTGTGTCTGCTGTGACACTTAGGACAGGCCAAGGGTCCTGGGCTTTCTGCCCTGAATCACTGGGGCTGCAAAACAGTCAAGTTTACCCTGAGGGTAGGGAAAATAAAAAGTAAGCTTAGCAGTGGTGGATGTGTTGAGCTTAGGGAGGAAAACAAACAACATTCAACTTGTATTTAGCTTATTTAGTAATGTATTTCCATACCTTGATAAATTTGTCCCCAAAACAGCAATCAGAAATTACTGAATTCTACTGTTCTGTTGATAGTGCTGTTGTTAATAGAAAAGCCCCAAGTGGTGAATTCCTCTAGATTTCTGATTCAGTTTCACCACGGCATCACCACTGAACAGTTGACTTGGCAGAAGCTATCAGAGAATGTAAGAACAGTGCTTAGAAAAACACAATCAGCCTTGAGAAAGTAGAAGAAATAACCCTCAGAGAATTTTGCTGGAGGGGCAAGGCCAAGGTTAGAAGGAAGCATGTGGGAAGGTGTTCCAGATGACAGAAATAACGTCTGCAAAGGAGCTGAAAGCAGGGACAGGGCAACATGGGCTAGAGAACGGGCGAGGTTATTTGGCTGCAACATAAATATAATACATGAAAACAGAGTCTGCATCTAGCTGACCCCATTTGGGGAACTGAGCAAAGAAAGGCCTTCTGCACGAGAAGACGCCAGAACTCCATCTTGAATTATTCTAATAAATGAGGGAGTGGGGATACATGGAAAATTCTAGGCAAAGGGAATAGTATGTCCAAGGCATACTATTGCTTGATTTGAGAGAACAAATCTTGTCTGAGTAACTGCAAGTCTCTCAG
The DNA here is from genome assembly GCF_009873245.2 of Balaenoptera musculus. NCBI lineage: Eukaryota > Metazoa > Chordata > Mammalia > Artiodactyla > Balaenopteridae > Balaenoptera > Balaenoptera musculus. The sequence continues at coordinate 146,344,544 of NC_045785.1, read as the reverse complement.
CATGGCTGGTGCCTAGAATTCAAGGGTAGTGGTGGGGCAATCCTAAGGGAAGAGCTTGGGGTATGACAAGACCCACATCATGAAGGGTATCCTCGGGTTTTTATCCTGAAGGCAATGGAACTCCTTACCTATACTTGCTACCTCCCACCCTGAGCTCAGCACGGACATGACCAACTGAACCAGCATCCCAGGATGCAGATGCTTCTCCGCTCATGGGTTTCAAGGGAGGGATCAGAGCAGCCCACCCATCGGCTGGCGTAAGGCCAAGGAAGACACTAACCATTTCCATGTTTATGAGTGATCCACTGGTAATTTGGTTTGCCAAGACAGGGTATCAATATCTGTTACAGAACTAACTTGCCATTTGCTAATTCTGATATAAAATGTTGGCTAGTAAAAGTTTTCAAATTGCCATAGCTTCTGTAACTTTTGAAATATTTTTCAACTTAATTCAGCACAAGGCAAGGAGTTTCAGAAACCTACTGAGTGAGGTCTACGTGTGCAGGTTAATTGGAAGATCAGCAGTAGACCCTCCTCCCTTCCCTTAGACATCTCTCCCCCACAGGCATACACACAGAGCAGAGGTCCTGGCTCTGTGACAGCCCTCCACTTCTCTTCTAAAACTTAGATCCCAACTCTACTCGGAGGAGCTCTTCTGAGCCAACTGACCCTCTGGATGCCCCCCTGAATCTGAAAGGAGGGATGCAAAGAACCCGAGAAGTGACAGGACTGTCCTAGGAGGGTCGCTATGACATTGCCATCAATGTGAGGAAAAGTGAAGTTTGAAGGGGCCCAGGGCTTAGAAAGAGCAGATAAATAGTCTGTATTCTGCCCTGAGAGGCATGATCAAAACCTTGTGCGGCTCCCCAGTGGGGCTCATTGGATCGCTCTGAGGGACAAGTATGAGTAGTCTCTGAGGGGGAGGAGTATTCTATCACTGACACATTTAGAACTGCCAGCTCATGGTGATCACAGAAATATTCCAACTTTCAATTAGTACTTTAATATTTTTATTTTTTATTTTTTTAAAGTATTTATTTATTTTGGCTGCGCCGGGTCTTAGTTGCAGCATGCGGGATCTTTGATGCAGTAGATTGTGGCATACGGACTTCTTGGTTGCGGCACACATGCGGGATCTACTTCCCCGACCAGGGATCGAACCCCGGCCCCCTGCATTGGGAGCGGGGAGTCTTACCCACTGGACCACCAGGGAAGTCCCTGTATTTTAATATTTTTAAATTCTCACAGACAAACCACTAGTGTGGACCACTCCCACCCCCATCTCCCACTTGGGACAGCCCTGCTCCTCCCTGGTCTCTGGTTACAACATCTGGGCTGGGCTGTCAGAATGATCAAACTGAACCCCATTTGGCATTTGGTTATTCTGCTGCTTAGAAATTTCAGATCTTGTGCCCATTCTGGAACTAAAAGCAGTACAACTACTTAACTGAAATTGAATGGGTTTTCAGACAATCACTTCAGTCCAATGGACAAACTTGATCTCTTCATTCATTTATTCCACAAACATTTGCCAAGTATCTCTTTTCTGGTAGGCCTGGCGCTAGCGCTCAGATACAATGTCTGATAAGACCTGGTCGCATATGAACAAACAAATGAGCTGTGGTGTGGTCAGGGTGAGACCTAGACTGGGGGTGGCAGAAGCGGGCAGGGTGTGCAGCATGACCAGGAAAGAGTTTTGAAAGATAAATGGGAGCTAAGGGGTATGGCAGTGGAGTGGGGAAGGAAGACTCCCAAGCAAAGGCAACTAGTTCAGCCCTGGGGCACCAGGTATGGATGGAGAGTGGTGAGAGAAGAGGCTGGATCAGTGGGCAGGGGCCATGCCTAAGACTTATGCCCGGCCACGACACTTGGATGTGCATTTAATCAAGACTTGCTCACCAAACCACTAGTGTGTGCTATGAACCCATGGACATTTTCAGAGCTTCATTAAATATAATGAGGGTACAGGGACTGCCCTTTGCAGAAGAATGTACACACACTCAGTTATTTCCACCATTTAACTCTTATTGCTTGGTTAAATCCACTGCAGATAATTAGCCAATCGTTCAAAGAACATGGATTGAATGACTGACTTCCTCACACACCAACTCTCTTTCAACTTTTCTTATCAGTCCCATCACACAGGCTAAACATTTTGGTATCATTTCTGCATACTCCTTTCCTCACCCTTCTCAATGTCTTGTGTCCACTTTCTTGTGTCCACTTTCTCCATTCCATTCCTGCTGCTTCTTCTAGAACCACTCCTTTTCAAAAGGTCCACATTTCAACTGCTTCCCAAGCCCTGGTCCTCTCTTCAGTTCCTCCCAAACCACCTCAAATCCTGCCTCTGCACTGCAGTAGCCATCTTTCCAAAGCATTCTTTTGGTCGTATCAATCCCAGCTCCAAACTCAGGGGTTCCCCATCCAGTCCATCCTCCTAAGCATAGTGTCCAAGCATGTAGCGCAACTGTAATAGGGAAGAACAAATCTGATTCCACATTAGATCTGTTTCTTTTACTTTAACCTCTTTATTCTATTGCTTTTGCTTTGAGTTAAGAATGTTGCCTAGGGACTTCCCTAGTGGCGCAGTGGTTAAGAATCCGCCTGCCAATGCAGAGGATACGGGTTCGAGCCCTGGTCCAGGAAAATCCCATGTGCCGCGGAGCAGCTAAGCCCGTGTGCCACAACTCCTGAGCCTGCGCTCTAGAGAGCACAAGCCACAACTACTGAGCCCATGTGCCACAACTACTGAAGCCCACACACCTAGAGCCCGTGTTCTGCAACAAAGAGAAGCCACCACAGTGAGACGCCCACATACCGCAACAAACACCCAACACAGCCAATAAATAAATAAATAAATAAATAAATAAATAAATAAATAAATAAAATTCGAACACAAATCATTTGATTTAATTTAAAAAAAGCAATGTTGCCTATAGCCTAAAATATACAGGATAGCCTATTCTCAGGGCTCTGACTTTTGAGTCCATTCATGTAGAGATTAAAAGTTGCAGAACAGAGAATAACATTTGTCTTGTTGGAGGTTTATGGGAACATCATGACCTGACCTATCCAGACAGCTGCAAGAACAAAGGATTCCTACACCAATAAGTTTGCAACAACTAACCACGCCCCTCCCTTGAATTGCCTTTAAAAATGCTTTGCTGAAACCCTTCAGTGAGTTCGGGGTTTTTTGGGCACGAGCCACCCATCTCCTTGCATGGCCCTGCAATAAACCTTTCTCTGCTCCAAACTCTGACCTTTTAGTTGGTTTGGCCTCACAAAACTTGCATTCGGTAACACGACCTGCCTTTGCACACTTGTCTTCCACCACTCACAGTCACACAGCTATGCTTCAGACAACCCTGAGTCCTTCCCTTCCTCGTGTGCAGCCTGCATTGAGGACTGAGTCCATGGACATACAACCTGTGCAGTCACATGGACTCTGCCCTTAGAAGGTCCCCCACTTGGTTAAATGCTCTGCTGTCACTGATTTGAAATTCTTAATGATTATTGAACAAGGAGCCTCGCATTTCCATTTTGCACTGAGCCCCACAAATCATGTTGCTGATGCTGCCTGCTTTATTCTTTTTTTGGGGGGGGGGCCATGCTGCATTTGGGATCTTAGTTCCCCGACCAGGGATCGAACCCGCGCCCCCTGCATTGGAAGCACATAGTCTTAACCACTGGATCACCAGGGAAGTCCAATGCTGCCTGCTTTACATCCTTACCTTTAGTCATGTTGTTCTCTCCATGGAAAGACCTTTCCTACCTTCTAGAACCTGACCCCACTTTCAAGGCCCAGCTCAAATGCCATGAGGTCTTTGCCAGCCTCCCGGAGCCTGAAGCAGGCTCTCCACTGGGCTCCCAAAACACTTTTCTTTTACTTCTATTTTAGCACTTGTCACACACAACTCACAATGTAGTTATTTGCAAACATGCCTCATCCTCCTTACCACAAGGACAGGCAAACTTCTCTGAGATGGGGGTGGGAGGTACATTCTTTCACTTCTGTTGCTTCTCAGTACCTGGCACAGAGTAAACTCTCAATACATTATTGATGAACTGAATTTCACTCTCCATAATAACCCAGTGATTTCTTGGCCCCTAGTGCCTCTTCTCCCAATGGGCTGCTCCCGGCCCAGCCCAGTTCTGCAGACTGTGTGCTCACGGTAACATCTGGCCACCTCAGAAACTATGGTAATGTAAGAACAGGCACTAGGCAGCCAATTACTTGAGGAGAGTGAAATGATTTTGTAACTAGTAAAGCACATGAAGTGCTGTTTGAGAGAAAAGGAGAAAAAAAAAAATCAATGCAAATTTGAAAGTTACTAGACTAGCAAAATTTTCCACAGAAGAGAACTGACTCCCAGTTGTATGTAAAATTGCTCCTAAAGTAAGTGTTGCACTGGGATGCCCAGGGGGCTGCGTGAGGTTGAAGACTTCCACCCCAAACATAGCCAGTGGAACTCAGACGTGTTTTGCTCTGAGGACCATACTGCATCAAGAAAAGCTGAAACTACAACACGCAGCCTCCCCGTATATCACTTACAGCACATCTTAATCCAGTCATGTCTTTTTCTTGCTAAAAACCCTCTCAATACTCTCCTTACTAGAGAATAGAGTCCAAACACCTTAGTATAGCCAACACTTATTGAGAGCTTTCTTTGTGCCAAACACCACATCAAGTATTTTATAGAGATTGTTTCATAAATTCTTACAGACTTAGATAATAGATGCTGAGACAGGCTGGGACCTGGGACCTGGGACCTGGAACCCTTTGCTGCCATGCTTGCACCTGCACAAACATCTCCTGGAGCAACAAAATACAAAGAAACTATAAGGGACTAAAAATAACTGCGTGTATGTGCAGTTGGGGCAAATTATGGACAAAAAGATACAAAGAGACCAAAAATCCAACTGCCACTTCTGAAGAGCCCCCTGCACTCAACACTACCAAAGCAGTGGGCAAAACACCTAAGCCACGCCTCTGGCTCACCCCCTGGACCCATCCCTACCCTCACTCCATATAAGGAACTGGCTCACCCCTCGCTTGGGGTGCGAGTGAGCAAGGGAACCTGTTAGTTGTTCTTGCCCCTCCCTGCTGTAGCAGGGGCCCCAATAAAGCCTTGCCTGAATTTCTTGTCTGGCCTCTATTGATTAAGGAGGCCAAGAACCCTGGTCGGTAACAGTGCTATGATTATCCCTATTTGAAATATTTGAAAACTAAGATAAAGAGAGGTTAAGTAATTTGCCCCACATCACACAGGAACCAAGTGGTGGAACAAGATTCGAAGCAGTTCATCTTCGAAGTGCCTGAGCACTTCATCACTGCGCAGGCCCCTGCCCACCAGCCAGCCCCCTGTCTCACACCTCTGCTCGTCTCCTGCCCCACACTGGCACCCATCTGAGCACGTACAGTCCTCTGAGCTGCCTAGCTCTCTCACTCGGGCTTCCAAGCCTTTGTTCCCAGCATGTACATTATCCTGGTGAATGTGACCCTGTCATACTTCGGCTTCAAATTTGGGTCTCTGGCCTCCTTTCCACTCTGAAAAGATTGTGGAAAACAAAGAGCTTTTATTTATGTGGATTACATCTATCACTATTCACCAGGTTAGAAATTAAATCTGAGGAAATTAAAAATATTTGCTTATCCACTTGAAAAAAATAATAAACTCATATGTTAACATAGATAATATACGTGATGAAAATAGCAATATTGTCCAAAACATTAAAAAATTAGTAAGAAGACTATTATTGCTTTACATTTTTCCAAATCTTTTTAATGTCTGGCTTCAGAGATGACAGACTTTTTATACGTGCTTCTGCACTCAGTCTTAAGTGATATGTTGTTCTGGTTGAAGTACATAAAGAAAATCCAGTTTCACACAGATATGTAGATGGAAGAGGGAAGACTATTTTAATAGCCTTTTCGGATAATGTCAAAGAACATTGTTCTTTGACACTATCCTAAAATTCAACAAGTGGTAGTTTCTTACAATTTAATGTGGGGTCTGAAACTACATCAATAAAATTATCGTACTCTGTTACATTAATCCATTGGTCTTTCTTACTCTTTGAAAGGACCTTTTTCTCATGCATGATTCTGAACATCACGCATTGGTCATTTGGAAAATATGGGTTCACTGAGTTATAAAGCTCTTCCAAAAATCACATTTCTTTGTGCCAAACCAAGACATTTCACTAAAAAGACCAAAAAATCCTATTTGTTAATCACATCAATTCCATCAAACCATTCTTTGGAAACCGTCAAATTCATGGTGGCAGATACCAGTTTTTCACAATTCTAATTTTTGCTTGAAAGCTTTAATTTTATCATTGGCAACGAATACTGTCAGTTGTTTTCCTTGAAGTGACAGGCTTACCTCATTGATTTTCAAGAAAATGTCTGCCAAATACCCAAGTCTGAATAACCCTAGTTTGTCGGTTGTTCTCTCAAGTAAAAACGGTACTGAAAACAGCAGCTATTTCAGTTAGAAATTCAATTGCACAAAATCTTTTCCTTGAAACAGCCATAGTATTTCAGTATGCAGAAGTGCTTTATGTATAATTCTCATTTTGTTACACAGGATATTAAAATATGTACTCAAGGGTCAAAATTTAATAAATTTAATCATTTTTGCTTCATCAAGGGCATTCTTGAGTGAAACCAAACTTTTTGTTTAATGAGTGCACAGCAGTGAAAAATACAGTGACTACAAATACAATTTGGCACTGCCTTTATTCATGCTAAGGGGCTAGTGTTTCACACAACATTGCTTTTGTACCATCAGTGCACACATCAACACAGACAAACAATGCCTTAGTGTTATTATGTACATAGTTTTGACCTCACAAACTCCCTCCCAAAAGCTCTTGGGGATCCCCATGGATACACAGATCACGCTTTGAGAACTATTGCCCTACACACCTTTCTAGAGCCATCACAAATGTAACTTCCCTGAGAAATTTTACCACCTCTCCTTCTCTGTGTCACCACTGTGATTTGTATAAACTTCTGGCATAATACTTATATTTATTACATATAGTTAATTATATCTTCTTTCTCTCCTACAATTGTCAGCTCCTTTAGGGCAGAAACCATGTCTTATTTATCTTTGAATACTCAGCTCTTAACAGTATCAGGCACATAGTAGGTGCCTGATAAATATCTGTTGAATAAATGAATGAATGAATGAATGAATAACTTGTATGGCAGATTGTATTTTCTAAAGATGGTTACAACAATATGTCCCATCACACACGCTCTTCTATAATCCTGCCACTTACCCATCAATAGGTCTGCTCCCTTCTCTTTTAACCTGGCGGGTCTTTGTGACTGCCTGTAAAGGCAGGTCTTTGTACAACCTATAAAGCTAGTAGAAGAGATGCTATGTGACTTCGGAGGCTAGGTCTTAAAAGCGCCATGCATTTCTGTCCGGACCTCTTGGGACACTAACACTTGGAACCCAGCCATCATACTGTGAGGAAGTTCAAGCAGCTTGTGCAGAGGTCTACATGGAAAGCAACCTGGGTTGCTGGCTCAAAGCCCCAGCCGAGTTCCCAGCCTACATCCAGGGACCAATTTGCTGCCCATGTGAGTGAGCCATCCTGAGAGTGGATCATCCAGTCCCTATTTGAGCTGAGCCTACTGACAACCTAACAGAAATGAGACACCCTGATGAACCACTGCTCAGCTGCTGATGTATGAGCTAAATAAAAAATTATTTATTGTTTTAAATCACTAAGCTTTGAGTAATTTTTTATGCAGCAACAGATAACCAACACCCTATATTTGTCAGCTCACAGACGACAGAAACTATGATTGACTTACTCTAGTATTCCCTACTACATCTAGCACAGGGCCTTGTATATTGTAGATGTTCAAAATATATTTGTTGACCTGAAGCTAGCACCTTTTTTTGATGCCACATATCCAGTTAAATATAATCAGTATAATCATGGATCTTACACATGGGGTGATGAAGACATCTCATTCCTCCAGGACACAATTAGATACTACTGTACTCATTAGGAAATAACATGAAATGTAAAACACAAGGCATGAAACCCTGGTCTCCCTGTTTTTTCCATGAATTAGCCTACAGAGGGATTTTAAACAACAATTACTAGAGAAATGTCTTCCTACCCACCTCCTCGTCAGCTCACATGAGAAGTGTCGATTAAGAAGTCAGATGAGAGAGGCCACAAAAAGACAAGGAAGACAGAGAAAATGTTGGCATTGATTTACTTTTCTAAGATAGAGAAAATGTTGGCATTGATTTACTTTTCTAACTTATTATTCTCATGATTTCAATTTTTAATCAACCATGCTTAACTTATAGCTTAACATTACTTGCTAAATTGAGAAAGAAAAAACTGTATTACTTATTTTTATTTCTAATTTACAAACAGTAAAAGAAATTACACATGACTTTTTTGTTTGTTTCAAGAAAAGACATACTTTATCTGAATGCATCAGTAGAAAGAAACCAAATAATGGCAATGGAAGTGACTCTGAAGAAATGGAGACCAAAGACTTCACCCTAGTTTTATTTTGAAGGATCATTCCTCGTATACTAAGTTTGGGTTGGGTTTGTAGCCATGTTGGAGGATGGCATGCTAGACCCAAAAGTGTGTTACTGGCAGAAATGTTCTAACTAGTGATTCCTTCAAAACTTCTTGGGCAGCAATTTACTCACAAAAGGCTAAAAAAAAAGCTCAAAACTAAAAGAATTCTTTGAAATAAAAAAGTATTGCATTAGAAAGCCACAGAAGCAAATGTTCAATATTTTACTTATTAATGCTTTGTGCACGTCTACTAAAATAGCACCTCAGGTTGCTAAGACCAAAAAAACCTATGCAATTGATGAGACATTAGTGACAATCTGCAACAGAGGTGTTTGTTTGGAAACATGAATATTTGGCAAAGAAGATAGCTTCACTACCACTTTCAAATGACTCCACAGACTAACATACCAGGCTAATGATATGGAAGACCAACTCATAGACCAAATAAAGCAAGTGAAGTATTTTTCATGGCAACCTGACTTGTGCAATGATACTGCTAATATGGCAATCTTTCAGTACAGATGTGATTTGAACACGATAGTGATATGAAGGAAGAATCTTTTTTTAAAAAATTTTTTCATGCTCATTGTCAAAAGACACAACTAGCTTTCAAATGTATAAAGCTAAAAAGAATTATATTGTCAACAGGTGTGGTCTGGAGTTTAAGTTTTGTGTACAAGTATGTTCTGATAGCACAGCTGCAATGATAGGAAAACATTCTGGAGTGAGTACCCATATTAATAAACTTACACCAGAATGTACATTAATGCACTTCTGCCTTCGTTGAGAAAGACTGGCTTCAAAAATAAGTCAGCTAAACTAAACATTGTACTTAGTGACGTAGTAAAGATAGTAAATTACGTAAAGGTAAATAAGTTAAATTCACGGCGACTCTGAATGAATAATCAAGAAGGCGGCTAATCATAAACAACAGTACTGCATGTTGATGTTTGATGGTTATCGAGAGGAAAAGCTCTCTCAACAATGTCTGCAGTGCAGAATAAACTCTTAGTAAGGTAAGAAATCAGCTTGGTCCCAACTTTGTAAAGATATGAATTAGAGCCAGACTTGTTTATTTGCCTGTCTTTGCTATTTTAATGATCTTAATACTTTCATGTAAGGGAGAAACAATTTTTTTCAATGGCAGATAAGATTAAAGACCTAAAACAAAAGCTCGACACTTAAAAGAACAGTTTCCACACTTACCCCATGTTCTAGAATTTAACAATTATCAGTGAAAGAGGTGATGATATTGATACAGCACATCTGCCGAAAGTTATAGCCAAATATTTTCTGAATTTGATAGAATGTTTTGAATCTATTTTCCTAGATTTATGCCTAAAAAATTCTATGGATTCATTTTTCATCAAAAGATAATTTAAAGTTAACTAATATTTTTGGAACTGGCTACTGATGAAGACTCAAAAGTGAATTTTGAAAACACAGCACTACTTTCCTCGTTTTAGATAAAAACTGAAAATGAATAAAATAAAATAACAATAAAATAAAGGAGTCAATTCTCCAAGAAGTCATAACAGTTCTTAACGTGTATACACCTAATAACAGAGTGTCAAACTACACAAGGCAAAAACTGATAGAGCTGCAAGGAGAAACAGATGAATCCACTATCATAATTGGGAATGTTAGTATCCCTCTATCAGAAATGAACAGATACAGCAGGGATGAAATCAGTAAGGACCTAGTTGAACTCAACACCATCAATCAACTGGATATAATGGACATCTATGGACTACTTTATCCAACAACAACACAATACACATTCTTCTCAAGCTCACACAGAATTTTCACCAAGACAGACCACATTCTCGGCCATAAAACACACTTTCACAAACTTAAAAGAATAGAAATCATACAGTGTCTGCGCTCAGACCACAATGGAATTACACTAGAAATCAATAAAAGAAAGACAACTGGAAAATGCCAGAAAGAACAATCTAATCATCAACAATCTACCTTAATTCAGCACGCTTTTGTTGAGTGTCTGCTACATGGCATGTCCCCAGGGGCAAGGACCATGGCTGTGTCCTCTGTGCACTCATTCCCTGACTCTATGATCTCCATCAGTATTTATACAGTAAATAAGTAAGGTTTTAGGACAATACTAAAACTTACCTGGAGTTCATAATCTACTGGTGAGGGGTGAGGGTAGAGCGCCTGAGACCCTGACAAAGACAGCATATTCCATACATGCTCTGAGATCTAGATATTGCTACAGGAACACTGAGGAGGCAGTCCTTATCAGTGCCTGATTTGTCACTTTTGTTTTATTGTGTTACATCCTTTGTCTGTTTCTCTTGTATTATATCGTGAGTTCCTGTGTCTAGGTTATCTTCCACATAGTGCAGTGCATGTAAGTGGGAGCTTAATAAAGGATTCTTGATGAAATAATGACACCTACCATCACTTACTGAGTTCCTCCCATCTTCCCAAACATTTTCTCAATTAATCCTACAATAGCCTATGAGGCAGATGTTATCTCCATTTCATAGATAAGAAGTCAGAAGCAGACTTCCCTGGCGGTCCAGTGGTTAAAACTCCGCACTTCCAATGCAGGGGGTGTGGGTTTGATCCCTGGTCAGGGAGCTAAGATCCCACATGCCATGCGGCCAAAAAAAAATAGATAAATAAATAATAAAAATTTAAAAGACAAGAAGGCAGAAGCACAAATGGGCTAATATATCCAAAATAACCAGCTAAGGTGATGACTGGCTTGTGAACCCAGATTCAACTGATCCCAAAGCCATGCTCTTAGCCAGCACTATGTTCTGGATCTGCCCTTTGCGGTGTGATCATAAGAAGATGATTTAATACATCCTATCTCCAGTTCCTCTTTGGCAAAATGGCATAACTCATTCTTGCCTATTTCATTGGGATGAGGGCAGTTGTGATGTTCAAATGTAGGCTGTAATGTATAAATAAGGTATTACAATAATTACTCGTTTACTACATAGCAAATGCTCCTTTAGCTTAGAGACTGTCATGCATCTTTGATCTTCCCAGTTCTCCACCTAGAGCCTTGAAATATAGCAGTATTTGTTAATGTTTGTTGGATGACAAAATTACGAGTTAAGGAGAGAATGCATATTCATGAAGGATTTTGCTAGCTGCTGTTTTTAAAAGGTTAGAATTGAATTTTGTAGTTGAAAAAAGTAAATTCATATTCTACCCTGGTTTAAGAAACTAGGTCTTTGATGGTGAATATGTTTCCCACCAGACTTTGAGTCGCCACGTGCCACCTCGGCAGGCCCGGGGCAGACTTGGCAAAGGTGCTGCCCAGGCTCTGTGCCTACACAGCTTGCTCAAGAGGTCTAGTTAATTGCTCACTGGGCTCTACACACAAAGGTACATTTTGCAAAGCTGCTTTTTGCACGTCGTCAGTTGGAAATGTAACTCTCAGAGTGTAAGTCATTTTACTTTGTATGCATTCAGAGTGACTGCAGAATTGCTTTAGCAGATAATTTCATGGTGAGAAGGAAAATACTTCATAGATATTCTCAACTGAAATCCTAAAAGCTGAACTGGAGGTTGTCAGCTTTCTTCTTTTGATAGCTGTGCTCCCTTTAGAAAGAAGGAAAAGGAAAAATAACCTTAAAGTTCTCCTTCCCATGAGGGGTAAGATGCCGTGCCCCCTACATTGTTTGACCTTTTCGATTGACTCTTTTATAGCTGGCTTTATTGTCTCAAATGAGTTGGGCTGATGTGAAGTTCTATCTTTATTATTTTCATTTCATTCTCTGTGGGCAGCATTACTAACTCCATAGGGAACCACCTTGTGCAGTCGTGGGTGTGAGGACAGGAGAATGGAGGTAGATGGTGTCCCATAAACCCATTGTTGTAAGTAGAAAACAGCTCGGAGCACAGCTGATGATGGGTCTGGAGAGTCTCCACAGGTAAGAAATAAAAATAGTACCACATGCCCTCTTCTTAGTTTTCTAGTTCAGTGCTTCTCAAGCTATCTCTGGTAAAGAATTCATATCTAATTTTTTCAAATATCCAATCTATCTCAGATTAATACTTGTGTCAAAATGTAATAAGTTAAATTTAGAAAAGTTAAATTTTAAAAAGATGAATAAAATACAAGCCCCAATTTTTAAATTTGATTCAGACATAAATGTATATTTCAGTTAATGTATTCAGAACAAACACCAAGAAAAAGGAAAGAATTACAGACACTGTGCACATTTTTAATTTGACATGTGCACAGAGGTGATTAATATAGAAAATTCCTATTACACTTGTACTTCTGTCCCTCCATAATCATAATTGAACAAAGTTACAAGTGAAATAGCAGTTCTTCATACTAAATGCCTATATGCACACTTTGAATGAATAGCATGCATATATGAGCTTGCTTCTTGCTTGCTAATTGATCTAATCTAGGTGGGATTGACAACAGTGCTATTCTCAGGGGACAGATGATAGAGCCAGAAGTGAGTCCATCAAGGACACAAGCCGTGGTTCACGCACTCAACAAAAGTGTGCTGAATTAGAGCAGGTTGTTGGTGACTAGACTGTCCTTTCTGAACTGTGGTTCTGGGAACTACTCATCCATGTCAGTGATCCCCAGGGCTCTACTCCCAGGTAGGGGCCAGATCTTTATGACAGCAGCAGCTAATCCTCTGAACCATCCTCAGCTAAACCCCATTGTTCAAGAGCGAAGGCTTTCAGAAATGATTTACAATGTCTTTCTGAGTAGCAATGAATCTTTATTACTGAAGAGTGGAATAAAACTGCTCCCAGGATAAAGGAATAGGTTCTCCTCCTATGGGGTCTGGAGATGGGAAAAGAAGGCCATCATGAAAGTGTGTATGGGTTATGTAACTAGGTATTTTCTGAAGGGCATTCAAGGTCATTGAGGATCCAGCCCTGCATTTCCCCTTAGGGCGGTGGGACTGAAACTCGGCTCTCTGGATGCTCTGATCAATAAGAACCCCAGTCTAAGGAGGTGTGAGCTCAAAGTGGAGGGAAGCCTCTCTTCTACGGTTCTGATAACATACCTCTGGCCCCATACTGTAGTGCCCCACTCAGCAAAACAAAAAGCCTACAGTTCACTAGACCCACAGACCTCAGAGAGCATTCAGTGGCTATCTTTGTTACCCAACTACTCATGTCCTTGATTAAATTTCATTGATATGTACTGTACCTTCCCTGAGGTGAGTTCTGGTAGGAACAATCTTTTTCTTATAATAGTGCTATTTCAGTGCCCTTTACAGGTTAGTACCCTGTGTGGTTGCCCAGCTGGCTGCCTTATCATGTGGCTATTAGTTTTACCGCCCCCCCCAAAGTCTATTCTCAATAGAGCAGCCAGACTGACCTCTTAAAATCTAAGTCAGTCTTTACGACTCTTCATTTTATCAGAATGAAAGCCGAAGTCCTTATGGTGACCTTCTATCTGCCCCCCTCCCATCTCCCCACCCTCATTCTCCCACCCTGGCATCCTTGCTATTTCCTGAAGACACTCTTCTGCCTCATGGTCTTTGCACCGGCTGTTACCCCCACAGAAGGCTCTTTACCAAAATAACCGTATTGTTAACTCCATACCCCTTTTAAGTCTTTGCTCAATGGTGCGTTTTCAAAAAGGCTTCTCATGCTCGCTTCGGCATGAGGATTAGCTTCTGCTGTCATATACTAAAATTGGAACGATACAGAGAAGATTAACATGGCCCCTGCGCAAGGATGACACTCAAATTCGTGAAGCGTTCCATAGTTTTACCTAGAGACTGTCATACAGAGTGAAACAAGTCAGAAAGAGAAAAACAAACATCGTATAATATTGCTTATTGTGGAATCTAGAAAAATGATACAGATGAACTTACTTGCAAAGCTGAAGTAGAGACACAGACATAGAGAATGAACTTGTGGATACCACGGGGGGATGGGGGGTGGGATGAACTGGGAGATTGGGATTGACGTATATACACTACTATGTGTAAAACTGATAACTAATGAGGGCCTACTGTACAGCACAGGGAACTCTGCTCGGTGCTCTGTGGTGACTTAAATGGAAGGAAATCCAAAAAGGAGGGGATACGTGTACGCGTGTGACTGATTCACTTTGCTGTACAGTGGAAATTAACAACATTGTAAAGCAACTGTACTCCAATAAAAATTTTTTAAAAAGTCATCAATAAATCCAAAGTCATCTAAAAAAAAAAAAAAAAGGTTTCTCAAAGAGGTTGTAACATTACAACCCACTCCCAACCCTCCCTTTGGCACTTCCAATTTTCTTTACCAAACTCTATAATACCCACCCCCCAAGCCCTGACAGGATTTACTGCCTTCTAACAAACACACAAAATTACTCAGTTTATCAAACACTCATTTAGCCCTTATTATTATTATAGCCCTTTAGAAAGAACTAATTTAAAACTTTGATTATATGCATTGATTATTTTCTGACTCCTTTCTCTAGCATATCAGTTCCATAAGGGCAGGAATTTTAAAAAATTTACTACTGTATTTCTGGTGCTTAGAACAGTACCTAGCAAATCTTGGGTTCTTAATAAATATTTGTTAATAAATGAATGATTCTCCCACTACTTCTTTTCACAGAACCATCCTTGAGTTTCCTTTAAACATCTCAAGCCCTGGTGTTTCTCTCCACTTGCATGTGCCACTTCCGCTCCCTGGAATGCTTTGCCCCCCTCACCTATGCCACAAACTCCACCCATCCTTTAATTTCATTTAACTTCATCACTGCCCATGAGAACTTTCTCTTGACCGTGTACAGACATAGTCAAGAGCTCCTTTCTCAGCGTAGCCAGATCAAACCAAGGATGCTTTCCCGAAGAAACTTAGTTCTGGCAAATAAATCATCTGTGTCTGCCTGGACAAGACA
The DNA here is from genome assembly GCF_009873245.2 of Balaenoptera musculus. NCBI lineage: Eukaryota > Metazoa > Chordata > Mammalia > Artiodactyla > Balaenopteridae > Balaenoptera > Balaenoptera musculus. Next base: position 146,329,114 of record NC_045785.1, on the reverse strand, counting down.
TTTTCTCAGAGGGTCAGGGCACAGAGCTGATACCTGAGTTTCAAGCACAGGGCGGGTTGGAAAACATCAATGATAAAACACTTGCGTAGAGTATATTTTATCCCCATCCATTGGATAGGAGTAAACCCGATTCTGTATTGAATAGGAGAGGAGAGAGAAGGAAGGGGAGAGACCAGCTGCTTACACCATCCATTATCCAAAAGAGCAAATTAAAAGACATTGAGATCAAGCCTCTTAGATAGCCTCAACCACCAGAGGGCCGACAGCAGAAGCAAGAAAAACTACAATCCTGCAGCCTGTGGACCAAAAACCACAGTTACAGAAAGATAGAGAAGATGAAAAGGCAGAGGGCTATGTACCAGATGAAGGAACAAGAAAAAACCCCAGAAAAACAACTAAAAGAAGTGGAGATAGGCAACCTTCCAGAAAAAGAATTCAGAATAATGATAGTGAAGATGATCCAGGACCTTGGAATAAGAATGGAGGCAAAGATTGAGAAGATGCAAAAAATGATTAACAAAGACCTAGAAGAATTAAAGAACAAACAAACAGAGATGACCAATACAATAACTGAAATGAAAACTACACTAGAAGGAATCAATAGCAGAATAACTGAGGCAGAAGAATGGATAAGTGACCTGGAAGACAGAATGGTGGAATTCACTGCTGCGGAACAGACTAAAGAAAAAAGAATGAAAAGAAATGAAGACAGCCTAAGAGACCTCTGGGACAACATTAAACGCAACAACATTCGCATTATAGGGGTCCCAGAAGGAGAAGAGAGAGAGAAAGGGCCAGAGAAAATATTTGAAGAGATTATAGTCTAAAACTTCCCTAACATGGGAAAGGAAATAGCCACCCAAGTCCAGGAAGCACAGAGAGTCCCATACAGAATAAACCCAAGGAGAAACACGCCGAGACACATAGTAATCAAAGTGGCAAAAATTAAAGACAAAGAAAAATTATTGAAAGCAGCAAGGGAAAAACGACAAATAACATACAAGGGAACTCCCATAAGGTTAACAGCTGATTTCTCAGCAGAAACTCTGCAAGCCAGAAGGGAGTGTCATGATATACTTAAAGTGATGAAAGGGAAGAACCTACAACCAAGATTACTCTACCCAGCAAGGATCTCATTTAGATTTGATGGAGAAATCAAAAGCTTTACAGACAAGCAAAAGCTAAGAGAATTCAGCACCACCAAACCAGCTTTACAACAAATGCTAAAGGAACTTCTCTAAGTGGGAAACACAAGAGAAGAAAAGGACCTACAAAAACAAACCCAAAACAATTAAGAAAATGGTCATAGGAACATACATATCGATAATTACCTTAAACGTGAATGGATTAAATGCCCCAACCAAAAGACATAGACTGGCTGAATGGATACAAAAACAAGACCCATATATATGCTGTCTACAAGAGACCCACTTTAGACCTAGGGACACATACAGACTGAAAGTGAGGGGATGGAAAAAGATATTCCATGCAAATGGAAATCAAAAGAAAGCTGGAGTAGCTATACTCATATCAGATAAAATAGACTTTAAAATAAAGAATGTTACAAGAGACAAGGAAGGACACTACATAATGATCCAGGGATCAATCCAAGAAGAAGATATAACAATTATAAATATATATGCACCCAACATAGGAGCACCTCAATACATAAGGCAACTGCTAACAGCTATAAAAGAGGAAATCGACAGTAACACAGTAATAGTGGGGGACTTTAACACCTCACTTACACCAATGGACAGATCATCCAAAATGAAAATAAATAAGGAAACAGAAGCTTTAAATGACACAATAGACCAGATAGATTTAATTGATATATATAGGACATTCCATCCAAAAACAGCAGATTACACGTTCTTCTCAAGTGCGCACGGAACATTCTCCAGGATAGATCACATCTTGGGTCACAAATCAAGCCTCAGTAAATTTAAGAAAATTGAAATCATATCAAGCATCTTTTCTGACCACAACGCTATGAGATTAGAAATGAATTACAGGGAAAAAAAACGTAAAAAAGACAAACACATGGAAGCTAAACAATACGTTACTAAATAACCAAGAGATCACTGAAGAAATCAAAGAGGAAATAAAAAAATACCTAGAGACAAATGACAATGAAAACACGACGACCCAAAACCTATGGGATGCAGCAAAAGCAGTTATAAGAGGGAAGCTTATAGCTATACAAGCCTACCTAAAGAAACAAGAAAAATCTCAAGTAAACAATCTAACCTTACACCTAAAGAAACTAGAGAAAGAAGAACAAACAAAACCCAAAGTTAGCAGAAGGAAAGAAATCATAAAGATCAGAGCAGAAATAAATGAAATAGAAACAAAGAAAATAATAGCAAAGATCAATAAAACTAAAAGTTGGTTCTTTGAGAAGATAAACAAAATTGATAAGCCATTAGCCAGACTCATCAAGAAAAAGAGGAAGAGGACTCAAATCAATAAAATCAGAAATGAAAAAGGAGAAGTTACAACAGACACCGCAGAAATACAAAGCATCCTAAGAGACCACTACAAGCAACTTTATGCCAATAAAATGGACAACCTGGAAGAAATGGACAAATTCTTAGAAAGGTATAACCTTCCAAGACTGAACCAGGAAGAAACAGAAAATATGAACAGACCAATCACAAGTAATGAAATTGAAACTGTGATTAAAAATCTTCCAACAAACAAAAGTCCAGGACCAGATGGCTTCACAGGTGAATTCTATCAAACATTTAGAGAAGAGCTAACACCCATCCTTCTCAAACTCTTCCAAAAAATTGCAGAGGAAGGAACACTCCCAAACTCATTCTATGAGGCCACCATCACCCTGATACCAAAACCAGACAAAGACACTACAAAAAAAGAAAATTACAGACGAATATCACTGATGAATATAGATGCAAAAATCCTCAACAAAATACTAGCAAACAGAATCCAACAACACATTAAAAGGATCATACACCACGATCAAGTGGGATTTATCCCAGGGATGCAAGGATTCTTCAATATATGCAAATCAATCAATGTGATACACCATATTAACAAATTGAAGAATAAAAACCATATGATCATCTCAATAGATGCAGAAAAAGCTTTTGACAAAATTCAACACCCATTTCTGATAAAAACTCTCCAGAAAGTGGGCATAGAGGGAACCTACCTCAACATAATAAAGGCCATATATGACAAACCCACAGCAAACATAAAAAAAAAAAAAAAAAGACATTGAAAAATAAACAACTAAGGTTAAAAAAAGAGTAGACAATGATTTCCCATGGAGAGTTTGGAAAATGGCAAGGTCAATCCAAGATAGCTGAGGTGTTCAGACCACAGTCTGTCTCCAGTGACTCTACAGAAATGCAATTTCTCTTGACCTCTTAGACAGACAATCCTAAAGTATTTAATGAGTGTCATTTTCCTCCTCTGGTACTCTCAGGCAGCTTGAGAGTGTCGTTTCAGAACTCCAAAAGACCAATAAAACTGCCCAGGCTTGACCAGAACTGAGATTCTTAGGCAGGGCTACACCATTAAGCTTCAATTAAGGAATGTGCTCAGGTAACCAACCCTGGTTTCAGATTTCCAGAAATAATTATTTGAGTTTTCAGGCCTAGTCTCTTCAAAAGCTACTAAAGAGCTTTATAAATACCTACTCATTATGGTCCCTCAATTCTATATAAATTTGACCAAGTATTTGAGAAAGCATGACTTTGCCATTAAGATACCCTGCAAACACAGATCTCTCCAAACACAGGCCAACTATTTGCTTTGTGTCTTATCCAAGGAAAAACTGCTGCCAACTGCTAATTGATTATTTTATTCTGCTTAAGTTCAAGTGTATGAATATATAGGGTCTTGGATAACTGAAGGCTACATAGGGTTAGAAAACAAGGCCTTTTCATTATCCTCATCCATCATCCACCTGAATTTATTTTCAGAAAATATATCCCCATTTTTGAGTTTCCAGAAATAAATTTTTTTCTAGGCATAATTTCTTTGAAAGCTTTTCATGAACTTTGTAAATTACCAACCTCCCAAGGAGGGTTTAAATCAGATTAAAGCAGAACGGAGAGAGGGAGCTGAGTTTGGTCTCAGCCAGGCTACCAGGTACTTTCTATCACACATAATGCAGGAAGCTGCAGAGAGCTCTGAACCAATGCCTGAGTGTACTGGCTGGGCCGCGGCTCAGGGCCTGACATGCACAAGCAGACAAAGTCTGACAGCTGAGATGCTCATACTTCCTCTATAGTATCCTGGACAAGGGTCACCAAGAGGCGATGTTTCCCCTCTTAGAGAGCTTCCGACTCTGCTTCTTCTGTTCCTGACTACCTCAAGTGTTGGAAGAATTTCCCCCCTGGTTCTTCTCCACTGGGCAAAACTGTACCTTCTGGGGATATGCAGTTTGAATCTATTCTTTCTTTTACATGAAATCCCTCAAGTATGCAGTGCAGCGCTGTCTAACAGAACTTTCTGCAGGGATGGAAATCTGTGTGTTGTCCAATATGATAACTACTTGCCACATGTGGCTATTGAGCCCTTGAAATGTGCAGGTGTAACTGAAGAACTAATTTTAAAATTTCTATTTAATTACTTTAAATAGTCACGTGTGGTTCGCAGCTATCACACTGAACAGTGAAGACTGAGACATTTTTCATGAATCTCTTTACCAAAAATCTTCCCTTTTCCAGGTAAATAGCCCTTGTTTCTTCAACAGTTTCTCAACCAAAATGCCTTCCAGAACCTTCTCCCTGTAGTCAGTCCTCTCTGGATATGACCTGATTTGCCAAATTCCTACAATGTACTAAAGCAGAGAACTCCTGGTGAGGTCTGCCCCAAAAGACCATGGCCTCTTATCTGATTCTGCTCAGATGTCTGATAATCCTCTCCTTGAACCTTACCTAGCCAGTACATTTTTGGCATATACTCACTCAGCCCTCAATAACTATTGAGGGCTGAGTATATGAGCCCTCAGTAACTTGCCTTCTTGAAAGAAAATAACTGTTATCTGGGGGAGAATAAAATTTCTAGGTAAGCACCTCCCTTCAGAGATCACAAGTGACACTCAAAGTGAGAGAAAGTTAAATTATCTACCCTTGGCTTCTCACTGAGCCCTGGAGGGCACTCAGAAGGGGTTGCAGACATCATTCTATTCACTGAAATGTCTTATATATTATACAGCACATCGAATATCAGCAAATTGCAATTGCGATACTCTTTAGACAAATCATTAAATGGGTGTTGCATTTCTACAAAAAAAGATATGTCTAAATTGAATTTGAGAAACAAATCATTTCAGAGATTCTTTATCACCTTTGTGGGTTGTTCTGCAAAGAGCCAGCAGATCCCTAAACATCTTAGCTTTGTGTTTCTCTTCTCCTTCCTCTAGATTGTATACATGATCCATACACAGTCCCCGGGAAGCATAAAGAGAGGGCTATTTTCAGGAATTGGGGTAAATACACTTACTTGCAAAGAACTTTCTCAAAGTGAATAATCACCCTTAATAGAGCTGAGAATTACTGAATCTATTGTGTTTATGAATCAAATTTTTAAAGTGGGGCACAACCTCAGCATTACCTTACTGGACAGAAAGAATTCATTACATAGCCACCTAACAGGGCTGACAGGGAGCCCCTCACCCCAAACCTTGGTGGGCTTCTGAACATGAGCGGTAAAGCTTTCTGAAAACAGATGGGGAGAATGGGGCTAAGAAAGAAGAGAGAACTGGGCTGACCATCTTCAACAAAGTGCCTAAAAACTCTTACCCATAGAATGCCTTTCATTTCTTCCAATAAGTAATCCTTTACCAAATTTTATGTATGCAAATCCTTTCTCTGTGGCTCAAGAAAAAAATAACTACACTTTCACATGTAGGCACAAACAAACTGAGGTCTCTTTGATCTCTCTTAAGCCTCTTATTAATCCTGAAAAGCCTTTAGGCACAGAGTTCAGCCCCTTTTTCTGTAAGGCCAAGTATTAATTTTAACATATACGGTAAAAGCACAAAGGCCATTAAATATACCCACGTGCGCCAGAGCTCGTGAGGTATAATTAAATTTTAACAAGAACAATAAACTGCGTGAATTCAAGGGAAATGTTACTTTCTTAACACTTATCCTTTCAATAAAGGATAAGTCTTTTACCTAAACGATGATTATCTCTGGGTTAAGGTCTTGGAAGGCATCTACTGCAAGGTGCAAGAATGTCTTCCAGTCAGTTCTGGAGAAGGGTATATGAGAACCTGGGAGGAAGACAGAAGAGAAGTCAAATCCCCCTCTTGTTGGAAGACATCAGGGTCCAAAAGTGATGGAACATAAAAACAAAACCAGTGAGTGCCTGTGAAAAGCTCCCTGTAATAATAGTTTGAAACTTAAGAGAACTAGATCAAAGTGAATAGTTAGGAGGGAAAATGTGGATGGTCTTGATTAGTGCTTTTCACAGCCCCTTTATTTAGGGGTGGGGAAGGGGTGGAAAAGGCAGCAGGACAAGGCTTTGGGCCCCCCAAACTGGCCCTGACTTCAGCAAGAACAGCTCCTTGTAAAAATCTGATTTCTCTATTTGGCTTCCATGGAGGCTTTCATATTTTAAAAGATAAAGAAATTTTGCAAGCCCCTTAGCTAAATGTCCATCCCCCATACAACTTACAGGGAGGAGAGCAGGGTTTCACTTACAATGTAGAGGGCACGTTCGTACTCAGGGACACAGGTAATAGAACCGAACGATACTCCTCCCATCTATTTTTTTTTTTTTTTTTTTTTGCTATTCCCATCTTTAATTACTTGTGTTGAAGTCTAATTTGTTTTTAAGAGATGGCACAGAAGTTGTGTAAACATTACTAAGAGTAAACATTAAGCCTGCCAGGAAATTACCTTAAATCCCAGAAGAATGCTGATGCATTTTGGCAGAGTCCAAGTAAAGTCATATGCAATTCTCATCTGTCAACACCATTCAATTTACTGTAGAGCAAAAGAGTTCTACCCCTTCATCCTTCCTTTCCAAGAGCCCCTTTAGTCCTTCTCAAAAAGGACCCTAGACTACGGCCATACTGAACTGATCCCCATCATGAACTTGAAAAACATGTACCAGACACAGTACTTGTACAGTGAAAATAAAGATTAAAAAGATACACTGGCTGCCTTTGAGGAGTTGAGGTCTAATAGGAGAGACAGGTACATGAATTGCAGTACGGGAAGACAAAGAAAGGGATGAAGGTTCAAGGGCTGAATGGACAGCCAGGCAGACCGGCTGGCTGCTGAAGGCAGCAAGTGAAGCAATTAAGTGTATCCCGGGGAGGCAGAAAAAGCTTGACTCACTGTCTCTGCCTTAGGTCAGGACCCTCATCATTTCTTATCTAGACAGTTGTAATAACCTCCTAAATGGGTCTCCCTGCCTCTAAGCTTACTTCATCTACTCTATCCCACTCTCTCCCTGACCTGCTTAAAATTCTTCAATGACACAGCCAACTGCAGAGCCAACACCGCTTACAATGACTTACAGCGGTCTTCATTATCAAAATCCTGCCCATCTCTCTGGCTTCTTTTCTTCTAAACTCAAGGTCACATAAAAGTTCTTGGAGGTCCCCAAAGGCTCTGTGCTCTCAAATATATCAGGGCCTTTGCACAAGGTATTTCTTTTGTCCACAACATCTTCCTTATCTCAATCTGGCTAATTCCCATTTGTTCTCGGAGAATCAACTCCCCTACAAAGCTTCTCTGGACAGTCCCTAGACTAGGACAGTGCCCCATCCTCAGTGTTCCCAGAATACCACGTACTTAGCCCTAGTAGAACATTTTCCACACTGCTTGCATTTGTCACTGTGTTTTATCTGCTTAATTCCCCAAACTCGGATTGTGAATTCCTTAAGGACAGTAAGTTCATTATCTTTGTACCACCAAAGGTCATGCAGCACCTGGTGCATAATAGAGACTCAGTGAATGTTTTGAGTTCAATAAAATATTGACCTAGAGGCTCATGACATAGAAGGGAAAAAAATCAGTAAAAGGAAAAGGAAAAACGTTAAATCTTTTTTTGTCACTTCTGGTTGGGGCACCAGAATGAAGTCACTTAACTGATCTGAAACAGGATTCTCACTTGACACTAATGATTAAGAGGGCACACGAGGTAGTGGGAAGTACAAAAACGTTACAATCAACCATAGCTTCAGTTGAATCCTTTGCCTTAGCACTTACTGGTTGTGTGACTTGGGTAAAGTTACATAGCCCCTTGATGCCTCAGTTTCCACATCTGAAAATGGGGATAATAACAGTCCGTATGTGATAGGGTTATTGAGAAGATTAAATGAGCCTGGAAAGCACTTTGAACAGTGTCTGCCACATACTCAGCAACTGATAAACACCAGATATTGTTACTGTCATTGTTATGTTTGTGAGAATACTTTGTAAAGAGCTAAACAAATTCCTATCATCTTAACCATAAAATAGCATTTTCACGAAGTCTTTCCAAGTTTACAGTAAGGAAAGTCCCCAGAGGGCTATAATACAGCATAGCTGTATATCAAATGTGACTTCAGTTTTAAAGTGATGTTCTACTCAATTTCATTTGGAAATATTCTGTGTATCTTTTAAAACTCAGTAGATAGACTTTAAAGAAAAAAATCTGTATTTATAGCAGAAGGAATTGACCTAGCACTCAGGCTGGATTCTATCTTCTCTAGAACAAATGAAGGATTTCTTGACTGTCTGTCTACAGGGGGATCTGGCTAGAAAAAGGGAATGGCCCTGGGACCCATGAGCAAGCTAACTAGTGCTGGGAGACGGAGGAGAGTGTGTGTGTGTGTGTGTGTGTGTGCACACGCACGTGCATGCTCTAATGTTTTCTTAAAGGTTTCTCCAGGAAATGTCTGATCACATATTTACTTTTCTCAGTCTATGACAGCATGGATCGTAGAATAGATGTCTCTCATCCACAGCATTAGCTGAATTACAGTGCTTTTCTTCCAGTAAAGGCAAAGTACACACCTTAGACAACGGCTCTGGAGTGGTTTTTCTCTCAAAAAAGTAGCCTAGGTCTGAAAAAACAAAAACATAGCAGCCATTCTCCTGAACATTTCCAGGCTTCTAGAGGGTTAAATGAAAGGCAAGGAAAAGAAAATACACTGTGAGAAAAAAGAAAGATGGAGAAGAAAACAAGGGAAAAAAACCCCATGGAAACCAGAAGTGGCTGGAGCAACTCCTTATGGTTACAGCACACGTGCCTGGGGCAAGGCAAGAGAGGTACTTAGCTGTGCTGAGGCGCTCCTCTGCACCCAGTTAGGAAAGATAAGATGGAAATGGTAACATCACACCAGGTGGGCCTGGATGAGACTTTTGGAAGTAACTGCTTCTAGCATTTTGCAAACAGGGGTTGCAAAAGCAAGTCTTAAGTCTTCTCCAGAGACAATGAGGAAAGTTAAAGTCTGTTTTCAAAGGATGGTCTAAAGGCAAGGGGATGGTCTGAGTCAGTATTCAAAGTGTTCTGAGGGGGTATCATTTCGGACACAACGGAATATCTCCTAAACTACAGCTGCCTCCCTGCTACTGTTGAAATAACAAAACTCAAACAAGTCACAAGATCACCCAAACCATCAGGAGGAATGATGCCATGGTTTACACCACTAGTAAGCACACTTCTAATGAGGTCAGACTTGAGGTTTGGAATCTTATGTTGGCCTGTTACCTTTCTCCCCTTAAATGGGCACCAGGCCAGCTGTCCTGCAATGTGGGCCAGTAAACAGAAAGGTGGTCAAGCAAAACAGAGCCTTAGCGTCTGCAAAAATCTGTCCCTTCTACTTAAAAAACGATTCAAAGCCTGAGCCCCCAAGTGGTCAGTCATTAATGGGATCACAAATGGGGCTGTTTCCTGCTTAATACCATTCAAGAATTTAAGAGATTCATTAGCTTATGCCTCACCTTCCTCCTAACTACTCTCATTTTAGTTAAATGTATTTATACCTGTCTTCTTCTAAAAGGGAGCCACGGTGGTTTGATATCATTAATACTACAACAGACCAGCCTCCAAGGCTCACTGTAAAACCCAGAAACTGTAAGCTCACAGCTAGTTCCTTCCAGCCCTAAGCCTCTGGGATCCTCTGCATTGTAAAGACAGTAAAGGCTGAATTTTAGAACATGAGTCGGGCTAGAGAAAATCATAATTAATTGTGAGATGGTGACTTTTACTACCCTATAAAGCTGGATTAAATGTAGATGCTCTTAAGACCGCTTAAGAAGTTTACATTTCTCTCCACCACCCACTGTGACAACTTAACCAACCATCTGGGACAGGAGGAAAAGGTAACTGGGCCACAAGGATCCAGATTCTTGAATCTTTGTTGGAATAATAGCAGCTAATATATTTTACACCTCAAGGCTTCCACAATCTCTTCTCTTATTTTAATACAGGGGAAACTGTCCACTAATAGACTTTTCCCCCTGTATATATCAAGAGGCTGTCTTTTTTCCTAAGAACCAATGAATCAACAGGAGCAAGTGACCCTTGGGTACTGTAGCTACTACTGGAATGTAAGCACAAGCAGGGAGGGGCAGAGGGTTCAGAGGCAGGGACTTGATGTCTTTAAACCCCCAGGTACACGCTGGTGGGGATTAAGAAATACATGTGGATGACAGGGCGTGAGAAAATCCTGGAAACTTCTGAAAAACAGGTTTTAAATTGGGTACAACATGAGCTCCCTCTTTAACAAACTCCTGCAAAGAAACACCCCTTTGAGTGCCCTAATCCCACTGACTGCAGGCTGGCTGTGGACACTGACCCAACATGCACCTACACAGTAAATCTAACATACGCGCAAACTTGACTTTGGATGCACCAGCTCTGGATTTCACATTTGCTCTGTTAGCCAAAAACAGCACGAGGGCACAAGAGTACCTTGTTTTCTCCCTACCACGACCAGGCTCATCTACAGAACACATAGTGTCTTAATTATCTTGTTAAGACACTAAATTATTCCTTGCAAATAATAATATTCTACAGAACTCCATCTTAATAAAACCCAAAACATAAAAAGTGTTGTCTAAAAAAACTGAACTCTTCATGTATAAACATGAAGAAGGTTTTTCTAGGTTGGCAGATGGACAAGGAACACAGATGGCGAGGGAATGAGCTAACAAATGGACAGGATGAAAAATACCTATTATATACCAGCCAACGGTATGATACCTTTAATGAGGTGATGCTCCAGGGATGATGGGGGAATTCAAATTCAACTAATATTTACTGAGTGGCTATACTTCCTTTAATCATGACATTTATTAGTCATAATCACCCTTGTGTGGTGTCACTATTTTCATATTCAGGTGACAAAATAGCTGGAGTTTAAGTAAGGCAGGCTGAAAAACGCCTCAGTGATGATGGGGTTGACAACCCTGATAGACTGCAAGAACTCTAAGGAGTTGCTGTTTTCCACCTGGGGATGGGTGCCCCGCCACCCACATTCCCTCATACATCTATTAACAAGCCAACAAGCCAGAGTTAAGGGGAAAGTAGTTTTTCCTCTGAAACGTCTTAAGTGAAACAAATACAGAATGTGCCTACAAAATATTCAAAATCATCCAACATGGACCCATCACCAGACCTGCAGAAGGTTGGGAGAGCACTCTGCAAAGAAGTGAGAAAAAGGGATGTTATTACATTGACTGTGTGCTGTATAGCTCTGCTCCTTCTCAGGTTAAATTAATGAGCTTTCAAGAAATGCAGGAGTGGCATTTCTAGACCACTGGACAATTACAATGGACCATTAATGGTGTTAACAGTGCTCAGGGCTCCATGAGGCAGAGCACCCACCTTCAGCAAATGGACCCCCTGGAGCAATCCGCTGTATAATTCATTAGCAAACCAACCACTAATACGCTTACCTCTTTAGAAGGTGGAAGGATCAAGCAGACCATGTGACAAACGTTTACGCTCCCCCTAGTCTTGCCGAATGCCGATCTTTCCATTTTGTAACTCTACTCTGGTATCTGTTCTCAGCAGGTTTTTGGGTTAGAATTCTTTTGTCTCCACAATAAAATCTCCCAGCACCTGAAATACTGGGAATGAACTGCCCTTAAATGAACATTATTTGGCCCCTATGTGTTCTTATATCTTGGTCCACACTAATATAGGCCTGGGGAGGCCAAGGCTAATTAAAAATAACCAAATGGAGGACCTTCAAGATGGCAGAAGAGTAAGACGTGGAGATCACCCTCCTCCCCACAAATACGTCAAAAATACAACTACGTGTGGAACAACTCCTACAGAACACCTACTGAACGCTGGCAGAAGACCTCAGACTTCCCAAAAGACAAGAAACTCCCCATGTACCTGGATAGGGAAAAGGAAAAAAGAAAAAACAGAGACAAAAGAATAGGGATGGGACCTGCACCTCTGGAAGGGAGCTGTGAAGGAGGAAAAGTTTCCACACACTAGGAAGCCCCTTCGCTGGCGGAGATGAGGGGTGGCAGGGGGGAAGCTTCGGAGCCACGGAGGAGAGTACAGCAACGGGATGCAGAGGACAAAGCGGAGAGATTCCCGCACAGAGGATCAGTGCCGACCAGCACTCACCAGCCCGAGAGGCTTGTCTGCTCACCCGCCGGGGCGGGTGGGGGCTGGGAGCTGAGGCTCAGGCTTTGGGGGTCGGATCCCAGGGAGAGGACTGGGTTTGGCTGCGTGAACACAGCCTGAAGTGGGCTAGGGCGCCACAGCTAGCCGGGAGGGAGTCCGGGGAAAAGCCTGGACCTGCCTCAGAGGCAAGAGACCATTGTTTCAGGGTGCGTGAGGAGAAGGGATTCAGAGCACCGCCTAAACGAGCTCCAGAGACAGGCACGAGCCGCGGCTATCAACGCGGACCCCAGAGACGGGCGTGAGACACTAAGGCTGCTGCTGCAGCACCAAGAAGCCTGTGTGCAAGCACAGGTCACTCTCCATACCTCCCCTGCAGGGAGCCTGTGCAGCCCACCACTGCCAGGGTCCCGTGATCCAGGGACAACTTCCCCGGGAGAACGCACGGTGCGCCTCAGGCTGGTGCAGCGTCACGCCAGCCTCTGCCGCCACAGGCTCGCCCAGCATTCCGTACCCCTCCCTCCCCCTGGACTGAGTGAGCCAGAGCCCCATAATCAGCTGCTCCTTTGACCCCGTCCTGTCTGGGCAGGGAACAGATGCCAAAGGGTGACCTACATGCAACGGCGGGGCCAAATCCAAAGCTGAACCCTGGGAGCTGTGCGAACAAAGAAGAGAAAGGGAAATTTCTCTGTGTAGCCTCAGGAGCAGTGGATTAAATCCCCACAATCCACTTGATGTACCCTGCATCTGTGGAATACCTGAATAGACAGCAAATCATGCCAAAATTGAGGCGGTGGACTTTGAGAGCAACTGTAGACTTGGGGATTGCTGTATGTGACTGATTAGTTTCTGATTTTTATGTTTATCTTAGTACAGTTTTTAGTGCTTGTTATCATTGGTGGATTTGTTTATTGGTTTGGTTGCTCTCCTTTTTTTAAATTACTTTCTTATTTTTTATTTTAATAATATTTTAAACATTTTTTATTTTAATTATTTTATTTTATTTTATATATTTCTTTTTTCGTCTCCCTTTTCTTCTGAGCCATGTGGCTGACAGGGTCTTGGTGCTCCAGCCGGGTGTCAGGCCTGAGCCTCTGAGGTGGGAGAGCTGAGTTCAGGACATTGGACCAGCAGAGACCTCCTAGGCCCATGTAATATCAATTGGCAAGAGCTCTCCCAGAGATCTCCGTCTCAATGCTAAGACCCAGCTCCACTCAACGACCAGTAAGCGCCAGTGCTGGACACACTATGCCAAACAACTAGCAAGACAGGAACACAACCCCACCCAGGAGCAGAGAGGCTGCCTAAAATCATAATAAGTTCACAGACACCCCAAAACACACCAGTGGACACAGTCCTACCCACCAGAAAGACAAGAGCCAGCCTCATCCATCAGAAAACAGGCAACAGTCCCCTCCACAAGGAAGCCCACACAACCCACTGAACCAACCTTAGCCACTGGGGTCAGACACCAAAAACAACAGGAACTATGAACATGCAGCCTGCAAAAAGGAGACCCCAAATGCAGCAAGTTAAGCAAAATGAGAAGGCAGAGAAATACGCAGCAGATGAAGGATCAAAGTAAAAATCCACCAGACAAAACAAATGAAGAGGAAATAGGCAGTCTACCTGAAAAAGAATTCAGAGTAATGATAGTAAAGATGATCCAAAATCTTGGAAATAGAATGGAGAAAATACAAGAAACATTTAAAAAGGACCTAGAAGAATTAAAGTGTAAACAAACAATGATGAACAACGCAATAAATGAAATTAAAAATTCTCTAGAAGGAATCAATAGCAAAATAACTGAGGAAGAAGAACCGATAAGTGACCTGGAAAATAAAATAGTGGAAATAACTACCACAGAGCAGAATAAACAAAAAAGAATGAAAAGAATTGAGGACAGTCTCAGAGACCTCTGGGACAAAACCAAAATTCGAATTATAGGGGTCCAAGAAGAAGAAGAAAAAAAGAAAGGGACTGAGAAAATATTTGAAGAGATTATAGTTGAAAACTTCCCTAATATGGGAAAGGAAATAGTCAATCAAGTCCAGGAAGCACAGAGTCCCATAAAGCATAAATCCAAGGAGAAACACACCAAGACACATATTAATCAAACTAGCAAAAATTAAATACAAAGAAAAAATATTAAAAGCAGCAAGGGAAGAGCAACAAATAACATACAAGGGAATCCCCATAAGGTTAACAGCTGATCTTTCAGCAGAAACTCTGCCACCCAGAAGCGAGTGGCAGGACATATTTAAAGTGATGAAAGGGAAAAATCTACAACCAAGATTACTCTACCCAGCAAGGATCTCATTCAGATTCGACGGGGAAATTAAATCCTTTACAGACAAACAAAAGCTAAGAGATTCAGCACCACCCAACCAGCTTTACAACAAATACTAACGGAACTTCTCTAGGCAGGAAACACAAGATAAGGAAAAGACCTACAATAACAAACCCAAATCAATTTAAAAAATGGTAATAGGAACATACATATTGATAACTACCTTAAATGTAAATGGATTAAATGCTCCAACCAAAAGACACAGACTGGCTGAATGGATACAAAAACAAGACCCATATATATGCTGTCTACAAGAGACCCACTTCAGACCTAGGCACACATACAGACTGAAAGTGAGGGGTTGGAAAAAGATATTCCATGAAAATGGATATCAAAAGAAAGCTGGAGTAGCAATTCTCATATCAGACAAAATAGACTTTAAAATAAAGACTATTACAAGCGACAAAGAAGGACACTACATAATGATCAAGGGATCAATCCAAGAAGAAGATATAACAATTGTAAATATTTATGCACCCAACATAGGACCACCTCAATACATAAGGCAAATGCTAACAGCCATAAAAGGGGAAATCAACAGTAACACAATAATAGGGGACTTTAACGCCCCACTTTCACCAATGGACAGACCGTCCAAAAATAAATAAATAAGGAAACACAAGCTTTAAATGACACATTCAACAAGATGGACTTAATTGATATTTATAGGACATTGCATACAAAAACAACAGAATACACTTTCTTCTCAAGTGCTCATGGAACATTCTCCAGGATAGATCATATTTGGTTCACAAATCAAGTCTTGGTAAATTTAAGAAAACTGAAATAGTATCAAGTATCTTTTCTGACCACAACGCTATGAGACTAGATATCAATTACCAGAAAAAACTGTAAAAAATACAAATACATGGAGGCTAAACAATACACTACTTAAAAACCAAGAGATCACTTAAGAAATCAAAGAGGAAATCAAAAAATACCTAGAAACAAAAGACAATGAAAACATGACAGCCCAAAACCTATGGGATGCAGCAAGAGCAGTTCTAGGAGGGAAGTTTATACCAATACAATCCTACCTCAAGAAACAAGAAAAATCTCAAATAAACAACCTAACCATACACCTAAAGCAATTAGAGAAAGAAGAACAAAAAACCCCAAAGTTAGCAGAAGAAAAGAAATCATAAAGATCAGATCAGAAATAAATGAAAAAGAAATGAAGGAAATGATAGCAAAGATCAATAAGACTAAAAGCTGGTTCTTTGAGAAGATAAACAAAATTGATAAACCATTAGCCAGACTCATCATGAAAAAAAGGGAAAAGACTCAAGTCAACAGAATTAGAAATGAAAAAGGAGAAGTAACAACTGACCCTGCAGAAATACAAAGGATCATGGGAGATTACTACAAGCAACTATATGCCAATAAAATGGACAAGCTGGAAGAAATGGACAAATTCTTAGAAAAGTACAACCTTCCGAGACTAAACCAGGAAAAAATAGAAAATATAAACAGACCAATCACAAGCATTGAAATTGAGACTGTGATTAAAAATCTTCCAACAAACAAAAGTCCAGGACCAGATGGCTTCACAGGTGAATTCTATGAAACACTTAGAGAAGATCTAACACCTATCCTTCTTAAACTCTTCCAAAATATAGCAGAGGGAGGAACAATTCCAAACGCATTCTATGAGGTCACCATCACCCTGATAACAAAACCAGACAAAGATGTCACAAAAAAAGAAAACTACAGGCCAATATCACTGATGAACATAGATGCAAAAATCCTCAACAAAATACTAGGCAGCAGAATCCAACAGCACATTAAAAGGATCACACACCATGATCAAGCAGGGTTTAACCCAGGAATGCAAGGATTCTTCAATATATGCAAATCAATCAATGTGATAAACCATATTAACAAATAGAAGGATAAAAAATATGATAATCTCAATAGATGCAGAAAAAGCTTTTGACAAAATTCAACATCCATTTATGATAAAAACCCTCCAGAAAGTAGGCCTAGAGGGAACTTACCTCAACATAATAAAGGCCATATATGACAAACCCACAGCCAACATCATTCTCAATGGTGAAAAGCTGAAACCACTTCCACTAAGATCAGGAATAAGACAAGGTTGCCCATTCTCACCACTACTATTCAACATAGTTTTGTAAGTTTTAGCCACAGCAATCAGAGAAGAAAAAGAAATAAAAGGAATCCAAATCAGAAAAGAAGAAGTAAAACTGTCACGGTTTGCAGATGACATGATACTCAACATAGAGAATCCTAAAGAGGCTACCAAAAAACTACTAGAGCTAATCAATGAATTTCGTAAAGTAGCAGGATACAAAATTAATGCACAGAAATCTCTTGCATTCCTATACACTAATGATGAAAAATCTGAAAGAGAAATTAAGGAAACAGTTCCATTTACCACTGCAAGAAAAAGAATAAAATATCTAGGCAAAAACCTAGGGAGACAAAAAACCCGTGTGCAGAAAACTATAAGACACTGATGAAAGAAATTAAAGATGATACAAACAGATGGAGAGATATACCATGTTCTTGGATTGGAAGAATCAACATTGTGAAAATGACTCTACTACCCAAAGTAATCTACAGATTCAATGCAATCCCTATCAAACTACCAATGGCATTTTTCACAGAACTAGAACAAAAAATCGCACAATTTGTATGGAAACAGAAAAGACCCTGAATAGCCAAAGCAATCTTGAGAAAGAAAAATGGAGCTGGAGGAATCAGGTTCTGTGACTTCAGACTATACTACAAAGCTACAATTATCAAGACAGTATGGTAGTGGCACAAAAACAGAAATAGAGATCAATGGAACAGGATCGAGCACCCAGAGATAAACCCATGCACATATGGTCACCTTATCTTTGATAAAGGAGGCAAGAATATACAGTGGAGAAAAGACAGCCTCTTCAATAAGTGGTGCTGGGAAAACTGGACAGCTACATGTAAAAGAACGAAATTAGAACACTCCCTAACAACATACACAAAAATAAACTCAAAATGCATTAAAGACCTAAATGTAAGACGAGACACTATCAAACTCTTAGAGGAAAACATAGGCAGAACACTCTGTGACATAAATTACAGCAAGATCCTTTTTGACCCACCTCCTAGAGTAATGAAAATAAAAACAAAAATAAACAAATGGGACCTAATGAAACTTCAAAGCTTTTGCACAGCAAAGGTAACCATAAACAAGACGAAAAGACAACCATCAGAATGGGAGAAAATATTGGCAAATGATGCAACTGACAAAGGATTAATCTCCAAAATTTACAAGCAGCTCATGCACCTCAATATCAGAAAAACAAACAACCCAATCCAAAAATGGGCAGAAGACCTAAATAGACATTTCTCCAAAGAAGATATACAGATTGCCAACAGACACATGAAAGAATGCTCAACATCATTAATCATTAGAGAAATGCAAATCAAAACTACAATGAGATATCCCCTCACACCACTCAGAATGTCCATCATCAAAAAATCTACAAACAATAAATGCTGGAGAGGGTGTGGAGAAAAGGGAACCCTCTTACACTGTTGGTGGGAATGTAAATTGACACAGCCACTATGGAGAACAGTATGGACGTTCCTTAAAAAACTAAAAATAGAACTACCATATGACCCAGCAATCCCACTACTGGGCATATACCCTGAGAAAACCATAATTCAAAAAGAGTCATGTACCAAAATGTTCATTGCAGCTCTATTTACAATAGCCAGGACATGGAAGCAACCTAAGTGTCCATCATCGGATGAATGGATAAAGAAGATGTGGCACATATACACAATGGAATATTACTCAGCCATAAAAAGAAACGAAATTGAGTTATTTGTAGTGAGGTGGATGGAGTTAGAGTCTGTCATACAGAGTGAAGTAAGTCAGAGAGAGAAAAACAAATACCATATGCTAACACATATATATGGAATCTAAAAATAAAAAAAGGTTCTGAAGAACCTAGGGGCAGGACAGGAATAAAGACGCAGATGTAGAGAATGGACTTGAGGACATGGGGAGGGGGAAGGGTAAGCTGGGACGAAGTGAGAGAGTGGCATTGACATATATACACTACCAGATGTAAAGCAGATAGGTAGTAGTAAGCAGCTGCATAGCACAGAGAGATCAGCTCCATGCTTTGTGACCATCTAGAAGGGGTGGGAGGCAGATGCAAGAGGGAGGGGATATGGGGATATATGTATACGTATAGCTGATTCACTTTGTTATACAGCAGAAATAAATACAACATTGTAAAGCAATTATACTCCAATAAAGATGTTAAAAAAAGAAAAAAAGGGAACAAAGAAATAAATAACCAAATGACTGACAGTATTTACCAGAGAGTCACAGATCACGTTCATTTAATGCATGTTTGTGTATGAAACATTAATATCCATTAACATATATTAATATTACTAATATATTATATCATATACCATTAATAATTATTTATAATTATATTAATATATAATATATTGTTAAAGTGTTATATATTATTACTATATTATATAATTAATATATATTAATATTAACATTTACTCTATTAATATTCACATTTATTGTCAGGGATGAAAGGCAGCTGTTTACTGTCTGTAATCATATTTTGTTCTAGAAGCATATCTACCACAGTGTAGCTATTTCATCCCCTTTGAAAGCGCAGACATACTAAGGAGGTAACTTGCTTCGCATCTCTACCTCTCATACATTTCTCCTTCAGAAACCGTCAGCTGCCTTGTCCAGGTGAATAGCAACCGACTCTGAGTAAGTAAGAAGTAATATGATCCATTTGGCTTACTGTCAGTATATCATCTAGATAATTGTTTTCCCAACAGGAGATGATTTAATGATGAGATCACAAAGAAGGACTTCTGCTAAACCTGTTTTTATCAATCCCCATCAGCAGCATCAGATGCCTTTAGGGATTTCTATCAAACCAAGTTGCAATTTCCTTTTGGCTTTAGCTGGCTTTTGTTCAAATTAACCTGCTGGGGCCAGGGAAAATAACACTTTGATAATTAAGTGATACTGTATGTGAAAGTTCCTAACACTGTGTCTGGCGTAAAATCGACATTGAAATATATGTTTCCTCCTTTCTTCCATCTCTCACCTTGCAGGTAGATTGTTGTTTTATTTATTTTGCTAATGCAGGAAAATGGATGGGAATGAGAAGACTTCCAAAGCATTTGTGTGGGCTAGCAAATATAGGCATTTGTTACATGGAGAACAAGTTTAGCAGTCATTGGAGTTACCATCATGGCTTTTCCAAACTACATCCCTACCTGTTTGATTCAATTCAGCAAACATCTATAAGCACTTATACATGCCAGAACTGTGCTGGGGGTATAAGGATGAACAAGCATGGCCCCTGCCCCATGTGCTGACAAAACCACAGGAAGGCAACTTCCACATGCACATTCGGAGAGATGAAGGGAACAAAAATGAGTGAATGCCTACTCTCTGGGACAAGAGTTTAATTAATATAATCAAAGCATAATGAGACTAATTGTAGCATGCAAATATTGCCAGTTAACCCACAAATCTCCAATATTCCCACAATTTTAAAAATTACAGCCTTTTCCACAATTGCAGGAAGGCAAAGGCAGTGTCAACAAGAAAGGCAAGTTCTTTCCATATTTTTTGTGGGACATCAAAAGACATCCCTGGCCCCTTGAAATCTGCCTATGAGACAGGTACTAGATTTCAAAGCAAGGTGACAAAAACTCATCATTTATGTGCAGAGTAACACCCAATCCAAAAGTTAAAATGGCCTGTTGTTCAATGTCATGGCTAAAGAGCAAAATTCGGGCAACAGTGAAGAAGCACAATGAATGCCTCCATTCATTAGGGTCAAGTTACTCAGTTACTCTCACTGCAAATCATAATCACTGGTTAGAAGTTTCATTATGATCACTAGTGCCTATTAGGAAATTATACTATACTTAAATTTAAATTTCTTCTTCTAACATCTCCTACAGGGACCTAACTTAGGTCAAGTGTTCATGCAATAGTTCTTGTAATACATGAACCTACCACTCCTTTTTCCATTTTTTAGAAAATTTCTGCCATCTTCCCGGTGGTCAAGATGACCAGGAACAAAGGTAGGTAGAACATAGCCAGTCCCCAAACTCTAGGTTACAGGTCATGGTTGAAGGCATGGAAGGCAACTATCCTTGAAGATGAACAAGAGTTCTAATCTCTGGGTAATAACCTGAAGGACGTTAAAAGTTGATAATGTCCACCTATGTGGTTAAGAACTGTTGAGTCAGGAATGCCACAGTTATAGGTTCTTGGAAGGTAGAGGCCATATCTTATGACTCTTAATACCTTCTAATCAGGCTTAGCAAGGTACCTTACAGATAGTAGACATTCCATAAATATTTGTTGAATTTCATTACTCAATACATGATTTCTCCTGCCTATCATTTTACACCTAGAAGATGATATGACATAAAGAACTTGGGACATGAACAATACAAATCTTCTAAGGCTCAAGTCTCATTGGCTGGTTGGTCACACGCCTGCTTTCTCCTGACCCTTGTCTTAATGAATTCAATTCAACACGATAAGCATTTAAGTTGGGTTCTGTCAAGATTCAACAGTCCATATTAACCACCCGTTAGTGCAAGAGTGAGTGATCGTTAGTGCTGAGAGTGATCTTCAGCATCCCAATGTATTAATCAGCTCTGGCCGCCAAAACAAATGCCAAAGACTGGGTGGCTTAAAGAACAGAAATTTATTTTCTCATAGTTCTGGAGGTTGGATAGTCCAAGATCAAGGTCCAGCGAAGTTCAGTTTCTGGTGAGGGCTCTCTTTCTGGCTTGCAGATGGCCACCTTCTTGCTGTGTGCTCACGTGGCGTTTCCTCAGTGCATACATGTGAAGAAAGATAATGATCTCTTGTCCTCTTTTTATAAAACCACCAATTCTATCAGATTAGGACCCCATCCTTATGACCTCATATAACTCTATCTCCTAAGAGTCCTATCTACAAATATGGTCACATTGGGGGATAAGGTTTCAGCATATGAATTTTGGGGGTACACAATTCAGTCCATATCATTCCACCTCTGGTCCTGCAAAATTCATGTTCTTCCTGCGTGCAAAATACATTAATTCCATCCCAACAGCCCCAAAAGTCTTAACTCATTCCAGCATCAACTCTAAAGTCTAAAAGTCCAAAGTCTCATCAAAATATCATCTAAATCAGATATGAGTGGGAGCTGAGATACAATTCATCCTGAGGAAAAATTTCTCTCCAGCTCTGAACCTATGCAACCAGACAAGGTATGTGCTTCCCAAACACAGTTGTGGGATGGGCATAGGACAGACATTCCCATTCCAAAAGGAAGAAATCAGAAAAAAGAAAGGGGTGATGGGTCCCAAGCAAGTCCAAAACCTAGTAAGGCAAATTCCATGAGCTGTTGAGGCCCAAAAATAATCGTCTTTGGTTTGATACTCTGCCCTTCAGGCCCACTGGGGTGGCAGAATCAGCCTCGCAGCTCTAGATGGGGGTTCGACTCCTGAGGATCTGCTAAGCCAGGTCCTGCCCCCAAGTTTCTGGGAGGCCCTGCCCCCATGGTTCTGCAGAATATCCCACCCCCAATGCTTTAGGCAGAAGCCATCTGGCCTGGTGAAACTGAGGTGGTGGCCCTGGTGACCTCTGAATTGCCTTCAGGGTCATTTTTCTTCTTCTTGAAGGACAGCACACATTCACAGCCAAATAGCTCTATCATCCTGTCAGCTCTATCATCCTGTCTTCAAATTCAAGAAATCCAACAGCCTTCCTTCATTTTGCCCCATATCTGTCCCCTTTGGTTCAAACTGGTGGTGTTTCTGCTCGTATAATCCCCAAAACTCTTTACTGAGTAACAGTCCAGCCATACTCTTTATTTTCTCTTCAAATTCTTTCTCGTGTTTTGCAATGTGGATAGGCTGAGAATTTTCTAAATCTTCAACTTACGGCTCCTTTATTCTTAACAATTCCTTCCTAAATTCATCTCTCTGCTTTTGCATTTTACTATAAGCAGTCAGGAAGAATAAAACACTTCAATATTTTGCTTGGAAATCTCCTCAGCCAAATATCCAGTTTCATTGCCTGCAATTTCTATCTTCCACAAAACACTAGAACACAGTTAAGTTTTTGCCATTTTATGACAAGGAATGCCTTTCCTCCAGTTTCCAATAATAATAATAATAAATCCTCCCTGGGAGTATTCTCTGTACTGGGGAAGGAAGCTGAACACACGTGAGAAGGAGGAAAGCAAAGCATTCATGCACGGGCCCATCCAAGGAAGAAGGGCTTTCAGAAAAGGAAGAAGACAAAAAGTCAAGGAAGACATCAGCAGCAAAGGGGTAAAGCAAGCCATGTATTTTTTACCTAAAAGCATTTGCAGCAGGATTGAATGCAGAAAAGAGATGAACTGCTGAATTGAAAGTGCGCTCCAAAGATGGGCAGGCATATCACCCCTCGTACAGCTCTGCAGGCTCGGCCTGGGCAAAGCAGGGACTCCGGAGGGACTTCGGGGCACCAGCTCAGGTCTGACGCAGCAGCCCCAACAGCAAACCAAGAGGCAGAACAAGGCCACTCTAATATCAGTGACTTGCAATGAGTCAAAACCACAATAACAGCCTTTCATGGGAGGAAAGGGAAAATGGGCTCTGCTTGTCAGCATCCAGGAGCAGAGCAAAAGCCCACTTTCTAAAGCTTGTTCCAGATGCCCCTTCCATCTCTTGAGAGCCCACTGGCCTCCAATAGCCACGTTCAGTGTCTCCTTTCACGCCCAAAGAGGTCATTTCAGATCCAGGGAGTGAGAGGCAGCTCTCCGCCTTCTAATGCCTACCAAGTCGGCCTTCTTGCTCACCTACAGGGCTATTCAAAGTCAGTCTTCCTGGTTCGTGGATTCTCATAAGACAAAGCCATGTGCTGCCTGCTCTAGGACACAGAGAAGGGAGTCAACGCAGGCCTCTCTCCGGTCACGGCGCTGCCGGCCTTTGGGCATCTGTGACTCTTGAGCCCAAGGAGCTCCCTGTTACCAGAGGCTATGTTGTTTCTTCCTTCTAAGTGTTCACAGTCTGATGTGTCCAGGTATCTCATTTGGTACTTTCTCTAATCCTGAGCTAAGACATAACTACAACAGCTAAAAGAATCTGTTTCCATCAGTCCATCAATGAGGCAAGAAAGCTACGCTCTCTAAATAAAAGTCACCGGCACTGTAAAGTGAAGTGAGCACTGGATTTTGAGAGTCAGGAACTAGATTAGCATCCTAGCTTTTCCATTTACTAGGTGGGTGACTTTGAGAAGTCACATTACCTCTCTGACCTTCAGTGGCATCAACCAGGGATTACAAGACCCACTCCAAAATCAATAACTATTTACTGAGTGCCCGCTACTGTGTGTCAGAAGTTGTGCTAAATGCTAAGGATGTTCTGGTGAACAAATCAGCCTTGGCCTTTGCCCTCACATAGCTTAAAGTCTAGTGGGGGAGAAAGAAACAATCAGTAAACAAACAAATATGTAATTACAATTAGATGTGTTCAGAAGGGTTAAAAAAAACAGTGTGTTAGAAAGCAAGATGGGGTAGGGGATGGACTTTCTTCCAGCCAGAGAGTGGGAAAAAAAGCATCTCTGAGGGGAGGGATGAGGGATGAGGGATGAGGAAAAGCCAGCTAAGCAACAGTGGAGAAGGGGAGTTCCAGGCCAAAGGAACGTCACTGGCAATGGCTCAGAGGGAAGGAAGGGCTTGGCATGTTCAAGAGCTCAGAAAAGCTCAGGTGTTTGGAGCTGGGAGCTTGGGAACAAGGAAAGACTGTGAGGCAGAAGGCTGGGGAGGTGGCTGGCTGAGCGAGGTAACTCCTGGAAGACCCAATGTTGCACTGAGCACAGAGTAGGCTCTCAATTAATATGGGCTACAGTGTTCACTACAGCACTATTTACAATAGCCAAGACATGGAAGCAACCTAAATGTCCATCGACAGATGAATGGATAAAGAAGATGTGGTACGTATACACAATGGAAGATTACTCAGACATAAAAAAGAATGAAATAATGCCACTTGCAGAAACATGGATGGACTTAGAAATTATCATACTAAGTGAAGTAAGTCAGAAAGAGAAACACAAGTATCATATGATATCACTTATTCATGGAATCTAAAAAAATGATAAAAATGAACTTATTTATAAAACAGAAATAGACTAACAGACTTAGAAAACAAACTTCAGAGGGGATAGTAACGGGGAGGGAGATAAATTAGGAGTTTGGGATTAACATATACACACTACTATACATAAAATAGGTAAACAACAAGGACCTACTGTATAGCATAGGGAAGTATACTCAATATCTTTTAATAACCTATAATGGAAAAGAATCTGAAAAAGAATATTCATGTGTTGTATATATATATATATATACACACAGACATATATAACTGAATCATATATAACTGAACATATAACTGAATATATATTTATATAACTGAATCACTTCGTTGTACACTTGAAACTTAACACAACATTGTCAATTAACTATTACCTCAATAAAAAATAACATGGGCTCCATATAAATGCTTTGTTTGGCTGGTACAGTACATTTTAATTTATAATCTAAGTGATTTCTAAGAACCCTTCTATTTCAATGATTCTAGTCCACAATTTGCTGAGAAAAAAAAGCCACTAAAACATTCATTTTGCCAAGGTAACATTTGTCAGTTTTGATAGAAAAGAGCAAGGGATCTGCAGTGAGACGGACCTAGATCCAAGCCACAGCTCTGCCACTTGCCACGTGAACTTCTGTTCCTTTCTGAGTCTCAGTTTCCTTTTCTGGTAAATAGAGATAACACGTAGCTGGCAGGGCCTTTGTGGCTTTAAAAAAGATCACATGGAAAATGCCCTAGTCCTGTGTATGGAGCACAATAGGCACAAAATAACAAAAGGCCAAGTTTGGAAGGTGGCCCACGTTTGGGATGTAGCAAAGCCCTTCCTGCCAGGGCTGCTCCCCAAAGGCCTGGCCACCAACACAGATGACAAATAGAGCTAGAGCTCGCCATGAGAGACCAACTCCACTGAGCTCACCAGTGTCCGAAATCTTCCAATGGACCTCAAATCCCCCAGGGACTCTGTCCTACAGGAGAACAAGAGGACCAAGGGCTCCTGGGTGGGCAAGGGCACCACAGACCAGGGAACCCCACAGAGCCCAGACTCAGCCTCACTGGGTAGAACTAACCAGAAAAGCATTCACCTTCAACAGCTCACAAAGCTACAACTGTCCCCAGTCCTGAGTCAGAGAAATACAATTTGGGGGAGATTTCTCAGCTTTTGCCATCACCCTCACTCACATCTTTTTTGCTAGATGGATCCATTGTTTGTTATTCCGGTTTTTCTGATCAATACCCTTGTTAAATTCTGCCTACAGACTCAAACCATCCTGGTTAAAATCAGCCCAATTCTGCTTTGCCACTTGTGAATTCTTTGTCTAGCATTTCAATTCTTCTTCTAGGACAGTGATGAGTCTGAATCCATAACATTTTAATTTCCCTAGCAATAAAGGGATTTATCCAGTTAAAAATGAGACCAAAGTCTTATCTAGTGGTGTAATGCATTTGATATTCTTGATAAAATAACCAAGGATCGAAAATCACATTATTCCAGAAATGTGCTACTCTCATTTATATGACTCTATGTTAAGTAGGAAAAATTCAGCAAATGATCCATTATCAGAAAAAAGGAGCCTTTATATTTGGAATCCATGCATTAACTTGAAATCCGCAAACCTGATTTTATATAACACAATAATGGAGTGTCCTTCCAACCACTATTTATTATCAAGCCATAATGAGAAAGCTTTTACTTCATTTCACAGAATAACAAAAATTGAGGGGGGAGCCCGTTAATTTACAAATGAGGAAATCGAGGCTCAGCTAATTCACCTAGTCTAGGAGGAGGGGAGAATAATCAGGGCTGGATTCCAGTATGATCAACAACGAGGAAAAGGAAAGGGACTTCGACAATCCACAACCATTGCAGAATGAATGGGATGACGGCAGAGCTTATGTCTGGGAGGCCTGGAGACCAGACTGGCAACTGGTGGGTGTCCACCAGTCACAACCAGTGACAACTGAGTGTATCACCGACCTGGCACCAGCCCATTCAGGTGCAAGTTGCACCTCATATCAGCCTATACATGTGTGAGTACAGGGAATCGAGCAATTATCCATAGCCCTGGCTTTCGTATTATGACAACCTCATGGAGAGGAAGTAGTAACTCAAACAACAGATTTTTAGCTAATGCTAGAAATGCCTGGGGACCACCCCCAGCCTACCCTTTGCAATTTCTTTCTCTTGAAAAGGCTGCCCTCCTTACTCATTTTGACCTAACTACACCTGGATACAAATGTTTAGTGATGAAGGAGAAAAAGAGCAAAGGTAACAAATGTGGGGAAGTTTGGGAAGTCTCTTCTCAAGAGCATCACCCAAAGAATTATCCACCTCCATACTGGTCCACAGCCCAGGCCAGTGATATCATCAGCCCTGGGCAAAGGCACCCACTGAGAGCGAGAGGAAGGAACCACAATAAGGAGGGGTAGAAACTGCAGCAAGGTGACCAAGACTTTGAGTCTCTCAGTCAATGTTTTAAACAAAGATTTTAAAAGAAAAGAGATGCGAACCCACACTTCCTCAAACCTCTCCTTATCTGTGTGAGCTTCTAAGCAGAGTTGATTCTCCTCCCCACCCCCCCAAATAATACCTCCCCTGTGCTGGCCAGTGGCTCCACCAAAGGTGTGAGCACAGTGGCTGAGGCTGCAGGCAGCACCCGGGAAGAAGAGGGAGATCCAGGCTCTAGATGTCTGTTGATTTTTAAGGATGTGAGCTTGACTGTGTTCTCCCTTTTTAGGCTGGGAACGAAACACGAGACATAGAGCAGATGATGGTACCAAGAATATTGTTTAGGGACTTCTGTGGAGGTCCAGTGGTTAAGACTCCACATTTCCAATGCAAGGGGTGCAGGTTTGATCCCTGGTTGGGGAACTAAGATCCCACATGCTGTGCGGCACAGCCAAAAAAAAAAAAAAAAAAAAGGAATCTGCTCCATTGGCAACACGGAGAGCAAGCCCAGCCTCAGTAAACCTCATGGGATGTTCAGGGTCCCCTGCCCTCCTCACCTACCTGCTGTTTTTCTATGACAGAGCCTCATGGCTCAGCTGGGAATGCTGATGAGGCTTTCACACATGGTCTATTGGGTTGAGTTCTGCAGTAATCTACTTTTCCCCTTAGTATTTTCTCCCTCAGTGAGTCATCTACCTGCCAGTACTCGAACTATAGTTAGATAGCTCATTTATTTTCAAAAAATGATTTCACGAGCTTAAAAAAATCAGGCAATTATCTTGCTCTTAATCTAATATGCCTCTTGGCTGGCAGGTGACCTCATGCCCCAGGCAATGGTACTGATATTCTGGAGTCATCCTTGCCTCTTCCCCTATATGTCACTTCACCCTCAACATCAAGACACTTTCAAATGTTCCTCCTTACTGAATCTTGAGTTCTCAACTGAGTTTGTTATAGAGCAAGAGTTCCAAACTCTATGGGCAGCTGCCATCTAAAAACCCTATTTTTCATATTTAGCTAGAGTCAAAATTTTTCATTAAACTCATTCTTAGCATGAGTATCGACTACTCTTTAGAGAGACTTGCTGTGAGGGGTGTTTTGTGTAGCTTTCACAAACCAGATCCTGGCTATAGTAATCCCCATTCCTATTCCTCCAGGAGAGCCAGAAACACCCCCTCGAAGGAACTGAATGTCTGCTGCTTCTTTGCTCTTTGAATGGGTGTTCAGGGAAGATTTCTGCTGCCCATCCTCCAACCCAGACCTGTTTTCCCCACTGACCTCTGAGGCAGCCTACCTGGGTAGGGGTGGGGGGCAGTGAGAAAGCTGAGCAGGATGAAACACTGAAGCCCCTGAACACAGATGGATGCAAGGATCTTTGCCTGGCCTCTTCCTCCTTCTCTGGCTCTGTCAGCCATGTGGACAAATCACCCACTCGGGCACATTCTCACTGTAGAATTCTAATTTCTCTTTGTTTAAGCTTTTGCAGTGATCACCAGACAGTCACCCCTCACCCAAACCCCCCTGCTAGAACTTCCAGCAAGAAAAATTGCTCTCTGGGGTGGTTTATACTCAGGCCTGGTGTTTACTCTGGGGATGCTCACCTAGTAGGTCTAATAATGAAAGTTTTAAATCTAAATTCTGTAACAGCATCATAGATACACTCTCAATTGAGAAGCCCCAGCTTCGAGCCTGCATTAGTTTGCTAGGGCAGCCACAACAAAGCACCACAGACTGAGTGGCTTAAATACAGACATTTATTTCTTCACAGTTCTGGAGGTAAGAAGTCTGACATCAAGGTGTCAGAAGAGTTGGTTCTTCTGAGGCACCTTTCCTTGGTTTGTAGATGGATCAATCTGTGCTGTTATCCCTCTGTGTGAGTCTGTGTCCTCATTTCCTCTTCTTATAAGGAACCTGTCATATTAGATTAGGGCCCACCCTAATGACCTTATTTTAATTTAATTACCTCCTTAAAGATCCTATCTCCAAATACAGTCACACTCTAAGATACTGGGGATTAGGATTCAACATATGAATCTTGTGGGGACATAACTCAGCCCATAACAGAGTCTTCCATTCGAAGTATGGTCCACAGGCCAGGAGCAGCAACGTCACCTGAGAGCACTGGAGAAAGGCAGAGCTATGAACTTCATGCCAGGTGATCTGTATATACATTTACGACCAAGAAGCACTGGCTTAGAGCACATTGGGTCAGTAAGTTACTGTGCACACCAATAACTACATTTAATATTTTTTATAATGAAAGGTTTTACTCTGGTAAAAGAATTTCCAGCATGTAGGAGCAGAAAAAAGGAATACACCTGAAGAAAACTAAAACATCAGTTTGAAAAGATATATGCACCCCAATGTTCACAGCAGATTTATAGTAGACAAAATATGGAAGCAACCTAAGTATTCATCAACAGATGAATGGAAAAAGATGATGTGAGACATATATATTGGAATATTACTCGGCCATAAAAAATGAAATTTCACCATTTGCAACAACATGGATGACCCTGGAGAGTATTATGTTTAGTGAAGTCAGACAGAGAAAGGCAAATACTGTATGTTTTCAATTACATGTGGAATCTAAAAAATAAAATGACAAATGAATATAACAGAGAAACAGACTCATATTTACAGAGAACAAACTAGTAGTTACCAGCAGGGAGAAGGGTTCAGAGAGGAGAGACATAGGGGAAGGGGATGAAGAGGTACAAACTACTAGGTGTAAAATACATAAGATACAAGGATGTAATGTACAGCACAGGGAATATAACCAATAGTTTATAATAACTTTAAATGGAGTATAATCTATAAAACTATTAGATCATTATGTACACCTGAAACTAATATAACATTGTAAATCAACTATACTTCAGTTTTTCGAAAAGGAATAAATGAGGGTTCTAAGTCCTTACCAGCACTCCAGAAATCATACCATGAGAACGGATGCTTATTTTGTTTACGCATGAGGCCAGACCTTTGGATGAAACCAAGTCGTATCACCCAGGGGTGTGAGCCTAAGATCAAGAAGATTTGCCTGGATATTTTCAATAGTTAGGGACAGGACTGGAAAGTGTTTCTTCATGCTTTACCTAAAACACCCATGAGCATCCACTTATGTGATAGGTACACTATGCTAGGCATTGGGCATAAAAACAGAAAGAAGACCCAGTCCCTGCTCTTGTGGGAAATGCAACATTAAAGAAACACTCAGGAACACAGAGGAGAGGGCCTTATCCCAACCTGGGGAAGCCTCAGCTCACAGCTGATTGGCTGAGCTGATAAAATGTATAAGATGATAGGAGTGTCCCCTTCCTCCACTCATATTCCCTGGAGCCAATGTGCTGTCAAGAAACCAAATACTAATGGAATCTGTCCTGTCCTGGAAGGTGGGAGAAGGAACTTTCAGGGCATGCGTGATGAGTTAGGTTGTGGTGACTTAGGCTGGAAGGTTCACAAAGGGAGCAGTCAGCAATACCTATTTCCCACAAAAGTAAGGAATGGCCAAGAGAACTTCCCTGAATCCATGGAGAGCTTCCAAAAAAAGGAAATTCTAAGCTCAGATCTGCCAAGGGATAGAGAGGCCTGATCTGATTTACCTGGTGACCCTATCAGTGCATCCACCGAGCTCACGCCCTTTACCTAGCAGAGTCCTGGGCACATACTCTCCCACTGCAGAGCTGTGTGTGCCAGGTCTGGACCACGTTTTCATATCACAGCTCATTAATTTAGTCCTCACAATAACACTGCAAGGTAGTTTATCATTAACCCATTTTGTACCTGAAACGGAACTCAAAGAGTTTAGATAACTTGCCCTAGGTCACGTAGTTTTTAAGCACAGAAACAGTATCAAATCCAGATCTAAATCTGTTAACAACTTACTCAAACTCAAATCTGATAATCTTTCCAGAACATTGTGCTGCAAACAAAATGATCTTAGGTTCTAGGGTAGTGGGAACAAGGGTTTAAAAAAAGGCAGCCTCTTATTCATCAGAAATTGTTCATTTGATGCCTAAAGGTTCACAGTGTACACACAAGGCCACAGTTAAGCCTTGTAACTCATAAATGCTATTTCTCTTGCTAATAAATGCATTTTATGTAATAAAGAAAGACTCTGGAAAGCAGTCCCATTCCTTCCAGATGGGATGGAAGCTAGGTGTGTGGGTTGCCCTGCTGGTCCCTCCCCAGCTTCCTCCCCCCTAGTCACGTTTCCCAGAGTGGGGAGGAGAAGGGCACAGCTCAGAATCTCTGTTCTTCAAAGTGGAACAAGGCCCCGCTCGTGCTTTTCCCCAACCCCTTAAAACAGATACTTTTTATTTTGAAATTTAGCCTGTGGGGCAAACCACAGTCAAATAAGATGGGGGAATTCCCATTTTATCCTTATTGTTATCCTTCTTCTCAGGCAGCTGATAGATGCACATGCTAAATATGAGTCCAAAAAGCATGTTAAAGGCCATATTTAGTTTTTTTAAAATGCATATGTACCAATAAAATTCAACGGGGAGAGAACAGTTTTTTGAACAAATGGTGCTGGGACCATTGGATATTCACATACAAAAGAATGAAGTTGGATCCCTTTCTCATACCATACAGAAAAATTACTCAAAATGGATCATAGACCAAACAATAAGAGCTAAAACTATTAAACTCTTAGAAAAAAAATATAGGTGTATATATTTATGACCTTCAGTTAGGCAAAGCCTTCTTAATTATGACACCTAATGCACAAGAAAAAATATATTGGATTATATGAAAACTAAAAACCTTTGTGCTGCAGAAAATACCATCAAGCAAGTGAAAACATAACCCACAGAAGAGAAGAAGATATCTGCGAATCATGTATCTGATAAGGGATTTGTATCCAGAACATAGAACTCTTACAACTCAATAATTTAAAAGGCAACTTAATTGCAAAATAGGCAAAGGAACTGAGTAGATTTTTCTCCAAAAAAAGATATACCAATGGTCAATAAACACATGAAAAGTTGCTCAACTTCATTAATCATCAAGGAAATGCAAATCAAAATCACAATGAGATACCACTTGACACCGCTGGAATGGTGATACTCAAAAAGGCAAGTGGTGGTGATGATGCAGAGACAGTGGACCCTAGGAAACTGCTGGTAGGAATGAAAAATGGTGCAAATGCTTTGGGAAACAGTGTGGCAGTCCTCGAAATGTTACACATAGAGATACCATATGACCCGTCAATTCCACTCCTAGGTATATACCCCAAAGAATTGGAAACATATGTCTACTCCAAAACTTGTCCATGAATGTGCATAGCAGCATTTCTCATAACAGCCAAATAAAGTGTAAACAGCTTGTATGTCCATCAACTGATGAAAGGGTAAATAAGATGTGGTATATCCACACAATAGAATATTATTCAGCAACAAAAGGAAATGAAGTCCTGATACATGCTACAACATGAATGAACTTTGAAAACATTATTCTAAGTGAAAAAAAGCCAGTCAGAAAAGCCACATATTGTATGGTTTAATTCATATAAAATGACCAGAATAGGCAAATATATATATATGTGTATGTATAATATACACACACACACACACACACACACACACACACACACACACACACATACACATATACACACATATATATGGGGGTAGAAGGGAGAGAGGAGATTAGTAATGGCCCTATTAATCTAATTAGGGCTAGATGATATGGGGAGAAATAGGAAGTGACCGCAAATGGGTATGGGGTTTCTTTTGAAGGTTATGAAAATGTTTTAAAATTAATAGTGCAGATGGTTTCATCACTCAGTGAATATTGTAAAAACTGTTGTACACTTTAGGGGCTTCCCTGGTGGCACAGTGGTTGAGAATCTGCCTGCCAATGCAGGGGACACGGGTTCGAGCCCTGGTCTGGGAAGATCCCACATGCCACGGAGCAGCTGGGCCCGTGAGCCACAATTACTGAGCCTGCGCGTCTGGAGCCTGTGCTCCGCAACAAGAGAGGCCGCGATAGTGAGAGGCCCGCGCACCGCGATGAAGAGCGGCCCCCGCTTGCCGCAACTAGAGAAAGCCCTCGCACAGAAACGAAGACCCAACACAGCCATAAAAACAAAAACAAAAACAAAAACAAACTGTTGTACACTTTAAATGTGTGAATTGTATGGTATGTGAGTTTTATTTCAATAAAGCATATGTACATATGTGCATATATATATGCATAATACATATACATACCTTTATATGCATAACATGTCATGTAAAACCTGGGCAATATCAAGAATGGAATGAAACACCTACAGGTGCTCTGCTTCAGCCTGGCATATGGGGCTGTGTGCCAGAGGTAGACTGAAAAGCAACTAGATGCTGCTTTCTAAAAAAACAACTTTATTGAGGTATAATTTATATGTGACAAAATGTCCCCATTTGAAGTTTACAGTTTGATGAGTTTTGACAAATGTAACCACCAACACAATCAAGATAGAGAACATTTTTATTACCCCCCCAAAGTTCCCTTGTGCATCTTTATCTATGCCCTAATGCCCAGCCCCAGGCAACTGTTGATCTGCTTTAGGTCATCGTAAGATAGCTTTGCCTTTTCTATAATTTCACATAAATTAAATCATACAGTGTGTACTACTTTGGATCTGGCTTTTAAACAAACTCAGCTTAATGTATGTGATATTCAACATATGTATCTCTAGTTCATTGATTTTTTTACTGCTGATAGTATTACCTCATATGAATATACTACAATTTGTTTATCCATTCACCTGTTCATGAACATTTGGGATTTTCTGATTTGGGTTTTTATGAACATTAATGTACAAGTTTTGTGTGGACATAGTTTTCAATGCTCTTTGGTAAATGCATAGAAGTGGAAACACTGGGCATTATGGTAAGTATATGTTTAACTTCATAAGAAACTGCCAAACTGATGCCTAAAATGTTCATACCATTTTGCACACCCACCAGCAATAAATGAGGGTTGAAGTCTTTTTAATTTTAGTCATCCTAGTGGGTATCTCATTGATTTTAAATTGCATTTCCTTGATGACTAAATGGAGCATCTTTTCATGTGCTTTTTGGCCATTCATATTTCTCTTGTGAAGTGTCTGTCCAAGTCTTTTGCCTATTTAAAAAATTGAATTGATTTTTTATTACTGAGTTGTATGAGTTCTTCATATATTCTGGATTCAAATCCTTTATCAGCTATGTTATCTTACTCTGTGGCTAGAAATTTCATTTTCTTAATGGTGTCTTTCTTAATAGCGTTTCTGATGAAGTCCAATGCATTCACTTTTTTCTTTTATGTGCACTAAGAAATCTTTGCCTACCCCACAGCTGCAAAGATTTCCTATGATTTCTTTAAGTTTCATAGTTTTAATGTTTATATTTATTTCAAGTTAATTTTTGTGTCTAGTGTGAATCGAGGGTTGAGGTGCATTTCTGAATATGATTAACAAGGTTTTAGCACCATTTTTTGAAAAGACTATTTCCCCAATTGAAATACTTTCTTAGCACCTTTTCAAAACCACAGGGATTCTTCATGTTTCCCTTGTATAACCACACACACTTCCCTCCCACTCTCCTCCCATTCTCCCTTCCTTAACCTCTGGCAACCACTAATCTGTTCTCCATTTCTATCATTCTGTTGTTTCAAGAATGTTATATAAACAGAATCATAAAGTATATCACCTTTTGAGGTTGGCTTTTTACTCTTTTGTATTTACCCACATACGATGCTCTTCCCCCACTTGTGGGGATCTAAGTTTCACTGATATTAGTCACCTTGCATCTTAAGAACTTGCATTTCAGGTCTGCTGGTGAAGAATTTTGTCTGCATTGTTTTCCTGAAAAAGTTTTCATTTCATGTTTATTCCCGAAGGATATTTTTACTGTATATAGAGGTCTAGGTTAATAGCTTATTTGGTGGTTGTTTTTGTTTCAGCACTTTAAAGATGACATTTCTTTTTCTTCTGCTGACAAAGTTTCTGGCAAGAAGTATATGGACGTTGTTATCTTTGTTCCTCTGTAAGCAACGTTTTTAAGTCTGTATGTAATATTTTTCTATCTGTTCTTAAAATTTTGTATTTATAAACTGTTTTCAGTAATTTGGTCAGTAATTCCTTTGGTGTCATTTTCTTTTGTGTTTATGCTGATTGGGGATTGTTGAGCTCCTTGGATATGTGAGCTTATAATTTTCAAAAAATTTAGAAAATTTTTAGACATTGTTCCTCTGATTTTTTTTTACTCTCCTCCCTTTCTGGGACTCCAATTACATGCATATTTATAATAGCTCTTGTGAAGGAATTGCCTGCTAATTCTATCTTCTCTGCCATTTTGACCCTCTTTCTATTGATATTAAATGATCTTTCTCTTAATTATGGACTTTTTTTGCTATAATGCATGTCTAATAATTTTGGATTGGATACGGAAAATTGTGTCTTTTATGCTATTGAATGTTGGATTTTATTGTCTTCTTTAATGAGTGTTGGGCTATGTTCTCGTAGGTAGTTAATTTACTCGCATATCAGCTTGACCCTTTAAGTTTTATTAAAACTTTATTAAGCAGAGTTTACTTTAGGACTCATTTAATCCTATTAGTAAGCTGTGACTCTTCGGGGTCTCTTTTGGAATGCCCTCAATGTCCATCAAGGATCCTCCACCCTGGCCGATTAGAACTCACACTTCTACTAACCCTGTATTACCTCTAGGAATTATTCAACTTACAGGTACTCAGTCATTCTTTGCTGGCCTCATGCAGTTTCACCCTACAGTTAGTACTCAGAGGTAGCTACAAGAGGACCTCTAGGCAGATCCTGACAATTTTCTATATAGCACATTCCAGCCACCTCAGCCTCTCCAAAATCTAATTTCTATCTCCTAAACTCTGTGATACAACCATGCTATGCTTGAGTCGGTACTGTGGTCCAGAAAGTGCCTCCAGACAGAAAACTAATACTATCATAGGGCTCACCTCATCTGTTTCTCTTCTCTGAGGGGTCAGAGAACTGCACTGCTATTGTCTGGTATCTGAAAAGAGTCGTTATATAGATTTTGTCCGGTTTTTCTAGTTTTTTCAGTAGGAGAACAAATCCAGTCCCAGTTACTCTCTCACATATGGAAGTAGAAGTAACTGATGCCATGAATAGAAAGCTAGTGGGAAGCAGCTACATAGCACAAGGAGATCAGCTCGGTGCTTTGTGACCACCTAGAGGGGTGGGATAGGGAGGGTGGGAGGGAGACGCAAGAGGGAGGGGATATGGGGATATATGTATATGTATAGCTGATTCAGGTTGTTACACAGCAGAAACTAACACAACATTGTAAAGCAATTATACTCCAAAAAAGATGTTAAAAAGAAAAGAAAAGACCTAGTGTTGTCCCTCCTTCCCACCCCACCCCTAAAACTGTCTCTGTGGTATTCAACATCCAAGATGTGATTTAGGTCTGATGGTTTCCTCTGAACCCAGAACACTGTGGGCTTCCCCAGCACCAGGGTTGGGATGAAAAAGCACACGGTACTCTCCCAGGCAAGATTTTCAGCTCCCTTTTCCCATTGTAAGCAATGTCATCGAAAGCCCTCCTCAAAGCCCTATTTTAAATATACTCACATCTCTGCTAACAGTTGCAGCCTCTATTAGTCAGCTAGCTTTTCCCCAATGTTCTTATCCTGGTCCCAGCATCTTACTAGTCACAACTCATTAGTGGATATGCTGTGTCTCAAATCTTAGTTCCTTTCCTTTCTTAGTATCCATTGTCAAGGTGAAGCTCTCTGACAGGGGGATGAGAACTGGCCCATTACAGAGTGACCCTAATATCACCGTGGTCCTCAATGATATTTATACATTCTTCCTACGGTAGTTGCCTGTTTCTCCCCCTACTCAGCACCAACATGCTACATAGTTGTGAGATCCTTAGGCTTGAGGGTACATAACCATCTTCACTTCAACTCATCATTCCTCCACACCATCCTTCCTTAGAATGAGTAACACTGCCTTTGGATTCTGGTACCAGCTCTGCCACTTATTAGCTAGGTAGCCCTAGGCAATTTACTTACTCCCTTTGAGCTTGTGTTCATACTTTGGTATACGGATAATACATTCTGTGTACCTTTTATGGTTATTTTAAGGGTTAAGCAAGAAAATCCACGTAAAGTACTGTGCCTGGGCCACAGCAAATGCTTAATAAATGTTAGTTATGATGGTGATGATTAAAGTTAGCTTTTCCATCTACTCTATACACCATCCCTCTGCCCGACCTATTACAATTATTCTTTAACTACCAGTTAAGAGGCTTCAATCTCCCTTCACTTCTGCTTCTAAACATTCCCAGATTTCCCCTATTTTACAAAAAAAAAGGAGTATGTTCTTTTCTTCCCCTTCCCAGCTCTTCATAAACATGGCTTATCAATTCTCTCAGTTTTCTGCCACCTCATTCTTAACTCCCTTTAATCCAGCTTTTATCCCCCAACACTTTTAATCTCTTCTAAAAATCACCAGCAACCTCTGAGCCACATCAAGCAGCCTTTTAAAAGGCCTACTAGTCTGTGGCCTTTCTACAGCTTTTGACAGAATTGCCCATTCTCTTCTTTGGCTACCAGAACCACTGAATTGCCCTTTTCACTTCCTACCTGAGGTAGGTTGAATCATTGGTCTTACATCTTCATTCTCCTGAGCAATTTTATTATCTACGCCCCTACAATGGTCTTATGGTGGATGTAATGAGATTGCCTACTCCTTGTATTTGGACTTGACCATGTGACTTATTTGAAAAATGAGGTATTAGACAGTTTACCATGAACGAAGGCTTGAAATGTACTTGCATAATTGGGATTTCCCTCTTGTGCCCCTGCCTTTTGCCATGAGAAGAACATGCCATTGGTTCAAAGTCATAAAAAGAAAAGACAAAAATAATATATGAAATGGTTATGGAGAAATTACTCCAGATACAGCTGACAGCAAATAATCATAAAAAGACTGGTGATCATAAAAGATTCAAATCAAAGAATTAAAAAATTCAGATAGACCAACAACCACAAAAGACATTGAGACAGTAGTAAAAAGTTTAGATAAAACATTAGTAAATACAGTTCAGATAAGCAGAATTGATAGCCTCTGATTCATTTTTTTAAGCTTCCAGGAGATTCTAATGTACAGCCATGTTTAAGTGTCACTCATATAAACCACTTGTGAGGGTTTTATTTCCCTGGCTGGGGAGTGGGTTACACCTCAGCATGTAATCTAATTCTGCCCAATGAGGCACAAAAGAAAGTCTGCTGAGCATGGAGGTGGAAGCTTTTGGGAAAAGTTTCCTCACTTTTAAAAGGAGTCAAAGAAAAAAGTTGTCTTCTACTTCTGCTGGGCACTGTAGTACCTGCATGTGAACCCTGGAACTCTGGCAGAGGGAAATGCCAACGTGGAAGATGCCAGAGCTGAAAGATGGAAGGAACCTGATGCTGCCATTGAGCCAGCATGTGTGCAGGAGATCTACGTTAAGGTATCTAATAATGTGAGATAATAAATTTTCCCAATGTTTAAGTCAATTGGAGTTAGAAATTTCTATCTATAGCTAAAAGCATCCTAACTGATGACCAAGTAGGATTTATCATAGAAATGTAAGAATTGGTCAGTATTAGAAAACCTAGCAAACATGATACACTTTCATCTATATATACTCCAAAACAACTCTCCCAAAGGTCCTATGGAAACACGAACAAGGATATTCATCACAGCACTGTCTGTGGTAGCAAACCATGGGAAGTAACCTAAGTCCATCACTAGGGGACTGGATAAGTAAAATGTAGTTTTGTATAACATTTGCATTCTCTGCAGAATCACATCAGAAGTAATAGATTTCTATCATATCATTAAACGTTTTCCAATTAATTTTTAAAAATTATGTATATTTATATGTAGCAGTATAGATATAATGCCAAAGACCACAGTGTTGAATGAAACAAAAAAAAACCCATCATAGCACAATAACTTTTATGTAAATTAAACACATACACACACCCCAACATACACACAATATCTGCTATGTTTCTCAAGGATGCGCATATCTCTAGATATACAAATAAAAGGTAAAATGGGAGTTAAAGTGAAAAGAGTAATAATAATCAAAAAGAGGACTTTGGGAAGCAACCCAAGTGTCCACCAACAGATGAATGGATAAAGAAGATGTGGCACATATATACAATGGGATATCACTCAGCCATAAAAAGAAATGAAATTGAGTTATTCGTAGTGAGGTGGATGGACCTAGAGTCTGTCATACAGAGTGAAGTAAGTCAGAAGGAGAAAAACAAATACCGTATGCTAACACATATATATGGAATCTAAAAACAACAAAAAAATGGTTCTGAAGAACCTAGGGGCAGGACAGGAATAAAGATACAGACATAGAGAATGGACTTGAGTACACGGGGAGGGGGAAGGGTAAGCTGGGACGAAGTGAGAGAGTGGCATGGACTTATATATACTACCAAATGTAAAACTGATAGCTAGTGGGAAGCAGCCGCATAGCACAAGGAGATCAGCTCGGTGCTTTGTGACGACCTAGAGGGGTGGGAAGGAGACGCAAGAAGGAGGAGATATGGGGATGTATGTATATGTATAGCCAACTCACTCTGTTATAAAGCAGAAACTAACACACCATTGTAAAGCAATTATACTCCAATAAAGATGTTAAAATAAATAAATAAATAAAATTAAAAAAAAAAAAAAAAGAGGACCTTGACAGACCAAGGGTGGGAGTGTCCCATATTCTGGGGAGTATGAGTAACTCAATTTTCTCTACCTGAGATAAGGGGAAGGAGAGAGGAGGAGAGGGAAGAGGGAGGAAGAAGGGGAATGAAGGAAGGAAGGGGAACAAACACTTGTCAATGTAATTCACATTAATAGACCGAAATAAAACATAGATTCTTCTCAAGAGATACAGAAGCAGCATTCAATAAAACTTACCAAGAATTACTCTTAAAAAGCCAAGGTTAGGAAAGCACTGCTTTAACCTGAAAAGGGCATCTATCCAAAACCTAGAATCAACGTTATTCTTGATCGTAAAACCTTAAAAGCTTTGCCTTTAAAGTCAAGAACAAAAGAAGAAAGCCTAATATGACTACTACTGTTGAATATTATATGGAATGTCCCCAAAATTCAATAAAAACAAAGAGCGATGATGATTAGAACATGAGTTAAAATTGTACATGTAGATTATATATTTATCTACATAGAAAACACAAGAACATCATCAGAAAATATTAGAATAGGAGGATGCTGGATATAAAATATACATGCAAAAATTAATAGCATTATTTTGAGAAGCAATATCAATTAGAACATTTAATAAGAAAAGAGAGAACATTCACGATAGAAATAAACAGTGTAAAACATCTAGGAATAAACCTAATAAAAATGTGTAGAACATTTATGGAGAAAATTATCAAATCTATATCATAAGAAATCTGTTTAAATTCTTGAATAAATGGGGAAATAATACATTATGGTAAGATTCAATATTATTAAAACATTAAGCAAATTCCCAAGAGTTTTTAGGGCACTTTAACTTATCTTAAAATTTCAATACAAGAATAACAGTATATGAATAATTAAGATAATTTTTTAAAGAACAGCAAAGAAGGGACTTCTCTGGTGGTGCAGTGGTTAAGAATCTGCCTGCCAGTGCAGGGGACATGGGTTCGAGCCCTGGTCCAGGAAGATCCCACATGCTGCAGAGCAACTAAGCCTGTGCACCACAACTACTGAGCCCGTGTGCCTAGAGCCTGTGTGCCTAGAGCCCGTGCTCTGCAACAAGAGAAGCCACTGCAATGAGAAGCCCGCGCACCCCAAAGAAGAGTAGCCCCTGCAAGCCACAACTAGAGAAAGCCCGCGTGCAGCAACGAAGACCCAATGCAGCCAAAAATAAATAAGTAAAAAAAAAAAAAGAACAGCAAAGAAGAAAACTGAACTACTGGTCAAAACATATTCAACATCTACATTAAAGTAGATGTTTATGCCATGATAGACAAATAGATTGGTAGATCAGATTAAAGAACCCTGGAAACAACTCTCTTTGGCATCTCAAATTTAACAAGCACAAAACTGAACCCCTCATCTATCCTTCCCTGCCCCCAATCCTAAACCTATTCTTCCCCCATCTTCCCCTTTTCCACTGACAAACACTCTTTGGAATCTGATTGCTTACCACGGGAGGAAAAGTGGTTTTGCCCATTTCCCTAAGATTCAATTCTTCCCTCCTCCATAGATGGGGACAGAGCAAGACTTATTCCCTGAAATTCCCTGAAATATACTAAAATAACCAGGGGTAAATGGACCTATGAGGAAAACTGAAATCTCTTCATTGCTCTTCTTTCTCCCTACAACTACAGAGGTCCCCTGAGCCCCGCCCCATCTCTGTAGGCCCTTTGATTTTATGGGCTTCTCTTGAGAACTATGAAAATGCAGCAGCATTTAATGTCCACAAACAAAAGAAATCAATGGGATCTGTATTCTTTCAAGGAGCACTAAAGCAGCAAGGAACACAAACTACTGGGCTCTGTGTGGGCTGCAAAGGACATCTAGTTTTCTCATGGAATCCTTTAGTGCCCTTATTGTAACTTAGCACCATTACACCCCTCTAAGTCCATGGCCAAACATAGGCATAATTTGCTCTACCTCCAGCGGGTCACTATAAAAATCAACTCAAAATGGATTAAGTATACCAGCTTGCCCTCTCCACCCCTCCTTCCCCAGCACTTAACCCTAGCTCTCAGCTTGAGTTAACCACTTCCCAAATAATTTGGTGATTCCTCTTTCCCAAAGGAAATTCTAAGTCAATTTAGGGTGCAGCTTTCCCCCGAACTATAAAAAAAAAAAAAAAAGTGAATACCACCAAGCCTGACTTCCACAGCTCACCAGTCAGGATAAATAACTTGCTTTCAGGATGTGCTATTTGTCACGGGAGGCAGAAGGATGCTTTCTAGATGTTCAGCTATGCCATCCCTAATTAGAGGTGTAATTGATCTGCTCATTTGTGTGGAAAAGAAGAGAGAAGGGAGCAAGGGCAGGGGCTTAGCAGGAGGGCAGAAGATGGGCTGCAGAATCTGAAGCAGGACACTGACTGTAGTGACACAGGGAGTCTCATCAGTACCTAAATCAAATAGAAAAGTGGTTCTGAGGCCCAGATTCCATGGGGGCATGAAGGAAACTGCAACCTCAGGAAGTGAACAGGCCATCAAAGTCTCTAGCTAGCAGGACGCGAGATGCCCCATTTCCACACCTGCATCAACACACACCAGCTTCACTGGCAACAGTACTGACCGTGAGGGGACCCCATTACCACCCAAAACTTCCTCCCCAAATTTGTGCCCATTTTCTCACTGCACTATTGCATACAAATTATTCAATTCATGTGTTCTGCAAATAACTGAACAACTTCTACGTGCTTATTGCTATATTAACCTTCTGAGGAACGTATACAAGATATCTATAGCCTAAGTACTCATAGCACACCCACCAATGGGAATAGTTACTACTTACTTTATTTTCACTGAAGCATAGATGATTTAAGTATTACTTAGTTCCAGGTGTATAACATAGTGATTCAATATTTTTATAGATTATACTCCACATAAAGTTATTATGAACAGTGACTATTTCCCTATGCTATACAAAATATCCTTGTTGCTTATCTATCTTATACATAGTAGTTTGTACCTCTCAATCCCATACCCCTATCTTGCCCTTCCCCGCTTCCCTCTCCCCACTGGTAACCAGTACTTTGTTCTCTATAACTGTTAAATTTGTTTCTGTTTTGTTTTACATACATTCGTTTTATTTTTTAGATTCCACATATGAGTGATAACAAATGGTATTTGTCTTTCTCTGTCTGACTTATTTCACTTAGCATAACACTCTATAGGTTCATCCATGTTGTTGCAAATGGCAACAGTTCATTCTTTTTTATGCCTGAGTAATATCCCATTGTATGTACTACAGCTTCTTTATCCATTCATCTGTTGATAGAT
Organism: Balaenoptera musculus; assembly: GCF_009873245.2. Lineage (NCBI taxonomy): Eukaryota > Metazoa > Chordata > Mammalia > Artiodactyla > Balaenopteridae > Balaenoptera > Balaenoptera musculus. The sequence continues at coordinate 146,285,585 of NC_045785.1, read as the reverse complement.
ACTTAGGCTGCTTCTTTATCCATTCATCTGTTGATAGATACTTAGGCTGCTTCCATATCTTGGCAACTATAAATAATGCTGCTATTAACATTGGGGTGCATATATCTTTTCAAATTAATGTTTTCATTTTCTTCAGATATATACCCAGAAGTGGAACTCCTAGATCATATGATAGTTCTCTCTCTAGTTTTTTAGGAACTTCCATACTGACTGAACCAATTTCCATTCCCACAGTGTACAAAGATTCCCCTTCTCCACATCCTTGCCAACATTTGTTATTTGTGGTCTTTTGATGATAGCCATTCCGAGCATCTTTTCACGTGCCTGTTGGCCATCTGTACGTCTTCTTTGGAAAAATGTCTATTTGGATCTTCTGCCCCCTTTTTTAATCAGGCTTTTTTTTTTTTTTTTTGGTATTGAATTGTATGAGTTACTTATACACTTTGGATATTAACCCCTTATTGGTCATATCATTTGCAAATATTTTCTCCCATTCAGTAGGTTATCTTTCATTTTGTTGATGGTTTCCTTTGCTGTGCAAAACCTTTTAAGTAATTAGGTCTAATTTGTTTTATTTGTTTTTTGCTTTTATTTGATTTGCCTTAGGAGACAGATTCAAAAAATTTTTTGCTCCAATTTATGTCAAAGAGCATTATGCCTATGTTCTCTTCTAGGAGTTTTATGATTTCTGGTCTTACATTTAGGTGTTTAATCCACTTTGAGTTTATTTTTGTGTGTGGTGTTAGAGAATGTTCTAATCTCATTCTTTTACATGTAGCTGTCCAGTTTTCCCAGCACCACTTATTTTTTTTTGAATTTTTGAATTTTATTTTATTTTTTTATACAGCAGGTTCTTATTAGTTATGTATTTTATACATATTAGTGTATACATGTCAATCCCAATCTCCCAACTCATCCCACCACCCCACCCCCCACGCTTTCCCCCCTTGGTGTCCATATGTTTGTTCTCTACATCTGTGTCTCTATTTCTGTCCTGCAAACCGGTTCATCTGTACCATTTTTCTAGGTTCCACATATATGCATTAATATATGATATTTGTTTTTCTCTTCCTGACTTACTTCACTCTGTATGACAGTCTCTAGATCCATCCACATCTCTACAAATGACCCATTTCGTTCCTTTTTATGCCCAGCACCACTTATTGGAGAGACTGTTTTATCTCCATTGTATAATCTTGCCTACTTTGTTGTAGATTAATTGACCATAGGTATGTGGGCTTATTTCTGGGTTCTCTATTCTATCCCATTGAACTATATGTCTGTTTTTGTGCCGGTACCATGCTGTTTTGATTACTGTAGCTTTGTAGTGTAGTCTGAAGTCTGGGAGCATGATACCTCCAGCTGTGTTCTTTTTTCTCAAGATTGCTTTGGCAATTTGAGGTCATTTGTGGTTCCACGTAGATTTTAGGATTATTTGTCCTAGCTCTGCAAAAAATGTCATGGGTATTTTATAGGGATTGCACTAAATCAGTAGACTGTTTTGAGTAGTATAGACATTTTAACAATATTAATTCCTCCAATCCAAGATCATAGGATATCTTTCCATTTCTTTGTATTATTTTCAAATTCCTTCATCAGTGTTTTATGGTTTTCAGAGTATAGGTCTTTCACCTCCTTGGTTAAGTTTATTCCTGGGTATTTTATTAATTTAATGTGATTTTAAATGGGACTGTTATCTTGCTTTCTCTTTCTGATAGTTCATTATTAATGTATAGAAAAGCAATGGATTTCTGTATATTAATCCTGTATCCTGCAACTTTTCTGAATTCATTTATCAGCTCTAATAGTTTTTTGGTGGAGACTTTAGGGTTTTCTATATATAGCATCATGTCATCTGCAAATAGTGACAGTTTTACTTCTTCCTTTCAAATTTGGATGCCTTTTATTTCTTTTTCTTGTCTCACTGCTGTGGTTAGGACATCCAATACTATGTTAAGTAGAAGTGGTGAAAGTGGGCATCCTTGACCTGTTCCTGATTTTAGAGGAAAGGCTTCTAGCTTCTCACAATTGCATATGATTTTAGCTGTCAGTTTGTCATAAATGGCCTTGACTATTTTGAGATTTATTCCTTCTATACCAACTTGATGAGTTTTTATCCTGAATGGATGTTGAATTTTGTCAAATGCTTTTTCTGTGTCTATTGAGATGATCATGTGATTTTTATCCTTCCTTTTGTTAAGTGGTATATCATACTGATTGATTTGTGAATACTGAAGCATCCTTGCATCCCTACAATAAATCCCACTTGATCTTGGTGTATGGTCCTTTTTACGTATTGTTGAATTCAGTTAGCTAATATTTTGATGAGGATTTTTGCATCTATATTTATCAGAGATATTGGCCTGTAATTTTCTCTTTTTGTAGTGTCTTTGTCTGGTTTTGGTATCAGGATAATGGTTGCCTCACAGAATGAATTTGGGAGTGTTCCTGCCTCTTCAATTTTTTTGGAATAGTTTGAGAAGGACAGGTATTATATCTTCTTCATATGTTTGATGGAATTCACCTGTGATGCCATCCAGTCTTCGACTTTTGTTTGCTGGGAGTTTTTGTATTACAAATTCAATTTCACTACTAGTGATCCACCTGTTCAGATTATCTATTTCTTCCTGATTCAGTCTTGAAAGGTTGTATGTTTCTAGAAATTTGTCTATTTCTTCTAGTCCTATTTGTTGGCATATAACTATTTGTAGTATTCACTCATGATTGTTTGTATTTCTGTGGTATTGGTTGTTATTTCTCCTCTTTCATTTCTTATTTTGTTTATTTGGGTCCTCCCTCTTTTCTTCATGAACCTAGTTAAAGGTTTATCAATTTTCTTGACGTTTTCAAAAAACCAGCTCTTGGTTTAATTAATCTTTTCTATTAATATTTTCTTTTTTGACCTCTATTTTATTTATTTCCTCTTTGATCTTTATTATTTCCTTCATTCTGCTGACTTTGGGCTTTGTTTGTTCTTTTTCTAATTCCTTTAGATGGTAGGTTAAGTTGTCTGAAATTTTTCTTGTTTTTTTTGAGGTAAGCTTGTATCGCTATAAACTTCGCTCTTAGAATTGCTTTTACTGCATCCCATAGATTTTTGGAAAGTTGTGTTTCCATTGTCATTTTTATCAGTATTTTCTGATTTCCTCTTTGACTTCTTCATTGACCCATTGGTTTTTTAGTAGCATGTTGTTTATTATCCATAACAATGTGCTCGTGCTTTTCACATTTGTCTTATCGCAATTGATTTCTAGTTTCATACTTTTGTGGCCAGAAAAAAATGCTTGATATAATTTCTATACTCTTAAATTTGTTGTGACTTGATTTGTGGCCTAGCATGTGATCTATCCTGGAGAACATTCCATGTGCACTTGAAAAGAATGTGTATTCTGCTGTTCTGGATGGAATGTCCCATAGATACCTGTTAAGTCTAACTGGTCTATTGTGTCATTTAACACCACAGTTTTTTTTAATTGATTTTCTATCTGGATGATCTGTCCATTGATGTAAGTGGGATATTAAAAGTCCCCTACTGTTATAGAATTATTGTCAATTTCTCCCTTTATGTCTGTTAATCTTTTATTTACATATTTAGTTGCTCCAGTATTGGGTACATAGGTTAACGAGTACAATATCCTCTTCTATTGATCCTTTTATCATTATATAATGCCCTTCTTTGTGTTTTGTTATAGATTTTGTTTTAAAGTCTATTTTGTCTTATACGAGTATTGCTACCCCTGATTTATTACCATTTCTGTTTGCATGAAACATCTCTTTCCATCCCCTCACTTTCAGTCTGTGTATCTTTAGCTCTGAGGTGAGTCTCTCATAAGCAGCAAATAGATGAGTCTTGTTTTTTTATCCACTCAGCAACCTTACATCTTTTGACTGGAGCATTCAGTCCATTGATATTCAAAGTAATTATTGATAAGTATATACTTACTGCCATTATATTATTTGTTTTCCAGTTGTTTTTAGTTATTCTTTTTTTTTCTTATTTTTGTTTCTTCCCTTATGATTTGGTGATATTCTTCAGTGGTATGGTTGTGTTCCTTTCTCTCTAGTTTTTGTGTATCTATTGTAGGTTTTCATTTGTGATTACCATGCAGTTCATATACATTGACCTATAAGCATATCTGCTTGTTTTAAACTGGTAGTCATTTAAGTTCAAACATGTTCTAAAAGATCTACATTTTTTTACTCTCTTCCCCATATTTTGTGATGTCATATTTCATATCTTCATGTTTATCCCTTTACTGATTACTGTAGTCATAATTGATTTTATTTTTTTTGTCCTTTAATCTTCATACTATATTATTTAAGTGGTTGATCCTCAGCCTTTACTATATATTTGCCTTTACTAGTGGAATTTTTCCTTTCCTATAGATTCATACTACGTGTTATACCTTTTCTTTTCCACTTAGAGAAGACTCTTTAACATTTCTTTTAGGGTAGGTTTAGTATTGATGAACTCTTTTAGTTTGTCTGAGAAATTCTTTATCTCTCTTTCAATCTTAAATGATAATATTGCTGGGCAGAGTATCCTAGGTTGCTGGTTTTTCTCTTCCAGCACTTTGAATATATAATGCCATTCCCTTCTGGCCTGTAAAGTTTCTGCAGGGAAATCAGCTAAGAGCTTTAAGGGGGTTCCCTTGTATATGACGCTTTGCTTTTCTCTTGTTGCCTTTATAATTCTCTTTAACTTTTGCCATTTTAGTTATGTGTCTTGGTGTGGGTCTGTTTGGGTTCATCTTGTTTGGGATCCTCTGTGCTTCCTCTACCTGGATATCTGTTTCCTTCTTCAGCATTGGGAACTGTTCAGCCATAATTTCATCAAATATATTTGACTCTCTTCTCTTTTCTCCTTCTGAGACCCCTATAATGTGAATATTGGTACACTTGATGGTATCCAGAGATGCCTTAAACTGCTTTAACTTTTAAAAAAATTTTCTTTTTGCTCTTCTGATTGGGTGATTTCCATTATTCTATCTTCTGGACCACCTTATGCCTTCTTCTGTAACACCTAATCTGCTGTTAATCCCCTCTAGTGTATTTTTCATTTCAGTTATTGAATTCTTCATTTTTGATTGGGTCTTTTTTTTATATTTTCTAGTTCCTTGTTAAAATTCTCACTGTGTTCATCCATTCTCTTCCCTAATTCAGCTAGCATTCCTATTACTAACGCTTTGAATTTTTTATCTGGTAAATTGTTTACTTCTTTTTCATTCTTTTTCAGGGATTTTCTCTTGCTCTCTCAATTGAAACTAATTCTTCTGCCTTTTCATTTTGCTTAACTTTCTCTGTCTCTATGAAATTAGGTGAAACAGTTCTATATTGTGGTTTTGAAGGAGTGTCCTTATGTGAGAGCATTCTGACACAGTCTGCACATGCCCAGTGGTTTTGGTGGGACAGCTGGATTTGATGTGAACACAGGTCACATCTTTCCTCAGGGAGTGCTGGAAGCTATCACCTTGGTAGGAGGTGGACCTGGAAATGGAGGGGCTAGATACAGTGCCAGGTGTGAGGCGGGGCTTCTCTGCTTAGTGGCCATCACTGCCCTACCAGAGGTGGGGGCAGGTCTCAAGATGCTGGAGCAGAAGCCCTGAGGGTTGAGTCCAAGCTGGTTCCATTCCCTTTAAGTGTGTGCTCTCCCCACTTCCAGCACTGGCACCCTCACCCCAGAGCAGTGCTGGAGTGAGAGGGGCCTGTGTGGGCTTTTGGCATGGCTCTGAGCATGGGCTGTGGTGGCCTGGCCAGAGACAGATATTGGGTCTGCTTCTGATACACTGCTGGTTTAAGCCCGAGTAACTCAGGTCTGCATCTTTGTCCCTCACAGCTGAGCTCTCTCCTTGGCCTCTGCCACCATCGTCCTGGTTTGGAGCTGTGCTGCAGGGCAGGCTGGGCATGCAATATGTGGCTCAAACCACTCACTCCCCAGGGAAGATCTCCCTCCATGTAACCTCCTTTTCCTCCGAGTCTCCTCCATGGGGCACAGGTCCCAACATGATCCCTTCTCTTCCCTTCCTATCCAATTCTGTGTGGATCTTTTTTACAGCCTTAGTTGTACAGGGGTGTTTTTGTCAGTTTCCAGTTAATTTTCAGAGAGAACTTTTCCACATATAGATGTATTTTTGATGTGTTTATGGAGGGAGGTGAGTTCCACATCCTCCTACTCTGCCATCTTGATCTCCTCCCTCTAGTTACTAATTATTTTTCTGTTTCTCCATCAGGATGGCAGGGACCTTGTCTATCTTGCTCATCACAGTATTCCCAATAAGAGACTGCCTGGAATATAGGTGGTACCAAATGAATGAGTGAATGAATAGTCCCTTTCCTCCTGTCATTGACAATATAAGCCAAACATACAAATGCACAGAAATAAATTAAATGCATAAATAATGAAGTCACTTAATTCTGTTTCTGAATTATAAATCTGGTAAATGAATTCAATATTGTACTTAGTTATTTCTGTATGCTGGCATCTTTGGGCTTTATGGAATCTCTAGCTGAAAGAACTCCTTTAGATATTGTTAAAACAAGCAGTGCCCCAAAGGGTGGTTTTCCTAGCCATGTGTACTTACGGATGCACATATCAAGCAAGTAAGCAATATGCTTACAAAACAGTGATTGGGCAAAGCCCATCCCCATGTGAAGACAAGAGAAAGAAGTTAAATTCCTATTGAGGAAGACCTCAGGATAGATTCAGAGAGTTAGTTCTGGAAGGAATTATCTTATGCCACCACCCAAGAACACATCTGACCTCATTCCTCAGATTTTTGATTCCTCAAGATCAAAATTCACCCTCAAGATTCTTGAGTGCTGAGACCTGGGCTTGCAGAGACCAGAGCAGGCTCACATGGCAAACCCAGTGGCACCTCCATTACTCCAAAGCATGAAAGGTTCAAGGTTAGAAGGGGAACTTGCTGACTCCTTTGCTGTGAGTCAGAGAAGCTTTTGGTATGATTGTGAGCAGCCAAGATGGGGAAGAAAACACAAACATAAGGAGGATGAGGAGTAGGAGGGGAAATCATTCCCATTTCAGGCTGCACGTGCTTGCCGGAAAATTGCTGAGGTGTTTCTCTTTGTTTAGAAGGAAGAAGTCAATGCTTGTATCTAATTTCCATCCTAATTAGAAGCCACATCAGGCAGAATCTCTAAAGCTTTTCAGCCCTGAAAAGAAAAAGCATAACCACATTATCACTCTGCAAAATGGAGTCATTAATACCCAGTAAAACACAGAAACTGTGAAAAAGACTGTGAAGCACGCAGCCACCAACATTTAGCAGGAATGAGTAATAAATTCTGGTAGAAGTGCTGGGGGTTAAAATGAATAAATCCTGCCCTAAAAAATAAAGTCACCTAATCTTCTCCCTAAATTACAAATCCAATAGACCAGAAACAAGCGCTAGGTATGAAGTTGCGGTGGGGAGGGAGCATTTAGCAAAACTTTCAATTGGAGTCTAGGCCTTTTCAGAGAAATGAATGTAAACGAATTCAGTCATAGGTGGTAAGCTCAGTGCCTTAGAGCAGTGAATGTGTGCTAATGAAGACAAAGGATGCCATCAGGGATTTGCTTCCAATAGAGAAAAGCTCTTCTTTCCTGGCTGATACATGGGAGCCTAACCAAGTCAGCCTGTCTCCTGCATATTGGTGCTTGATCACCAGAGACCAGACCGGATCTGGGGATGAAGGAGTTTCTCTACAAACCCTCTCTTGGCCCTAGAACAACACAAAGCACACCTCCTAGCAGTTGTAGGCCTTCCTCACGGATGTGGCACACTGTGTCCTGTTATGAATGACACTGGGATTCTAGAATCAGAAGCTAGGATTGAATCCTGAGCCCAGCACTTACTAGCTGTGCAACCTTGAGCAAGCTGCTTAATCTATTTTCATTCCAGCCAGGCTGTCTTCGAGTGCACAAAAATTACATTGCATACCTCATAGTGTCATTGAGAGTATTCAAGGCAGCCATGAGAACAGCGTTGTAGGGTATAAAGAAAGAGCTATACAAATTCATAGGCTTATGATATTCTGTCTTGGCCAGCCCAGTTTCATCAGTTCCAAGCAAGTTTGATTGAATTTGGACTATTCAGGAAAAGGAAACAAAACCTAGTACAGAGTCTGAAATAAAGAGATTCAAGCGATATTCATTGCACTGATGAATGACTACTGGACAAGGTTCATCAAAGGATTAAATATAGATGGTTAGACCAAGGGCCTGAGTTAGATCTGGTCTGATGCAAAACTCTTCATCCCAGCCCAGGCTCTGGACAATGATCTATCAGCCTCTATCAGTTCTGCAGCCACTAACAGCTCTAAGCCGTGCCCTTGGATGCCTACGTCAGATCTAGGGAGAGTTACGGACAGAAAAAGAAAGTGGGGAGCAGCAAAGAGAAGACAGAGAAATTGTTGCACCCACAAGCACGTGCATGCATAGAGCCAAGGCCATTACCCTTTAAAGGGCCATTACTCTTTGAAAAGGACAGAGCCTTCAACAAGCCTCACTCTAATGCCAGGCAAGGACCATGCCTGGCCATCTTCAGCTTCAACAGTATCAAGTCCAACAACATGGTATCTACAGCAAAGGCAGCCTCCTTCTCAAGAGCTACTTGACAGGGCTCCCCTTCCCCCCAAGAACATCAGTACCTGTAGAGCACCTGAGGGTTCACAAAGCACTCTTGCACCTATCACCTTATGAGCCTCAAGAATCCTGAGGCAGGTAGAAAAGTTCTTCCCAGCTCTATTACATAGATGAAGAACCTAAAGTTCAGGGAGATTAAGTGTCTTTGCCCAAGGGCACACAACTTGTAAGTCATGGAGGTGGGCCCTCAAGTCCAGGCCCGCATTCAGACCCCGGACTGATCTCTCCTCAACCTCAGGGTCACTCCCACTGTTGGTGGGGGAAGAGTAGCAGCAGCCAGGAAGCCTGCTCGCCACCCTCCATCCCTCCCCTCACTCCTCAGGCCTGGCCTGGAGCCATGTTTGCATCAGGGAGGTAGTCACTTCCCGAGCAAGGCTGTGCTGGGCAGAGCTGCAGATGTCTGTTCACAAACTGTCCTGCTCTCTGCCAGGTGTTCACGCCAGTTTGTACCACAATTCCTGAGATGAGGCTGAATGACATCTTCGGATGAGTGTCTTTCATCCCTTCTAGAGGAGACCCCAGGCAGAGGGGAAAAGGTCTGTCACTGGCCTACTGTGAGTGTACTTCACTCTTCCAAGACAAGCTCAGGACGAAAGTTCCCCTACTTGGCCCCAGACAGTTACTCAAACCTCTGAAGGGCAATTTCTCAGTTTAATTGAGTATCTGAAGCCAACACCATTTCCAATTTGCCTTCAGGCAGCATTACTGAGCACAAACCAAGACTGAAGTCAAGAATAAACTCTCACCATTAGCTCCTGTCCCCTTCCCGCAGTCATACTTATCATTCCCTGATGCCTGGAACTCAACTGCAAACCAGGCTCATTGTTTTTGCAAATGCAGTACCCTCTGCCAGGTACAGCCTTTCTCCACTTTCTGCTTGAGGAGATACCTATTCAGGCAGAGAGGCAATCATTTCTGGTGCTCTTCATTTTTATATGGACCCGTATTTCCATCCAGTATCATTTTCTTTTTAGTCTGAAGGACTTCTGTTTACATTTTTTATAGTGCTTGTCTATTGGTAATAAATTTTTTCAGATTTTGTATGTCTTAAATGTCTTCATTTCACCATTATTTTTGAAAGATATTTTTGCTGGATATAGAATTCTAGGCTGGTAGGGCTTCCCTCCTTCCTTCCCTCCTCGTTTCCTTTCACTACTTTAAAGATGGTGCTCCATTGTCTTCTACTTGCATTGTTTCCAGTGAGAAATCTGATATCTTTGTTCCTTAGTATACAACACGTTTTTCTCTCTGGTTGCTCTTAAGAGTTTCTTTTTATCACTAATCTTGAACAATTTGATTATGCTGTGCCTTGGTGTAGGTTGTTTCCCCCCATATTTCTGGTGCATGGGATTTACTGGGTTCTTGGATCTGTGAATTCATAGTTTTCACCGAGTTTGGAAATTTTTCAGCCATTATTTCTTCAAATATTGCTTTTGTCCTCTCATCCTTTTCAAGGACTCCAATTATGTGTATATTAGCCCCTTGAAGTTCTGCCATAGCTCACTGATGCTCTGTTCATTTTTTTAAGTTCTTTTCTCTCTGAGTTTCATTGTGGATAGCTTTTATTGCTATGTCTTAAAGTTTATTAATCTTTTCTTCTGCAGTGTCTAGTGTCTACTTCTGCCATTAATCCCATCCAGTGTATTTTTTTTTAACCTCAGACATTGTACTTTTCAACTCTAGAAGCCTGATCTGGATCCAAAAAAAAAAAAATCTTCCATGTCTCAACTTTTGTAACTTAAGGAATACAGTTAGAATTACTAATTTAGTGTCTTTGTCTACCAATGCTAACATCTGCATCAGTTCTGAGTCAGTTTTGATTAACTGATTTTTCTTCTCATCATGCATTGTATTTTCTTCCTTCTTTGTCTAACTGGTAATTTTTTACTGAATGCCAGACTTTGTGAATTTGAGCTTTCTGGGTGCTGGTATTTCTGTATTCCTATAATATATTCTTGAGACTTGTTCTGGGACACAGTTTAGTCACTTGGAAACAGTTTGATCCTTGCAGGTCTTGCCTTTGAGATTTGCTAGGTTGGACAAAGGCAATGTTTAGTCTAAAGCTAATTATTCCCCACTACCGAGGAAAGAATCTCCTGAAAACTCGACCCAATGCCTACGAATTCAGGCTGGCTGGTGGGAATAGTCACTCTTCTCAGCCCTGTGTGAGCACCAAGCACTATTTTATCCTTTTGGCTAGTCCTTTTCCTAGTCTTGGGTAGTTTCTTCCTTGACATGCACTAATTAGTGGTCTCCTGAAGACTTGAGGGAGACACTCGGCATATCTCCAGAGTTCTCCTCTGTGCAGCCATCTTCTGTTTGACACTCTATTTTGTGAAATCTCGCTACCTTGGTCTGCCCCAGACTCTCAGCTCCATCTCCTCAGGCTCTGCCTCTACCTGGGTTTCCCCTTCCTGCACCCATGGCCTGGAAATTCTCCGAAGGCAGTAAGCTGGGGGAATCACATGGTTAACCTCATTTACTTCCTGTGTCTCAAGGATCACCATCCTTCATTGCTTGATGCCCAGTATCTTTAAAAGTACTGTTTCAGGGCTTCTCTTGTGGCACAGTGGTTAGGAGTCCGCCTGCCAATGCAAGGGATATGGGTTTGAGCCCTGGTCCGGGAAGATCCCACATGCTGCGGAGCAACTAAGCCCGTGAGCCACAACTACTGAGCCTGCACTCTAGAGCACGCGAGCTGCAACTGCTGGGCCCGTGTGCCGCAACTACTGAAGCCTGTGTGCCCGGAGCCTGTGCTCTACAACAAGAGAGGCCACTGCAATGAGAAGCCCACGCACCACAACAAAGAGTGGCCCCTGCTCGCCGCAACTAGAGAAAGCCTGCGCGCGGCAATGAAGACCTAACGCAGCCAAAAATAAATAAATAAAATAAATTTATAAAAGCATTGTTTCATCTGTTTTGTCTGGTCTTTTGTTTTGTTTTATTTTTTTTCAGGAAAGAGGGTAAATCCAACCTTCTTACTCAATCTTGACCTAATCAATCACACTGTATATTAACACTCAGTTTATGTGTCTACCATTCCACTGGACGTTGAGCTCCTTAAAGATAGGGTCTGTGCTTTATTCATCTTCATATCTTAACACATGCCTGGCACAGTAATTGACAAAGGTTAATGCAGTATCACAGAGGTATGCTGACTTTTGCCATTGTTTCGAACACAATGGGGAATGGTATGGGTGATCCATAGGACACTAATAGCATCTCAGGGTTGAAAGAGACTACATAGGTCCTCTGTTTTATCCCTTTATGAAACAGGAAGTCCTCTAATACATCCCTAACAAGGCATCAGAAGCTGATATGTTGGTTAGGTGGGGAAGGAAGATGAGAGATGAGGTACCATATCTCATCTGCTTGCAGGATGCAATAGAAGGCCCCTCTGGCTCATAATTATCTCCCCACACACCTATTATCAACAGAGATCTGGAGTCAAAGACATCAGGACCAGCAAATGTAGGGCAGGGATAAAAGTTGAGAGCAGAAGACAGGGTAGAGATAGTTATCAGAGAAGAGATATGGCCCAAACCAAAGAAAAAGGCTCTTTGGAGGAGGCTGTTGAAAAGGAAGAAGGCAGGGGCTCCTCATTTCCTGGCTTCATATTCCTCCTTGGTTCTCACATTGTTCCAACTTAGCAGGACCATCTCTTTGCCTTCATTTCTCCAAGAGAGCTAAATCACACGCAGGCTCACTCATGGGCACACACACCCCCTAAACGTCATCGTGCAACTGAGATTAAAATAGACAGATCATCAGACAAGCAATCCTAATGACAACCTATATTACCCAGGATCTCTGGTGGCTGTAAATACTGCAGACAGCCACCAGAGATCCTGGGTAATGTAGGTTGTCAACAACTGTTACTGGTACTGCTTATCATGAGTTAGGGTGTGTGAGAAGAAACTTAACGTGAGCTACGACAAGGAGCTTTTATACCAACAATCTCCATAAACCCTTCCCATCCCTGGACCTTAGTTAAGACAGGACCATGCTCCCTCATTTTACATACAGGAACCACAATCCAAAGTGATTAAATGACAAAGTCTAGAACTAGTTTTCCCAGTCCTTAATTCTAAGATCTTAGTCTCAACTACCCCAGATGAGAGGTAACTGATGAAGTTGGTGTCATCAATATACAGGATCTTTCTGAAATGTTACCTGACAAATCCCTGCCATCAAAAACAGAAACCCTAGAGAAAACCTAACCAGTAACCAAGCTGTGGGCGGTTGCCTTCAAACTCCTAAGCAGTTCAGGGGTAAAGCTGTGATAAACATAAGTTCAAAGACTGCCCCCATAAAGACTGGAGATTTTTCTTCTTTCATTTTTCCTGTCTCCACCTTGGACAGACTGGCTGAGGAGCAGAATTTGGCGAGCAAGCAGATAGAATAAGGAAAGAATAGGGTCCTAGGTCCTAGAACCTCAGCTAAATCTCTGAAGAATGTAGTTTATTCTACATATGAACCAAAGATCTATGGTTAAAAATGAAGGCCTCTTCCAGAAAGCTCAGTTGAACCTGCCAAGCAATCTGATATGGAGACAGTCCAGGTTCCTGCATCTGCCATCCCAGGGTCAAGTTCAGCTTTCTCTAGGAGAACTCACGCTGATCTGATACACAAAGAAAGAAGATAAGAAGGAAGAACAGAAGGGGATGACGAAGCAGGGAAATAGGGAGGAGGAAAGAACAGGAACAAAAGAGGAAAAGAAGGGAAAATAAGAAAAAGGAAGAAGGCAGACTTTGCTTTCCTATTCTTATTACTCCATGGAGGGGATAACAACTCCATGGTTTTGGATAATGGTACAATAACAAAATCCCATCTTTTTCTGGGTTCTTCTAGCAAAGAAGATCCTATTTTTCTAAGCAATAGAATAGGATCCCCCCTCAGACCATGTCCGCACAACATTTTTAAACAAGCTTATTTGGTGTTGGCAAACAAACCCTTGCCCGTAACCAGTCCACATGTTTCAATGCAATGATCTTCTTCAAGAAGGAGTATTCCATGGCCCTGGGGTTTGTACAATCACAGTCGGATCAGAAATGAGCTCTGGCTAAGCCAGCACCATGGTGACTAACACCTAGATGACTCAAAGGCAGCGTGACCACAGTGATGGAGAGCACAGACAGGGGTTGGTCCTTAAGCCAGCTAAGGGCCAATAAGAGGAAGCCAGTCGTGCTTCCTTCAGCAGAAAAGAGAAGTGGAAATCCTCTTATCTGGGAGCAGATGAAGCTACATGAACTGAACACAAAACTGGGCAGGCAAGGAGACTGTTGAAGGTCTGGCTTAAAAATCTTGAAACCCAAGACAAATAATTACCCATTCTATCTCGGTTGGTTATAATCTCATCAGGACATTAGCGATTAGGGATCCGCTTTAGGGACTGCCTTCCATCTCAAACACTCTGTGGTGCCCTGCACGGGGAGCCAAGGAGATCAATTGTTCTCTCCCAGACATGTGATGATGACACCCCAGTCCTCCATCTGGGGCTCCTGCAGGCTCCAGTGGAGTAGGAAATCAGACAAGAGCCCTTCTATGATCTTCTAATGAGACAAGAGCATTTACTGAGATATTCATTTGGATTTTACATTGCTCTGGCTATGGTTTTCTCTTCCTTGCTCCAAGTAGGTACAGGCCTTGCGTGCACACCTGCCTTGGCAGGTATGAGGGGGGAGGGGCGGTGTATTTAGGAGAGCAAAAAGCAAATCCTGCCTTTAAATACCTTTTCCTGGGCTTTTGTTTCCTGCCATTCTGAGGACTTTCAGGGGGTCAGGTCACAGAGGGAGCCAAGAGGCAGAAAACAGAGAGGGAGAGCCACTGCTCCAAAACCAGAAGAGCTCTCTCTTCTTAGAGCCTGCTCCAGTCTGCAGGCTCTAAGAAGAGAGGGTTTCCTCAGGACCTGGCATGATGATGGGGCTGGTGGGAGTGGCTGCTTAGTGACTGGTCAGGCCCACCTCTCAGATGGCTCTTCCAGTAACACCTGGATGAGTCTAACATCTTTCTAAATAACTCTAAGCCACTACCCTTTTTTTCCTCCCTGCAGACTATGTTATTTTTTGGAAAATACTCAAAATATGTCCACCATTGGCAAAGGCTTGGAAATCTCCTCTGTTAAACAGATATGTTTGTAGGAGCCATCTCTTGTCCATGGATCTGACGTGCCTGCTGATTGTCACCTGTTAATAATACCACTTTCTAAGGAGGACAATATTTCTTTGCACAAATGCAATGTGTCATCCACTGAACTGTGCATCTGGCAAGGGCAGAAAATGCACCCTCTACTTCTTTTATACAAAACAATACATATTTATAAACCTCAGCCCCATGGAAGGTACAGAAACATTAAGAGGCATGGTTTTGCCTCCCGTCTTACCATCTTGAGAAACTTGTTAAGAAACAACACAGCCTGCAGGTGAGCAGTAGATGCAAATAGAATTGACTTTAGGTACCATGGGGGTTCAGAGGAGGAGGATTTGGTGATGCCCAGAAGTGAGCTGGCAGGATTCAGTGGGTACAGTACCTATTGTGAAACAGGCCATGTGCCAGGTGTGTGACTTGGATCTCATTAGAACTATAAGACCCCTGAGGAGAGTCCTGGCTACCCCCTTTTACAGTTGGGGCAACCAATGCCTCATGAAAAATGAAATGCGTAGCCAGTTCTAGATGACTCCAGAATTCACACTCTTTCTCCTACATCACAGTGTCATACCCCAGAGAGACTCCTGGAGGGGACATTCAGGTGGTAGGTAATTAGAACCTGGACTCGGGTGGAGGCAGAAAGTATGGAGAAGATAAAGGTGCCAGAAGTCTCTGCAGAGAGCTGTCTACCTGACTGGATGCAAGAGGAGGAAGAAAGATGGAGTTGAAGATGCTCAGACTTCGGGATGTGTGCAGCAACTTACAGGGTTTTCAATCAGTCTCATTGATTTCCTTGCCCAGATTAGCCCCAAATATCTGACTATGATCCTAATTTGGGGAACCCAATACCTAGAACAGCCATTCTCAAAATGTGACCAGGCAAAATGGCCATCATTTAAAAATCTACAAATAACAAATGCTGGAGAGGGTGTGGAGAAAAGGGAACCCTCCTACACTCTTGGTGGGAATGTAAATTAGTGCAGCCACTATGAAAAACAGTATGAAGGTTCCTCAAAACCCTAAAAATAGAGTTGCCATATGATCCAGCAATCCCACTCCTGGACATTTATCTGGATAAAACTGTAATTCAAAAAGATACATGCACCACTATATTCACTGCAGCACTATTTACAATAGACAGGACATGGAAGCAACCTAAATGTCTATCAATGGAAAAATGGATAAAGAAGATGTGGTACAATATACAATGGAATATCACTCAGCCATACAAAGGAACAAAACTGTGTCATTTGCAGAGATGTGGATGGACCTAGAGACTGTCATACAGAGTGAAGTAAGTCAGAAAGAGAAAAACAAATATTGGATATTAACGCATGTATGTTGAATCTAGAAAAATGGTATGGATGATCTTATTTGCAAAGCAGAAATAGGGACACAGACATAAAGAACAAACGTATGGTTACCAAGGGGGAAGGGGGGCGGGATGAACTGGGAGATGGGGATTGACATATATACACTACTATGTATAAAACAGATTACTAATGAGAGCCTACTGTATAGCACAGGGAACTCTACCTGGTGCTCTGTGGTGACCTAAATGGGAAGGAAATCCAAAAAAGAGGGGATATGTGTATACATATAGCTGATTCACTTTGCTGTACAGCAGAAACTGACACAGCAGTGTAAAGCAACTATAGTCCAATAAAATAAATAAATAAATATGTTCATTGCAGCACTAGTTACAATAGCCAAGACATGGAAACAACCTAAATGTCCATCAACAGATGAATAAAGAAGACGTGGTACCTATATACAATGGAATACTACTCAGCTGTAAAAAAAGAATGAAATAATGCCATTTGCAGCAACATGGACAGACCTAGAGATTACCATGCTAAATGAAGTAAGTCAGAAAGAGAAAGGCAAATACCATATCACTTATATGTAGAATCTAAAATATGACACAAATGAACTTATCTACGAAACAGAAACAGACTCATAACCATAGAGAACAGATTTGTAACATACCACTACCACTAACTGGTGGGCCAGGTCCTGTACTAGGTGGTTTATACTTGTAATCTCATCTGATCTTTGCAACAAGACTTTAAGGTAAGAAACTTGTCCCCATTTTGCAGATGAGGAAAATGAGGTACAGAGAGGTTGAGGAACTTGCCCACAGTCACACAGGTATTAGGTGAGTGGAACAGGATTCAAGCCCAGGTCTGCCAAATGCTAAGGCCCAGGCTGTTAACCACTATCCTGCTATTAAAAAAATCAATACTGCAAAGTCATACATGTTAAAGTTCGATTTTTAAAAAAAAAACAAACCCATAATAGTAGAAATAGATAAGATCCACCATGAAGGAGGAAACTTCAGGATAAAAGGGTAGTAAATAAGTATAATTCTTTAACCCTAAGCACCTGTTGCCTGCCAGGCACTGCCCTGTGCCCAGGGAATTCAGCAGTAAACAAGACAGACTTTTTTCCTTCCCTTTAAGGAGCTTACAGAGGGAAGGACAGACCTTAAACAGATAATTACACAAATATAAAGCAGTTCAAAAATACAGCGACATCTGGATGGGAATCGAGTTTGCTCAGAACAGTCCCCATTGATGTACCAATGATGGGAGGACAAGAGCTCATGTGGCACAAGCCCTCCCTGGGCTCCTGTCAGATCCTAGCTGGGGCTGTTTAGACAGTTAGTCTGAGCAGAAACGCACTTTAAAATTCCTTCGTTTCTTTATTTTTCAGCCAGAGCCATCACTGGACTAACTCTACAGAAGCCAAGATTACCGTTTCGTTTGAAAGGACAAATATGTTTTGTGAGGCCTGGTGGGCTAGGGAAGGCCGTGGGAGGTGTGAAGCACTTGGGCATGTTTGCTCTGCATAGAGGGTTTCTGTAATAGGACTCTGGGAGGAAGCAGGAACCATAACCAGGCCGGTGGGTGGTACCAAGGTGGGTTGATGCAATTAGCTACACTCCTCGCTGTGGTGTGCAAACACTGGGCCAAGGTCACGATGGAGAGAGGAGATGGTGTGGATGGCTCACACAAGTCACCTCTCCATGGGGCTAATAGAAGGGCCATGGTCATTGTCATAGCCGTTGATTAAAGGAACAGCAGAATTCCCTCACTGATGGGCTCTTTTTTTTTTTTTTTAACTGCAGATGGTTCTTTGTTCTCCATTATTCCCACCCTCCTCCTCAACCTAGCCAGATAGAAAGAGGCCAGCTTCATACCCTGTTACAGTCATGCACAGCTCATGCTACCTGAGCAAAAATAAAACATGCACACTGCCTTCAAGGCTTTTAGTAGGGAAGTTGCATATAACAGTACGTACGCTATTAATGGCTTGATCTAACTGGGAACCTATGTGCCAGCGGCTCCCAGATCTCTATCTCTGGGCCAAACCTCTCTCCTTAGCCCCAGCCCCGTAAGTCAATTCTCTACTCACATCTCTTGGAGAGCTCAAACTCAACATATTTAACCCAAACTCACGATCTACCTCTTAGCAGGGCTCCCACCCCGACTTCCACACCCAGCCCACCTCCATCAAACCAGCCAACCACTAGTCTCAAAACCCGAGCCCCAACCCTTTCTCAGACAATCCATCACCCAGTCCTATTCGTTCCACCTTGAAAATCTATCCAGGCCCTTCTCACTTCCCTCCGTCTCCACTGCCATCGTCAGAGCCCACCAGGCTCTCACCCAGACAACTACACTACCCTCCTTTCAGGACTCTGCCTCATTCCACCCACATCCTCTGGTTCAACCTCCACATGGCAGAGGGTGGTTGAGTTGGGTGACCACGTGCAGGATGGGTGGAAGAGGGGAAAGCAAGAAGTGGGGATCAAATCAGGAGGCTCTTGCAGTATTTCCACGATGGGGTCAGGATTGGGGTGTGGTAATGAGAGCCAGCAGAGTGGGTGGACGCTGAGTTCTTGTGGAGGTGACTCTACAGGCTTTCCAGGGAGGAGTGACACAGGAAGGGAGGGGGAAGGCCAGGGACTGAGGTAGGGGCTTGGTATCTGGGGGTACGGTGGTGCTATTAAGAGAATTAAGAAAATCAGGAGGAAGAGTGGCTTTGCAGGTTCGGGTCAACCCTGCTGACCCCGAGATGGTGAGGAACAGTTTCATACAGTGCCTGTTGCCCCATGCGTGTGTCTTATGTGAGGGGATAACAGTCACTTGGATGATGAGCTACTTGGGGCCAGGACCCCATCTCCTATGACTTGGAATCCCTGACCTCTGAATGTCACTTCTTCTTCTCAAAATGAGAAAATAAGAGGCCTTTCCCTGCCTCTTCTACCCAGCTTCACACATTGTATCACTGCAGCCCAGGCCTCCTGGACCCACTTGTCCTACAAACTGGCATTCCTTGGCTGTGAGCTACCCATATTTGCTGGTTGTTTTGTTTAAATGTCTTCTAAGCCCGCTAAATGAGGTCTTCCCAAGCAGGCAGGACCCCTGACTCTAGCCCTTCTGGCTGCTTAAGACCCAGGGTACATCCAGATGGATAGACGTCCCCACACCCAAATTATACAGAGCCTTCTTCAGCACCCACATCCAACGCGGCATGGTGCACAACTAAATCCCTGCTTCCCCGGTAACGATAATGCCAAACCTCTGAGAAGCTCCCTGCCATTAACGCGGTGTCCTCACAGGCCTGCTCTCGTAGCCACAAGAGCTATTTCTTCCGGAAAGTCATTTCTCATTCTCCAAACTCTTGTAGCCCTTTCTCCAGAGACCTTTTTACAGCATTTATCACACCCACTTTGACTGAGAGTTAAACAACTCTCAATAATAACCACCAGCTGATAAGCTCCTTGAGGGTGGCCTCAGAGTGACTCATCACCGGGATCCCCACAGCCTGGCCCAGCCCTGGAACTCAGAACTCCGCACATTCATGTGATCAGTGAGGAATAAAGGAAAGTACCGTCCACACAGACAGCTCTCCGTGCGGCTTTTAAAACCGGAGTGATGCTTAGAGGCTTGGAAACAATGTTGCCAGGTAAAGACAAAATGATACTACAATACAACTATAGCTCAGAGGAGCACATCACCGGGCGATTACGCAAGGTTCCTGTGTCGCCCCTACTGACGGCACCAATGGCTCGGTGTACACACAGAGAAGGCAACAAAGTCCCCGGGGCCAGGGTCTTCTCCCCGCAGCCCGATCCACGGAGAGAAGGGAGCCATGTGACTTCCTATGCATTGGGGTAGAACCAACTCCAAGACAAACACCAACGAGGTCCTGCAAAGAAGAAACACAGAGGAAGGCAGAGAGTAGATTGTTTGCAGCCGGAGGGTCAGGGAGCCACACCAGGCCTTCCGGAGCTGCTGTTTCCACCGTCTAGGAGTTCACGGTCAGGCCAGAGGGCGCCTGCTGCAGCGTGGACACAGCCGAAGCCAGAGTAACAGCTCTAACTGGCCCGTCTCACTGTGGGTTCCTGGGCCTTGAAGTGCTGCAAAGGCCTGTCACCACAGCTGCTGAGCTTAACAGGCGTAGCGACACACAGGCCCCACTCCATCGCCCCTTCTCTTCACCCTAGAAGAGACAATCCCTTCTATTCCTGGTAACTTCAAGGAAGCCAGTTTGGGTAATCAGGGCTGGCGTGGGGTAGGGTGGGAGGGGCAGATGTGGAGTTTTAGAAAGACTGCTTCCCCCGTGCTTCTATCCACATGGGCAGAAGCCAGCCCTGCATTGGAAGTAGGAGATCAGGAAGGAGGGGTCTTCTTCCCCGAAGCAGTTTCTTCCACAACTAACAAAGGGTCAGGGCCCTGCCTGGTTTCAGAGGCTGGGATCTGGATGCCGCCGGGACAGGCCCCAGGTGAGAGGCTACGACCCCCGAGGGCCTTTGAGCTCGCAGCCAACTACCCCGGCACCGCCTTCAGCTCTGAGCAAAGCACAGGCCCAAAACCTGGCTGAGGAGGGAGCGAGAATCTCTCCTTCACAACCCAGCGAAGCTGCCGGCGAAACACCCAAGGCCCAGACTCATTTAGGAAGAGAATGCGAGAGAGCAGTGAGAAAGAAAGGCAAAAAGCCAGAAGGAAGGAATGCAACACCTGGGGACACAACAGGTTATGCGTGTGGTCGTTCCCACAGAGGAGGAGGGGGCCACGGTGGGTGAGGAATACAAGTGTGGATAAGCCTGGACCCCAGGACCTGCGACCTTGCAGCAAAGTCCTAGGGCCCCAAATAAGAAAAGCAAATGGGTAGTGATTTCAGAAGAGCGTAGATCTAAGCACTTAGACCTCCCAACCTCAGGCATCTGGAGGACAGAGGCGAGCCTTCCCTTTTCCAACCACTGCCACCTCTCAGCCAGTGCTGAGGGCTGGCCTCCCCAAGTGTGCTGGGCACCTTCCAAGGTGCACACGTGGGTGGCCCAGAGGGGTGGGGGGCCCCGGGGAGACTGTGACGAACAGACCCTTTGGAAACATCAACCACGAGCACAGGAACCAGTTTGGGCCTCACCAGGCGGGGCAAGATCCACACGTGGTGAGGGGCTGAGGAGTGAGTCTTAGGATCGGACCGATTGTTCCTTTAGTAAAATAATCCCGTAAAGACAGAGCATTTCTTCAGTTTTGCCCCAGAGGAGCTCAAGCAAAGGGCACTGCCGGAAAAAGGACAAATAAAGATGCTGCTGTGCTGTTGACCACGGTGTCTCTCCGCCCCCGGGTGACCCCCGGGCCTTTGCACACGGTGGCGGTGGGGGGAGGGATGCCGAGAGGGAAGTTTTGGCTTCAGGAGCCGTGCTCAGCCATCATCGCTGCCAGCCAGCCGGCTGTTCCCCGCTGTCCCTGCCTGGCCGCCCACAGACCCTCCATATGGCTGCAAGTGGCTTTTGGGCATTGTGAAAATGTCGCATCTACCTGCCTGGCTGGGAAGGAAGCCCACAGCAAGTAGCAGTGCAGAGGCACGCTCTGTCCCCAGCCCCAGGCAGGGACATGGCCAAGGACTGCCCAGCTCCTTAATAGTTTTAGAATCCCTCCATCTCCCTCCTTCCACATTACCACTGCCTTAGCTCACATCACCCACATTTCTCCACTGAAATAATACAAAAACATCCTGTCATTTCTGCCTCTGGTCTTGTTGCCCTCCAATCCATTCTCCGGTGGTAAAATTCCCCGGTGAACATCTTTGGATAGTCCCTCCTGCCCTCAGTCTAAAGTGCAAGTTCTTTAGCACTTAAGGCCCTTTAAAATTAACCCCTACTTTCTGCTGGAGCCTTGATGCTTGCTAGCTGCTCTCCTTCCCACTACATTTCAGCTATGTGAACTCATTTCATTCTCTTCAAATGCTCTCTCTTCTTTGGATGGCCTCCACGCCCTCCCATCTCTCTTTTTTTTTTTTTCACCCAGCTGAGTCTAGTTGGCCTTCAGGCCACAGTAAACATCCATTGTTCCTTCGGCCCTAAGACTGGTTTAGGTAATCTCTACCCATGTCTTCCCTTAGAACTCTAATCATAGGACTTCTCGCCTGCATTTAAATTGTTCCCCTTCTACTGTCATCTCTTTGCAACTTTATTTATTGTTTTATTTATTCTCAGCCTCTAGCTGCTCAATCTTTTGATTGAGCAATCAAATGAATAAAATATCCTTGTCAATCACAGGCAGTAAAATCGGCAATCTCTCTGGGAAGATTCAGGAAGGGCTGATAGCGCCCCAGGACGATGTCAAGCCTCCAGAGCACAATTAGGCAAAAGGATTTGTCTTTCCTTGAATAGCTCAGCAATATTCCCACCACCCACTCTAAGCACAGACGGTAGCTGCAGTATATATGTCATTACAGCAGCAAATAGCAAAAATTGTCATTGATATGCAGGCTGAGAGTAAAGAAAGGTCTATGTGGTTACCTGGAAATACCTAGGTATTTGTGTCTGCACACAGTAGGCATTCAATAGTAGTTTAGAAAAAAATGGAATGCCATAACCAAGAGATTAAGGCCCTGTTTACCTCCTGTTTAGAGTAACATACGCAAGTCAACCCTTAAGGTTTTTCCCACTGAAGTTCTCTCTGGAAAGTTCTGAACTAAATTACAGAGTAAATCTCAAATTTACCCCAAGTATCTGCCTCTCTCATGAAGGGGAGATGGGGCTTACTTTCCTGTCTCCAGGTGGTAAATCATAGAGGCACGGAAAAGGAGAACTGCTCCTTGGGGGCAGACATTGAAGTGGGCCCATCACCAACGTTTGTCTCTCCTCATCTCCACCCCTAAGAGGGAGACAGCCAGCCAAGATGCCCAGCCTGAGGATAGTGAGCTGCTGTCAGCATGGAAAGGCCTGGAGCCCTCCAGTAGGTTTCTTGTTCTGTGATCGCTTTACGTACCTGGAAACATGCACCTATAAGCCCAACTCGCTGCCTCTAAGGAACCTGGGAATGTAGCAGGCAACGGCAAAGCCATGTCAAGTACTTTTCTCACTCATATGCATAATTAAGGTCATTAAGTTATGAACGTGAGAACATTCAACTGGAGGTTATTTAAATAATGAGATAACTGCTTTGCAAGAAGCCTGATTAAAGGGGGAAAGCAGCAGCTGAGTCATAAGCCCCGCAAAGTGGGGACCTCGCAGAAGCCCCCACGCAGTGCAAGACAGCATCCTTCTCAGGCTCTGTCCCCGCTGGTCCCACGACCCTCTCTCCCCAGGCCTCCCCTCTCCCCATCCCCACCATGCAAGGGCTCCATCTTTACCGGACTCATAGCTGGGGAGGGAGGGTTGATAAACTCAGTGGAAAATATGGAGAAATTCTCTTTGGGGCACTGTTATTTATCTCAAAGGCCAATGGTATGAATAAGTGAATAATGCCTGCCATTTCACAACACGAGGAGAAGGCTCTGGAGCCAGGGTGCATGGGGGCAGGACACCTTCTCTCAGTTCATGGGCCTCTGTACCCTTTTTGAAAGTGACCTGGGGTCAGACAACTTTTTGCTCACTAGGCAATACCCACATCTCTACCTGGGTTGGGGACACAGAGGAGGAGGAAGAGGAATAATAACAGTGATTAATAACTCCAGCCCTATTTATTTGGTACTGACTCTGTGTCAAGCCCCCTCTCAGGGATTTCGCAGACATTACATCTACACCTCACAACCACCCTGCCAAGTAGACATTATCATCTCCATTTTGCAGATGAGGAAACTGAAGCTCAGAAGATAACCCTTGGCTTTGGGAACTTCCCAAAGCCACACGGAGAGTGAGCAGCTAAGGGAACGCAAGGAGAAGAGAAGAACATCTCTACTGCTTATTTTCATCAGAGGGCCTCCATCACTTTGCCCTCCCTCATGACTCCCCACACCTTCAGCCCCTTAGAGAGGCAGAAGCAGGGGCAAAGAGTCAGCACAGAGGGAAGAAAGAGCCACACCCTGAGAGCTGCCTGTACCGCCGGGATCTGGCACAGGGTAGGTCTGAGTACCTGCAGTTGGAGTCTGTGAATCCCAGCTCCTCCACTTCCCAGCTGATTTGAGGCAAACGACTTACCACCTTTCTGTGCCTCTATTTTCATATCTGTAAAATGGGAATGATGATAATAGTCCCATCTCATAGCACTGTGAGGTTTAAATGAGTCATTAGGAGTTAAGAAACCCTGGTCTACAGTAAGTGTTCAGTAAAGCTGAACAGCTCTTAGTATCATCGTCAGCAATGTCATTATCCTGACTGATCCAAACATAGAAAAGCAAGACATCCCGGTACTGAGCTTCCAGACACAGAGCACTGGAGGCTTGTGGTCAATTGTCCTCCCTTATATTGACCACGGTGCAAGTAGCCAACACAGACCCCTCCCCAAAGCAGAGCACTGGTCCTCCTCTACGGTCAATCGGCCTTCAGTTCCTGACATGTGGCCCTGAGGCCAGTGAACTCAGACTATTGCTAATAATAAACAGTTCACACTGAGAGTTTCGAGCAAGAGAGCTCTTTGTGAGGCTCACGTCTTTCATCTCAGTGAAAAAAGAACAAGGTGGAACTGGCCCAGCCGCTCCTTGGTCTCAGTGGGGTTCCCAAAGGGGCAGCTGTGGGGTGCCCAGGGGACAGCTTGGAACACTTCGATGTAAGCTCTGGTTCTTCCACTCGGTAGCTGTGTCATGGGAGAAAGTCGGTAAGCCACTCCGAGCCTCACTTTCTCAACTGTGTTACTACGAGGATTAAGTGGCATAATGTATACAATACACTCTGTTTACTGCAAAGCAGTGTATCAATGTGGGGAACTAGAATTCCTATTTTCATTCTCCCTGAATCAAATCCACTAACTCCAGTGTAAGCATTTACTTCCCTCAAATCAAGTCTCACCTGCACACTCCTCTCAATTTCTCTGTCTCAGCTGGTTTCAGCGTCCCAGGGGTGCAGCTGGCTAAAGGGGCAATGTGGGCGAGAGAGGCACAGTCAGGTCTGAACTCCTGGAGACAGAAGTCCTTCCCAGGTGCTATTTTCAGCTGGGCCGGCTGTGGAAAGGTCAGCATGTGACCTCATGCTAGTCCCCTCCCTGCCCCAGGCCCCGTGCTCAGCTTCTAAGCCTGGGGATTAGAAACAGCCAAGTCTCCAGGGCCAAGCTGATGGTGAGGAGGGGGGTCTGTGATTGAATACGGGGCGGGGCGAGCAGCCGCCAGCTTTGGCTGCCAGAGCATCGTGGCAGACCTGGTGCCAGGGGACCCGATGACAAGATGCTGCTGGGTCAGATAGCCCTGTTCAACACCACGTGCCCCCTCCCAGACTCAGGTAACACTCGGGAGCCTCCCCTGGAGAGCAATGCTGATTGTCATTCCACCCAGTGACCATCTCGGTTCCAGCTTTCAGCAGTATCCCAGAAAAATTAAGATATTTTCATAACCATTTCCCAGGTCTCCTTTTACCAGTGGGAAAAAGAGACATTCAGTGGGTGAAATTCACAAAGCAGTGTTTCCAAGTATCCTATCCATAATAAAGTTGTGAATTTATGAGCTGCGTCTTGCTATCAATTCAGCACTTTTGGCACATTCACTCTGATTCTCTGATAGATTTAGGAAGCTTCCCTGTAAGTTTCAGAAGTAGTGGGAGGAGGGAGTGTTACCAGAGTATGTAGTGCTATTACACAATAGAACGTGAAGGAATAATTAATTGGCTCAGAACACCCTCAAATTGATGACATGTCGATCAAATTCATGGATGACTTGAGGCAAAGGAGGTAATAACCATAGTAACCATAATCTACCAATAATGGGTAGATTAAAGATCACCATCCTTAAACATAGCAAAAGCACAAGCAGCAAAAGAAAAAAATCAGAAAAACTGGACTTCATAAAATGAAAAACTTTGTGCAAAGGACACCAACAAGAAGATGCAAAGGCAACCCACAGAATGAAAGAAAATATTTGCAAATCATATATCTGACAATCAAATAATCAAAAATAAATCTAAAACTGTAATTTGGTCAAAGCTGCATCCAAGCACACGGGGGCATAAAGGCTGGAATTTACATGCAAGGCTCCAGGAGCCGCTCAGATGAGAGCGGTGTGGGAACTAATGGTGCTTTCCAGGGTTAAGACCTCCAAGTAGTCAGGGAACAAAGGCCCTCCTATAGTGTCAAGAAGTTGTACCCCAGGGCTTCCCTGGTGGCGCAGTGGTTGAGGGTCTGCCTGCCAGTGCAGGAGACGCGGGTTCGAGCCCTGGTCTGGGAGGATCCCACATGCCACGGAGCAAATGGGCCCGTGAGCCACAATTACTGAGCCTGCGCGTCTGGAGCCTGTGCTCCGCAACAAGAGAGGCCGCGATAGTGAGAGGCCCCCGCTTGCCGCAACTAGAGAAAGCCCTCATACAGAAATGAAGATCCAACACAGCCATTAATAAATAAATAAAATAAATAAAAGCACACCTAGTATAGTGTAATTTAAAAAAAAAAAATCTTGGAGACAGAGTTTAAAAAAAAAAAAAAAAAGAAGTTGTACCCCAGTGGGGAAGGGTTCACCCTACTGGTAGTCATGGAGTTGGGTCCAAAAAGCCAATTGTAAAAGCAAAGAATGGTAGAAATGTGGTTTCTCCATATAGAGATGCTTGCCAAGCACAAGCTTTGTCTAGGAACTTGGGATAAGGTGAGATTCTGCGAGAAAACAGGAGAGAGAGAGAGGACAGCATACACGGTGTCTTCTATCCCAAACTAAGAGCATCCAAGTCAGGGTTTAAGAAAAGAATCCAGAATTAAAAGAAAAAAATTTTTTAAAGCAAGACAAATGAAAGGGTTCTACTACTGGCAACATAATGTGATCCTGTTCTGTCTTGGTGCCAGAGTTTAGCACAGGTGGGAGGAGGGCATTTCACTCGCACTGGAGCAAAGTCCAGAGCTCCTGCATGTCATTGCTGGTGACATGGAATGAGTAACATCAGTGCTTTGGCAGAGAAAAAGATCCACAGCTCAGCGGGGTGGAGGTCGCAACTGGGGAACCATGTCGTAAGTGACAGGAGGGACCAAGGAAGGAAAATGGATACTACGTACCAGGTGGAAGCAGAAAGCATCTACAGTCACTCCTGAGTGATCATGAGACATCATTCATACCTCTTAAACCATAAGCTAGGTTCTAATGATCTTGCTGAAAAGGGATAGAAAAAGAAATCGTTGTTTTGTTCCTACTACAGTGACGTTGTCCCACGACTATATCCCCAGATTTGTGCAGCCAAGGAAAATGGGGAGACACATCTGCATAAATGTCAGATCATGGACTTGGCCCCAAAAAGCCAACTAGAAAAGCAGAAGATGGTAGAAACATAGTTCACAGTAGAACCTATGGAATAACTTAGGACTTCTAGCTGGTGCCAGTGAATTTTAATTAACAGTATCATGTAGTAGTCAAAAATACAAATCTGAAATAAGAGCAGGCTAAAGAGATGTTGAGATGCGGTGAGGCGTGATGGAAAATGCTCAAACCTTGGAGGATTGGGGGTTTTGGAGACTTAAGTCCTTTTCTCGCTCTGCCACTAACTAGTTGAGTCACCTCCTCTCTCTGGGCCTCACCTTTTCAGCTACATGATGACGCTGTTAGAACAGATGGTCTCTAAGACCCCTTCTAGTTCTGATGCTCTTCCAATCTATAAATGTGGTTTCACATGAGGAAAGCAATGGTCCCGCTCAGTTCTGCTCTAGTCACATTATAGGCAGACAACCGAGTTTAGTCCTCATAAGAGAGACACAAAAAATCATTATTATCTAGATGGAGAAAGTTCTCAGAACCACAGAGAAGAAGTTGGTTTTATCCATCTTGAAGAGGTGAAGCCTCAAGGCAGACATAATAGTTCTCCAACGTCTGAAGCACTGTTGTGTAAAAGAAAAGCTAGATTTCTCCCGCAAAGTCCCAGGAGTAAAGAGCCAAGAACAAGGGGTGAAATCCACAGGGAGGGAATTTTAGCTTTATATAAGAGGGAAATTCTCACCCTTGAGCTTATCTGGAAGTGGAATGGCCCCATCCTGGGGGCATTCAAACTTTAGGCAAGAGATTCAAGGATCTAACCGGTAGGTGACCTTGATGACACCTGAGGTCCTTCTCAATTCCAAAATTCTTTAAGTACCCACGAGATAACTGGAGATCTGGTTAATTATCACAGAAAAAGGATGGTTGATTATCCATATGTCTTCACCATTTCTAAGTGGTTGGCACACAGTAGGGGGTTAATAAATATCTGTGGAAGTGAGGGAGGGAGGGAGGGAGGGAGGGAGGGAGGGAGAGAAGCAAAGACCAAAGGCCCAGATCACACATTCCACTGTGTG
The DNA here is from genome assembly GCF_009873245.2 of Balaenoptera musculus. NCBI lineage: Eukaryota > Metazoa > Chordata > Mammalia > Artiodactyla > Balaenopteridae > Balaenoptera > Balaenoptera musculus. The sequence goes on along the minus strand of NC_045785.1, from coordinate 146,257,106 downwards.
CTCAGAAATCTGCCTCCTGTCTACGTGTTAAGATGCTGGGTTCCAGCCAAGGCCTCCAGTGTCTGCCTGTGAGCTCAGCCAGTGTAATTAAACACCTGAGTTTCCCAGGAGGGATGGAATCAAAAAGACTGCCAGAGGAGAACCTGTGGCTTCTGCTTCTTCCCTGCCTTTCCGCTTGCTTTGTGGCAAGGCCAGGCCTGACAGGTAGTCCCGTGGCCCGAGAGCTCCCCTTGCTTTGTGCTGTCTCTGCAGAACTGCAGTCAGCCTGCTGTTCTCAGTTAAGCTGTGCATTTGTGCCTTGCTTTGCAGGGACCCTTTAGAGTTTTTGTTGTTTCTCCAATGGGTGCATTCTGTTTCCCTCATCCCTAACCCGGGGAGCTCGGAGAAGGGGGCCTGGCCCTCAGTTCTGCAGTTATGATCAGGAAGAGGGACCCCCCCACCTCCCCCCTGCTCTGGCTTTGCCACCCCCATTCCAGCCCAGCCCAGCCCTTCTTCCCCTCCCTAAGGAGGAACAAGGGTCACCCTGCTGCACGGGGTTAGTGCTACAAGTAGGGCACTGCAGCTCTACAGAACTCACTGGCAGTTTTTCACAGACTTGATTTTCTTTCTCAGCCTCCTGCTCTGATTTTGCTCTTCCTACCAAGACCTCTCTCCTTGCCAAGCTTTCTTGCGGAGACAGTGGGTTTTTATCACCATGTAGCTATGATTCAGAGCCAGACCTCTAGCTGACAAGAACTAAAATTATTCTCTCTCACATATGCACAGAGGACCACAATGGGGAAAAGTGAAAGTGGAAACATTTTTCAAGTTTGCAAAGTCACTCTCAGGTGAGGATTTATGGAGTCGGCCCTGACAGCCCCTCGTTTTGCAGCATCCTCACCAGAAGATTTCTGTCTTGACGTCTAGTTCCACCAACAAACCACTGTCAAGCTCTTCCATATGCAAAGCATTGTGCTACCCTAATTCCATTACCACCTTTGAACACAACTCCTCCTCCTCCTCTAAAACCCCAGCCAATGTCCCTGGCTGAACTGTTAAGCAAAACATGCAGACTAAAGGTGTTGGGAGAATGGCATCACCATCAACCAACCTGCCATCTACGCCTCCAGGCTGAGCACCAGACGGAAACATTCTGAGAGGGAAGACCCTTTACTTTCATTTATGCCAGTGAACGTGCATCATCCCCATTTTACAAATGAAGAAATGGGCTCAGGAATTAAGTACCTTGTTCACTTGACTATTAAGTTGTGAAACCAAGGATTCGTACCCATGCTGATCTCTTTTGGTCCCATGGACTGCCTCTGTCATAATGATTTCAGAAATTAAAATTATGCTCCTGACCTAATGTCTTTTGCACGTGCAGCTTGACAGGTTTTGATGGCAGGGAAGATTAGTTTTCAGAAACCATCCTCCTTATCTAGTCTCCTCTCTGGTAGCATCAATTCAAAAGGGAGCTGTCCAGGAAAAGGGGGCGGTCTTTGATGGAGACAAGCTGACCAATACCGTGGCTGCGGCACCTTCAGTCTAACAGAGTGATAGAATGCAGAAATCACTGGTGGTATCCTCCAAGTAAAAAAATAAAATCTGCAAGCCAGTGATTTTTTTTCTAAATGACAGACTAAAAGATTGAGATCTGGTGTTCAAATACTCCAGCAGCTTAGCCTTACTGCTACTTGTTGCAATCCCTGTCTCTTGGCATGTGATGGGCTGTCGGAGGTGGTCACCAAGCACTAGCTTCCTGCAGGAGGGACTCTAAGAGGCTGACAAGCCAGGAGGCACACGGCGGGCACTCAGCCCCTCTCAGATCAGCACGTCCTTCCTTCTTTCCTTCCTTCCTACCTTCCTCTCTTCCCACTGTCCTACTTGGCAGGAAGGGATGGCGCTGCTTACCCTGCAGCCTTCTGCTGCATGGCCATGGTCATGGGTGGCAGTGCAGACTGGTGGACAGACAACGAGCTTGGGATTGGAAACATAGGTTTCAATTCTGACTCTACCAGTCATAATAAGGTTGACCCAGGGGAAGATAATTGAACGCTTCGAGCCTCAGTTCCCTCACCTGTAATACTGGAATGATAACACCTGTGACATAGCAGTGTCAGGAGACTTAATGAAGAATAGGTATAAAGCGTCCTACACATAGCATATGCTCACTAACGTCATTATTAGTGCTATGCTTGCCTCTCCACCTGTACGTCACACAGATCCTACCCATTATTCACTGGCTAAGTAAAATCTCCTCAATGCCACTCTTACCTCCACTTTATAGAAATGATCACGGTCTCCCAGAAGTCTGAAAGCACAAATTGGCTCCACTTATTCAACGAACATTCACTGCTTTCCAGCTTCACATGGTTTCTCCTGTTCGCATTAGTATTTCCCAAACTAGATTGCAAGCAAATCGAGGAAGGGATGATGTCTTATTTTAACTCCTTTACTGCATTCATTCAATATTTACTGAGCCCACTGTGGACCAGCTAATGGCCCACACGGCCCCCGACCCCAGGCAGCTGAAGTCTGACTGGGGAGACATCTGCAAAAAAGATGCAATGAGAAAGATCTTGGGAAGGGCCGGGCCCAGAGCTCTTCCCAAATAAATGGGGTCTATACTCCCTGAGCCCGCTCCTTGACCCCTGACTGTGTGAGGGGCCCCTGCACATGTTTCCATAACAACCTGTCCTTTCCTTAGTAGAGACTCATCTCACGTCACAGCCATTTCTTATTTACTGATCTGGTCCCCAGCAGGAGACCATAAGCACCATGAGGGCAGAGCTTACATCTCTCTCATTCAGTGCTCCATCCTCAGTACTCATGATGCCTGGCACGTGGCAGACACTCAAAAAAATGTTTGTTAACCAAATAAAGAGGTACTCAGACTTGATTGATTGAGGTTCTGGGGAATTGGCAGGTAAATCTAATGTTTGTCTTCTTAGGGACCATACTTATTCATGTATTTTTTAGAAAACACTTCCCTGGTGGGCTTTCCTCCCATCACCAATTTTAAAGAAGGAAAGGAACATGATTTTCTCCTGTATGTTTTCGCCCTAGCTGTCTGTAGTTGTCAGCCTTGCATTTGATAGCCACAGTAAAGGCTTATCCAGCTGAAGAGGTGTGCAACTTGATTAGTCAAGTTCCTTGCTGAAAATAGAATGGAGGTGAACCACCCTTCATCCACCTTCACCTCTTCTCATCAAGCTCTGAGGACATCCCACAAAGGAACCAGGTGCCACAGTCCACTGGCATAACCTGTGATCCATGGCTACCAGCACCAACTGCTACCATGGTGATCTGGAAGTGCAGGGAAAGCACTGAGCTGGGAGTGATGACACGGGCTGGAGCCCAGCTTTGCTTCTAACCAGCTGTGTGACCTTTGGCAAGTTACTCCACAATTTCCTTATCCAAAAAAACCAGAGAATACTACCTGTCCCATGGAGTATTGAGAATTTCAAAGGAGACAACAGACATAGAAACAAAAGACTTGACTACAGCAACATCTCCACAGGATAGCTCCCACTTGGATGAAAATTACATTTGAAAAGAGAAAGAGGATTTTGCAAGTGACATGGGTATCCACAAAGTCAGAGACAATACCCCTCATCCAGTTGGCTTCCCACTGTCAGAATTACCTAACATCTAAGACTATTGTTGTAAACGCTTCTGCCCAGTGCAGTAATCCAGCTGCCTACGAACAAGTAATCCAGTGTCTTCCCACAACACACAGTCAGATATTTTTGTCATCATAATTATCATTTAAAATAACAGACAAGGCTTCCAGGGAAAGCATGCCCTCTCTGCAATCCTTCCACAGCCCCCTTCTCTAACTCTTTTCCCTGCCCCCAACAACACACACACTAAAGAGAACACTTTCCCCTACCCAACATTCCAACATAAATCAGCAAGGGAAGCAATAAAGTGAAACTCTGATGTCAGATAAAACTGGGTTCAAAACCCAGTTCAGCCACCTCTTACGCTGTGACCTCATATAAGTTACTTTGCGTTTCTGAACCTCAGTTTTCTTACCTGCAAAACAGGAATGATAAAGCCCACGTATGAGGTTGTTGAGTAGAGTTCCCAGCATGACATCGGCATATCTTGGTGCTCAGCGCATGAGTGTTTCTAGTCCCTTCTCTCCTCCAGGGAGAGCACTATCACTCCATTTGGTACCATTTCCCACCCAGTGAAAATCCTGCCAGTCAGGTCTGGGAAGTGATGCTTCCCGACCACACAAATGACTTTCTCCTCCTTTAAGAGCTTCCCCTAATGTGCTCTGTGGTCAGGCCAATTTTTTTTTTTTTTTTTTTTTTTAGAGACGCTTTGTATCTAGGGAACCTCACATCCAGATATACACACTTTAATGGCCTGTACATTAAACACTGCAATGCACCTGATATTTTATGCAAGTTCAAATCTGTGTAAAGTAGAGCACACCCAAAGGGCTAACAAATGACTGAGAAGCATCATACTTTGATGAGTCCTAGAAATGTAGTACAAGAGAGGGAAGGGGGGGGGGGCGGCCAGGGAGAGAACTACCATTGTTTGAACACCCCATGTGTGAAGCACTGTGCTAGGTACATGGCATCATTTCATTTTTTCAGCCTGAAAATGTGATCAGGGAGGGGCTGGCATCTCCATTTTCAGTGGAGGAAACTGCCAAGGTTCAAAGCATTAATCAAGAGTAGAGTTCTATGCAACTAGAGATTATCATACTAAGTGAAGTAAGTCAGAAAGAGAAAGACAAATATCATATGCTATCACTTATGCGTGGAATCTAAAATATGACACAAATGAACCTATCTACAAAACAGAAACAAATTCAGACATAGAGAACAGACTTGTGGTTGCCAAGGGGGAAGAGGGGGAGGGAGAGGGATGGACTGGAAGTTTAGGGTTGGTAGATGCAAACTATTACATATAGAGTGGATAAACAACAAGGTCCTAATGTTTAGCCCAGGGAACTATACTGAATATCCTGTGACTAAACCATAATGGAAGAGAAAACAGAAAAAGAATGTATATATGTGTAAAACTGAGTCACTTTGCTATACAACGGAGACTGGTACATTGTAAATCAACTATACTTCAATTAAAAAAAAATTTTTTTTTTTACAAAGTAGAGTTCTAAAGAACTGGCCAGTTCTAAAGCCTGTGCTCTTCCCCACATTCCAACAGTATGTGTCCAGGCACAAAGGAGAAGTGGAAGGGCAGGGAGACCCACAGGTCCTGCCCTCTGGGAGCCTAGAGTTTCACAGGAGCCAGTCAGAAATACACTTGAGACAAGAAAGATAACTATGAAGTCATAAGAATATTTACAGAGCAGTGTGACTCTAAGTGCAAGTAAGTAAACCCAAAGCAGGGTCCTTCAGCCTTAAAAGTATGGAGAAAATGAAGAACCAGGAGGGAGTAACCAGAGACGGTCTTCTGGAGGAGAGGTGGCAGGGATGCAGAGGACAGAAAGTAGCCTGAGGTTGTGTTAAAGATGGGGAGACCCACCTGAAATGCAGAATGGCAAACAGAACTTTTTAAAAAATCATGTTCTAAAGAAAAATAAGCTGATTTGCTGGCTAGGAAAAAAACTCTAAGAATAAATGAGGAATGAATAGTTATTTCTGCCATAGTATTCTGGACACTGCCCCATTTCCCAAAATAAACATAAACCCAAAATGAAATTAAACAGCATTCCCATGCTCCTGAGAAGGGAGAAGCAATCATTATTTTTTTTCTAAGAACAGGAAAGAAAAAAATTAACTGAGATGAGCAAGAAATAATCGCTATTAACAACAATAAAATCACAACACCTGAATGTAGATTTTCAACTTTTCAAAGAGCTATGCTACGTCATTATCTCATTTAGTTCTCACTTCAACTAGGTGAGATGGTCAGGAGAGCTTCTTACCCCTAATCCACATGAAATGAGAGGGTACAACCTAAAGCAGAGAGCAGATCTAGGACTTGAACCCAAATCTCTCAAATAACAATTCAGGGATGAAGCTCCAACAGGGCCTGCCTGTCATGGAGGCCTAATGTTTGCTGGTATCAACTGAGGGGAGATGAGGAGAGGGAGAAAAGCTGGGGTAGACACACACTGCTGGTCATCCCTCACTAACTGTTCTCCTTGTCTATATTACTGTATTCCTACCTGGATACATGACCACCCAGAAGAAGACTACATTTCCCAGCCTCCTTTGCAGCTAGGTGTGTGGCCAGGTTACCAAGTGCCAGCCAATGTGATATGAACAAAGGCAATATGCACAACTTCCTAGTCTTGCTCTCAAAAGGAGAGAGTTCAGCCAGCCTTCCCCTTCCCCTTCTTTCTGTTTTCTGGAAAAAGAACATACGGCCAAAGCTGGAACGGCCATATGGGATCCCAATATGGAAGTCATGTATTTAAGACAGCAGAGAAACCTGGCCTCTGGTGACTGCAGAGCAGCCAGACCAGCCCTAAGCTTTTAGGAAACATAAACTCTGTTGATGCTACGATTACTGTGTCTCTGTCCAGTAACAGAACCTGCATCCTAACTAATAAAGATGTTTTGCCAGTATCACTGAATACCACTTCTAAAACTCCAGAACCTTCTCAATTGTTTGGATTCAACAAGACCATACATAGTTATTAAGAGTCTGTGATGTGTTTGAAGTCTCCTAAGAGTATCTTTACAGCCTCCAGGGAGATGTGCCCAGTCATTTTGGAAAAACCAGTATATTGGCATAGAATGCAAAAAGGCATATTCAGCAAAGGTGAATGAAAAGAAATAAGAATGTTTAAACAAAATCCTGAAGGAGCCAGGGAAAAGCTTGCAAATAATAATCTAAGCTGAAAGGGGGCCACAAAGCATACTGCATGGGGGTGAGGTGGTAGGGTCAAAGGTGCAGGGTGCAGGTTACTAGTGTCCCTTCCCTCCAAGAAAGGAGGTGATATAAGGAAACCCTAGGGCTTAGAGCTCCCAGCCCCCCACCCGGGGGAGGGAGTAGGGGGAGTTGACTGAAGCGCAGATCAGGATGAGATCTGGCCCAGCAGAAGAACTAGGAGGGGCTGCTGTGGACTAAATAGATACTCACAAGGGTCCCTTCAGCACTGACATTCTGCTCTGGATTTAAGGAGCTGAGATGGGGGAGGAAAAAAAAAATTCAAAGAGACAGGTGTCGTGCAGTGCTGGGGGGTGGAGAGTATCTGGAATAGGAGTACGATGTCTAGACCCCCTGCCATTATCAGAGAGAAAGGAAACAAATGTGGCTTAATTATAATGACAGGATGACAGCAATGACATTATGAGGAGAGAACAGGAAAAGCACAAAGCCCATATTAAGAAAATGGGAACTGTCACTTCACCATCAAATTCTCCCTGGAGAGTATCCCCCAGACAGGGTCATGTCCCTAACCTGAGACGGATACCCCTAGCTAAAGGGACTCTCACCCACCCCCAGCAATCCCTCCCCCTTGGAGGGGGTCCCTCAAAGGCCCCGGCAAGGCTCAGCCCACAGGGGAGGATCCGCCTCCAGGCCTTAGTCACTGGCTGGTGGGCAGCAGGCCCACCATCTCTGTCATACTCACAGCCCCTACCACCACTAGACCACTGACTCCCGGCAGTGACACCCACAGGTACAGTCTCCGATCCTCAGAGCCCATCAAGGGAGGCACTCAGTACGTGCCTGCTGAGTGGGGGCATCCTCTCCCAGGTGACACACTGAGGGCCAGAGTGGCCCTGTGTTTCTCTCAGCATCACCAACACACAGGAGGACCAGCTGTGCAAAAGAGGGAACCCACCCATCACACCTCAGGGTGAGCCCTTGCTGGAGATCACCAAAGACCTGCGCGAGGACGGAAGGAGGATCAGGGCAGGGCTGGCTTGCCCCCGACCCAGGTCAAGACCCCAGAGTAGAAGTCAGACATACAACCAGGCATTTGGAGACACCATAGATCATCCACACCCAGAGATGATCACAAATGCTCATTTTAGCCAAGTCTTCACCTCTTCCTATTGCAGTTTTCTTTTTTTTAAATCAGAACTGAGAAAGGTGGGCAAGCTTGAAAATATTTAGTTTTCCAGCTTCCTGGCATCCTCTGAGGAATTAGCCAAGTTATAATAAGATATTCAGTAACAGAGCACAGAGAGGAGAAGCAACAGAGGCTTCTGGATAATCTATAATATGGTTAATACAGGGCAACAGAATAGTCAAGAAATACTATTACCAATGCATGTAAAATTCAATGCAAAGAGGAGAAAATCACAATGTTTCCAGTACTTCAAAATCCATTGGCTTTGTGTCTCTCTACTCTCCTTGAGGAATGCTGGCCTGACTGCCGGGGGGACGGGGAGGGAGAGGCACTGACCCCTTGGCACAAATGCAGGCTGCGGTCAGTGCTCTCTGTTGCCCGAGATCCTGCTTCTGGGGTTATCCAATCCCGTGAACCATGCAGTAAGGATGCAAGCGTGCACATGTGCATACAGGCAAAGCAAGATAAAAGAGAGCCCCGTAAGTCTAATAAGACATCAGCAGCTGTCCTGAACAAAGGTTGTTCGGAATGTGAGTTTACAAGGATAATTACCACCACATTACACAGAGTGTAATAACTCTGTTGTTAGCACCAGAATTTGTCAGATGTCACACGGAAAGGGGAAGAGCTGTAACTGTAAGTGACAGGTTGCTGAAAAAATGGTTGGTTTCTGAAGCACCTGGTCCCCTGAGTCTGTACCGTAATCTTGTTCTTAAAACAACAACAACAGGCAAGAGTACAAACACTTTCCACTGCAGAAACTGCCAGTTTGTTCAAATTTATGGAGAGAATTTTCAAAGTGTGAGTGTGCCAGTGAAGGCAGGCTGCTGGAGTCTGTGTTCTCAGCCCATGCCACCACAGGTGGGCACCGTGGGGAGAGCCGGGCTTGTAATTCAGGGAGTTCTGGACGTGAATCCTGTCTGCCCTGCTTACCAGCCCTGTATTCTGGGGAAAGCAGTTAACTTCTCTGAGCTTCCATTACCTTGTAAGATGGACTTAATAATCTCTAAGGCATAGAGTTGTTGCCAACAGTAGTTGTATGTAGAGTACTTATCACAGCACCTGGCAAATAGCAAGTGATCAGGAAATGGGGCGACTATTAAGCTGACTTGCCTACCTAAATATCATAGTTTGCTGCATAATGCAGAGGTGACTGCCTGCGTATTACACTTTTTTAAAAAAAAGAAATGGAAACATCACAAAGCTCTGAGAAGGTGGGGAGAGAAAAGAGGTGATAATAATTGTTTGGGTTTTCCTTAGAGACTATAGCCAGGAAATTATGCTCTCCAGAGGAGAATGGTTTTGGAAAAACAGCTTATCCTCATATGCCACCAGAGCTGTTTTCTTTCTTTTCTTTTCTTCCAGGTAAAAAGCTGCAAGGAAGTCTCCTCATATTTGAAAGCCTTTGGGGAGCTCATGAAATGGAGCCCATTTCCTAACTGACCACCCACAGTAAATTTTCTGTAATGCATATAATGAAGTATTTCGATTGACAGAGCATCTCATCTTGCCCTCTAAGAGACAGAAATTGTGCCCCGAGCACGGTGCATCTGGTTGTTTACTGCTGCCCCAAGGCTCACAAAATGCTGCAAGCACAGCCTAGAAAACTGGAGATGTTAAGGCTGAAATAGTTCTAGAAAAGCAAAGGTCTTAAATCCTTTTACATGACATGAGAAAGCACCTCAAGTTCTAATTAAGCTAAAGCAATTAGCCACCCACAGATACTTAATGCTGCTTCCCATGGCCAGGCAATCATCTCTATTAAAACCCATTTTAAAGAAAGGAGCAGATCCAAAAGCTCCACGGCACACACTTCCCACAAATCAATTATGCCTTAGACACATTGAGGCAAGCTCTGGGCCTGGCAGAGGGTGCTTTTAGGAAAAGATGGCATCAGACCTGACGAGGTAATTGCAAAAAAGGAGGCGGCAAGGCAGCAAATGGGACACTCGGTGGTAACAAAATCCACTTGCAGAAGGGGACACTGGATCGCAGATGGGTTGGACAAAGCAAGACCAACTGAAGCCTCAGTTTCCCTGGCCTTAGAATTCCGTGGTTGGTGTAACAAGGCATCAACCCCACCCTGAAGGAGTACATCAAGCAGAGGGGTTCCTGCCTGCGTGTGAGCTGACTACCGTCCAAACTGATGCTGCACAGGACTGTCCTCTCCCACATCACAGCGTGTCATGGAAGCACCGACAGGGTGCATCTGGCAGGTTCACAGTGAGTCCAACCCACTCAAGTTCATGTGCTTTCCCCAGTCCAGTTAGGTCTAGTCAGTACTCCCTAAGTCTCCCTTTAGTGAGGGAAGTTCATTGTTGTTTCCAGCCCAAGGCTGTTTCCAGACTTGGCAATAGCAACAGCGACACAATGGTCAATGGTTGAGTGTTTGAAAATTAAGTACAGCCATCCCTCTGTCCACAGGCAATTGGTTCCAGGACGAATAGGTTTGCAGATACCAAAACCCACGGATAGTTAAGTCCCTTATATAAAATGGCATAGTATTTGCATATAACCTATACACATCGTCCCATAGACTTTAAATGATCTCTAGATTACTTTTAATACCTAATGCAATGTAAATGCTATGTAAATAGTTGTAAATACAATGTAAATGCTATGCAAACATTTGCTGGCATGCCACAAATTCAAGTTTTTGGAACTTTCTGGAATTTTCTTTTTAATATTTTCAATCCCTGGTTGGTTACATCTGAGGATGCAGAATCCATGCATACAGAGGACCAACTGTACCTTCCTCAAGAACTAGGGTTGTTTCTGTTTTTCAGTCCAGTCAAGTTAATCCAAAAACCCATTACTTCTCAACTGAACAAGAGACATTTTTCTTTCCCATAGGTTTTTTTTTTTCTTTCGGATTTAGAAAATTTCTCAATCATCAAGCAGACATCAAAAATGCTGATCTAGATAAGCACTGTCCAACAGAAATAAGATTTAAAATTTTCCTAGGAGCCACATTAAAAAAAGCAAAAAGATATATGAAACTATTGTATTAGAATATTTTATTTAACACACTCTAACAAAAATATTACTGTATAATCAATACAAAAGATTATTAATGAGATATTTCAGATTTTGTTCTCATACTTTCTTTTTCTAATACCATATTGGACTGTGCAGATCTAGAGCTATCTTTAAATTGACATGGAAAGACTTCCACAATTCACTGCTCTATGAACAAGGAGTTTACCAAGATGTATAGCATGATCTCATTTTAACTATAAAAATCTGTTTCTGTGTGTTCAGATATGGATAGACAATAATCTGCAACACCAAAAGGTGATAGCAGTTTTCTCTAAGAAGTAGAATTATGTATGGTTGGTCATTATTTTCTACTTTGTGCTCTTTTGTACTTTCTAAATTTCTTTGCAGTAAACATGCACTGCTTAAATTATCAGGAAAACTATAAAGCTAGCCTTTGAAAAAAAAATCTCTCCCTTATTTTAAGCTATACCACCCTGATCCTGCTGGCACTGTAGCCACTGTCCTATTTCCAGCTAACAGAAAGGATGGACAAACATAACACCCCCTGCCCCTTGCGCCAGCCACTGTCATACTTACAGCCAATCATCATGATGGCCACTGCAAAGATCTTCTCGATGTCTGTGGATGGGGCGATGTTCCCAAAGCCCACACTGGTGAGGCTGGTCATGGTGAAATACAACGAGGAGATGTACACGGAATTCTTGCTGGGACCCCCTTCCCATTTCCCTGAGCCGGACCCATTAAACTGGTAAGGGGTGCCAATGTCCATCGCCAGCTGGTAGAGCCAGCTGTTGTTGCGGATGGTCTTGGTGTCCTCGTCAAAGATCTCATAGTCCCCGATGCTGTACCAAATGCAGGCCATCCAGTGAGCAGCCAGCCCGAACACACACACCAGCAGGACCAGCACGGCTGCCCCATATTCAATGTAGTGGTCCAGCTTCCGGGCCACTCGCCCCAGACGGAGCAGCCGGACAACCTTCAGAGAGCTGAACAGGCTGCTGATGCCCTGGAAGAAGAGGAGCACAGGGTCAAGACCAAGAAACAAAGATACTAACAACTCCTTCCCTCCACTCACCAGGGCTGGTCCTTCAGCACAGTGTATTCCCTGAGATGCAATATAAGGTAACCTTTAAAACATTGTTTCAAAGTAAGTCATAATATGGAGAAATGCTCCATATATACTGTACACTTATTGTATATATTTGTATACTTATGCACAATATAATTAGAAGTTTTTCCAAGGTATATGGAAAGGAGATTTCCATTAGCTTTTTTTGTTTTTTACTTCCTTTAAAAAGCAAATAAAAAAATAAGACAGGGGCTTCCCTGGTGGCACAGTGGTTGGGAGTCTGCCTACCAGTGCAGGGGACACGGGTTCGGGCCCTGGTCTGGGAAGATCCCACATGCCGTGGAGCAACTAGGCCCGTGAGCCACAACTACTGAGCCTGCGCAAGTGGAGCCTGTGCTCCGCAACAAGAGAGGCCGCAACAGTGAGAGGCCCGCGCACCGCGATTAAGAGTGGCCCCCACTTGCCGCAACTGGAGAGGGCCCTGGCACAGAAACAAAGACCAAACACAGCCAAAAATAAATATAAAAAAAAAAAAAAAAAAAAGACAAATAAAATTGGAATTTTATTCTAATTATATTCTGTATAAGTATACAAATACATATGAGCATTTTTCCATATCATTACTCATTTTAAAATAATATTAAGCCCTCCAGAAAGTAGGCATAGAGGGAACTTTCCTCAACATAACAAAGGCCATATATGACAAACCCACAGCCAACATCGTCCTCAATGGTGAAAAACTGAAACCATTTCCACTAAGATCAGGAACAAGACAAGGATGTCCACTCTCACCACTATTATTCAACATAGTTTTGGAAGTTTTAGCCACAGCAATCAGAGAAGAAAAAGAAATAAAAGGAATCCAAACTGGAAAAGAAGAAGTAAAGCTGTCACTGTTTGCAGATGACATGATACTATAAATAGAGAATCCTAAAGATGCTACCAGAAAACTACTAGAGCTAATCAATGAATTTGGTAAAGTAGCAGGATACAAAATTAATGCACAGAAATCTCTTGCATTCCTATACACTAATGATGAAAAATCTGAAACAGAAATTAAGAAAACACTCCCATTTACCATTGCAACAAAAAGAATAAAATATCTAGGAATAAACCTACCTAAGGAGACAAAAGACCAGTATGCAGAAAATTATAAGACACTGATGAAAGAAATTAAAGATGATACAAACAGATGGAGAGATATACCATGTTTTTGGATTGGAAGAATCAACATTGTGAAAATGACTCTACTACCCAAAGCAATCTACAGATTCAATGCAATCCCTATCAAACTACCACTGGCATTTTTCACAGAACTAGAACAAAAAATTTCACAATCTGTATGGAAACACAAAAGACCCCAAATAGCCAAAGCAATCTTGAGAAAGAAAAACGGAGCTGGAGGAATCAGACTCCCTGACTTCAGACTATACTACAAATCTACAATAATCAAGACAGTATGGTACTGGCACAGAAACAGAAATATAGATCAGTGGAACAGGATAGAAAGTCCAGAGATAAACCCACACACCTATGGTCACCTTATCTTTGATAAAGGAGGCAAGACTATACAATGGAGAAAAGACAGCCCCTTCAATAAGTGGTGCTGGGAAAACTGGACAGCTACATGTGAAAGAATGAAATTAGAATACTCCCTAACACCATACACAAAAATAAACTCAAAATGGATTAAAGACCTAAATGTAAGGCCAGACACTATCAAACTCTTAGAGGAAAACATAGGAAGAACACTCTATGACATAAATCACAGCAAGATCCTTTTTGACCCACCTCCTAGAGAAATGGAAATAAAAACAAAAATAAACAAATGGGACCTAATGAAACTTAAAAGCTTTTGCACAGCAAAGGAAACCATAAACAAGATGAAAATACAACCCTCAGAATGGGAGAAAATATTTGCAAATGAAGCAACTGACAAAGGATTAATCTCCAAAACTTACAAGCAGCTCATGCAGCTCAATATCAGAAAAACAAACAACCCAATCCAAAAATGGGCAGAAGACCTAAATAGACATTTCTCCAAAGAAGATATACAGATTGCCAACAGACACATGAAAGAATGCTCAACATCATTAATCATTAGAGAAATGCAAATCAAAACTACAATGAGATATCCCCTCACACCGGTCAGAATGTCCATCATCAAAAAATCTACAAACAATAAATGCTGGAGAGGGTGTGGAGAAAAGGGAACCCTCTTACACTGTTGGTGGGAATGTAAATTGACACAGCCACTATGGAGAACAGTATGGACGTTCCTTAAAAAACTAAAAATAGAACTACCATATGACCCAGCAATCCCACTACTGGGCATATACCCTGAGAAAACCATAATTCAAAAAGAGTCATGTACCAAAATGTTCACTGCAGCTCTATTTACAATAGCCAGGACATGGAAGCAACCTAAATGTCCATCGACAGATGAATGGATAAAGAAGATGTGGCACATATATACAATGGAATATTACTCAGCCATAAAAAGGAACGAAACTGAGGTATTTGTAGTGAGGTGGAAGGACCTAGAGACTGTCATACAGAGTGAAGTAAGTCAGAAAGAGAAAAACAAATACAGTATGCTAACACATATATATGGAATCTAAAAAAAAAAAAAAATGGTCATGAAGAACCTAGGGGCAAGACGGGAATAAAGATGCAGACCTACTAGAGAATGTACTTGAGGATACAGGGAGGGGGAAGGGTAAGCTGGGAGAAAGTGAGAGAGTGGCATGGACATATATACACTACTAAACATAAAATAGATACCTAGTGGGAAGCAGCCACATAGCACAGGGAGATCAGCTCGGTGCTTTGTGACCACCTAGAGGGGTGGGATAGGGAGGGTGGGAGGGAGGGAGATGCAAGAGGGAAGAGGTATGGGGACATATGTATATGTATAACTGATTCACTTTGTTATAAAGCAGAAACTAACACAACATTGTAGAGCAATTATACTCCAATAAAGATGCTAAAAATAAATAAATAAATAAATAAAATAATATTAAGGGTTGTGTAAAATTTCATATTAAGTAATGAAATATTTTAAGAGTTGCATATTTATTTCATATTGTATATTTCACTCTAATTATATTGTGCATACATATACAAATATTTATGTGTTGAAAACCAGGAAACACACATGGAAAAACATATAAAACATTAGCAGTGGTTATTGCTGCACTGTCAAGTTATGGAATTACAGGCAATTTTTTTTATATTTGGATATATTTTTGTTACGCTTATATATATTTACTTTACAATTACAAAAAAATAGTTTTTAAGATAAAAATAAAGAAACAGCTGAGAAGAATAAAGAATTGAGATTCTGTTTTCTCAGGAAAGTTACAAATTCTTGGAAGGCTACATCACTTCCCTCAGGCCAGGGATACAATCAGACACAATCTACTTAATCACAGTCAATCAAGGAATCTCAGAGCCAGAAGAAGCCTGATTTCACCTGGTCAAGCCTCCTCCTTCCAGTCCCACCGGGACAGGCCTATTCTCTGAATAGTAGTTCTCTAGGGAATAGCACTGTGGTAGGGGCAGGAATACCAGTGTAGAAATCTGTCAAATGGGGTCTGACGCCCAGGTAAGCCGCTAACTTCCTACGTGAATGTGGACAATGCAGCTACCTCTTAGTTCCCTTGTCTAGACAATGTGGGAGGTGGACTGGAGGAGCTCTGCATCTTCTCCAAATGCTCATGACCTTTTATCTCCAAAGGGAACTGAAACATATTAAAGAAGTTGTACATTCAAAACCTCAAAACTCCTATTCCAAAGTGATTCCAAGGTGTAGGAAAGGAGATTTCCATTAAACTTTTCCTACTTCTATTAAAAAGCAAACAAACAAGCAAACGGCATAAAGACATTTCTTTGAACTAAGACTTCGGTCTCCCTTACGTAGCAAAAATCCAGCAGCAGAATGATGCCCTTCACCAGGTAGAATGAATGACTTTTCACTATCCTAAGGACTGGACAGTTTCCAGGTCACTGCTATTCTCTTTTGTCCTCCATACCCTTAATGACAACCCCCAAGGGTTAGGATACATCACAGACAGAAGGAAAACATGTAAATGCTTTCTAGTGAGTCTGTGTCAGAGGCTCACCAAGGCTGCTTTCTTCTCCTGGGCACATAGCTAACCACATTTCCCGGCCTCTTTCCATCTGGGTGGGTCTCTGGAACTAGTTCTGGCCAGTGGAATGTGAGGTGAAATGAGTGTCACTTCCAAGCCAAGACAGCTAAAAGTAAGTGTGCTTTCTCTACAAGCTTTTTCTTTCCCCTGGCATGCGTTCCTTGAGGCCAAGTACTGACGATGGTGGATGTACAGCATGGAAGGGGCCTGGGTACCTGGAAGACTATGTGGAGCACCCCCTCCCCCCCAAATCATCTTGAAACTTATTGTGATGTCAATAAAAAAAGGAACCTCTGAAGTAAGCCACTGAAACTTTTGGGAATATTTGTTACAGCAGCTATCATTAGCTGCCTCTGACAAATGAACACACAAACCATATGGAGCATAGCCTTGGCAATAAAAACCACAGATCAGGTTACCACAAATTATTTCACTGAGGTAGGGGTGAAGGAGGTGGGATTTATTGCCCTTTAAAAAACAAAAACAAAAAACAAGGACTTCCCTAGTGGCGCAGTGATTAAGAATCCGCCTGCCAATGCAGGGGACATGGGTTCGATCCCTGGTCCGGAAAGATCCCACATGCCGTGGAGCAACCAAGCCCATGCGCCACAATTACTGAGCCTGCGCTCTAGAGCATGCGAGCCGCAACTGCTGGGGCCACGTGCCACAACTACTGAGCCTGCACCCTAGAGTCCACGTGCCACAACTACTGAAGCCCACGCACCTAGATCCCATGCTCTGCAACAAGAGAAGCCACCGTAATGAGAAGCCCGCGCACTGCAACAAAGAGTAGCCCCCCGCTCGCCACAACTAGAGAAAGCCCGCACGCAGCAACAAAGACCTAACTCAGCCAAAAATAAAACAAAAATTTTTAAAAAAACACAACAGTTTTGTAGCCATAAAACTCATAAGAGAAATAATCATTTCTGGCCCAACATACACCAGCAAACAGATAATAATGGGTTTTTCTAGGCCAAGGGACTACATCCCCAGGGTCGGTTCATCCAAACTGCTAACTATGACGAAGTTTACCGTTGGCATGTCTAGTATTCATCCCCTGGATCCCCTTTTCCCTCCATGTGCTTTTCTCAAAAATCTGCCATGAGAAAATCCTCATATTAAGGTGTAAAAGACTGATGAGGGTAAATGTGTATCCCCTCTCCACAGAGTATTTGCATTTTATCAGAGGGAAACCAGCTTCCAATAGTGAAATTAAAAGCACCCACAGCCTGGATGAAGGAGATATTTTGGGAGGCAAAGGAGCCCTTTTGATGACTCAGAAATCAAACACATATAAGCAGCCACTTATTCGCCACCTCCTCATAAGGAGGTTCCTGAAATCATCTTTCAAAGCAGTTCTACTCTGAAGCAGAACTTATCACCCAGGGCAAAATGACTGCCTCGTCATTTTTTCCTCACTCATATTCAACCCAAAGCAACATTTATGGAGAACCGACTATGTACTCCGTGTGCTAATGCTACAGGGAAGATATTAAAATGGTGCTGTGTTTGTCTTCTTGCTCACTATTGCATCTTCAGTGCCTGGCATGTGGAGGATGCTTGATAGAAAGAAAGGAGAGAGGAAGCAAAAGCCTAATAACTAATGAGAGATAATAAATAACTAGTTATTAGCAGAAGCCTAATAACTAATATGATTAGTGAAGAGATACTTCTACATAATAGTCACAGAACTTGAGAGCTGAGAGGGAGCATAAAAATCATCTAGTCCAGCTCCTCTGAGCCCAGCAAAGCCTTCTAGAGCTCCCTTAAGGAATGGTCATTCAGCCTCTCCTTGAACTCTCCCGTACCTCTTGAAGATCCCATTCTGTGGCAGGCATTCACAGAGATGAACAACTGGGTCCCATCACCTTTCACATCTCCCTTATGCTCCATCTGCACTTCATCCTTCTTCCCTTCTCCATCCCTTCCGAGTGGCCACCATATCACATGCAACTACTACCCAAAGGCTATGCTATCCTCTGGCCATATACTCCAGACAACACAAGCATCCCAGACAGTGGATGCCTCTGCAACTACTACCCAAAGGCTATGCTATCCTCTGGCCATATACTCCAGACAACACAAGCATCCCAGACAGTGGATGCATACTGGCATCTCTGTGCCTGCTCCCTCAGCCCAGAATGCCCAGGTCCCCAATTTCTGCCAGCTGGTACAGTAGTTATCCTTCAGGTCTGCCACTACCTCCACCCTACAGACTTCCATGACCACCCCGGAGTCACAACCGATCCCTCACCCCTCCATGTGTCCACGGTATTCTGTATCCATCACTTTGCATTAAAGTTTCCTATACTCAGTTCCCCAACTACATCAGAACTACATCTTCCTGAAGGTAGAAGCCATTTGTTATTCATTTTAGAAGCTTCTTATACTGGGTTGAATAGTGTTCCTCCCCAAATTCAAGTCTTTCCCAGAACCCCAGAATGTAACCTTATGTGGAAATAGGGCCACAAGTGCAGGTATAGTTAGTTAAGATGATGTCATATTGGAATATGGTGGACCCAGAATCCAGTGTGACAGGTGTCCTTATAAGACAAACACAGAAAGACACGTGTGACTATGAATGCAGAGGTTGGAGTGATATGTCTTCAAGCCAAGGAATGCCAAGGATTACCAGCAACACCAGAAGCTAAGAGAAAGGCATGGAACAGATTCTCTTCTAGAGCCTTCAAAGAGAGGATGGCCCAGCTGACACCTTGATTTTAGATGTCTAGCCTCCAGAACGGTGAGAAAATAAATTTCTGCTATATTAAGCCACCCAGTTCGTGGTAATTTGTCACAGCAGCCCTAGGAAACTAATATATCTATACAAGGATTAAAGCCAGCACCTTCTCAGAGAAGGTCTCAAATGTTTTCTAAACTAAATTGAAGAGTTTGGCTTATGAGAGAATTCTTTCTCATTTTAACGAGCTTCTGGAACAATATAAAATAAGTACTTCCTCATTGTGTTATCTGTGTATACACAGATGCTCTATTACACGGTTTTGCATCAGTTCCCTCTTATTGCACTAACAGTTGGAATTCTAGCTGTTGAAAAGCATTTCAAGCTATTAATTTGGTTTTGTTTCTTATTTGCCTGAAGTTCAGTGGATTAGATAAATAGAATATTCCAAACTTTTTAAAAATTTTAGTACGCTAAAAATATGACAGCACCATATGGTAGAGAATCACATTTCCCCAGGGACTTCTTATATCAGAAGTCCTGCCTCACATTTAAATAGTTCCAGAGAGTTCTTTATCAAAACCTTAAAGTTAAGAAGAACCAAGGATTTCAAGTTGAGTCCACATGGCTGGAGGACAGTGAGAATCTGGGCTGGTGAGCCTCATCATTGAAGGCCAACAAGTACAAATGGAAGGAAGCCTTCTGAAATCTCAATAACCTCAGCTGTAGTGATCTTGATGTTATTCAGATTGAAATGGACATTTGGTAATTATCAGATTCATTTGTGTGTGAACTATCAAGTTTTGCCTACTTACCCGGACCAAATTATTTCGTTAACTTGGGCTATACCTTGCCTCAACTAGCCATATTCACCAATCTTCTGCTCTTTTTTTTTTTCCTGTCGTACACATGAAAACAACACTGTCACAGACTGATGACAAAGTGTTATTGAAAAGAACAACTCAATCTTTCGGGTTCTTGAAAAGTCTCCCGAGGCTTCCAAGTCTGTGTGGTGACACATAGCAACCATAGCAAATTCTGCAGGTACACTCTATTTTTTTTTTATTGCTTTCAACCTCACATTACTCAAAATTACTCTTCTCCCACATCCTCCTCCAGCTAAAGGTCTCCTTCATATGCTTCCTCAGAGTCCTCTAGAACCTATCCTCATGCATAGAGAAATTCCCAGCCTCAGGATTTTCATGGATTGTTCCCACCACCTTCCTGCTTTAGTTGAAACTGGCTCTCCCAAGCACCTTGCTTTTCCCCATCCTGGAGTTAGGAGTAGGGAGTTTCAAACTCCACACTTCCAAAAAAAAAAAAAAAAAAAAAGAAAAGAAATTCACCTTCTTTAAGATTCATGCCATCCAGCAATACCACCTCCTCATTATTGTCATCTGATTATTGATAGTTAACATCTATTGAATGCTTACAAATATGCCAGAACTTGGGCTTCATCTTTTATTAATTATCCTATTTATCAACTTCTCTGTCCCTCCCTTTCATCACCTGGCTGCCAGCCCATCTCCTGCTATCAGCATGGGAAACTTTAATGTTCATGGGGAAAAATCATTCAACACTCCAGTCTCTCTACTCCCATTGACCTTCACCCCCCCTCCACATCCTGGGCCTGGTCATCACTGGGAACCGCTCCATCTCTGAAATCTTACACACCAGCATTCAACACAATGACTACACACTTCCATTCCTCCCACTTTCTCCTTTATCCCATCCAACCTGCTCTTGGGCTTCTCTTTCATATCTCTATCACCATCTATCTCTATCTCATATCTCTATCACCAAAACAAATGTTTTCTGTACCTAACATACTTTTTTTTTTCTCTCAAGTTCTAGAATTTATATACCAGTGCTATTCTCAATAGACACAAACTGAAAATCACTGATATTGTAATACACATTGGAATAAATTAATAGTTAAATGTTTACACTATGGAATCCTATGCAACAGTGGCAATGCATGATCACAACAACAGGCAACCATATAGGTATATTCACAAACAACATAAGGAATAAAAAAGCCCAATCCAAAAGTGGTTATCCTGTGTCATAACTTAATAACCTTTTTCCTCCTTACATTAGCCAGACTTGAACCCTGACTACTACAACAATGTGGGATGGACTCTCCTCCCTTAGTTCCCACAACACATCTCTCTCTTTTTTTTTTTAACATCTTTATTGGAGTATAATTTCTTTACAATGGTGTGTTAGTTTCTGCTTTATAAAATAATTCCCCAAAGCAATTGCTCTTGGCCTTTTTCTCTTCGCAATATACCCCTTTCCCTGGGCAGCTGCATCCATTAATGTGGTTTTAACCACCATCTATATACTAATTACCTGTAATCCATCTTCTAAAACCAGACATTTCTCCTGACCTTAACACCCCTATGGGCATGTCACTGGGATACCCCATGGCTTCCTCAGTCTGACATGTCTAACCCTCAGCCCAGCTCCTATTCCCCAGCTTGGAGAATGTGCCCAAGGTATACAGTCTCCCAAGTGAAAAACTAGATGTCTTCATCTTAGCTATGCAAATTTTTAATTGAATGTTCTTTTTACAAGGGTGATGTTAAGGTATATCAGTATTCCAATGCATAATTTGCTGCCATTTGGATAAAAATAGAAAAATATTTTCTTGTCTATACACATAATATCTATGGAACTATACATAAGATACTAGAAACACTGATGGTCCCAGGAAGGGAGATTCTTCATTGTAATATCCTTTTGAATGTTATACCATGTGAATTTTTGTTTATCCAAAAATTTTAAAAATTAAATTATAAAAATAATTAAATACAAGTTTTAAAATATGACCCAACCATTCAATGGCTTTCATTGTCTTCTGAATAAAATTCCATTAGTTTAGCCAAAAAAAAAAAAGGCCTCTGTAATTTGGTCTTGGACAGCTTCATCATTCACTGCTTCCCTCCCAGGCATCCTCTGCTTTAATCATATCAAATTATTTGTGATTCCACAATCACACTATGCCCTTATGCCTTCACACATGCTGTTCCTTCAGACTCAAGCACTATTCCCCTGGTTGTCTGCCTGGCAAACTCTTACCCATCCTTAAGGACATTTCTCAATACCCCAGTGGTAGGATGAGTCACATATTTATTACTAAAATTGTGACTGTATCAAGTTTAAAAGTAGTTCACCTTTTAAAATAAATATTAGAGTGAACTCAAATTTATCCCAATAATAGTATTACTCTCTTGTTTGAATTCTAATTTGCTTTCTTGACCCGTAGAGAAAGGAGTATAGGCACGGTGGCACCCTAGAAACTGTGGATCTGATATCATATTCAGGAACATAATCCACTGAGTGTCTGTGATGGTTAATTTTATGTGTCCACTTGATTGGGACACAGGGTGCCCAGATATTTGGTTAAACATTATTCTGGGTTTGTCTGTGAGGGTGATTCTGGAGTGAGATGAATCAACAGACTGAGTAAAGCAGATCACTCTCCCTAGTGTGGGCAGGCCTCGTCCAATCCCTGGAGGCCTGAATTGAACTAAAAGTCGAATAAGGGAGAATTCATGCTCTCTGACTGCTGTCAAGACTAGAACTTAACCACCTCTCCTGGGTCTCCAGCTTGCAAATGGTGGATTATGGGGCTTCTCAGCCTCCATAATCACCATAATCCAATAATCCTGATCATAGATAGTGATAATATTTATTTTTATATATTTATAATATATATACATCCTACTGGTTCTGTTTCTCTGTAGGTCCCTGACTAATACAGGGTCTTAGTGGGAGAAAGGTTGAGAACTGCTAGTCTAAGACATAACGCAGGCATCTCTCCCATGATGCCTTTCCTGATACCCACAGGCAGAGCTCAACATGCCCTGCGCTAGACTCCTGTGACTGGTCCTTGATTCATTCTTCCAACAAATACTTACTGAGCACCTATAATATGAAGCAAACATGGTTTCAAACACTGATAATAGATCAGTGATGAACTGGACCAATATCCTCACCCTTCTGGCACTTTCATTCAATTGGGAAAGACAGACAATAAGCAAAATAAGTAAAATAAATGGTATGTTATCTGTTATGACAATAAGATGAAAAACTAGCAGGAAATGAAAATAAGGAGTGCCAGGAAGAGGGGGTGACACTCAGCGTTAAATAGGGCTGTGAAGGAAAACTTCACTGAGATCTTGGCATTTAAGTAACAGTTAGTGGAGATGAGAATTTGAGCCACCAGAGCATCTAAGGGAAGCATGCTCCAGACAGAGGGAGCAGCAAGTACCAAATGTCCCAGGGTAGGAAGGTCACACGGTCTTTATATTAGGCTGGCAGGCCCTTGAGATCAGGAAACACACCTTCCATGAGAGTAATACTTAATTATTTTAATTTAATGAAAATAGCAATCTATTGAGTACTTACTAAGTGCCAGACACAGTAAGGGCTTTACAAGCATTATCTCATTTAATCCTCTTAATCTTGTGAGGTAGGTATATTATATACCCAATTTACAGATGAAGAAACCGATAGAATCGTTTGTCCAGAATCACACAGGTAGAAAGTAGCAGAGTTGCAATCTGAACGCTGACCAACTGACTCCCAAGAGTATGCTTTTAACCCTCTGCTCTAAACACTCCACCTTTAATTTCCCGTCTTTTGAGTTCTAGCTCCTTGCAGATGTTCAATAAGCGTTTGTTGAATGGAAACTCACAGAGACTTCCTCCAAGGAGAAGTGACAGTAGTAAGTCTAGCGGTCTGTTATAAGGATTTACTAGTTTATTAACAGAGCTTGGTTTGTTTGTTATCTTAAAAACAGAGATGACTTCAAGAATAAATGTTCCATGACGATCCCACCACTCTGAGAACTGCAGATCCATTTTAACTGCATAATGGAATAAATTGGCTTACCAGATGTTATTGGAGGTTACTCCCTGAAGCTTAAATATAACTTGCTTCCCATTCATTGCTTCAACATTTTACTTTAGTCTCATTTAATTTGATTCAGTCATTTCCTGAAAACTTAGTACAGGAAGACATAGCCCAGAGCTACCAGTGATACAAAACCAAGGCAGACGCAATCCCCTGCCCTCACAGTGCCTACGATCAGACCACAGAGAAGAATACAGCCTGCAAATGACACAGCCTGAAAACACAGACTGCAATGTGGCAGCAAACACAAGTTAGCTGCCACTATAAAGACTGAAAGAGCACAAGTCTGGTGGCGGTGCATAAAGGGAATTTGTTTCTAGTTCACTTAACAGGTCTGTGGACCATATTCAGGGGAAGGATGTGGTTAGGAAGTGTAAGGGAGCTTTTAGCCAGAAATGGGATAGCTTGCAACCTTCCATTGGTTTAATCCAATAATGTATCCAAAAGGCACATCGGCAGTCTTCTTAGAAAACAATCATTGAAGGAAGTTTAGAAATTTTGCTTAAAACCATCCACTTTCTTTCTGTTTACAATTCAAACCATAAAATAAACTGTGTATTTAGTGGTGATATTATACCATCAGGCTCTTTTTCTTTCTAGAGGCTCCAAAAATGGAAATCTTTATCACTGGCCAAATAAAATCCAAAGGATATAGTATACAGAAGCTGGTTTTATCAAGCCCTGTCTCTGTCTTTCTCAGAATAGTAATCTCAGGTTTTCTTCTTCCAGGGAAGTGAAATGAATCCAAGTAGCCTAGACTGTACTTTCTCTCCTATGAAGGAAGAAATAAAATTATGTTGTGTCTGCAAGTCTGATATTGCTGCAGAATCAGCCATGCCCTCAATCTGTTTTAGGCTGACTTAAATTATCAGAGAATTTAAGTCAAATCAATGGCGCAGGTGAAAAATCCCAGTGACTTCCAGGTGGGTCATGTCTGTAGGAGTTTTCAGCACTGGGGCCCAAGTAGGGCATTGGTTCACAAATTATGGCCTGGCCAGAGCTCTTGACAGGAAACAACACTGATATTATGAAAGCATCATCTTAACTAGTAACATGTGAAGACTCGGTTGGGCCTCCAGACCACAGGTGATAACACTAATTCATGGAGAGGAGAGGTGCAGATCATTCCCTGTGCAACCTAATTTGGCTTAAAAGACACCCTCCTTCCCCAAACATGATCCACTTCATTCTCATCTTCACCCAAAACCAAGCTTCAAAAAGACCCCAGAAGACCCCAAAAGCTGTAAAGTAGCCCCCAAATGTATAGCCTCATGACAAGCACTAGGAACGTGGGGTATGGCCTTGAGGCCTCCACCAGGGTGGCGAGGAGGGATGACTCATGCAGCTGGTTTAGATGTGGGAAATGTTCCTGAGGTTTGGGGAGCCTGGGAGAGCAAACAGCAGGCCAGTAGCCCACACACCCAGGTTGTATCTGTGAGAACTGGGGCAGGTGTGAAGTATTCCCAGAGCTCAGGAACTAGCTCACCTGCATTGGGCAAGCAAAAGCCCCGGGGGACAGAGCATTCCAGGACAAGAGCTACACAAGCTGCTGGGCACACTTCTGAGGGACCACAGGGAACTCAAAGAAGGGTCCCTGGAGTAGGCTATGGGGTCGGCTTAGACCCAGGACCCTTCTTGATGTTACTGACACACAGGGCACTGAGAAAGGGATGGGGAGAAACAGAAGACTCTCAGATGACAGCATGGTCCTAACTTCAGGGATTCCTAGGTTTAAGGTAATAAGAACTCCCTTTTGGCTAGGAGGAGGGTCTGTGCTTCGCCTTTAGTATTGTTCATGGTTTTAACTCTGTCCCATCTTCACAATAGATTGAAAGCCCTCAAGGGCTAGTCCTCCATGCATCCTCAGCAGTGAGTGGTGATGGGATCATTCTAGACTCTTCCATTCCATGAAGCAACTGACAGACACAGAGCTTCACTCTACTAACATCTGGCCCTCTGAGAGTAAGTCTCTGTAGGAATATTGTAAGGAAAAGTTATGGCTCCTTTAAGAGGCTTCTGATAAGTAGAGTTCCAAACTTTCTGGAAGCAGATGGAAGTAAGTAAAGATAATCACCTTTCTTTGTGGTTAAACTAATCAGCAACTACAACTTTGGGGAATAAGAGAAGACACAGAGAAAAGAAATTATTTCCTCATTAGAAAAAAAAAAAAAGGCCACCATGAGGAGGTCCCATGTACACACAAAGCCACATGTAGGACTCAGGCTTGGGACCAGGCCCTGCCTCTGGCATGCTCTTACTAACTCTGTGACCCTAGTAGGTTACTCAACCTCTCTAAGCCTCATTTCTTCACCTGTAAAGCGGAGGAAATGCATTTACACAGGGTTAATGCTCACAGAAGTATTAGCTGTTGTTGTCGTTACTCAAGAAGTGGTAGGCTTGCTTTCCTTCAGCTGTGAAAATTCAGCCAAAAAAAAAAAAAGTCACAAAGGGGAGAAACTATTTGCCCTCAGCAAAAAGGAGAGAAAGGATCTGAAATGTCAGAAAGAAGTCACCTCTAGGTGGTGATTAATAAAGAGGGAAAATAATACCCCTTCTCTGAAAAGGTGCAAACAAGCAGTCAAGGGTATTCAACAGTCAAGGGTGTACGCTTAGGAAAGCAGGCAGGGGTCCTGGCCTTGTGCTTCTGGACACGCAGAGCCCCAGGGGTAAGTGAAAGTCAGTCTCACCTGATGCTGGGCTGCAACCCGCAAGCTTTGTAACTGCCCAGCCTCAAGACCAAAGAAAGAGCCCAGAGACAGCAACAGAGACATCAATGGATTACTGGACAAGGGACTCTTACGCAGGCTGAGGCAGAAGGTCCTGAGCAACACCACATCATACGCAGCAGGCAGCAGGCAGAACATGGCAGCATCGCAGGCTAGCATTTATAGGGGAAGTGACGGTCAGGTTGGCTCATCAGTTACCAGGGAAACCAGCGGCTGGGGCACGCCCCTCACAGCCCCTCAGGTTAACGACCAACACAAGGGCAGATGTCTTCCTTTAATAAGCTAGCAGGTGGACCTGTTCTGGCCTAAGGATTAGAACAATCGCTAGCTGGGGTGGGGACAAGCACGCTCGTGGGAGTAGGGTGCAGGTGAAGCGGGGACTGGTTCAGAGGGCATACAAAGAGCAAGAGATCAGCCATGTTGGGTGGCCTGGCCATACACCTGATAAGGATATGAAAGCCCGAGGATATCTGGAAAACGAATAGAACACAACTTACACCTAGGTATTTGTACTTCTAAATGGAAGTTTAGCTAGATCTAAAGATCTAAAGATCTAGCAATTTGATTACAATGATTACAATGATTACAAATTATTAAATAAATATAAATAATAAAAATTATTAAAATAACAAACATGCCACCTAGAAGTTTATTGTGATGGAAAAGTAGTGTATAGACCCTGACCTGTCAACCCCATGCTGCTAAGTCATAACAAATGATAACCACAATAATTCATTAAGCACTTGCAATATGCCAAGCAGTCCTAACTCTTACATGCATTAACTCACTTGATTCTTATAACTATCCTATAGGATAAATAGTATAATTCTCTCCATTTTCTATAAACGTATGGACTTTTTATGAATTAACTGATGGACAAGCAACCATGGGGGATGATGAGTTGCAATCCGATTTTAAAAACAAGCAATAAAATCAAACCCTTCCGCGGCTGTTCCAAAGACACAACGGGCCTGCTCTTTTCCTCCATTCATTCAGGAAGTCCTCCCCCAAAGCCAACCTGGCTATGGTAGGAGAGACTGATGATTGCCACCTCCTCTTCTAGCGGCGAGTAGGCTGTGTGTATATACAGCAAGTAGCAGAATGAAAAAGTAAAAAACAAAAGCAGTGGTAGAAGGAAAAGATGATGCTCCTTCCGTCACCTAAAAATCAATGACACGTGCTCGCTTCGGCAGCACATATACTAAAATTGGAACGATACAGAGAATATTTTTACACAGCCATAAAAAAAAACAAAAACAAAAAAAACCACCAATGACACAAAAAAGCTTAGATTTGAACTGTGCTGTATTTGTACAGACTGAGGACTCTGGGCTCTTAAAAGGTGACCAACCTGCAGACAGGCAGGATGGCATCCCAGCACTACCCAGGGCAGCACCTCATGCATGTTCCTTGGAGACCCAGTAAATATGGGTTCCCCACACATAACAGTCCCAGTGACAGGAAACTGGCTCCAGTTCTTTAAGTGCTGTTTATTATTCAAATCACTTCACCAAAGCCACTGATGCCCAGAGAGGGGAAGAGACTAACCCAAAGGCCAGTGGCCAAGCTGGGGCCATTTTGCAGGTATTCCAACTCTCAGCTGGTTCACAGAGCTACAGTGAGGGTATAGCAAAAAAAATTCATAGGGACATCTTTCGGAAAATTAAAATCTAAAGCTCTACAAGTGAGTGCTGGTGGCACTGTTGATATTATTTATAAATGGTTTTTAAAGTCATGATGCATTTATAGACAGTCATTTAAGTCCCTTCCTGGTGATAGTAGGACACAGTCCCATATTTATACAGAAAAGAGCTCTCAGCTGCAAAGGCCTCCAGGCAAGCGAACGGAGCCACGGTTCTCCAGCCCAGAAAGCAGACGACCAAAGGAAGCTGCCAAAGGGTGGGACCACTAAATGGCCCAGACCTAAATGCAGGACATAAGCCTCACTCAGGAGTCCTGGGGTGACAGAAGTTTGAATCAGGAGGGGACCCCAGGGATCACAGAGCCCACATCCACCATATTACAGATAAAAAAACAAAGGTGCAGGGAGAGCTCACTGTACCCATGAAACAAGGATTCCCCATTCTCCCCTCCGCAGCCCCCAGAAATCTCAGATTTACTTCTCTCTCTAATATACCTATCCCCTTCCCTGTTTCATTTTTCTCCAGAGCATTTATAGTAGTTCCTCCTTACCTGCGGGGGTACATTCCAAGACCCCTAGTGAATGCCAGAAACTGCAGATAGAACCAAACCCTATCCAGTTGATCCTTGAACAATGCAGGGGTTAGGGGTGTCAATCCCCCGAGCAGTGGAAAATCTGTGTATATCTTTATGGTTAGCCTTCCATATCCACTGTTCCGCATTGGTGGATTCAACCAATTGTGGATTGGGTAGAACCATAGTATTTATTTTTTAAAATCTGCATATAAGTAGACCCACACAGTTCAAACCCGTGTTGATCAAGGGTGAACTCTATATACTATATTTTTTCCTATACATGCATGCCTGTGATAAAGTTTAATTTATAAATTAGGCACAGTAAGAATATCCAAATTGCCAGCATAATGACTCTTGTATTTGGGGGCCATTATTAAGTAAAATAAGGGTTACTTAAACACAAGCACTGGGATACCATGATGCTACGACAGCCAATCTTGTAACTGAGGTGGCTACCAAGTGAGTAACAGACAAAGGGATGATCCAGGGTGAGACAGAGCAGGATGGCTGGAGATTTCATCACACCACTCAGAACAGTGCACAATTTAGAACTTAAAAACCATTGTTTCTTTCTGGAATTTTCCATTTACTATTTTTGGACCACAGTTGACCGAGGGTATTTGAAACCGTGGAAAGCAAAACCACAGATAAGGGGTAGGGACTACTGTATAGGCTTTGCATTTTATATATTATAGGCTTTACGCTTGTTTATTGACTGCCCCTCGTACTAGAAGGTAAACACCATGCTGAGGAGCACTGCTGTAACCTCAGCACCTAGAACACTGCAACAAGCTCTCAGTAATGATCGGTTGAATGATGGATACCTTGCATCCACCTAGCACTTAAGAGTTTACAAAGTATTACCATGAACATTATCCCTTGGTTTTCATTAAATAACTGAAAATGTCTTAGAGGAATCACAACATGAAGGTCAGACTTAATATCTCCCCTTGGTGTTGGAGCAGGTCCTAGTGGCCTGAGGCAGGGCTTGTACTTTCCTGGGGGAATTAGGGAGCACTGGGCCGGAAAGCAGCCCCAGCATACCTGGCCGTCCTGGAAGCCAGGGAGCAGACCAGCCTTCCTGAGGGAGGCAAGATGCCCTGCCCCTCACTGGTGAAAGCCTGGAGGCAAAACCATGTTTTAGAATTGTAAATCCTTTTCCATTTGCTTGACTCAGGACCAAAACTAGGACACTAGTTTGTGAAGCGGACAATCACTGGGACACTCCTGGCTTTAGAAACTCCCGTAATACTCCTCCAGCTTTAGATGCAGAGTACACGGCACTGCCTTCTCTGGGGCATCCACATCAGCCCAAAAGACAGATCTCACAATAAACAAGGGAGTATCATGTCTCCAGATTTGTGTTTTATTCTCCACCTGGATTATTCTCAGCCATGTGTCTAAAACTTCCACCGTTTTTCAATAAAAACCAGCTCAAACAATACCTCTTCAAGGAAGCCTGGTCTGAATCTCCCCTTCCCCTGCCCCTCCGCCCCTCTCTGTAATCAATCTCTTCTCACGGAATTCCCACAGCATTTGGTACCATTATTACAACATTCATCATGTCCTACCTTTTACCAAAGGTTTTTCTATCTTGACCTCCTATTACATATATAAACCCTTTCTTAGCAACAGAACATGTTCCTTTCACCTAGATATGTCCCTAAGGCATCCAGCACAGACCCAGCACATGGCGGGCGTACAGTAATTGATTCCTGAATGATCATGAACACATGATCAGCTATTGGGAGAAACATGACAAGTTATAGCTAAAACCCTACACTCATCCTCAGGCCTGCATCCATCCAGGGCTCTCTGACTGAATCTGACCTACCTGTTTCTACCATCTTACACTAGTTTTATCAAATGACTCTCCCGCACAAAAAGCCATTTGTTGGTATTATAAACTGATTGCTTCTTTGAGAATGTACTACCCTCAAATCA
Source organism: Balaenoptera musculus (assembly GCF_009873245.2). Lineage (NCBI taxonomy): Eukaryota > Metazoa > Chordata > Mammalia > Artiodactyla > Balaenopteridae > Balaenoptera > Balaenoptera musculus. The sequence goes on along the minus strand of NC_045785.1, from coordinate 146,226,406 downwards.
TATCAAGAACCCTCAAAGGTTATTTCCCAATAATCCTTTTACTAGACATTAATAGATGAAAAAAAATCTAAAAGACAAAAAACATCCATTCCAGAACGCTGGATGTTATCTTTGGCTTGGTTCCTCCTTGTCTCTCATTCCCCACATACAGGCAATCGTGCAGTTCTATTACTTGTGCCTCTACCTATTTCCAGAACCAGTCCAACTTTCTCCATCCTCATCGACATGGTCGTCTGTCACCCGGATTGCTGCCCCAGCTGCCCTAACTGGCCCCTTGCCTCCAAGCCCACCCCTATCTAATTCATCCTCCACGCTGCAGCCCCATTATTCTCTCTAAAAGGCAATTCTGGTCACACTCCTCTCCTTCTCAGTCTCTTTAACGCCCTCATGATATACAGTCCGTGCTCCCCAGTGGGGCACACAAGTCCCTGGTGATCTGGCCCCTATCTGCCCCTCCTGCCTTCTCTCTCCCCTCCTCACACACCTACACTCCAGCCACACTGAACAGCCTGAATTCCTCAGACACACCAGCTCTGTCTTACCGCCTTCCCTTCACATAGACTGGTCCCCCCGCCTGAAACGATGTCTCCTCCCACCGTCCCCTTCTCCCTTTTCACCCGGTCAACTCCCTACTTATCCTTCATTTGAAGACTCTTCCCTGAGCTCCCAGCCAAGGCAGGCTGCTGCCAAGCATCCAGACGGCATCCCCGTGTACTCACACCGTGTGCCATCACAGCCAGCTTACCTGTCCCTCCCCTTGCCTCCCATACATGACTTAGCTTCTTGACGGCAGGGGCCCTGTCAATTTCAACACCAAATCCCCAGAACTTACTTGGCCCTGTGCCTGGTGCTAACAGGAACTCCACAAATAACTATGAAATGACGTTGGAAATTAGATCAGCCTCTGAGGAGGCAGCTTCTGAACAAGGGTAAGACCAGCTGTTACCCCCCATATCCATAGCTCAATCCCTACCCCCATTCACAGCACTGGAATGCTGAAAAGCAAATTTAAAACAAATCTAAATGCTCCTTAAAATAAATGAAAGACAAAATAAGTCATATATGTTATGTTCACTGAGACACTACTGGTCAAAGTGAAGAAACGGGGACAACCTACATATCCAACAATAGAAAAAATAAAAGAATAAAAATAAATTTACATTAACTTTGGAAAAATTATATAATTATCAGAAGAACATACTGTAAAATAAAATAAATAAGGGATTTGGGGTCAGAAGTCCTGACTTTACTTGCTTGCTATCTGTGTGACCTTGAGTTTATCACTTAATCACCAAGTCTCCCTCTTAACACATGGGTTGTTGTGATAATAAAACAAGACAATGGATATAAGGGCATTTTTACATTTTTAAAACACTATACAAATACAAGCTCGTTCAAATTATAATTACAATGACTATTACAGAAAAATATTTATGACACAAAGTGAGAAAAGCTGTGTACAAACATGTGTACAACCATGTAAATTACATGTACATTTAGATAAAGACTGGAAGGAAATGAGCAGAAATGAAAAAGTAGTGGATTAGGGCAGGAGTCAGCAAACATTTTCTGTAAAGGGCCACACAGTAAGTATTTCAGGCTTTGGAAGCCATACAGTCTGTCATAACTACTCAGCTCTGCCCATGTTAGCCCAAAGCAGCCAAAAATAATACATTAACGAATGAGCATGCCTGTGTTCCAATAAAACTTTATTTATCAACACTGAAATGTGAATTTCATGTCATTTCCATATCACAAAATATCATTCTTCTCTACTAGCTTTTTTCAGCCATTTAAAAATGTAAAAACTATTCTTAGCTCACGGGCAATACAAAAACAGGTGGTGGGCAGGACTTGGCCAGATGGTGACAATTTGCTGATCCCTAGGTTAGGGTGATATATAGTGAACTATTTTCTTTTAATATAATTTTCTTCAATATTGTTACATGATTTTTATATTTAAAGGGAAAAAAAAACCGATACCATGAATTCCCTGGGGTCTTCCAGAGCCATTAAAAACTGACCACCCTCAAATTCAAACATGAGTCAGCTGGACCTCATTTCCTCTGTGAACCCATGTCCCATAACAAGCCATCACAGCCCCAGAAGTCTAGCCTCATCTCTCCTTGGAGACTCTCATACAAGACTTGCTGATTCCTTAGCTTTGGCATTTCAAGTTCCCGTCTAAAGTCTTAACCCAAATCTGACTGAAACCAAGCAGGACCCTGTGGGGCACAGAAGCCTTTCTGTGTCCCTCATTTCCTGTTTGTAGGGGTAGACTCCAGCATCCATGACCTTCCCTGAGTTCCAAAGGGCAGATTTGAACAGTTGCTAATCAGGGAAGGGAGGGGATGCAGAGACAAGGGAGGAAAAGCCAAGAAACAATAGTGCAGCCTTGGGGCAGGGTCCTGGTTCTCCCTCAAGGGATACACATAACAATATCTTTGAGCTCTTCTACAGAACTAAAACCCCCAACAAATGGAAGTTGTTAGCATTCTTCATTCCAGAGAAGACCACCTGAGGCCAGATTAAAGAAACGCAGGCCCTGCACATACTCTGATCCTTATCAGCAACCCTGCCCTTGAACCACTGCTATAAAACTCCTCACCAAATCCCCCTGGGTTGGGACATACAGTTTTTGAGGGCACAAGCCCACTGTGTCCCCCTTTGCCTGGCAAAGCAATAAAGCTCTTCTTTTCTACTTCACCCAAAACTCTGTCTCCGAGATTCGATTCAGCACCGGTGCACAGAGGCCGAGTTTTCAACATCATGACCAATTTCTTCAAGACCAAACTCTAGGCTCACCTTCTCCAAGGAGTCTTCCCTGAGTCACCACAATCCAAATAGGTCACTCCTTTGCATTATTATGTAATTTGACTATAGATTTTTTTTTTTACACTGTTCCCAATTGTTACATCCCAGTGTGTTTTCTCTCCCAACAAGATACTAAGATCAAGGGCAGGACCCATGCCTTCTGCCACTTTTCCACCTCCCACAGCGCTTCCTAGAGGACTTCACAAATGTTAGTTGAATAAGTGGTGAGAAGAGAACCCAGCCAATGAATGGGGTGCATCAGCAAATGGTCCAGGTTTCTGCTGTTGATTTTAGTAACGATATGATTAGCACTCTCTGCAGATCTTCCACAACGAGCCATATCGCCCATTGTAATTGTTCATCTGGTCATTATATTGGCACATTCCAAGCTGCTGCAAAAGTAATTATATTCTGTTCACAGAACCACTCATCTCAATTATAGGCCTTAGCATCAACATTATGAGATAACATTATATAAAGATGCTGGGTATAGGGAGGATTTTTAAAAGAAAGAATGGTGAAGCCTGTGAAGCCTGCTTTAATCAAATACAGTATTCTTCTGAAATCAGAAGTCAGTGAGGAAAAGATTATCAAGCTACACAGACACAGAACAAGAACAAAAACAGATGTGATGAAATAAAAGTTTGTATTTTAAGGCAAGATGAGAAAAATTTAAACATAAAATTTTTCTCTGCCCCTTTGGACCTCCTCCTTTCCTGCTACTGTACATTGTGCATCTGCATTATGCATTGAACAGACCTATGCAACAGCAGAAATACCTGCTCAACCATAAAGATCAATTTTTCTTCTTCTGGTGCCAACCGTGTAATTCTTTAGAAGATAACATTCTTTTCTTAATCTTATAAGGGGTCATGATGACCCACCACTCACCTTGTATGTGCAGACATCTTTGGTGAACTTTATGTACAATGCCAATATATCATTTCCCTTAAAAATAGCGATTGGTGCAGAACATACTGGGTGAGACACTGGGGAGATACAGGGCTGCATCTAACAGAAGTTCTTAGCTTAAATACGTACTTATGACCTTATTAATGTTACTAGCTATATCATTACTTCTATTCTGCCTATTTTACAAGATTATTGTTTCCTGCATTACCAGATGTGTAACTGAGCCTTCAATAAAAGTAAGGATGACTAAGCGACTTGAAATGATCAACCAAATATATAGTTCTATAAGATCAAGGATTGTAATAGTTTAACTCTGGATAAGGGAGGAAGTAACAAGAGGGAACCATTTCCTGGACCATAACAGACTAGTAAGACAGACAGTCCAGAGGCTTTTGGCTAGTAAAAAGCCAAAAGGGCCTCGTCCAGTAACAGCGCATTGAATGGCTATCAATGAAATCCTCATCTGACCTGGGAAAGAGCATTCCTAGTGCCAAGGGGCAAACTGGTCATGAAATACCTCCCAAACCTTGGTCCAAATTAAGGCCCAAAGGGAGGGGATTATAAAATAATGAATGTTGCCCACCAGCCAGTTCTACAAGAATCAAGTCATTAGCCACTACAGTCACTGACCTACAACACACCCTGAAAGGAATTAAGGGTGAAGATCAGAATGAGGCATGGGAAAACTGGCAAAACTGGTCCTCAGATAGTTAGACATCTGCAGGAGAAAATTTTATGAACCCCGTTTCTTGCATCTTCCCATACTCAGAAAAGCACTAAAACCATTAACCAAGATGTCTGTTCCTCATGAATAGTAGGAACCTTCTGCCAAGGTGTGTGCTTGACTGCATGTACCCCTTAGTGAAAATCACATATATACTGGCCTCCCCCATTATCTCTTAGGAACAGTTCTCAGAGCTCTCTGAGAGAGGTTAAAATCCTCAGGTTGGCTCAAATAAAATGTTTCATTTCTTTCTTATGTTGATCACTGATTAATTTTTTTGTCAACAGATGTATAAGCAGGAGGTGAGTTTCTTCCCTTGTGTAGGTACCGCTACCTCCAGGTAATAGAACCCCTACAGAGCGCCACCTACTGGTCAGCATGGGGAGTGTAAGTGGGAAGCTGACAGCTGCCATTTCTCACTTCTCAGGAGTTGAGATATCTCAAGGGCAGGCCCTAAACAAGTACCCAAAATGTCTCCAGTTCCTTGTACTAGCTGCTACATACTGGGACTAATAACTAGTGTGCCAAATACTGTGCTAAATGCTTTACATGCATCATCTCATTTTATCTTCACAGTAACTCCATGAAATTGGTACATTTATCCTCATTTCAATAAAGATGCAGGAACAGCTGACACTAGTTTAAGAGGTCTACTTATTCAGTGGCCCCAACGTACCAGGAACTGTGCACTGGGGACCCAACGTTAAGCAAATCAGACAAATCAGACAAGCTCTGCCTTCATGGAGCTTACCTTCTAGTGGGAGAGGCAAAAAAAAAAAAAAAGGTTTAACAAAATAATATCTAAATATGTAAAGTTCTATAAAGGACATAAGTTGGTTACATGGGGAAAGGACCATTTCTAATGAAAGGGAAAGGGGAGTTTCCCCAGATAGCCTCAGCCTAAACACAAAGTGAGAATCTCTGCAGACTCAAACAGCACACTCCAGACTCCAGAGGGCTGGGAACGAGGCCACTCTGATCTCAGGACTATTACAGAAACCCCACGAGAAGACCCCTTGTGCAATGTAAAAAGAGGGAGAAACATATGCCTGTGTAAATCCAGAAAATCTGGAAAAACATACAAAGGAAAGTACAGATAGGGTTTGTAAAGCACGGGATCCAGTGGAAAAAGTGAAATGGAAACCCTTACATTAACATACATCAAAGAGGACGTTCTTGATGCTTTAATGTACCATCCGAACCTGGTACATGTAATTTATGCACCAGGGCAGGACTGCTGTGATGATGCTACTAGATGCCGTGACATCTGCTCGTAACTTGTTGGATTAAGCTGTCTGGCAGAAGCAGTTCCTTTCCAGGCATTCTGCTGGTCACGGTCCTTGGGGTTAACGGGATAAGCTTTCCTCAGGCATAGAAATGGGATAAAAAGACCAGTAGATTATGCTTTTTCTGTAATGGTGTTATTTTATTAAAATATCAAAGCATTACTGTAACTATTGACTAGCTATTATATAGGTCGTTCAGGGAAAGGGCAAAAGCAACAATAGCTACCTTGGTACAAGCAGAATAGCTCCCCAACGGATTCAGGCGCCCTCCCCTGCACTCTCTTGAATGAAATCAGCTATATGCCATACACTGTATATGCTATATATACACTATATATATATATATACACTATACATACACACACACTCTCTCTCTATATATATATACAGACACACACACACACACACACACTATAGGCCTTGGTCGGTCTTCCTCCTCCTCTCATCACCTCCCCTCTCCCCCAGCACCCACTCCCAGGGCCGTATCTGAGGCTTTTCCACTTCACCAGGTTATACTAATTTCTAAAATCTCAAACATTGCCATACTCACCTCTGGCCACAAACCCCTTCCAGCTGCTTCATACCTTTATTCCTACTTCACCAGTCCTTGAAACACATCAAATGCACACTAACTCTTTCTTTTTACTGCGGTCCATAACTCTTTAATGATGTAACTTCCTTCCCCATGTACCTTGACCTTATTTATCCATCAGTCCATCCAACAGATATTTATGGGGTCCTTACTATGTGTGACATGGCCATGGGAATATGGGGTCACACATGCACATAGTAAGGACTGGCCACTTCTCTCTGGAGCTTACAGCTTCGGGGAGGAGACTAATCAGACTCATAGTACAAGGAGGAGATGAGACCATAGGGACATCTAAACTAGAACAGAGATTAAAGTTCAGCATTCCCATTGCCCTCAAACAGTCATCTTTAATATCCAGCCCTTTGTCTTTCTACTCCATGCTCCCAAAAGTCCACTAACCTTGGATATTTGGGATCAATCCAAAAATTCACTCTTAGAGAAAAATCACACAAACATGCTGATTGTTCTTACTGCAAACTTAAGGTTTCTAATCTCAGTCTAGCCTGTAGCTAAGACTACCAGGTACAGTTGTTCAGGTTGCATACTTCACAACCCTCCAGGGTACCATTCACATAGACTATTATGAGAATATTGGTGTCTCTAGTCTTGTGCTGTATGTAAGCCAGACAACTATATGCGCTGGCCCTAATCATAGCAGTAATTTTACGTGATTTTTTGTTTGTTTGTTTGTTCATTGGTCAGCTCCTTCTCTGTTATTACAGCTATTCTGAACTTCCATACCCAATTTCAAAAGTTAACTCAGCTCTAATTTGACCCAGATAATCAAATTTATCAAATACCAACTCCCTCAAATTCCGTCTCCTACACCTATAATTATATCTATATCTGTAGCCACCTTTGTCTCTTTTTTAGAGGTTTAGAGAAATTCTTTCCTTCCCTCCAGGCACAGACTAGTTTCCAGAAATAGAAGTTCTCACCCCAGGTCTCCACTTTCTCACCACTCAAGTTGAATCTGGGGCAAGCTGGCATCCACCTTCAGGACCCCACTTGGACTCACCGTATGACTTCTATCAGATCTACTATAGCTTTTTTAGTCCTGTGTATCTGATCTCCCTGTAATGTGTACCATTGTTGACAATCATGTCTTTCTTAAAATTCTAACTTCCCTGGCTTCTATGACAACTCTCTCTTAGTTTTTCTCAATATTTTTCTGGAAATGTCTTGCATCTGTCCCTTTTTCTCCATTTCTACACCACTCATCTTCTCTTGCATGGGTTTCTCCAACAGCATTTCAGCTGGTCCCCTGGCTCTGGTGTAACCCCCTTCAATCTGGCCTCCATAAGGAGAAATTTTCCATTCTTTTAAAATTCTAACCTACTTCTATCTCCTCCATGCATGAAATCCTTCAGTGGCTTTCCAGTACCTACAAGCAAAGTTCAAGTTAGGGTGGAACTCAGTGTGGTATTCAAGGCCCTCTCTAACCTGGTACCAGTCAACCTCCTACATCTTCTCTCTTCATAATTGACCTCTTCTGCTCCCAGCTCCAGATATATTGGACTACTTGCAGTTTTCCTTATGGGCCATGCTTTCTCTTGTCTTCATAACTTAACATAAAATGCTTTCTCTGCCAGAAATGTTCTTCACCACCAGCAACACTGTGTTAAATTTATTATTTAATTTTTATATAGATAAAAGAATTATTTAAATATACATGCTACATAAAAACAACAAACCACTACCCATTCTAAGAACTAGAACATTACCAATTCCATTGCAACTACCTATGTGCTTCTTCCCAACCTTCTTTGGAAGTAACTACTATCATAAATTTTAGATTATTTATTCTCTTGCTTTATGCAAAAATTTACTGAGGCATAATTAATTTTTGCATGTTCATCAAACCATCACCACAGTCAAGATAATGAACATATTCATCACCCCAAAAGTTTCCTTTTGTAACCTCCCACTCTACAGCCTAATCTGCTTTCTCCCAATATAAAATAGCTCGCATTTTCTAGAATTTTTATATAAATGAAATCATACAGTATATATTCTGGCTTCTTTCACTCAGCAAAAATATTTTGAAATTCATATGTGTTGTTGCATACATCAATAGTTCATTCCTTTATGTTGCTAAGTAGTATTCTATTGCATGAATGTGCCACAGTTTGCTTATGCATTACCTATTGATGGACTTTTGGACTGTCCAATTAAACAAAACACAAATAAAGCTACCAAAAAGATTTGTGTACAAACTTTATATGGTCATATGCTGTCTTTTCTCTTTGGCAAATGAAAGTTGAATAGCTGGGTCATATAATAGGTGTATTATTTGACTTTTTAAGAAACTTCCAAACTGTTTTCCAAAATGATTGTTCTAGTTTACATAAATTTCTACCAGCAGTGTGTGAGAATTCCAGGTCCTCCACATCCTCATCAACACTTGGTATGATCAGTCCTTAGTTTTAGCTATTTTATAGGTGTGTAATGATATTATAGTTTTAGTTTCATTTCCTGATAACTAATGATGCTGAGCAACTTTTCAAATGCTAATTTGCCATCTTTATAGCTACTTTGATCAAATGTATGTTAAAAGTCTTTGCCTGTATTTATTTGGTGTTTGTTTTATTATTATTGAGTTTTAAGAGATCTCTCTATATTTTGATACAAATCCTTTATTAGATATGTGACTTGCAAATGTTTCTTCCCAGAATGTGGCTCATCTTTTCATTCTCTTAACAGCATCTTTCAAAAAGCAATTTTTTTTCACATGCTTTTTTCCCCTCTGTGTTTTATTATGGATTGTTTCTACCAGAATATCCTTAAGATTACTAATCTTTTCTTCTATATTTTCTATCCTACTGTTAAGTCCATCCAACATTTTTTTATTTCAGATATAGTAGTTTTCATCTCTAGAAATTTTATTTTTATTTTTTACAGTACGTCCTTGTTGGTTATCTATTTTAAATACAGCAGTGTGTATAGGTCAATCCCAAACTCCCAATCTATCCCTCCCCCACCACCCTTCCCCCCCCGTAACTGTAAGTTCATTCTCAAAGTCTGTGTCATCTCTAGAAATTTAATGTGGGTCTTTTTATATTTTTCATGACTCCACTTAACATGCTCGGTCTTTTCTCCTTTTGTAAACTTATGGAATACAATTATAATAATTGCTTTAATGCCTTATCTGCTAATTTTATCATCTGTATCATTTCTGGGTCGGTTTTGATTAACTGAATTTTCTCTTCACCATACATCATATTTTTCTATTTCTTTGCATGACTGGTAATTTTTTATTTGATGCCAGACATTGTAAATTTACCTCATTTGATGCTGGATTTTTGTATTCCTATAAATATTACTGAGCTTTGTTCTGGGACACCATTAAGTTATTTGGATATACTTTGGTCTCTTCAGGTCTTGCTTTTTTAAGATTTGTTAGGCATGGCCAGAGCAGTGCTTACGCTGTGGCTAATATTTTCTCTTTCTCTATTTTCCCCCTTCCTTCCTTCCTTCCTTCCTTCCCTCTCCCTCTCTCTCTCCCTCTCTATCTCTCTCTCTCTCCCACAGACACATACATCTAACAAGTATAGGGATCCCTAAATACTAAGTTACTTAGCTTTGCTTGTTCTTCAGCTTTATAAACATAATTAGACCGTACGCATTCTCCTGAGTTTTGCTTTGATTTTAGTAAACATTATAGTTTTAACATTCAGTCATGTTATTGCAAATAACTGAAATTTATTCATTTTTACCACTGAGTAACTTTCCATTGGGTGAATATCCAATATATGTGTCTACTTTCCCATTGATGGAGATTTGGGTTGTTTTCAGGATTTTACTCTTCGAAGCAAAGCTGCTAAGAACATCCTTGAACATGTCACTTGATGCACCTTTGCATGAGATTCTAGGGATTTTAGGATTCTATAGTAGTACTGCTGAATTTTATACGGTGCCATCACATTCTTGCCACTTGATGTTGTAAAACTTCTTAAATTTCGTGAGCTATGGAGTATGTAAGAGTATCTCACTGCATACTTATTTCTATTTTTCTAGTTACATAAGAGGTAAAGCATCACTTCCTATACTGTTGACCATTTGTGTTTCCTCTTCTAACACCTATTCATGCATTTTGCCTTTTTCTTATTGCTTTGTTGAACTTTTAAAAATATATATTCTGAATACTTGTACTTTAAGAATTATAAGTTTTGCATGGATCTCTCAACTGGTAACTTGTCTTTTATTTTCCTCATGCTGCCTTTGCTGAATAGAAATTCTCAATTTTAATGTGGTTGAACATACCAAACTTCTATGGTTACCTCTTTTATAAAACTTTTATCGTTAACTTTTTTAAAGAAATTCTTTGTTATCCAAAGGGGATAGGGGTTTCCATATTTTGTTCTAAAAGTTGTAAAGTTTTGCCTTTTACATTTAAGTCAACAATTTATCCAGCATTTATTTTTATGTGTGGTATGAGAAAAAGAACCAGTATCATTTTGTACACACAAATAATCAAATGTCCAAGAACTACTTATTTCCCCAGTGACTTGCAGTGCCACCTTGTTTCATTATCAGATTTCCCTTTGTGTTGGCCTAAGTTCCATCAGCCAATGTGTCTATCTTGCATCAATATTACATTGTCCCAATTGTCCCGTTGTTATGAGAGAGTCTGGATATCTGTTAGAGAATATCCTCCCACTAAATTTTTCTTCTTTTGTTTCTTCCCAACCCTTACACTATTTCTTCTTTTCCTCTTACTGTACTAGTAAGGATTTCCACTACAATGTTGATTTGAAGCTGTGTTGGTCAGCAGCTTTGCCCTGATTTTTAAAAAAATGCTTTGTAAATGTCCCTATTAGAATGGTGTTTTCAGAGGTTTTTAGTACATATTCTCTACCAGATTAAGAATGTTCTCTTCTTAGCGTATTTCTAATACGCTAAGAGTTTTGATCATGAATGGGTGTTGACTTTTAATAAACTGCCTTTTCTGCATCTTTAATATGTACTGTATTGCTTACCTCCATTTATCCATTAATGCAATGAATTAGACTTATAAATTTTCTAGTATTAAACCACCTATGCATTCTTGGAACAAAACTGACTTGTGAAATACTACCTTTTCTGTACAGTACAGCATTATATTTACTCTTTTTTGGTTATGCATTTTGCATTCACATTCATGAATGAGTTTGGCCTGTAATTTTACTTTCCCACACCACCCTTGTGTGTTTTACTATTGTGATTTAACTGGCCTTACAGAATAAATTAGGAGGATTATCCTTTCTCTATTCTCTGAAAAACTTTATAATAAGACTACCATGATATGTATCTTGAAAATCCGGTATCTATAAAATCTATAAAATCACCTGGTATTGGTGTTTTCTCTATTAGAAGTTGATTAAATAACACTCAAAGTATTAATTGTTATAAGACAATTCAGGTTTTCTATATTTTTTATTTAGTCAATTTTAAATCCCCTCCCCCAGACTTGTATTATTTTATCCAAGTTTTCAAACATATTGTTATAAGTCCCCAAATTCCCCTTACTCTTCTCTACATTTCTGTTACATCTGTAGACATGACTTATTTTTACTTTTTTGTTTGGGTCTTCTCTTATTTTCTGGATTAATCTCAGCAAAGTTTTGTTAATTTTGTGTCTCTTCAAAAAACCAACTTTTCACATTGGTGATCTTACCTTTGTATTTCTGTTTTCATCTTTATTATCTTTCTTCTACTTTTTAAAGATTCATTCATTTGTTTTTCACTATCTTGAGTGCTTATTTCATTATTTTTTAATCTTCCTTCTTTACTAATAGAAGCATTTTATATTTTAAATTGCCATGTAAGTAATATCTTAGCTTCATCCTACAAGTTTGGATACATAGTAGTTTTATCATTTTATAGGCCTAAATATTTTCTGATCTCCATATTAGTTCGTCTGTAACCAATAAGTTATTCAGAGCATTGTGTACATTGTGTACTTGAGCTCACACATGCTCAAGTGAGCAATTGTTAATTTTTCAGGAAGTCTGAGAGCTAGTTGTTAAAACACAGCCACTATTAAAAATAAAATTATATAAATAAAATTAAATTATATTAAAAGCAAATGTAATAAATACTCAAAGGATATTGCTTTTGATTTTACTCCACTTTACTATTGTCCATGCTCTCAAAATTCTTACTTTTACTGTGTCAGGATAGTGAAAATATTATATAATGATGTACTACTCTGCATTTCTTCCCAAATGACATTCAGTGCTCTTGTGTTGGTAGCTGTAAATCAGCTATGGAGGAAATATTTATACCATGGATATTAGTAAACTCAACAAATCAGGATATTTTTTCCTTTGGCTAGTGAGATATTAAATAATTATTCATTTTTATATTTGTTTTCTAATATATATTATTTTATAGTTTAAGGGAGCTTTAAATATGCTACATACTGTCTCCTACTAAAGGCCACTCCTCCAAGGTGGGGAAACTTAACAAAACTGTTAGGTACATAGAAATAAAAACAGCAAATTAGGCAAAATGAGGTGACAGAGGAGCATGTACCAAAAGAAGGAACAAGATAAAACCCCAAAAGAAGAAATAAGTGAAATGGAGATAGGCAATCTACCTGAGAAAGAGTTCAAGGTAATAATCGAAAAATTATCAAAGAACTTGGGAGAAGAATGGGTGAAAACAGTGAGAAGTTTAACAAAGAGTTAGAAAAGATAAGGAAGAACCAAACAGAGCTGAAGAATACAATAAATGAAATGAAAAATACACAAGAAGGAATCAACAGTAAATTAAATGATACAGAGGAATTGATCAGCAAGCTGGAAGACAGAGTAGTGCAGGGGTCCCCAACCCCCGGGCTGTGGATCAGAACCAGTCTGCGGCCTGTTAGGAACCGGGCCACACAGTAGGAGGTGAGCCGCAGGCGAGTGAGCAAAGCTTCATCTGCCGCTCCCCATCACTCGTATTACTGCCTGAACCATTGCTCACATTACCGCCTGAACCAACGCTTGCACTACCGCCTGAACCATCCCCCACATTGCTTGCATTACCGCCTGAACCATCCCTCCCCCCAGCCCCTGTCTGTGGAAAAATTATCTTCCACGAAACCAGTCCCTGGTGCCAAAAAGGTTGGGGACTGCTGGAGTAATGGAAATCACTAAGCTAAACAGAAAAGAGAATAAAAAGAAATGGGGACAGTTTAAGAGACCTCTGGGACAACATCAAACATACTAACATTCACATTATTGGGGTCCCAGTAGGACAAGAAAGAGAGAAAGGGGCAGATAGCATATTTGAAGACAATAATAGCCAAAAACTTCACTAACCTGAGAAAGGAAATAGACATCCAGGACCAGGAAGCACAGAAACTCCCAAACAGGACCAACCAAAAAAGGACCACACCAAGACACATTGTAATTAAAATGGGGAAAATTAAAAATAAAGAGAGAATAATACGGAGCAAGGGAAAAGCAACAAATTATGTATAAGAGGACTTCCATAAGGCTATAAGCTGACTTTTTAGTAAAAACTCTGCAGGTCAGAAGGGAGTGGCTTGATACATTTAAAGTGATGAAAGAGAAAAAACCTACAACCAAGAATACTCTACCCGGCAAAGCTTTCATTCAGATTTGATGGAGAAATCAAAAGTGTTACAGACAAGCAAAAACTAAGAGTTCAGCACCATCAAACCAGCTTCATAAGAAACGATAAAGGGACTTCTCTAAGCATAAAAGGATAGCCACAACTAGAAACGTGAACATTATGAAGGAAAAAGCTCATCAGTAAAGACAAATATATGGTAAAGGTAGTAAATCAACCATATACAAAGTTAGTAGGAAGCTTAAAAGAAAAAAGTAGTAAATTATCTCTATCCACAATAAGCAGTTAAAGGATACACAAAACAAAAAGATGTAAAATATGACATGATATCAAAAACAATAATGATGAGGGGAGGTGAGTAAAAATTAGCTTATTAAAATGCATTTGAGGGGCTTCCCTAGTGGCGCAGTGGTTGAGAATCTGCCTGCCAATGCAGGGGACACGGGTTCGAGCCCTGGTCTGGGAAGATCCCACATGCCGCGGAGCGACTAGTTCCGTGAGCCACAATTGCTGAGCCTGCGCGTCTGGAGCCTGTGCTCCACAACAAGAGAGGCCGCGATAGTGAGAGGCCCGCGCACCGTGACGAAGAGTGGCCCCCACTTGCCGCAACTGGAGAAAGCCCTCGCACAGAAATGAAGACCCAACTCAGCCATAAATAAATAAGTAATTTAAAAAAAAATGCATTTGAAATGAAGATATCCAAAACTTAAAATAATCATATATAAACATATAGATATATGAACCTCAAAACCACAAACCAAAACTCTAAAATAGACAAACACACAAAAAAGAGAAAGAAATCCAAACATAACACTAAAGATAGTCATCAAATCAAAAGGGAAGAGAACAAAAGAAGGAACAAAAAAGAAATATAAAAACAACCCCAAAACAATGAACAAAATGGCAATAAGTAAATATCTATCAATAATTATTTTAAATGTAAATGGAATAAATGCTCTGATCAAAAGACATAGAGTAGCTGAATGGATACAAAAGCAAGACCCATATGTATGCTATCTACAAGGCACTCACTTCAGATCTAAAGACACACACAGACTGAAAGTGAAGGGATGGAAAAGGGTATTCCATGTAAAAGAAAATGAAAAGAAAGCCGGGGTAGCAATACTTATATCAGACAAAATAGACTTTAAAACAAAGACTGTTACAAGAGACAAAGAAAAACATTACATAATGATCAAGAGATCAATCCAACAAGAAGATATAACAATTGTAAATATATATGTACCCAACATAGAAGCACCTCAATGCATAAAGCAAATATTAATGAACATAAAAGGAGAAGTTGACAGTAATGCAATAATAGTAGGGAACTTTTACATCCCACTTACATCAACGGACAGATCCTCCAGACAGAAAATCAATAAGGAAGCACTGGCCTTAAATGACACGTTAGACCAAATGGACTATATATGTGTGTGTGTATGTGTATATATATAACATTCCATCCAAAAGCAGCAGAATACACATTCTTTTCAACTGCACATGGAACATTCTCCAGGATAGATCATGTGATAGGCCACAAAATAAGCCTTGGTAAATTTAAGAAAACTGAAATCATATAAAGCATCTTTTCCAACCACATTATAAGACTAGAAATCAACTAAGAGAAAAAAAAACTGCAAAAAACAACCACATTGAGGCAAAACAATATGCTACAGAACAACCAATGGATCACTGAAGAAACAAAAGAAATCAAGAAAATTCCTGGAGACAAATGAAAACAAAAACATGATGATCCAAAAATCTATGGGATGTAGCAAAAGCAATTTTAAGAGCAAAAGCAATACAAGCTTACCTAAGGAAATAAGGAAAATCTCAAATAAACAACCTAACCTTACACCTAAAGGAATTAGAAAAGGAAGAACAAACAAAATCCAAATTTACAAGAAGGAAAGAAATCATAAAAATCAAAGCAGAAATAAATTATATAGAGACTAAAAAAAAAATAGAAAAGATCAACAAAACTAAGAGCTCGTTCTTTTACAAAGAAAAATTGATAAACTTTTAGCCAGACTCATAAAGAAAAAAAGAGAGAGGGCATAAATCAATGAAATCAGAAGTGAAAAAGGAGAAGTTACAACTGATACCACAGAAATACAAAGGATCACAAGAGATTACTACAAACAACCATATGCCAATAAAATGGACAACCTAGAAGAAATGGACAAATTCCTAGAAGGTACAATCTCCCAAGACTGAACCAGGAAGAAATAGAAAATATAAATAGACTGATCACTAGTACTGAACTTGAAACTGTGATTTAAAAACTCCCAACAAACAAAAGTCCAGGGCTGGATGGCTTCACAGGTGAATTCTATAAAACATTTAGAGAAGAGTTAACATTTACCCTTTTCAAACTATTCCAAAAAATTGCAGAGGAACGAATGCTTCTGAACTCATTCTACGAGGCCAGCATCACCCTGATACCAAAACCAGGCAAAGATACCACAAAAAAAGAAAATTACAGGACAATATCAATGATGAACATAGATACAAAAATCTTCAACAAAATATTAGCAAACTGGATCCAACAATACATTAAAAGGATCAAACACCACAATCAAGTAGAATTTATCCCAGGGATGTAACCTCCACAAAGGGGATATAGAGGGAACATACCTCAACATAATAAATGCCACATATGACAAACCTATGGCTAACATCATACTCAATGGTGAAAAGCTGAAAGCATTTCCTTTAAGATCAGGAGCAAGACAAAGATGCCCTCTCTCACCACTTTTTTTTTTTTTTTTTTTTTTTGGCTGCATTGGGTCTTTGTTGCTGCGCGCAGGCTTTCTCTAGTTGCGGCGAGCAGGGGCTACTCTTCATTGCGGTGCACAGGCTTCTCATTGTGGTGGCTTTCTCTTGTTGCAGAGCACAGGCTCTGGGCATGCAGGCTTGGTAGTTGTGGCGTGCAGGTTCAGCAGTTGTGGCACGTGGGCTCTAGAGCACAGGCTCAGTAGTTGTAGTGCACTGGCTTAGTTGCTCCACGGCATGTGGGATCTTCCCGGACCAGGGCTCAAACCCATGCCCCCTGCATTGGTAGGTGGATTCTTAACCACTGTGCCACCAGGGAAGCCCACCAGTTTTACTCAACATAGTCTTGGAAGTGCTAGCCACAGCAATCAGACAAGAAAAAGAAATAAAAGGAATACAAATTGAAAAGAAAGAAGTAAAACTGTCGCTGTTTCAGATGACATGATACTATATATAAAAAAGCCTAAAGACGTCACCAACAAACTACTAGAGCTCATCAATGAATCTGGTAAAGTTTCAGGATACAAAATTAATATATAGAAATATTTTGCATTTCTAAACACTAACAATGAACTATCAGAAAGAGAAATTAAGCAAATAATCCCATTTAACATTGCAGAAAAAAGAATTAAATACCTAGGAATAAACCTGCCTAAGGAGGCAAATGACCTGTGCTCAGGAAACTATAAGACACTGATGAAAGAAATGGAAGACGACACAAACAGATGGAAAGATATACCATGTTCTTGGATTGGAAGAATCATTATTGTGAAAATGACTATACTACCCAAAGCAATCTACAGATTCAATGTAATCCCTATTAAAATACCAAGGACATTTTTCACAGAACTAGAACTAATAATTTTAAAATTTCTGTGCAAACACAAATGACCATGAATAGCCAAAACAACTTTGAAAAACTAACAGAGCTGGAGGTATCATGCTCCCTGACTTTACACTTTTATACTATAAAGCTACTATTATTATTATACTATAAAGCTACACTTTTATACTATAAAGCTTTATACTATAAAGCTACAGTAATCGAAACAGTATGGTGCTGGCACAAAAACAGACACATAGATCAATGGAACAGAATAGAGTCCAGAAATAAACCCACACACCTATGGTCAATTAATCCACAAAAAAGGAGGCAAGATTACACAATGGAGAAAAGACAGTCTCTTCAATAAGTGGTTCTGGGGAAACTGCACAGCTACATGTAAAAGAATGAGACTAGAACATTTCCTCACATCCTATGCAAAAATAAACTCAAAATGGATTAAAGACCTAAAATAATAAAACTGCTAGAAGGGAATATAAGCAGATAGATATAGGCTGATTGATATAAATTATATCAGTATTTTGGGGGATCTGTCTCCTAAGGACAAGGAAACAAAAACAAAAATAAATAAATGAGACCTAATTAAACTTAAAAGTTTTTGCACAGCAAAGGACACCACTGACAAAATGAAAAGGCAACCTACTGAATAGGAGAAAATATTTGCAAATGATATGACCAATAAGTAGTTAACATCCAAAGTATATAAATAGCTGATACAACTCAATAACAACAACAAAACAAAAACAAACAACCCAATTTAAAAATGGGCAGAAGACTTGGATAGACACTTTTTCAAAGAAGTCATACAGATGGCCAACAGGCACATGAAAATGTGCTCAACATCCCTAATCATCAGATAAATGTAAATCAAAACCACAATGAGATACCAACCTCACACCTGTCAGAATGGCTATCATTAAAAAGACCATAAATAACAAATGTTGGCAAGGATGTGAAGAAAAGGGAACCCACATACCCTGTTGGTGGGAATGTAAATTGGTGCAGCCACTGTGGAAAACAGTACAGAGCTTCCGCAAAAAAAAAATTAAAAATAGAACTACCATATGGATCCAGCAATTCCACCCCTGGGTATACAACCAAAGAAAATGAAAACACTAATTCAAAAAGATACATATACCTCAATGTTCATAGCAGCATTATTTACAATAGACAAGATATGAAAGTAACCTAAGTGTCCATCAACAGATGAGTAGGATAAAGATGTCATATATATATATGTATATATATACATATATACGTATATATATAATGGAATATTACTCAGCCATAAAAAAGAATGCAATGTTGCCATTTGCAACAACATGGAGGGTGTTACGCTTAGTGAAATAAGCCAGAGAAAGACAAATACTCTAAGTTATCACTTATATGTGGAATTTAAAAAATAAAACAAATGAACAAATATAACAAAACAGAAACAGACTCACAGATACAAAGAACAAACTAGTGATTACCAGTGGGGAGGGGGAATGGGGAGGAGCACGGATGTGGATAGGCGATTTAGAGGTACAAATGACTATGTATACAATAAACAAGCTACAAGGATATAGCATACAGCACAGGGAATATAGCCAATATTGTATAACTTTAAATGGAGTATAATCTATTAAAATTTTGAATCACTATGTTGTACACCTGAAACTAATATAATATTATAAATAAACTATACCTCAGTAAAAAAATCTTAATAAAAACTGATCCTTAAGTGTGAAATAAACTTTTTAAAAATGCTATATACTAAGAGAAATGGTAGGTTTAGTGTCCATCCAACCTATTATTGGGTTCAACAAATAGTTGTGATCACAAGCATGTGGTAGTTCACATTCAAGGTCAAGGGAAGGTACAGACAAGACCTTAAAAATCCACTCAGGTGCAAATGCAGATGATCTTATGTAGGTTCTCTAAGTTCTCTTTATGCACTATTGGCTCATGCTCCCTACCCAATCATAAAGCAGTTTTTTCCTATTTTTCCCAAAATACCACCCACCAAGTTCTAATAATAACGTCATACATTTGAATAGTGCTTGATGGATTACAAAGCATTTTTATACACGGTATCTCTCAATATTAGCAAAGACCCCATGAGGTAGGTATTATCAGCTAGAAGACTGTCTCCCATTTTGTGTCTGAGACTTGCAGACCAGATTGTTTCCTTATAGCTTTTGTTAATTTAGACTCCAATTCCAACCCACTCCACCTCTGTAATTTCAGACTAAGGAGTTTTAATCTTTTTGTTGGTCCTCATCTGGAAACCTCTCCATCTCTTTAATGATTTTCGGTTGCCCTAAAGTTACTTTTTAAAAGGCCTATTTATACTGTGGGAGAAAAGAAAAGATAAAACCCTGCTTTTAACAAAGAAGCTGTCAAAATTGGCAAGCTAGTTTGCTTTTTGAAGACGGTCATTGTAAGAGGCAGTAAAATGAGAAATTGATTTTTAAAATTCTTTCTTCACTGCAGTAGAAAATTATCATTAGGGTAACAATCATTTCAGCTACAGAACACAATGAAATTGTGTTTGCTTCATCTGGAAAGGTCTATATCTGCCCGGCAAGGGTCCATTAAAGTCAGAGGGCTGAGTGCATTCACAGCAGTAATAAATGCAGGTGTTCTTCAAGCAACAATAAATTTTAGCCTAAAATCTTAAGGAAAATCTCTATAGCAAACCTTGTCTTGCTACTGACTTTTGTCTCATCTCTCTCAAAATAACATTTAAACAGGCTGCCTGCCTCCCATCTACTTAGTCCTCTACCCTTTGACATCTGACATCCATCACCTACCTTATCTTCCCTCTTACATGTCACAACGATGCCTAATCATCAACTTTAATGACTCTTCCTCATTTTCTAGCACCCACAGGCATATGGTTTCCATATCAATCCTTTCAGTCCAACTTCTCTCCAAACTTCTATTTCATTCTGACTTTTGGACATCTCAATGAGGAAATCACAGGGGCACTTCAAACTCAATATATCCAAAAGAGAAATAACATTAATTGAATACATTTATTTCAGGTGCATGCTAAATAACATAACCAAAAATGGAATCACTCTCTTTGCCTGTGGCTCCTAGACTTATTCTCCTTGTATCTGTATTCCTTTTCCACTAATGGAGTCACCATCTTCTGAGACAGACACTCTTTTCTCTCTCTCAACCCCATATCCTAATCAACCACCAAATCATGTCAATTGAACCTATGAAGCAAAACTCCTATCCATCCATCCATCCATTCATTTATCCCTTCTTCTCTATTCAAATTTAAATGTCTCCAATACTGTCAAGTCATTATTTTTTCCTCATAGTGCCATGTTTGTTTTATTTTAACTATTCTATAGCAAGAGTAATGAAAATTTTTAAAGGTAAAAAAAAAAGATAGTCAACTATACAGTTAACATTCCCTTCCAGTGTAGGCCCAGTATACATAATTTTATACAATTTAACTTTAGCAAACATTTAATTTTAAAGCCTGTCTTGATTATAAGAATCACATTCATATTTATCCATGTCAGTCTTTGTAGCTATCTTTAAATGAAAATATCATATTTCATCCAAATGATGTATTAAACATTTTACTATTATGAGACTCTTAGGTTGTTTCCAGTGTTACATGTTTAGAGATAATGCTGCAGGAATATTTCACACACATGGGATTTTTTTCTTCCTTTGAATTACTTCCAATGAATATTTTAAAGAGTGAGTTAGGTCCAAAAGTTTACATTAATATATTAATATATTTTTTCTAACCATCTATTACTACATGATTTTCCCAAAGGTTCATAACCATTTTCAAAGTATGAGTTTGTCCATTTCACCACAACCTTTCAAGAATGAGCACTATGTTGGGTTAAGTGTGAAGTTCATGATGACTAGTAAATGTACAAGGTTGTGCAACCAACACCACAATGCAGCTTTACTACATTTCTAGTATCCTCCAAATTTTGGTTCATTCACCAGTTGAACATTTGGGTTGTTTCCAGGTTTTCAGTTACTATTAAAAATTCTGTTATGAACGTTTACATACATGTTTTTGTGTGAGCATATGCTTTTACATACCATAGGTAGACAACTAGGAGTGGAATTTCTCAGGTGTGTGGTGAATTTATTTTTAATGTTTTAGAAATTGCCCAAATACTTTTTAAAGTGGCTACATCATTTTACATTCCTACCAGCAGTGTATAAGAATTCCAGTTTCATAACATTTTCATCAACACTTGATACTGTCTTTTTTATTATGATGGATGAGTAGACATATCTTATTTTTGTTTTAATTTGTATTTCCCTAGTGGTTAATGATTTTAAGGATCTTTAGTCATGCTTATTAGCCATTGTATACCTTCTTTGGTGAAAAGTCTTTTCAAATCTTTTGCCAGTTTTTAAGTGGATTGTTTAATTGAATTGTAAGAGTTCTTTATATATCCTAGGTACAAGTACTTTATTGGTTATATGATCTGCAAATATTTCTTCCAGTATGTAACTTGTATTTTCACTTTTTTAATGGTGTCTTTTGAAACACAAATGTTTTTAATTTTGATAAGGTTAAATTTATCCATTTTTTCTATGTATTGCACTTTTGGTATTGTATCTAAGAATTCTTTGCCTAACGCAAGGTGGCAAAGATTTTCTCCTATGTTTTCTTCTAGAACTTTTATAGCTTTAGCTTTTGCATTTGGAGCTATGATTCATTTTGAGTTAATTTTGGTATATGGTTTGAGGAAGGGATAAGGATACCTGATTGCCTCAGCACTATCTGGGGAAAGATTATCCCTTTTCCCAGTGAACTCTTTTAGCACCTTTGTTGAAAAACAGGTGATCATAAATGTAAAGTTTATTTCTAGATTCCAAATTCTATTCTATTGATCTATATGTCTATCCTTGTGCTAATGCCATACTTTCTTGGTGTCTATGGCATTATAGTAAGTTTTGAATTCAATTAGTGTAAGTCATCCAACTTTTATTCTTTTTGATATTATTATAAATAAAACTGGTTTCTTAATTTCATTTTTTGGATTTTTTGTTACTAGTATATAAGAATAGCATTGATTTTTGTATATTGATCTTGCATCCTATTACCTTGTTAAATTTGTTTATTAGTTTTGGTAATTTGTAGATTCCTTGCTATTCTACACACAGAATCATTTCATCTGCAGATATAGATAGCTTTACTTCTTCCTCTCCAATCTGAATACCTCTAACTTCCTCCCTTCCTTCCATCTATCCTTCCTTTTCTTTCCTCTATTTCTTCCTTCCTTCCTTCCTTTCTTCATTCCTTCCTACCCTCCTTCCTTCCTTCCTTTGTTTCTTTCTTCCAAATCTTAGGGATAAAGCATCTAGTTTTTCACCACTGTGATGTTAGCTGTGGGTATTTCATAGATGCTCTTTATCAGGTTGAGGGAGTACCTTTCTACTCCTGGTGTACTGAGATTCTTTATCATGGGTGGGTGTTGGATTTCTTTAATGCCTTCTCTGCATCTATTAAGATGATCATGTGGCCTCTGTACATTATTCTATTAACATGGTATATTACATTAATTACATTAATTAGTTTTTGGATGTTAAAACCATACATTCCTGGGATAAATTCCTTTTGGTCATGGTGAATAACTATTTTTATATGTTGCCAGATTTGGCTTGTTAATATTTTGTTGAGGAGGTTTGTGTTTAAGTTCATAAGACATATTGGTCTGTTGTTTTCTTATATCTTACATTGTCTTTGTTATTAAAGTATTATTAGTCTCATAGAGTGTTCTCTGTCTGTTTGATGTGTTCCCTCTTTTTCCATTTTTAAAGAGTTTTGTGCTATTATTGTCATACATATCACATCTATATACGTTATACACTCAACAATACATGATTATAATTCTTCCTTCATTCAATCTTATGTCTTTTAAGGAAGTTAGGAGAAGAAATGATAAAGAGATACATTTAATAGTCTTTGAATACATGTATTTACCATTCTTATGTCCTTCTTTTCTTCCTGGGGATTCAAGTTAAATCTAATGCCATTTCCTTTCATTCTGAAGGACTTCATTTAATATATCTTATAAAGCATGTCTGCTAGCAACCAATTCTTCCATTCTTTGTTTATTGGGAATGTTTTTATTTTATTTTCATTTGTGAAGGATAGTTTTGATATATATAGGATTCTTGGTTGAATTTGGTTCAATAGAATTTTGCTTTTATTTTTATCACTTTGAATATGTCATTTCATTGTTTTCTGGCCTCCATTGTTTCAGATGAGAAGTAGGCCTTTAATTGTATCAATAAGCCTATTAGCAATTTTTTCTTTCAGACTTCACGATTTTCACTTTCTCTTTTACTACATAAATGTTTCTTCACTCTTCTCTCTGTTCTCTGTTCAGATTAGATCCTTTCTATTGATCTATCTTCAGATTCACTTATGTTTCTTCTTCCATCTTAAATCTGTTATTTAGTCCCTCTAGTGAATTTTTTATATTTCAGTTACTATACTTTTCAGTTCCAGAATTCTTGTTTAATTCTGTGTTATAATTTCTGGCTCCTTATTTGTTGAGTCATTATTTTCATACTCTCCTTTAATTTTTTAAATAGTTTCATTCAGTTCTTTGAACATGCATATAGCTTCTTTGAAGTCTTGGTCTGCTAAACCCAATATCTGAGGACACTGAGAGGCAGTTTCCATTGACTGCTTTTTTTTTCCTAAGTGTGGGTCACACTTTACTGTTTCTTTGTATGCTTCAACATATTTTGTTGAAAATTGGATATTATAGAAAATAGAATCATAGAATCATAGTAACTCTGGATACTGATTTTCCACCCTTGAAGGTTATTGTTGTTTGTTTGTTTATACCTTGCCTGAGGGAAATCTGTGAATTCTGTCTCCCTCACTGTGTGTGGTCATGTTGCCTCTGCTGAGTTGTATTTCTTTTAACTTTTATTATTCTTATTTTTATTTTTAAGACTGGATTCTTAGGAGTCACTCCTGTGTCTACTGTCTACATAGCTTGGATGTCAGTCAATGATAGGACAAAGGATGTGATCAAACACCTCAAGCCAACAAGGCTTCCTTCCTCTGCCAGTGAATATATATGTAGGTAGGAGAGTCCATTCAAAGTTCAAGTTGTTTAAATCTGCATAGTATTTTGCTTGCTGTTAGGCCTTTACCGTCTCCTCTGCATGTGCAAACAACCTCGACTGTCCAGGAGTATGTGGATAGTTTGGGGCCTCTCTGGTCTTTGCTATATCCCAGTCAGAAATATGCTTGCACTAATCACAGCTCTAACCTCAAGCTACTAGAGATGGTGACCTTCCCCATTCACCCTACCACTGAGATTGTCACTTGTATGACAATGCTGGTAGGTGTGGGCATCACCAGCTAATCCAAATCAAATGAATCCCCTTTGACTGTAGCAGTACAGCTGTGGGTCCTCAAGAGCCTGCCTTGCCCTGGCAAAAGCACCATGCGAACAGAGCTGTGGGGGAAGGAGAGGATATTAGAAGACCCCCAAGTGAAAAGGTCACAAACTGCCACTATTCTTACCTGAAGTTCTGCAGGTTTTTAAGTATAAATGCTTCTCAGATTATTGTATAACTTGGGCCAATTTCTAGAGCACTGAAATTGTTATTTTTGCCGATTTTGTCAAGTTTTAGAGCTACCTTTTAGGGAGAGAATTTGCCAACCTCCTCATTCAGCCATAGGTAGCCCATATTTTTAATTTCTCATTATTGTTTCATTTAGCATTTTTAATTACTATAAAGGTTGAACTTTTTTATTTATTTGTGTTTCCCATTGAGTGAATTTTCTACTCTCCAATTTTGCTCCTATTCATCTTTCTCATCTCTGTGAACTATTATTATAGATATTAAATCTTTGCCTATATATTTGAGGTATTAATCAATTATTTTTCTTATATTATCTTTTCTTGTTAAATATTCTTTGTTTATTTCACTCATCTTTCTTTTTTAAAAATAATATTTATTTATTTATTTATTTGGCTGCCTTGGTGTTAGTTGTGTCATGCAGGCTTCTCTCTAGCTGTGGCACATGGGCTCAGTAGTTGCAGCACATGGGCTCTGTAGTTGTGGCATGTGGCATGTCTAGTTGTGGTGCGCAGGCTCTCTAGTCGTAGTGTGTAGGATCTCTAGTTGTGGTGCGCGGGCTCTAGAGCACAGGCTTAGTTGTCCCACAGCATGCTCCCCAACTAGGGATTGAACCCGTGTCCCCTGCATTAGAAGGCGGATTCTTAACCACTGGACCACCAGGGAAGTCCTTATATTATCTTTATAATTTTTCCTCAGAGGCTTTTTATTTCAAGCTTTAGCATGTTTTCTGGTGCTTTAAACCTGAGAATGCTCCCTAGTTACACTTTACTAAAACCAGTTTTAGTGGCTTCTCAACTAATCCCCCAATCTCTCACCTCCAGCCAACTTTATACAGTACTTTTTTTATACAGACAAGATATTCATTAAGTGTTTAATGAATTAAATTATTTGTAATAGGACATTGAAATAAAAGGCAAGATTAATTAGTGAAATCCAAATTAAAGAATATAATGCAGTCTTATTTATTATATTTATTGCACTATCCTTCGCATTTGACAAAGTAACACCAGGAGGTTCTAGCAGAATAATAAATGAAGACATTTGTAATTTGGCAATATAATTAACATATCCCAAAATGTTAAATTATTTCAGAAATTTGGATTAAATATGCTCTGTCCACCTCTTCCATCTCATTTTCCCTTGAAATGGCTTCCTTCATGGTTGGCAAGCTTTAGTCCAGGCTTCATCTGAAACACTTGCTGAATGAGTACCACATGAAATTGGTAGCAGGACAGGGGATATGAGCTCAAATGGAAACCTGATCCCCAGATGCAGGTCAAGGCAGCCATAATGGAGAGGACTAGGTGGAGCCCCACAAGGATCTTCACGCTGATAACAGGGCTTGCTGCCTGAGGTAACTATCCTATAGCTAACTTACCCTATCATTGGATTTCCAGGCAGCATGCTGTTGACAGCCTGATATTCCTATCCTCCAGTGCACTACCAGGAAGCAATCCACCTAGGAGGCTGTTGGGATAAATGTCTTGTGAGCTAAGAAACTATAACATTACAAATGCATATTGAAGAAAGATGATACAGAAATGGCATGTGCAAAGAAACAGATGGGTCAGCAGGAACCCCAGAGAAAAGAAAAGAAAAGAAAGGAATAATGTACAGCTTTATGATACAATCTTGGCTGAAAGAGATTCTGACTGTTGCAGCTGAATTATCTGGTCATGAAAAAGGTATTAGCAGTAATAGGCAGAGACAGTCCATCCAGCTCTCTACTCTAATCGTAGGCTCTCCATAGGGAGACGGCACCTGATATACATTGAGAAGCGACAACATAAGAAGCTATGAGAACAGGCATCACGATGTATTGGGTTGGCCAAAAAGTTCGTTCGGGTTTTTGTAACATCTTACAGAAAAATCCGAACAAACTTTTTGGCCAACCCAATATTAGGCAATGTGTGTGTGTGTGTGTATAGGCATGTATACGTATACGTATATATATATGACATGGCAGATATTGCCAACTGTATTTTACATATAAAGGTAAGGAAGCTTAGTTATAACTGTTACTCTTGTCCTCTAGCTCCAAGGCCTATGTGTTTCCACTATGACAATTTTTCTAAGTCTTCATTAGGCGTCTTAAAACTGTGAAGAAGATTTCATTAACATCCCATTGCTGGAACTTTTATATCCCTCTTTCTAAATAATCCTTTGGCTTTCAGGAACAAATTTTTCATGAATGGGGTAACATGTGCTAAAGTCATTCAGGTAAGATTTTTCCCAGTCAAGGCAGATAGTGTTTATAGCATATTTAGGCCAGATGGAAACAGGCAAGGAATCTAACCCAGGTCTTATTCTACACATCAACCATGTTGGACTACATGCCAGGGAACTGACTGCCAAAAAGAAAGCTGAGCGTTAGAGATATGATTGCTGTAGGAACTACGTCTAGTCCAAGGGACTCCTTAGCCCGTGAATGAGTCATAAGAGAAACAAACAAACAAAAATGAATCATCCCTTATCACGCCACAGCTGTACGAAGAAAATCACCAGCCTGAAAAAGAAGAGCCAGTGTTTGGCTTTCTTAATGATTGAGTAGGAGTGACTGTGTGGCTATTCCAAGTGACTTGGGTCATTAATATGGGGGAAACTTTTTCAATATAAAAATCTCTTGGCTGGCTAGCTATAAATACTATCTCAACTAGGAGTGATGTAATCTGAAACCAGATTCTCCTTCTCTACAAATATGTTCAAATTGCCCAAAGTCCATCTACACTGTCAAAGTGAAGCAGAAATGGGGCCAAAATTTCAGTGACTCAGGCAAAATTTCCTGAGACATTTTTTCCTCCACATCAGAGTCGTTTCCTTTGTTCCAACTGCCTTCATTTCCCACTTTGTTCTAGAAGGGAAAACTGTTTGGGGACAGAGCAAGGAGTTGAAATTTTCAAGGTATGATGGGGAGCGAGGGGGAAGGGAAATCCATATGTGTGAACACATGCATGTATGAACATGCATGTGTAAGTCTGGTGTGTAGGTTGGGGAGGAGTTGTAGTCTGAAAGAAGATGTCAAAAATAAAGACCATATCAGTTACAAGGAAAAGCTCAGGAACCAATCAGGCAAGAATTAGAAAATTGGTCTAGAAGTCAAGAAATCTGATCCTTAGTCCCACCCGCAAAGGCTTTGAACAAGTCAATTGCTCCTGACCTCTGCCTTCCTTTTTCATAAAGTTTTCAATATCCACACAGGGATGTTGAAAATAAAATTAAATAACAGATAGGAAAAGGATGTGAAAAGTAATAAAAGCTTTATTATTGCGAGACAGGCCAAGAACTGTTTAAAAATTCAGATGAACCTAAAATAAACTAAGCACAGTAACTCAAGCCAGCGCCATTGCAATAAGCCATCACCTGGGAAAGTCATCTCCTGATAGTGGAATAAATATTTAGAAGTAACACATTTGAAAGTGTTGCCCCAAGACATAATAAATGGTCATAATGATTAATTTGGGAAATGAGAACTTAGAATTGGATTCTGTGAGAACAGAGGACCTATAAGCACTTTATACAAATATTTCTGTTTAATGTATGAGGCTCAGCAAGGAAGCAATGCCCATGTTCTAGTAGAGTGAAAAAATCAGATTCTTACTCTAGGATAAAAACAAAATAAAATAGGAGCTATGCTTTATGTTGTGCTGCCTGCTTGAAATTAGACTTGACAACATTCAATAAAGCAAGTAAATTTCATTTGCCAAATGGCAGTGCTCTCCCACTAGCTGTGTGTGTCTCTATCATGCCTTGGAGACGGACATGCCTAGTAGGATGAACATAAGAGATGGTCAACGTATCTCCTTAGGTTTTAGCAACAACCAGGGGAGATGCAGAATAAGTGTAGCAAGGTGTCCAACAGGAAATGAAAACTAGGGAGCTCCGTTTCTTTTTCCTTTTCCTTTTTTTTCACAAGAGAGGTGCTACTGTCATGCATTTTAGATTGCTTTTCCAGGAATGAACTGGGCCAAACAGTGGCATTTTCCTCTGTAAGTGCTCCTGGGATCCTGGGCCAGCTCACCAGCGGTAAAAGAAAACACAGTGAGGCCAGGCTTTGTGGTTTTTCAATGCATCCTCCCCATATGAGGGCCACACTCTAAGTTCAGGATTCCTAGAGATGTGAACTTGTGCTGTGAGTGAAATCTTTGACAAACTTCCAATGTGTTTATGAAGCAAAAACAAAGGTAAACTACACCAAATACTAATTTTGTAAACAGATACAGACACCAAAACCAGTCTGTGAATTTTATTATAGCCATGAGCTGAGATTTGCTCCCCAGCTGGCATATATACAACAAACCCAATATTATAGTCTATCCATTTAGATACTTAAATATTGGGTTGACTGTGACATCTACCTAGCCAGCCACAACAGGGGCATGTCCTCCAAAATATCGAGTGAACAGAGCCATATACCTCATATGCCCCAGTGCCTCCTAAAATCAGGCTATTAATAAAGGTTTGATTTGATGTTGAGGAACAAAAATGAAAAAAAAAAAACTGTAAAGAAATTGTGATCTAGAGCATCTTATATATCACACTTCAGGAGACTGAAAACAGTCAAACTTCTCAAATGCTGTGAAAACCATGGGGCTACTAGGATAATCTGTAGATGTCAGATACCTATGGCTGGACATAACTCATCCTACCTGAAATATCTTTGGTAATTACCTGAAGAGTCACTTACTCTGTTTTCTACTCTCACGTTTTGCTGTTTGGCTTTTATAAGGGGCACTCTGTAACTAGCCCAATTTATTTTTAAAGCTTCTAAGTACTTTCTCTTCCCCAGTCCCTACTATTTCTTCTGTGCCACTGTGGAAAAGCTGCTGTGTTATGAACACATGGCCCTGCTCTGTATATCCAGCTGCCTGGGAAAATACTCAGCTCATCTATATTTAATGTGTCTTTCCTGCTGATCCTTCAGGGTGCAAATCCCCCCCACCACATCTAATAAGCATGATGGATTATATTCAGTTTAGCTAATGCCAGCCTATAACTAATTACAGCAGCATCCTCAAAGCAGCCTGGAGTTACAGCCTTGTCAAAGTGTCCTTTATAAACAGCCTGTTTCTGGGGATTTACACAGCAAGCACAGGTGAATTCAATCGTAAATATGAGAAGAGGGTATAATGACTAAGCAGCCAACACTAGGAGCTTTGAGCCCTAACTATTAAGGGAAGGAGGACTGTGGATCCTTGGAGTAAATGAAGAAGAATGAATATTGCAACATTCCAGAGGGGCCAGCTGGCCATTTACTCATGTCATACTAAGTGTTATGCGAGGGAAATCTGGCAGCCAGCAGGCTGCTCACACGTCAAGAAAGACTCACAGTGACGTGGACAAGCTACTGTTTCACCATTCCAAGTGTGATCCTGGGCAAGGTACCCTCTCTGGACATTAGGTACCCCATTGGAAGATGGGGTGGCAGCAAAGTTTGGTGGAAAGAACACTGACTCAGTAGTCAGACAAATGTGGCTTCCAAACCTGGCTCCACCCCTGGGGGCTCTATGAGAGAGTAAGCTACTTAGCCTTTCTAAGCCTTGGTCTCCTCATCAGCAAAACAGAAATAATCACAACTACCCTGCACAACTGGGAGGATTCAGAGTGACAATGTTTATGAAGCATTGGCACAGTGCCCAACACATATTAGGAACTCAATAAGTGATAACTATTATTGGTTCCAAGATCCATATTCCATCCATTTTGATTATGAGAAACAAAAATGAGATTTCATGTGGAAAAAAGCTATGGTATGGTAAAAACTTTAAGTGCTTAAAGCATTATAATATGGAGTTTAGTTAGAATTCTACAATAACCTAGACAACCTATATTTTGTTATACCAACATAGATTATAGGAAAACAGGCAAGATAACTATGTGGGATGCCCCCCAAAAGCCCTTGCTTTGGCCCCTACTGCAAGCAGCTTTGGGTAGGAAAGAGCTCTCTGCAGGAGGCACCCTTTTGTCTTGTCACTAACCTTAAAGCAGGTACCCCCATGCTCTACTCATCTCTGGTCCTAGCACACCATTCAGATCTTTCAATCACACAATACCTTGCCTAACTGGTTGGTTCTTTCTGTAGATCATAGAAGTAGAAATGAAGACTAAGTAATTAACAGATGACCAGATCTCTTCCCTAGCTTCCAGTTCAGTAATCTTGTGAACAAACTGTGTGAACAAGACAGCATCTACGAGCCTGCATGACAAGCCTGCACACAGTGGGGGATGGCGATGACTCTGACCCCCTATATCAATGATTAACTGAGATTAATTCCCTTTTTCCCTTTAAAAATTTTCATGGCTAAGCAGAATCTTCGGAGGTGGTTTTTGGGGAACACTGAGTCCACCATCTCCCCAGAGTGCCAGCGTTCTGATTAAAAGCAACTTTCCTTTCAACTCTCCTACACTGTTGGTGGGAATGTAAGTCCGTGCAGCCACTATGGAAAACAGTATGGAGGTTCCTCTGAAAACTAAAAATAGACTTACCATATGATCCAGCAATTCCACTCCTGGGAATATACCTGGACAAAACTGTAATTCAAAAAGATACATGTACCCCTATGTTCATAGCAGCACTATTCACAATAGCCAAAACATGGAAACAACCTAAATGTCCATCGACAGATGAATGGATAAAGAAGATGTGGTACATATATACAATGGAGTACTACTGAGCCATGAAAAAGAACGAAATAATGCCATTTGCAGCAACATGGATGAACTAGAGATTATCATACTAAGTGAAGTAAGTCAGGAAGAGAAAGAGAAATACCATATGATATCCCTTATATGTGGAATCTAAAATATGGCACAAATGAACCTATCTACAAAACAGAAATAGACTCATAGACAGAGAACAGACTTGTGGTTGTCAAGGGGAAGAGGGGGCAGGAGAGGGATGGACTGAGAGTTTGGGGTTGGTAGATGCAAACTGCTATATTTAGAATGGATAAACAACAAGGTCCTCGTGCATAGCACAGGGAACTGCATTCAGTGTCCTGTGATGAACCATAATGGAAAAGAATATAAAAAAAGAATGTCTGTATGTGTATAACTGAGTCAGTTTGCTGTACAGCAGAGATTGGCACAATGTTGTAAATCAACTCTACTTCAATTAAAAAAAGAAAGCAACTTTCCTTTCTACCAACATTTGCCTCTCTTGAGTATCGATTTTTGAGTGGCAAGCAGCAGGACCTGACTCAGTAACACTACTGGACAAGATGATATAAAATCTATTCCCATTGCTGGAGTTAAAGTCTAGGACGAACGTTGTGTGTACCGCCACCAAAAGGGTACCCTAAACTCAGAGCCCTCCACGATCCAGCCCCACCCCACCTTTCAAACCTCATCTCCCAATTCCTTCCTCACACACTATGCTCTTGTCCTCTACAGGGCAGCTCCCCGGGCCCTGAACACACCATGTTGCTCATCTCCAGACTGTGGCTGTCCTAGAGGGTCTGTCTTTACTCCTACCTCCTGATACTACTTTTCCCCTGGTTAAACTTCCTCATCTTCAGCATTCCTGACCCCTCTCTAAGAGGGACCAGCCTCAAGACATGCTTCCTCAGACGGTCCTCAACCAACACAGGCCATCTTTTATTCTGGGACACCTCTGCTTCCTCTGAAAAGCTTAAAAATCTAAACATATTCTATATGCTTTCCACATTTGAAACTCTACTTAGTAAACTATGGCTCAAGGAACTCTATTATCAATATTAGCTAAATCATATCAACAGATGTCAAAGGTAGGCTAAGCCCCACCCCGATATGTGATGACATTCAAGTCCTCAGTGGATTGTTGGCATCACAATTCAGAATCATCCTCGCTGCAGCAGTGGAGGAAAATCTACTTGGTTACAGTGTCATCTGTCAAAACCAGACTTCTCCCTTAAGGCACAGGCCATCTGCCACCTGCTCCATGAAATCCCCCCCAGTGTCCATCTAACAATGCCTTCCTCTGCACTCTCAGAGCACTTTGCAAGGACCTCTGCATCCATTTGTTCACTTTCCCAACATCTGAGGGTGCATTTAGCTTATGTAAGGGGCTCTTGGGCAACTAAAGATTCAAGTCCCCCCTGACCTATCAGCAGAGGTTGACGCAAATACCAACCACTGGATCAACAAATTGGTGAAGAGCAGGTACTTGAAATCCAACAGTGAGAATGTCAGCTCCACTCTTGAACAAACTGTCACTCTAAGCATCAATCTCCTCTCCTCTAAAATGGGAGTAAGACTCCTTCATTGAGTTGTGAAGATAAAATGAACCAGATGACGAGCATAATCAGTTAGCCCAGCACGTGCCTGGCACATGGTAAGTGCCCAAGAAGTAGTAGCTATTTTATGGTATAATTGTTCTTATCACCACTACAAGACAAAGAGATGTGTGCAATGGAGCAAGGCACAAAGAGCAAAGGCAGCAAGGACTCACTCTGCTTTGTTTGCTCACCTTACCTCTCTGAAGCTCAGTAAGTGTTCCTTGATTCAAATTTGGAGGGGTGGTGAAGAACTCAGGGAAGGCAAGGCTGAGAGAGAGAAGGGGAGCCAAGGTAGCCAGTAGGTCAATGTTCAAAGACATTCCAAGATGGAGGAAAACAGGGAAGAAGCAGATAAGGCCTGGAAGATTAGTGAGGCCACTACCAGCCTGACAGGAAAGTTTCCAAGTGGTCTGAGGCGACTCCAAATGCTAGTCAGGAGCTGGGCTGGCTACAGACAAACCAGCTGCGGAGGGTGTTAAAATGAGTTTCAGAACTCAGATTCAATAGACTGGGGTAGAGCCTGAGAATATGTATTTCAACAGGCAACCTAGGTGATTTTTAAAAATTTTTTATTAGAATATAGTTGATTTACAATGCTGTGTTAGTTTCGGGTATACAGCAAAGTGATTCAGCTATGTGTAGCTATTCTTTTTTAGATTCTTTTCCATTATAGGTTATTACAAGATATTCAGTCTAGTTCCCTGTGCTATACAGTAGGACTTCTTGTTACCTATTTTATATATAGGAGTGTGTATATGTGAATCCCAAACTCCTCATTTATCCCTCCCCCCCTTTCCCCTTTGGTAACCATAAATTTGTTTTCTATGACTGTGACTCTCTTTCTGTTTTGGAAATAAGTTCATTTGTATCATTTTTTTAGATTCCACATATAAGTGGTATCATATGATATTTGTCTTTGTCTGACTCACTTCACTTAGTATGATAATCTCTAGGTCCATCCATGTTGCTGCAAATGGCATTATTTCATTCTTTTTACAGCTGAGTAATATTCTGTTATATATATATATACACCACATGTTCTTTATCCATTCATCTGTGGATGGACATTTAGAACAAGCAACCTAGGTGATTTTAATGTGCAGTCACGTTATACCCAGAACCAAAAAGCAGAATGAGCCCTCAGCACTGCCGTTCTGGTGTGGCCTTTAGAGCTGGCTCTGTGCAAAATCTCTCCTGCGATTGGAGCCTCTCGTTTTTAGCCAAGGCTCCATAAGGGGCTGAGTGTGAATGATCATCAGGTGGTTCAAGTCTGTAACCTCAAGAATAAAGATGAGCTTCATAATAGCAATACTTCCTGAAGCCAAGCATCCTTGTGGGGTTAGTAATTGGTTTTAGATCATTTCCAAGGCTAACAACAACAACAAAAATAATAGTAGTACTAGTTACCAAGTGCCAGCAATGTGCCAGGCACTGCACTAATCTACATGTTGTCTAATTTAACCTCCTCAACCTCCTGCAAGATAGACAATACCCTCATTAAAGGTAAGAAAACCAAGGTTCAAAGAGGATACCTAATGTGCCCAAGGCCACATAGCTAGTAACAGACAGAATCAAGCAGGCATTTTGTTAGTCCGTGATAAAAGGTGCTGCTGTTTGACCGAATGACAATTCTCTCTGCCAATCTCAGGCTACCCCTTTTTTGCAGACCTGGCTTGAAACCATCCACCTGAAGAAATTATATTTTTTCTAAAATTCCCAAAGCACTAAACACAGAGCTCCATTTCTGGTGCTATTCAATCAATAACCAGTGAATAAACAGAAGTGAGGTAGTACGTTTCTGTCATACCTTTTGCCAAAGAGCACAAAACACATTCATATTTACTACGTCATCTGTTCTAGTGGTTGCTTTAAAAAAACACACACACACACACTTTTATTGGATTGAGACATAAATAAGGGGTTCTGTAAAACATCTGAAATGACATCTTTTACAAGGTCCCATTCTTTCCTCTAAGTGTTACCATGCTGTTTGTCGCTGTCTCTATTCAGATAGAATCTTTTCATTTTTATACATCCGTTTCAAAGAAGTCTGGTTATACAAAAATGTAACTAAAAAAAGGAATTCTCCTCTATTGCCTAGCACTCTTTATCTTCTATTTTTTTCATTATGCGTCACTTTAATGTGGTTTCATCTCTCTTTCCTAAATAGCCCCAAATGATCTGCCAATCTGTTTATAACACACCTAAATCTACACTCACTATTGGCACTGCTTTCATGGGTCCATCTTTGGACCATTGGGACCATCTCCAGCACCGCCATCCATGTCTCTGAGGCAGGCTATGCTTTGAAAAACTCTAGGCTGGGCCCTCGCCGCCCATGGCTGGGGTCTGACCATGGAGTACACATTCTTCTCTCTTACTCACCGAAGTTTATGAGAGATCAGGCCCCCATCTCTACCCTCACAATTATAATGATTGAAAACTCATGCACTATTTTGATTTAAGTTACTTGGCTTAATATCAAAACATATAAGTAACAAGGAGCAACAACAACAAAAAAAGTCAAAGAACTGTTAAGTACCCTAGTGGGAGAGATGTTTTCTTTAAGTTTTTTTTTTTTAAATTGAGTTATAGTTGACTTACAATGTTGTGTTAATTTCTGCTGTACAGCAAAGTGATTCAGTTATATACATACACTTTTTTTCATATTCTTGTCCATTATGGTTTATCACAGGATATTGATTATAGTTCCCTGTGCTATACAGTAGAACCTTGTTATTTATCCATTCTATATATAATAGTTTGCAGCTGCTAACCCCAAACTCCCACTCCATCCCCCCCACCCCCCTCCCCCTTGGCAACCACAAGTCTATTTTCTATGTCTGTGAGTCTGTTTCTGTTTTGTAGATAAGTTCATTTGTGTCATATTTTAAATTCCACATAGAAGTGATAGCATATGGTATTTGTCTTTCTCCTTCTGACTTACTCCACTTAGTATGATAAGAGAGATGATTTTTTAAGGGACTTTTCTTGATCATCTCATACCACTCTACTAGGGAGTATCTTATTCAACCTAGAAGGAGTGCTTCTCATACGCTCTAATTTCCAATATGCGTACGGTGACATTCATGTAGTCAATTAATAAGCACTGAGTACCATGTCTGCCTTCAAAAGTTTTCAACACATTAAGAAGGTAACAGCACACACACACACACACACACACACACACACACACACACAAACTACTGCTTCTTAAAGGAAAGTTTAGTCTTTAGTTCTTACAAAAGCCTCTGCTATCAAATAGTCAATGCTCACTTGTCTCCTAACCAGCACCCTGAGACACACCTCAGCTAATCCCCAAACCTTATGTCTTATCCACAGAGCTTTCCTGTGCTTGAAGGAATATGTTTGACACTAACTCCCCAAGAAGTTTGCATTCTCATAAACTTTTAGTAGAGTTTCCACATTTTTTGGACTCCTTTTTCTATATATTGTGGCTATGGCATGTTGTTGTTGGTACAGGCTGGATAATCCAATAGAAGTCACAATCATCTAAGCCAAATAGGGTCCCTAGTCTGCAGTGAACTTGAGGTTAAGTCATCATCCAAACATGTAGTAATTCTGGAACCTCAACTGAGAAAACAAGATTTGTTCTGTCCCTTACTGGCTATGTGCTTCCCAGCAATGGCACCAACCTCTCTGTGTCTTGGACTCCATCAATAGTCAGAAGGTAATACATATACAAAACCTGTACTTATAAAGGTTTTGTGAGATTCAAAGCAAAGATGTAAAAATAAACAATACAGAACACTATAGAAATATTAAGTAACTACATTAGTGTTAGGAAAGAAAGTCTCTTCTATAGAGTATTAGGGGGGAAAGTCTCTTCTAAACTTTAAAAGGCAATAAAAGAATTAAATGCAAATTTTAATTAACTCAAAACACAGAACTGTCAACATTCTCCTATAAACATAGTATACCCGTTCATGAGCAGCTGATATCAATCACATTCAAATGATGATACCACCAATTGTTAAGCATTCTAGTTAAAATAAAAACATACTTTCTGGGCTTCCCTGGTGGTGCAGTGGTTGAGAATTTGCCTGCCAATGCAGCGGACATGGGTTCGAGCCCTGGTCTGGGAAGATCCCACATGCTGCGGAGCAACTGGGTCCGTGAGCCACAACTACTGAGCCTGCGCGTCTGGAGCCTGTGCTCCACAACAAGAGAGGCCGCGACAGTGAGAGGCCCGCGCACCGCGATGAATAGTGGCCCCCGCTCGCCGCAACTAGAAAGCCCTCGCACAGAAATGAAGACCCAACACAGCCAAAAATAAATAAATAAATAAGCTTTCATTTAAAAAAAAAAAACATACTTTCTGCAGACTTTTTTCCCTTACTATCCTGAACTGTGCGATCTTGATTCACTCTTTCATTGTTTCCTTTGTTCTGTCAATATTTGAGTGCCTGTTATGTGCCAGAAACTGTGTTAAGTGCTACAAATCACAAAAGAACAAGACACAATCCTTTTTCTCCTGTCAAATTGTGTCTGACCATAATTAATCATGTAACAAAATGATACGACGATAAGATAAAGATATTTTGGTTTCTGTGTGCATGGAATAGTGTGGGAATGTACAAAAGGAAGGGACCATGTCAGCCTGGAAAGGTCTTCATGCAGAAGGTGCCATCTCTGCAGGGTCTTAAAGAATGGGCTCCTTTCCAAGGTCTTGCTAAGGAAAAGCACAAGGTTCAACAAAAGGGAGAAGAAACCCATAGCATGAAGCCACGGATCTGACTAGCCAGATAGGTAATCCAAACCACTTTGAAACAATGAGGCAGGCCTGGGGATAGCCTAAACTCTTATTTTTTTACAATCAAGACCCTTCACAATCTGGCTTCTACCTAACTTTTCCATGTTTTACCCTAGCTGATGTATAGCAGACTGGTTGAAAGTGTACTCTAGACTCAAACAAGACTGTATTCAAATTCCACTAGTAGTGCTACCTTAAGCAAATGACTAACCTCTCCAAGCCTCACTTTCCTCATATGTAAAATGGGATGATGACATGTCAGGTTCATAAGATTCTTGTGAGGGGTTCAAGAGATAAAGTGTGTCATTTATTAAACATTTATTAAGTTCTCAAAAGATATTTATTATTGTAGCCAAGACTGCTAATTGTCTCTCCAATACACATTTCCCCTTCCTACTATACTAGGAAGTATATTGTTGAGGCACAATGTACCAAGCTAAAAATTATACTTCCTTCCCTTACAGAGAGGAATAACAATATGACATGATTCTGACCAATGAGATATAAGCAGAAGTCATTGGATAGACTTCCAAAAAACCCCTTAAAAGGAGAACAGGTTCAGGCCACACGTGCTCTTTTGCCTTTTGCCATTATTCCTTTTTCCTACTTGGAACATGACCTTGATGGCTAGAGCTAGAGCAGCCATCCTGTGCCCACATGGGAAGAGCAAGAGAATCACAGAAATCTCAGCCCAGACAAACTTAGGTCACTGAATCAATATTACCAATTGTCTACCAATAGATTTGTAATGGTGGGAGAAAAAGTAAACCCTTATCTCCAGGCCTGTTGTTTAGGTTTTCTGTCACTGTTAGCCAAATTTTAAAAATACACACACACACACACACACACACACACCTTCTAAGAAACTGAACTTAGTTCTATCAGGATTAAGACATGTTTCCTGAACTTAAAATACACACAACTACCTAAACAGGTCCAAAATACCTTACCCAAACCCCTTATACCCAGATGGCTTCAGAATTCAGATAGGTAATAGAGTCCATATACTGTGTATGACCAAATACCCCTGAGTAGAGTTGGGCAGCACCCTATCCTCAAGCACATTAACATTTCTGCAGAGAGACATCTGAGCATTTAGACTAAGTGGGATACATGAAGACCATAAGTAGTACCTATCAGTTCAGGTCAGGTTTCTCCAAGTACATTCAGGTCAGTGGAGATTCTGCAGTGAATAAGGTTATGAAAACTCAATTTTCACAGCCTTTTGGGTTTTGGAATTATGGATAATGCACAGTGAATCTGTAGTACAAGACAGAATTTAGCTATAATCCACGTCTAAATAATATTCTATGAGGATTGTATAGTAACAATTTGGACTACTCTAACAAAGTACCAGAGACTGGGTGGCTTATCAACAACAGAAATTTATTTCCCAAAGTTCTGGAGGATGGAAGTCCAAGATCAGGTGGCCAGCATGGTGGAATTCTAGTGAGGACTCTCTTCCAGGTTGCAGATAACTGATTTCTCATTGCATCCTTGCATAATGCAAAGAGAACTAGCTAGCTCTCTAGAGCCTCTTCTTATATAAAGATACTAATCTCACTCATGAGGGCTCCACCCTCATGATCTAATTACCTCCCAAAGGTCCCACCTCCAAATACCATCACATCAACATATGAATTTGGGGAAGGGGACACAAAAAGTCAATCCATTGAAAATATAAAAGTATATCACACCTGGCTCAGAGAAAGCAGAAAAGGTATCTAAAGTGAAGAATATCTGAGCTAAGCCATGAAAAGTGATTAAGATTTTGAGAGACAGACATGGGAATTAGAAAGAAATACATGGGCAAGACCTCAATAGCACTGGGGGAGGAATAGGAAGATGGCGGAATAGGAAGATGGCAGAATTCGTCTCTCCTCACAAGTACATCAAAAATACATCTACAAATGGAACAATTCTCACGGAGCACCCGCTGAACATTAGTGGAAGACTTGGACACCTAAAAGGACAAAAAAAAAAAAATCCCCTCACAACCAGGCAGGACAAGAGAAAGAAAAGAGGAATCAGAAAAGGGATCAGCAACCCTGGCAGGAAGCTGAAGGTGAGCAGAGGTCCCTGCACTCAGAAAAACCCCCTCATGGTGGGGAAATCAGCTGGGGCAGAAAGGGACCTTCAGGGGATCAAAGGATAACACAGCAGACGTCTGTGGAAGGCAGGATAAAATAAGAACTGCGCACATGGTCTGTGCCACAGCCCTGCACACCCCAGCCTGAGTCGTGTGTCTCCTGTTGCAGAGGATGGCTGGGTGCTAGACAGTACCCAGCCCAGTAGGGTTTGGAGTGTGCAACCAGGGAGGGGACAGCTGTTGGCTGTGAAAAAACAGCCTGAAGAGACAGGAGTTAGGAGCTCCACAACCGGTAAAGTCTGCGGAAAAAGCCAGGGACACCATAAAAACAAGGCGCCATTGTTGAGTGGCGTGCAAGGGGTGGGGATGCCACTGCAACCCCTTTCCCCGCCCGCCAGCTTCTTCGGCCTCTAGG
This sequence comes from Balaenoptera musculus, assembly GCF_009873245.2. NCBI lineage: Eukaryota > Metazoa > Chordata > Mammalia > Artiodactyla > Balaenopteridae > Balaenoptera > Balaenoptera musculus. Next base: position 146,185,770 of record NC_045785.1, on the reverse strand, counting down.
GGCACTGGAAGGGGTACCCATCTGAGCAGGACTGCCCGCCCCTCAAGCCAAGGCCTCCTCCACCCCTGTGGGCTCCAGGGCCCTGAGCACTGCCCATCCCAAAGCCACCTTGAGAATCAGCCCTGGGTGCCTCTGCCTGAGACAGGAATCTGACAGTGCTGGCAAGGGCTGAGTCCCAAAGTGTGGGGTTAACAGAGCAGATCCAGGGAGAGGACTGCTGTTGGCTGCACAGATACAAAAGAGGGGATGAGAGTGAGGGGTTCCACGGCTGGGAATGCCCCAGAGGAAGCGTGGTCTACCGAGGAAACGAGGCACCATAGCTGAGTGGCGCGCAAGAGGCAGGGCCACTGGTACCCCCACACACCAGTCCCTGCCTCGGCGGGCACTGGGAGGGACTCCCACCAGAGTGAGTGTGTCCCAGTCTGTTGTAACTGCCTGCTGGTCTACTCGCCACAGGCAATTCGCACACACCCCAGCTGTGGCCGCCATACCCCTCCCCAGCCAGAGTAAGTGTGCACCAATCAGCTGCTGCTTTCGCTCCCTCTTGCCTGGGTGAGGAACAGACGCCTAAGGGTGGCACACACAAAGAGGGGGGGCCAAAACCAAAGTGGAGCCCCAGGGGCGGTTGACTAAGGAAGAGGAATGGATATCTTTCCTTGCAGCTGCACAAACCACAGATTAAATCCCCACGATCGGCTTGGTAAATCCTACATCTGTTGAATATCTGAAGAGGTGAGTGTTCCCACAACTGAAAACAGTCTACATTAGCAGCAGTGGACTTTGGGGGCAAGCACACGTGGGAGTTGGGCCAGGTCAGAGTCTGAGCTGCTCCCACAGTGCCCACAGCAGGTCCAAGATCCACCTGGAGGCACAGGAGGGCCTGCTGGGGAGGTGGGGGTTGGCTGTGTCTCACTGTGGAAGCAAGAACACTGCGAGAGGAGGCACCAGGAAAAGATTCTTAGCACTGTTATTCTTTTTTTCTTTGTTTCATTTTGTTCAGTTGTTGCTGGTGTTGTTTTCATTATGTGTTATTTTTATATTTATTTTTAAAAATTTTTTAAATACATCTTTTTAAATTTTTTCTATTTTTACTTTACTTTGTTGTTGTTCTGTGGTTTTTTCTTGTTTTTGTTCTTTGTCTTCAATTTTTTAATTTTTTTAAAGTTTTTAATTTTTTGATCATTTTTATGAGGCTGTTTTATGTTTTCTTTGCCTTTTCTTTTTAGTTTGCCTTCTGTTTTGATTTATTTTTCATTTTTTCTTTTTGTTAGTTTAGTGCTTATTGATTGTTCTCATTTTTGAGTTCTTTTGTTTGTTTCTTCTCTTGTTTTGCTTTGTTTTGTTTTTCTTCTCTGTCTGCTCCTTTGTTTCTCTTAGTTTGGTTTTGCTTTTGTTGTTATCATTTGTCTTGGATCTGGTGTATCTGTTTGTTTTCTTTCTTCTTTTTTTTTTCTGTGTGTGTTGTGTTGTTGTTGCTATTTGTTTGTTTTTGTTTTTGCTATTTGTCTTGGGTTTCATTTGTGTGTTTGTTTTCTTTTCTTTCATTTCTTTTTTCTTTCTTTTTTCTCTAGCCAAGCTGCGCAGCTTGCGGGCTCTTTGTTCCCTGGCCAGGGGTCAGGCCTGAGTCTCTGGGGTGGGAGTACTGAGTTCAGGACACTGGCCCACCAGAGAATTCCCAGGCCCAGGGAATATTAATTGGTGTGCACGTTCCCAGAAGTATCCAGATCAACACCAAGACCCAGGCCCACACAACTGCCTGCAGGCTCCAGTGCTAGACACCTCACATCAAACAACCAGCAAGACAGGAACACAGCCCCACCTATCAGCAGACAGGCTGCCTAAAGTCATACGAAGCCCAAAGACACCCCCAAACACCATCTGATGCAGCCCTGTTCATCACAGGGAAAAGACTCAGCTCCACCCACCAGAGTGTGTAGGCATCAGTCCCTCCCACCAGGAAGCCTACACAAGCCCCTGAACCAATCTCATCCATGAGGGGGCAGACAACAGAAGCAAAAGGAACTACTACCCTACAGCCTGTGGAAAGGAGACCATAAACACAGTAAATTAGACAAACTTAAAAGACAGAGAAATATGCTGCAGATGAAGGAGTAAGGTAAAAGCCCACAAGACCAAACAAAGGAAGAGGAAATAGGCAATCTACCTGAAAAAGAATTCAGAGTAATGATAGTAAAGATGATCCAAGATCTCAGAAACAGAATGGAGGCACAGGTCAAGAAGATACAAGAAATGTTTAACAAGGACCTACAAGAACTAAAGAACAATCAGTGATGAACAACACAATAACTGAACTGAAAAACACACCAGAAGGAACCAATAGCAGAATAACTGAGGCAGAAAACAGATAAGTGAGCTGGAATATAGGATGGTGGAAATAACTTCCATGGAGCAGAATAAAGAAAAGAATGGAAAGAAATGAGGATGGTCTCAGAGACCTCTGGGACAACATTAAATGCACCAATATTCGAATTATAGGGGTCCCAGAAGAAGAAGAGAAAGAGAAAGTGTCTGAGAAAATATTTGAAGAGATTATAGTGGAAAAATTCCCTGACATGGAAAAGGAAATAGTCAATCAAGTGCAGAAAGCACAGAGAGTCCCATACAGGATAAACCCAAGGAGAAACATGCTGAGACACATATTAATAAAACTATCAAAAATTAAATACAAAGAAAAAATATTAAAAGCAGCAAGGGAAAAGCAACAAATAACATACAAAGGAATCCCTGTAAGGTTATCAGCTGATCTTTCAGCAGAAACTCTACAGGTCAGAAGGGAGTGGCAGGATATATTTTAAATGATGAAAGGGAAAAAAGTACAACCAAGATTACTCTACCCAGCAAGGATCTCATTCAGATTTGACAGAGAAATCAAAAGATTTACAGACAAGCAAAAGCTAAGAGAACTCAGCACCATCAAACCAGCTTTACAGCAAATGCTAAAGGAACTTCTCTAGGCGGGAAACACAAGATAAGCAAAAGACTTACAAAAACAAACCCAAAACAATTAAGAAAATGGTAATAGGAACATACATATCAATAACTATCTTAAATGTAAAAGGATTAAATGCCCCAACCAAAAAACACAGACCGGCTAAATAGATACAAAAACAAGACCTATATATATGCTGTCTACAAGACACCTACTTCAGACCTAGGGACACATACAACTGAAAGTGAGGGGATGGAAAAAGATATTCTTTGCAAATGGAAATCAAAAGAAAGCTGGAGTAGCAATGCTCATATCAGACAAAACAGACTTTAAAATAAAGACTGTTACAGGAGACAAGGAAGGACACTATATAATGATCAAGGGATCAATCCAAGAAGATATAACAGTTGTAAATATTTATCCACCCAACATAGGAGCAACTCAATACATAAGGCAAATGGTAAAGACGTAAAAGGGGAAATCGACAGTAACACAATAGTGGGGTACTTTAACACTTCACTTACACCAATGGACAGGTCATCCAGACAGAAAATTATTAAAGAAACGCAAGCCTTAAAAGACATGTTAGACCAGATAGCCTTAATTGATATTTATAGGACATTCCATCTGAAAGCAACAGAATACACCTTCTTCTCAAGTGCACATGGAACATTCTTCAGGATAGATCACATCTTGGTTCACAAATCAAGCCTTGGTAAATTTAAGAAAATTGAAATCATATCAATCATCTTTTCTGACCACAACACTATGAAATTAGAAATCAATTACAGGAAAAAAACTGTAAAGAAACAGAAACACATGGAGGCAAAACAATATGCTATTAAATAACCAAGAGATCACTGAAGAAATCAAAAAATATCTACAAACAAATGACGATGAAAACACGACGACCCAAAACCTATGGGATGCAGCAGAAGTAGTTCTAAGAGGGAAGTTTATAGCAGTACAATACTATCTCAAGAAATAAGAAAAATCTCAAATAAACAACTTAACCTTACACCTAAAGCAACTAGAGAAAGAATAACAAACAAAACCCAAAGTTAGTCGAAGGAAAATCATAAATATCAGAGCAGAAATAAATGAAATAGAAGTGAAGAAAACAATAGCAAAGATCAATGAAACTAGAAGCTGTTTCTTTGAGAAGATAAACAAAATTGATAAACCATTAGCCAGACTCATCAATAAAAAAAGGGAGAAGACTTAATAAAATTAGAAATGAAAAAGGAGGTTAAGGTTACAATTGACACCACAGAAATACAAGGGATCATAAGAGACTACTACAAGTAAATATGTACCAATAAAATGGACAACCTGGAAGAAATGGACAAATTCTTAGAAAAGTACAACCTTCCAAGACTGAACCAGGAAGAAACAGAAAATATGAACAGACCAATCACAAGTAATGAAATTGAAATGGTGATTTAAAATCTTCCAACAAAAAGAAGTCCAGGGCCAGACAGCTTCACAATCAAATTCTATCAAACATTTAAAGAAGCGCTAACACCTATCCTTCTCAAAGTCTTCCAAAAAATTACAGAGGGAGGAATACTCCCAAATTCATTCTACAAGGCCACCATCACCCTGATACCAAAAGATATTACAAAAAAAGAAAATTACAGGCCAATATCATTGATACATAGATGCAAAAATCCTCAAAAAAATACTAGCAAACCAAATCCAACAACACATTAAAAGGATCATATACCATGACCAAGTTGAATTTATCCCAGGGATGTAAGGATTCTTCAATATACACAAATCAACCAATGTGATACACCATATTAACAAACTGAAGAATAAAAACCATATGATCATCTCAATAGTTGCAGAAAAAGCTTTTGACAAAATTCGACACCAACTTATGATAAAAATTCTCCAGAAAGTTGGCATAGAGGGAACCTTCCTCAACATAATAAAGGCCATATATGACAAACTGACAGCAAACATCATTCTCAATGGTGAAAAACTGAAAGCATTTCCTCTAAGATCAAGACAACAGTGTCCACTCTCACCAGTATTATTCAACATAGTTTTGGAAGTCCTAGCCATGGCAATCAGAGAAAAAAAGAAATCAAAGGAATCCATATTGGAAAAGAAGAAGTAAAACTGTCACTGTTTGCAGAGGACATGAACCTATATATAGAAAATCCTAAAGATGCTACCAGAAAACTACTAGAGCTAATCAATGAATTCAGTAAAGTTGTAGGACATGAAATTAATACACAGAAATCTCTTGCATTCTTATATATTACCAACAAAAGATCAGAAAGAGAAATTAAGGAAACAGTCCCATTTACCATTGCAACAAAAAGAATAAAATACCTAGGAATAAACCTACCTAAGGAGGCAAAACACCTGTATACAGAAAACTATAAGATACTGATGAAAGAAATCAAAGACAACACAAACAGATGGAGAGATATACCATGATCTTGGATTGGATGAATCAACATTGTGAAAATGACTATACTACCCAAAGCAATCTACAGATTCAGTGCAATCTGTATCAAATTACCAATGGCATTTTTCACAGAATTAGAACAAAAAAATTGTACAATTTGTATGGAGACACAAAAGACCCAGAATAGCCAAAGGAATCTTGAGAAAGAAAAATGGAGATGGAGGAATCAGGCTCCCTGACTTAAGGCTATACTACAAAGCTACAGTAATCAAGAGAGCATGGTACTGGCACAAAAACAGAAATATAGATCAATGGAACAGGATAGAAAGCCCAGAGATAAACCCACGCACTTATGGTCACCTAATCTATGACAAAGGAGGCAAGAATATACAATGGAGAAAAGACAGTCTCTTCAATAAGTGGTGCTGGGAAAACTGGACAGCTACATGTAAAAGAATGAAATTAGAATACTCCCTAACACCATACACAAAAATAAACTCAAAATGGATTAGAGACCTAAATGTAAGTCCAGAAACTATAAAACTCTTACAGGAAAACATAGGCAGAACACTCTTTGACATAAATCGCAGCAAAATCTTTTTTGACCCACTCCCTACAGTAATGATAATAAAAAACAAAAATGAACAAATGGGACCTAATGAAACTTAAAAGCTTTTGCACAGCAAAGGAAACCATGAACAAGATGAAAAGACAGCGCTTATAATGAGAGAAAATATTTGCAAATGAAGCAACTGACAAAGGATTAATCTCTAAAATATACAAACAGCTCATGCAGCTCAACATCAAAAAAACAAACAACCCAATCAAAAAATGGGTGAAGGACCTAAATAGACATTTCTCCAAAGAAGACATACAGTTGGCCAACAAACACATGAAAAGATGCTCAACATCACTAATGACTAGAGAAATGCAAATCAAAGCTACAATGAGGTATCACCTCACACCAGTCAGAATGGCCATCATCAAAAAATCTACAAACAATAAATGCTGGAGAGGGTGTGGAGAAAAGGGAACCTTCTTGCACTGTTGGTGGGAATGTAAATTGGTACAGTCACTATGGAGAACAGTATGGAAGTTCCTTAAAAAATTAAAAACAGAACTACCACATGACCCAGCAATCCCACTAGTGGGCATATACCCAGAGAAAACCATAATTCAAAAAGACACATGCACCCCAATGTTCACTGCAGCATTATTTACAATAGCCAGGACATGGAAGCAATTTAAATGTCCATCAACAGAGGAATGGATAAAGAAGATGTGGTATATATATGCAATGGAATATTACTCAGCCATAAAAATGAACGAAATTGGGTCATTTGCAGGGACCTTGATTGACCTAGAGACTGTCATACAGAGTGAAGTAAGTCAGAAAGAGAAAAACAATATTGTATTTTAACACATATATGTGGAATCTGGAAAAATGGTATAGATGATCTTATTTGCAAAACAGAAATAGAGACACAGATGTAGAGAACAAACATATGGAGACCAAGGTGGGAGGGGGTGTAGGATGAATTGGGAGACTGGGATTGACAGATATATACTATTGATACTCTGTATAAAATAGATAACTAATGAGAACATGCTGTATAGCACAGGGAACTCCATTCATTGCTCTGTGGTGACCTAAATGGGAAGGAAATCCAAAAGAGAGGGGATATATGTATATGTGTAGCTGATTCACTTTGCTGTACAACAACTAACACAACATTGTAAGGCAACAATACTCCAATAAAAATTAATTTTAAAAAAGACCTCAATAGCATTGTCCTCTGGCCACTGATCAAGAACAGATAAATATTAATAACTAAAATAACAGTAAAACTAACATTCACTCAGAGATTTTAGTATACCGGGCACTGCTCTACTCACTTCACTTGGATTAACTCATTTAATCCTCACCTCAATCCCATGAGGTTGGTATAATCTTTATTGCAATACTTCAGATGAGAAACTGTGCACAGAGAAGTTAAATATAACTGCTCCAGGTCATATGACTAGTAAAAGGCAGAAGCTGGATTCAAACCCAGACAGTCTGAATGATAGTCATAATAAAAACTCAGTGGAATTCCAATTCTGACCTATCTATTTAGCAATTTAAACAATTAATATCTGGTGTTGGTGAGGCGTGAGAAAATTAGCACTAACCTTTGTCAACTTGTACAATCTTACTGATAGGCAAGCTGGTGGCATATATCAAAAGCCTTTAAAATGTGCATTCCCACTGTCTTAATAATTCTACTTTTAATAATTTTCCCAAAGAAATAATCAGGGGCTCTGGTAATAGTGGAATAAGAAATTTAGACAAACTCTCCCACTGAAAACAACTACAAACCCTGGACAAACTTTTTTAAAAAAAATCAGCTTGAATGCATCAGTAAGCTAGCAAGGCAGTGAAGAATTATGGAGGCAAATCCAGAAGATTATGGAAATGCAAAGAGTGAGTCCACCATTTGAAACGGTTTTCCCCTAGAGTATTTGCCAGTTCTGTAGAGTCAGCTAAGAGGCTAAAGATCTGAGCATTGCTTTTGACAGCTTCTTGGATTTAAGAGAACAAAAGTAAAAGTCTGGAGGCTACCAAAGAAAGGGGCCCTGGTAATCCTGCTTTGGGGTGGAACCACAGTGGCTATTCTTCAGAACAAAGTAAGCCAGAGAAAGTTTTGAAATACAGCTTCAAATCGCCTCAATACTTGGATTTATATTCAGGCGAGTCTGGATGCTAGTGGTCTTACAGTTACCTGCAAGAAGCAAATTTTAATATTCTCTGGAGGAAAATAACACCATCCTAGGACCCACAATATTTTACAATTTTTCACATAGAATGTCCACTACACAGTCAAAAATAACCAGGCACAGGAAGAGATGAAACAATATGTAAGAAAATTAAGAGAAACAATAGAATACAACAGGACAAAACCCACACAGACTCCAGATTATAGAGTTACTGAATACAGAAACATTAAGATAATTATCCTTAATGTATTTAGCAAGATAAAAGGCAAGATCAAGAATTTCAGCAGAAAACTAGAAACTGTAAAATAAGGTAATGGCAATTCTAACATTAAAAAATACAATAACCAAAATTAAGAATGCAATAGAAGGTTTTAAAAGTAATTAGGCAAGGCTAAAGAGTGAATTAGGAAACTGGGAAATAAATCAGAAAAAAAATATGCAGAATAAAACATGGAAAGACAAAACGTTAGAAAATACAAAAGCAAGTAGAAGAGATGGGGATTCAGTGAGAAGGGTTAACATATGTGTCCTGGGAATTCCAGAGCGGAGGAAAGAGAAACTAGAAATAAAGTTATAAAGAGGTAGTGGCTGAAAATTCCTTAAAATTGATCCAAAAAAAAGAGAAAAAAACGCTCAATCCATAATAGGGATAAGCCAAGTTTGGCCAGTTGCCTATTTTGATATGGCCTGTGAGTTAAGAATGGTTTTTACATTTTTAAAGGGTCGTAAAAGAAGAAGAGAAGGAGGAGAGACCATATGTGGCCCACACAGCCTAAAATGTGTATCTGTTTCTTTACGGAAAATGTTTGTGACATCTGAACCACAGATTCAAGAATCCCTATGAACCCCATATGCTCCTCCAAATCCACTCTCAGGCTCAGTAGCCCAGGTTGTCATGAGAAGGAGACTGGAGGGAGAAGAAAGGAAAGTGAGATTGGGGTATTTATTCCCCCAGCTGTCTCCTAGGTCACATAGGTTGCTTGCATCCCTTGACCAAAAGTGACAGTTCCTGTAAAGTGGCTTTCTCCATATTGTCTCTCTGTTTCCAGCTTTTAGTAAAAGTTCCTCTTACTCCTTCATACTTGGGGTGGTAAAGACTCCGAACTCTAATCCTAATCCAGCCTCCTGCTATTACTAGCTCCAGGTCTACGCTATCTCCCACTGTTTTGCTATATGCTGTCCAATGCCTTTGTCAATCGCCCCTTCATTAATTATCTCTTACCCACAAGGTCCCCAACAGATGCTGGCCATACCTAGGTATATCATAATAAAACTGCTAGAAGAAGAAGGAAAAGGGGGTGGGGAGAAGGAAAGGGAAAAGGAGAGGGAGAAGAAGAAAAAAAGGAAACAAAAAGAAAGTATCTTAAAAGCAACCACATGAAAAAAGACAGAATTCCTACAATGAAACAACAATTAGCCCAAGAGCTGAATTCTGAAAAAATAATAGAAGTCAAATGATTATGGAAAAACATATCCAAATAACCAAAAGAAAGTAATTTACAATCTAGAATTCAATATCCAATGCAAACATCTTTCAAGAATTAAAGCAACATAAAGATATTTTCAGACAAACAAAGCTCAAGAAAATTCGTCACCAGCAGACTAAATTAAATACTAAAGGGTATTCTCTGGCTAGAAGGAAAAATTTACCAGATGGAAGCTAGGAGATGGTGGAAGCGATAAGGAACAATGAAAGGGATAACAGATATAAATGAGTACTGGCTGCATAAAACAACAGTGAAAATACATATAGAATATATATACACTTAACAACGGCTCATAAGATAAAAAGATGGTAAAAGAATCTAAAGTGTTTTAAAATCCTTGCAACATCTGGGAAGAGGCATAAATATTAATTTATCATAATTAGAAAAATCATTTTGTATTTTTCAGGGTACCCACTAAAAGAATAGTTAAAGAAAATAAAAGATTAATAGAGGGTTGGAATAACACAAAATTATCAATCCCAAACGAAGGTAATAAATGAGATAAAAAAAGAAACAAAGAAAGATGGGACAAAAAAGAGCAAAATAAGACAGAATATATAAACCAAAATATCACATTAATTAAAGGCAATTAATTAAATCCTTCAAATTAAAGGCAAATGTACCAGACTGGATTAAAAGTAAGCTGCTTAGAAGATATATGTCTAAAAATAAAAATATAGCAGGGTTTCTGTTAAACAACGGAAAAAATATACCATGTAAACACTAAAAACAACTGAAAAAGCTGGTATAGCTCTATTAATATTGCACAAAGTAGACTTCAAAGGAAAATTATTATTAGACATACACATTTCATAATGTTAAAAGGCTCAAAGCACCAGAAATATTTTTAAAAATTCCAAATTTTTAAAACAAAGTTGTTTATTTGAAAATATTTAATAATAAAGCTAATAACCCCTGGCAATACTGATTATCCAATATCAGGAATTAACCAATTATCCAATTAACCAAAAGCAGGAATCAAGAATGAAAAAGAGACATCACTGCATGTCCTATAGACATTAAAAGATAAAAGGATATTATTTATGAACAACTGTATGCTAATAACTTTTGCAAATTGAAACTTATTAGAAAATTTTCTAGAAAAATATAGTTTACAAAACTGACTCCAGAAGTAACAGAAAATTTGAATGAGTCTTTGATTATTAAATCTATAATTGAAAAGCTGCTCTAAAAAAGAAATCCAGGCCCAGATTGCCTCATTGGTAAATTCTACTAAATATTTCAGGAAGAAATAAAACCAATGTTAAAATTCATTACAAAACTACATTAATTTACACAGTATTGGTGCAGGAATATATAGACAAATCAAGAGAAAAGAACTGAGGTCAGAAAAAGTTCCATGCCTATATAGATGCTTGATATGCTAAAGACTGGACTACAGACAAATGAAGAAAGAACAGTATTTTCAAATGAATGGTCCTAGGTCAACCAAATATCCATATCCATAGGGAGATTAAGAATGAACTTGATCTCTATCTTACACCATCCATAATAATCAGTTCCAAGTGGATTGCAGTTCTAATTTTGAATGGAAAACAATAAAACTTTTGGAAGATAATAAGAAAATATCTTCATGAACTTGGGAGTATGACATTTAAACAAGCCACAAAGGCACATAAAAAGACTGATAAATTTTTCTAATAAAATTAAGAACTTCTGCTCATGAAAAGACACCAGTAAGAGAGGAAACAGGAAAGCCATACAGTGGGGAAAAATATTTACAGCACATAAACTGCACATATCCAGACTATATAAAGAACTTCTACAAATCACTTCTGTTGAAAGAAAATCTATTACATATGGAAAGAGACACACAGGCACTTCACAAAAGAGGATAACCAAAAATGAAAACACCCAACTAAAATTTATAAAAAGATGCTAAACCTTTTCAGGCATTAGGAAAATACATATCAAAACTACAATGAGAAACCACTACAAGCTCACTTGATTAACTAGAAGTAAACAAACTGAAAAGCAAGAAAGCAAAGTAGTGGAATTCTCAAACATTATAACCACTTAGTACAACCACTTTGGACAACAACTGTTTGGCAGTATTTACTAACAATACACATAATACCTATGACCCAACAATTTCACTCTTTCCAATAGAAATGCACGTACTAGAGTGTGAATAAGAATATTCATCAAATGAAAACATAAATAACCTAAATGCATGTCAACAGTACATTATATTAATAAACTGAAGTATAGTCATACAATCCATTACATGCAACAATGACAATGAACTAACTATTGATACGCTCAAAACGCGCCTGACTCTCCCAACAGTGGTACTAAACAAAATACATAAGATAACATAAAAGAATACATTATTGTCTTATTTCATTTCTGTAAAGTTCAGAAATAGGCAAGAGTAAATTAGGGTTAAAATAGTGGCTACTTTGGGGTGGTGGGGAGGAAGAAGTGATTAGGGTATATGAGGGATGTCTGAGGTGTTGGTAATGATCTATTTCTTGACCTTGATGATGGCCACATAGATGCCTACTTTGTAAGAATTCATCGAGAAGCATATTTCTACTTTGAGTACTTTCCTATGTTTGTTGTACTGCACAATAAAAAAAGAATAAGAAAGTGAATAATCAGGAATGTTATACAGATTTATTTACAAAGATATTCTCTGTGGCTTGTTTATTATGATTAAAAAAGTAAAAAAAAAAAAAAAGGAGGAGGGATTACCTAGATATCAAATACTAATTAAATTATATGTCCATACAACAGACTATCATTTAATCATTTAAATTCATGTTGTAAAAGAATATTTAATGTCATAGAAAGATAAAACCTATTGTTTAGACAATAAAATGGGTTACAACTCACTACACACAGTTTAATTCCATTTTAATAAAATATATGTAAACATATATATGCATATATTCCAAGGGAAAAAAAAGACTTGAAACAATATATACCAAAATGTTAACAATGAGAGAAAATTATAGGTGATCTTTATTTCTTCATCTATATTTTCTAAATTTTTACAGGTAACATGTAAAAAAATTGAAATAAAAAAATTCTTTTTCTGAAAATTGTCCAGAGGCTTTCAAATTTAGCTAATAGTCTGGCTTCCCATGGAAGCACATCCTTGAAACAGAATATTTCTCCTCTGAAGCCTGAAGCACTCTTTCTTATAAGCTAACATATGTGGACTCCAGAGTTAAACATCACAATATAACATAGGAAGAAATCATAAGCTGTCTGCACAGCTCTACCTCAGACCACCAGTGTTCTAATCAGTTAGAGCCAGATCATGGACTTCCTATTGCTTTTTACAGTTTCACTTAAGTTAAGAAAGTTACTAATAAGTGACTAGTCCAGCTAATTTTTCACTAACATTTGTCTTACTTCACGAACAGAGACCAAACCAAAAAATAAAAAAAAACCTCCTGTTTCTTTCAGCCCCACATGCAATGCCTCGTGCTTAGTTTTTCCCACTCTCATGTGGTCCTTTTCCTTTCCCCACCATCAGAGTTCCACCCCTCTTCCAATCGCTTCCCAAATAGTCCCCCCACACCCTAGGAAGCCTTCTGCAATCCATGTAACCCAAATCTGCTCAGAAGTTCTCTCAGCACGTAGGAGTCCAGTAGGGCCTTTCAGCAGGTAATTCCTCCTGTGCTACAACTTCATCTTCCAGTGGCTTCTATAACTTTCAATATTCTCACTTCCTACCTCTCTGAATACTTTCCTCTGCCTGTATTTAAATGTACGAGGAAGAAGAAAAACTAGTAAAGAACATCTGTTTTTTATAAAAGGAATCAACTGCCACCTCTCACCCATTAGGATGTCTACTCACATCTGTTAAGATGGCTATATACAGAAAATAACAACTGTTGGCAAGGATGAGAAGAAATTGGAACCCTATGTATTGGTGGTGGGAATGTAAAATGGTGCAGCCTCTGTGGAAAACTATAGCAGTTTCCCAAAAAATTAAACACAGAAGTACCATATGATCCAGCAATTCTACTTCTGGGTATATAGCAAAAGAACTGAAAGCAGGGAATTGAGTAGATATTTGTACCCCCATGTTCACAGTAACATTATTCAAAATAGCCAAAAAGTGAAAGCAACCCAAGTTCCATTGACAGATGAATGCATTAAAATGTGGTATATCTGTACAATGAAATATTATTCAGCAATTAAAAAGGAAATTCTGACACATGCTATGACATGGATTAACCTTGGAAACATTAAGTGAAAAAAGCCAATCACAAAGAGACAGCTACTGCATGATTCCAATATGAGGCACCTAGAGTAGTCAAACTCATAGAGACAGAAAGAAGAATGGTGGTTACCAGAGGCTACGGGGAGTGGGAATAGGGAGTTATTGTTTAATAGGTACAGAGTTTCAATGCTGCAAGGTGCAAAGAGTCCTGTGGATGAATGGTAGTGAAGGTAGCACAACAATGTGAATGGACTAATGCTACTGAACTGTACACTTAAAAATGGTTAAGATGGTGAATTTTATGTTGTGTATATTTTACCACAATTAATTATTTTGGTCATGGTTGCACAACTCCGTGAATATACTAAAAACCACTGAATTGTACACATTAAAGGTTGAATTCTATGGTATATGAATTATACCTCAACCTGTTACAAAAGGAAGAAAGGAATCAAATAGGAATTCTAGAATTGAAAATTATATTTGACATTAAGAACTATTTGGATGGGTTTAACAGCAGACTGGTCAAAACAGAAGATAGAATACATGAATTAGAAAATAAGTCAACAGAAATTAGTCAGATCGAATCAACAGATAGAAAAAAGAATAAAGAACAGAACAGAACATAAGAGACATGTAGAATATAGTCAAATAATCCTAAAATTGATATAATTGGAGTCCTAAAAGGAAAGAAGAGAGAGGATAGAGCAGAAGTATTATACGAAGATAGAAGAGCTAAGATTTATCCAAAAATTATCACAGTCATCAATCCACAAATTCATGAAGCTCAGCAAATATGAAGCAAGATAAATACAAAAAAAAAAAAAGAAAGAAAGAAAAAACAGCCCACCTAGGAACTTAATACTCAAAATGTTGAAAACAAAAAATAAAGAGAAATTTTTAAAAGAAGCCTCAGGGGGGGGAAAAAATTACATTCAGGAGAATAATAATAGAATGGCATCTGAATTCTCATCAGAAGCAATAACATATTTAAACTGCTCAAAGTTAAAAATAAAAAGTAAACCTTTTATGTTTAATAATTTTATGCCCAGGAAAAATAAGGCAGAATAAAGATATTTCAAATAAATGATTAAAAAGTTCATCACCAAAAAAAGTGCACTATGGAAAAAAACTGGGAGATCTTTAGGCTGAAAGAAAAATGATCCCAGAAGTAAACATGAAATAAGGGAAGAGTAAAAAAATGCATGAATATAAATACAAAAGATATTGACTATTTAAAGCAATAATGATAACAAAGACTTGTAGGTTTATAGCAAAAATAACACAAAGGGCAAGAAGGAGGCGAAATAAAATTAAACTGTTTTAAAGATCTTATGTTGTCTGAAAAGTGGTAAAAGTACTAATTTAAATAGCTTTTAATATGTGTTGAAGGCAACTGTAATCTCTACAGTAAGCACAAAAAGAACAATACAAAAAGATACAACTAAAAAACTGAAAGGGGACTTCCCTGGTTGCACAGTGGTTAAGAATCTGCCTGCTAATGCAGGGGACACGGCTTTGATCCCTGGTCCGGGAAGATCCCACATGCCGCGCAGCAACTAAGCCCGTGCACCACAACTACTGAGCCTGCACTCTAGAGCCCGCATGCTGCAACTACTGAGCCCGCGTGCTGCAACTACTGAAGCCCACGTGCCTAGAGCCCATGCTCTGCAACTAGAGAAGCCAACCGCAATGAGAAGTCCACGCACCACAACGAAGAGTAGCCCCCACTCGCCGCAACCAGAGAAAGCCCGAGTGCAGCAACAAAGACCAACGCAGCCAAAAATAAATAAAAAAATTTTTAAAAGGTCTTTAAGGGCTTCCCTGGTGGTGCAGTGGTTAAGAATCCACCTGCCAATGCAGGGGACATGCGTTCGATCCCTGGTCCAGGAGGATCCCACATGCCATGGGGCAACTAGGCCCGTGTGCCACAACTGCTGAGTCTGTGCTCTAGGGCCCGCGAGCCACAACTACTGAAGCCCACGTGCCTAGAGCTCATGCTCCACAGGAGAGGCCACCGCAAGGAGAAGCCTGCACACTGCAATGAAGAGTAGCCCCCACTCGCTGCAACTAGAGAAAGCCTGCGCGCAGCAACAAAGACCCAACACAGCCAAAATATAATTAATTAATTAATTAATTAATATATATATATAAAAGAATGGTACACGCACCTTTAAAAAAAATACTAAAAGAAAATCAAATGGAATAATAAATACTTGGTTAATCCAAAGAAGGTAGAAAGGGAGGAATAAAGGAACCTAAAAACAGGTAAGAGAAATAGAAAACAAATAGCAAGATGGTAAACTGAAACCCAATGACAGCAACACTTATGATAAAAAAATAAGCAGACTAAATATTCCAACTATCAATATAAGGCAAATATTGATGGACCAGATTTTCAAAAAATAAATAGACCCAATCCTTTGCTATTTATTTACAAAAAAAATCCTTTAAAATAAGGACACAAGAAACTTAAAGGGATGGAAAAAGGCATGCAATGCAAACACTATCTAAAAAACAGTTGATGTCTATATTAATATCAGACAAACGTAAATGCACTATAATGCATTTTAAAATGCATTATAATAAAAATGCATAATGCATATAATGCATTATTAAATAAAAATGGGAATATTTCATAATAACAAGAGGACCCATTCACAGGAAGACACAACAATCCTACATGTGTATGTATATAGCAGCATAGCTCTAAAAATATATGAAGCAAAAATCAATGGAACTGAGAGGAGAAATAAACA
Organism: Balaenoptera musculus; assembly: GCF_009873245.2. NCBI lineage: Eukaryota > Metazoa > Chordata > Mammalia > Artiodactyla > Balaenopteridae > Balaenoptera > Balaenoptera musculus. The sequence goes on along the minus strand of NC_045785.1, from coordinate 146,169,194 downwards.
ATTTCACAATCACAGTTGAAGATTTTACAAACCTCTCCATAAGTGATAGAACAAGCAGACAAAATTTAGTAATAATATAGACAATTTTTAAAACTATTAATCTACTTGACCTAATTAGCATATAGAGAATACAACACTCAACAACTGCAAAATACACGTTTGTAAATTCATATAAAATATTTACCAAAATAGACCAGATACTGAGCCATAAAGCGAGTCTTAACAAAATTCAAAGAATTAAAATCATATATTTTCTTACCACTAAGGAATTAATCTAGAAGTCAATAATAAAATGATAACTAGAAAATTATCAAATATTTAGAAATTAGGCAACACACTTTTAAATAAAAGAAATCACAGTGGAAATAAGAAAGTATATTGAACTTAAATTATGGGTTATGACATTAAAATTTCTGGGATGCCTTTAAAAAGTCTTTAGAGGATAAAATAGCTTTAAATTCATATATTAAATCTTTGCTTGAATGATCAAAGATTTCATCCCAGTAAGCTAGGAGGAAAAATAGACTAAATCCAAACAAAATGTAAAAAAAGGAAAATAAGAATGAGAACAAAAATCAATGAAACAGAAAACAGACAATTAGCTAAGTCAAAAGTTGGTTCTTTTAAAAGATTAATAAAAGTGACAAAACACTACCACAACTGACCAAAATGAACTGACCAAATGAGATAAGATTCAAATGACCAATGAAGAATAAATGGAGAAAATCACTGTAGATCCAACAAACATTTAAAAAAGAATAATTGTATATCATATATACCTTCTTGCCAAAAAATTTGGCACACTAGATGAAATGGTTAAATCTTCAACAATGCAAAACCGACACAAGAAAGAAAAAAAATAAGAACATCTGAATAGTCCTATATCTGCTAAAGAAATTGAAATCATAATTTAAAATCTTCTCACAAAGAAAATTTCAGAGCCACACAGCTTCACTGATGAATTATTTAAGGAATAAATACTACCAATGTTACAAAAATTCTTTCAGAGACAGTGGAAGAGGGTACATGTCCCTGTGTATCATCCCTGACAAGGACATCACAAAGAAAAAAATGAAAGGCCAATATCTCTCATGAACATAGATACAAAATTGGTAAATATTAGAAAATCATATACAATTATATAAAAGAAGACAATCTCTCATGACCAAGTAGGAGTTATTCCAGGAATGCATGGCTAATACAACATTCAAAAGTCAATCAACATAACTCACCACATGAACAAAAGTAAGGAGAAAAAAACATACCATTTCAATAAATGCATAAAAGGTATTTGGTATAATTTAAAACCTGTTAATGATAAAAATTCTCATAAAACTAGGAATATAAGAGACCTTTCTTAACCTAATAAGGAATATTTGCAAACTAAAAACAATTAGTCAACAAAATACTTAATGGTGAAATACTGAACATATTCTCCTGAAGACAAGGATGTCTATTATCTCCACTTCCATTCATTTCATTGGATATCCTAGCCAGCACTAATTCAAGAAAAAGAAATAAAAGGTATAGATTTTGGAAAATAAATAAATAAAATAGTTTTTATTCACAAAGACATAATTGTGTATATAAAAATCCAAAAGAACCTACAAAATATTCACATTAATAAGCAAATTTGGCAACTTTGCTGCAAAGTCGGCAAATAAAATGGTTTATACTAACAATAAACAATTAAAAACAAAAAATGTTTAAATCCCACTGACAAAGCACCAAGAACATCAGGTATCTAGGAATAAGTTTAACAACAACAATAAAAAAAGTGTGTAAGACCTTGACACTGAAAACTATAAGATATTGCTAAGAGAAATTAAAGAAGACCTAAACATATGGCTGGTCAATGGTCACGAACTGGAAAACTCAATATTAAGATTTTCATTCTCTCCAAATTGGTTTTTAGATTCAATATAATCCCACTCAAAATCCCTACAGGCCTTTTTTTTTTTTTTATTTTTATTTTTTGGTTTGGGTGGAAATTAACTCTAAGTTTTAATGTATGTACAAAGATCCTAGAAGAGACATAGCAGTCTTGAAGAAAAAGAACAAAGGCAGTAACTGATTAATATTTACTATTATGCTATGCCAATTAACACAGTGTAGTAACAATGTTAAGAACAGACAAACCAGTGGAACATCATAGGGTCCAAAAATAACCCTAAACATGCACAATCACTTGATTTAGGACCAAGACTCAGTGCCATGGTGGAGGTGACAGCCTGATTGCAGGAGAATCAACAGAACAAGAGGAGGGGAAGTGGAGACACTTGTCATTTCCCTCTCATTCACACCACCATTGTCTGGGTGCACTTCCAAAAATCAAAATCAATCATAAGATCATCTAATGAAAACCCTCAATGGTTTCTTTTTGCCCACATGACAAAATGTAAACTCCTTGGCAAGACCCTGGGATTCTATATCACTGGATCTTGCCTCCTACTCTCAACTTTCTTCTGTCCTCCAATGCTGACTCTCTGCTTTGGACATAATGAATGCCTTGCTAGTCCCCAAGAGCGCTTCCCTCTGCACACGATCTCTCCTCTTACAAGACTGCCCTCCTTACTCCTCACCAGACTAACCCCAGTCATCTCCTCCCAGGAAGACTTCCTAGATTCTCTCGATAGGCTAAATGCTCCTCAATAGTAAGACATAACACCCTGAGCTGACCCTCTCACATCCTCTATTGGTGTTTATCATCAGTGGTTCCCACTAGACTGGGAGAAAATTGAAGTGTTGTATCCCCATCCCCTACCACCTAAGTCAATAAGTTTTCTTTAAAGAAGGAACACCCTAAACAAGATTCCAAGAAAAGTTGGTGGAGAATTAAGAGTAGAACTTGGGTTAGCCAAAAGGAGCCTGGGAGAAAACAGACAATGTGAGAGCAGAGGGGAATCAGGCACATCAGCTGAGTCTATTTTGCTCCAAAGTGCAATGCTTTTGGAGCATCATTGAGTTTTTACATTTTTTTTTAAACTCTGGAATCACAGTCTCATAGTAAATCACTGCTTCCAGGAAGCCACCCAGGATCAACTTCCTCCCATTAAAAATGCCCCCCAGCCACTCCCCTGGTCCCCACACACGCACCTAGGGTGATCATGATTCAAGTGACTGTGTAGGGTACAGCGCCTACAGCCTGCTCTTCTGTTTGAAGCCTCTGCTTGAACAAGAGGCATGGAACCTCCACAATCCTTGACACAATCGTTGAGCTCACGCACAGCTCCTGTAAGCTCAAGTCAGGAAGAAGACTGATTTTTTTTAATTAAACTAAGAGGAAAATTTCTATGCCCACTTGCCCTCACAGGTGAGAGGGGAGAGATGACAGTATTGCCAGCATGGGGACAGTAGTGACATTGATAACATCACTGAAGTCAGACCTCAGCCACTGGGCACTGCTGACAAGTCCCAATCATCAGAAGAGAAACACACCCAAGAACAACACTTCCTCCCACGAACGAGACACTTAGATGAAAATTACAGGGTGTCTGGTTTTGTCTTCTTTTTGCCAAAATAAATGTATGGTAGAAATACTCAGCACAAACAGAAAAGATAGAAATGCCAAGGAAAACAGTATGAAATGTAAGGATACTATAATACAATTTCATTTCTGTCTGTTGTATTACTAGACATAATAACTTGAGTTAAACGTTTTCGGTTTTTACCCAGGAGATACCACAGGCTGCTGACATGGGCTGGTCTGCATGCCAGTGTCTCAGCTCCTCCCCACTCTTCATGTCCAAGGGATCACGGAAGGAGGAAATCCCAGGACCAGGCCTGTGCTGATCAAGCTTAAATAGCCAATGCTATCAGCAATGGGGTTTTAAAATTTCTATTATGAAATAATAAACTATGGTACATACATACAATGGAATATTATTCAAAAATAAAAAGAAATATGCTATCTGATAGCCCCCAAAATATACAGAAGAATCTTAAGTACTTATTTCTAAGTGAAAGAAGCCAATCTGAAAAGGCTACATACTATATGAGTCCAACATTATGACATTCTGGAAAAGGCAAAATGGTGGAGACAGTAAATAGATCAGTAGTTGCCAAGAGTTAGCGGGGAGGGAGGGATGAATAGGCGGAGCACAGAGGATCTTCAGGGCGGTGAAACTACTCTGTGTGATACACAATGGTAGACACATGTCATTATCCATTTGTCAAAAACCCATAGAATGTATACTGCAAAGAGTGACCCCTAATGGAAACTACAGACTTTAGCTGATAGTAATGCATCAATATTGGCCATAATAAGCATACCGCCCTCATGCAAGATGTTGATAATAGGGAAACTGCGGGTGGCAAAGGTGGTCTTTCTACTCTACTCTATTTCTCTATAAACCTAAAACTGCTCTGAAAAATAGTCTATTAATAAAAATAACTGCTATGACAAGCCACGGGGACTGCCTGTATTGCTGAAAGTCTAGGAAAGAAAAGTCCTGGTCATCTCATGACTTTCGGCTGGACAGCAGAGGTGTCACCTGTGTGAGAACTCAAACGGTACCCATGTACCTAAATAGAAACCACAGGTAAGGCCTGAAAACTACAAATCAATAGGATGAGCAAGGTACATGGGTCCAATTTGCTTTCAGCATCAGTAATAAGGAAATCATAGGTAATAGTGATCCTAGAAGAACCCAGAGGGGTGCTCATCTGCCAAGGAGAGAGAAGCAGGGCGGGCAACCAGCCTGTGGAGTCACTTCCGACCCCATGCTCATTGTCCGGCCCTACACACATGCACCAGCGACCTCAGCTTAGGGTCACCCAGGCTGACCACCCAAACCTCTCACCCCTCAGCTGCTTAGGTCGGCGGTGGGGGGGAGGCGCTGTGCAGAAGGGGCCAGGCCAGGGAAGGATTGAGAGAGAGGGACTTGAGGAATGAAACACACAGCTTGGCTCACTCTGTCTCCAGATTTCTGATAAGGCAGCATGACTGGCAGGGTAAAGCACAGATCTAGCAGTCAGGAGACCAGAGTCCAGTTTCAACTCCCTGGACAACCTGGCCCTTTCCCCTCATCTGCAAAGCAGGCATAATACCTGCCCTAGAGCCACTGAAGGTTACAGCTGAAATGGACCATCTTATAGGTGAGGTAAGCAAAGTCCAAGGAGATGAAATGACTTCCGTAAGTTTGCACAGCTGGGTGGCGGTCACACCTAGCTGACAAACCACCTTCCTCCCAGTTCAGTGTGGTTTTTTTACCACCACGGATCTAAAACAGAGATAATCTGTGCAACAAAGAATACGGTCAATAATATTTTAATACCTTTGTACGGGGACAGACGGTTACTAGACTTAGCATGGTGAACGTTCTGTCATGTTTGCAAATGTCAAGTCACTATGGAATACACCTGAAACTAACATGATATTGTACATCAACCACATTTCAATAATAAAAAGGATAATCTGTGTGAAAGTATTTTGGAAAGTTAGATGCACTAGATAAAGGGAAGCTGCTGATCTTTCCATCAGCACATCTAGTCCTGTTCTGCTCTGGCTGAGCATCTTCTGTGTGCTCTTGGCAAGTGTCAGCTGTGACCACCACTAGCCAGTGGTGTTGCTGTCTGAGGTTACAGAGCCAGGAAAAGAAGGAAGCTCTTGGCCCCAAGGCACCAGAATTGTGACCTGGGAGGCGGCACAATTGGCTCCATTCTCCTCTTTGCACTTCCATACTCCAATGGCCATAAACAATAAGGTCTCCTTAGGGGAGGGAATATGTTTTGTGACTAATAATTCCATACTTAATGCATGAAGCATACCAGGCCAATAATCCGCTAAGTGCTTGAAGGAGACTCATTTGATTTTGCTTTGGCATACCCCTTCCTAGCTTTCGTTCACTCCATTTTCAGACCTTTTGTCCTCTCACCAGCTTAACTAATACGCAAACATTTTCACAAACTGCCTCCAAAACAGATGATTACCAACAGACTGGAGAATGATGAAAATGTAGGCCATCTACATAAGTGAACCAAGCTGGCCAAAAGGGATCATCTGTGTGGCTTAAATCATGGAGATGGGCTACATCCACAGGGCTGAATTCACAATTGCTGGCTTTCGCAATCTAACCTAATTTCTTGACCCAAGGCTTGGGAGGGTCCAATACTTTCACTCTAAGAGCCTCTACCCCAACACCCATGCCCACACCCTAAACCCCCCCAAACACAGATGGCAAAGCCCCCGCTGCTCATTCCCCTCTTCCCTGGTGGTCTCCACTGCGACACAATTCCATGGGCATAATTAGGAAGACACCAGAGAGAGGGCAGCTCCATGTACTTTTTATGAGAAATGAGTCAATAATTCCCTATTTCTCCCCATACTCTCTTAGAGGAAGGGCCTAGAGCCGAGGGAGCTGCAATATTAGATGAGCAACCTCACAGCAGAGTGTGGATAAGAAGACAGCATATGGTGAATGTGGACAACAGATAGGTGCCCTTCAGAGGCCCCCCCACCTCCTCTAAGCCCCACCAGCCCTTCATGCCCACTGATTTAATGGTGCCTTTTAACAAAAAGGCCTGTACCTGGAAAATGGTGCTGGGTCTGTCCCTTGGTGAGCATCTTAACCTGCCCATCTCATCACCAACCCAGCTGCCTTGGGGAAAATGCAGCTGCCCACTTCCCCGTACCTAATACCCAACCTCCCAATCATGACAACCAAGCTAATAGGTGAGCCACAGACATCAGGAGCTTCTTGGTCAGTTTTGACTCAACAGTATCCTTCAGTGTTTTGTCCCTATTTTATCAAATCTGTCACTATTAGAACAGAGAAGAGTCAGAAGGGGACTCATTACTGTCACCATATGATTTGCTACACCATCTTGAGTGAGTCATATCCCCTGGGTCTGTTTCCCTATTTGTGAGTTAAGAGGGTTAAACTACATGATAGTTCAACTGGGCTCTGATCTCCAATAGGTCTACTCATCATAACCTGCTAAATGTCCCCACTTTCCCCCAACTCCCACAAAAGGTAGGAGGTCAGGGTGCTGGGCCTCTCATTTTTATAGTCAGTCTGGAGGTGAGACTAACAAAAAAGAGATTTTAGAACTCACCAGATTTTGCAGCTGGCAGGGAACTCAAAATCCACCACCCAAATGCCACGCCTTCAGGCAGGTAAGGTAGTATCAACCCTAAGATGTAGCTAGGAAAACTGTAACCCAGAAAGGCTAAATGACATGCACAAGGTTCCCAGCTGTCTTAAGAGGTGAGAACAAGAGGACCAGAAGCCAAATCTTCAGTTTCCTCGTGTTTCCCCAACTCCACCACAGTTGTCATGGAAAGGCATTATTTCAGGTGTGAGCCAAAGCTTTAAAAGGAGCTACTAAATATAAAAACAAGACTTTACAGAAGCAAATCATAGCTAGAATCCCTTAATATTCATATTATTATTTATCATCAAGAAATGGTAGTAAGAGCTTTGATGCTAAACCCTTTGCCAACTAGAAAGCTATGGAGAAATTATGATTTTCCTACCTACAACCTATTTCATGAATCTGGAAATCAGAAACCATGTCAGGGGTATTCACAGTTAATGGCGAAGGAATTCCAGCCCAACATACACAGAGCCTGGGAAGAAGCTCTCTGATCTGCTAACCTACAAGGTAATCTTGACACATTCACATATGTGTTTACAGCTCTGCCAGTGTTTAATAAGAAACTGTGGAAGCCGAAGAACTGTTCTATTTATCTGCAAAATTTTAATGCCATTGCTATAAATAGCAAATGGCTTATTTTAAAAACTCAATCAGTTTTTTTAAAGTTAAATTTCATTTCCCATATGTGTATAAGAAGCTCTTTTAGGTTGAAATCATCAGTTGAATTATCTAAGCCAAAATGATCATATTTTCCTCACTAACTAACATAAAATTTTCTGGAAATGTGCTCCCAGTGAAAAATATCATTCCCAACATGTACTAAAATTCACATTTAAGAATCCCAACATTCACTTTAGGGACGATTTTTCTCTTGTAAATGATCAGTCTCAACTCATTTAATCCCCCTAAAAAATCCACACAAGCCACTCAGAGTTATTCCTTGGGATTTTAAAGTCTATTAAAACACACCACACAGATGAAAGCAGGGGTTGTTCTGAGTCTGGAGCATCTGAACATCAGCTCCTCTTCACTGGAGAGAAAAGTAGTAGGTAGTTGGGTCCTCACAGAGGAAGGGGCTGGAGTCCTTGCCCACTGCTGGTACTGATCTGAAGGCAGAGAGGCATCATTATGCCACCAGCAAGACATCTAGTCACTGGCAGGTCTTGTTATCCTGGCAGGAAGCTGGCTGTTCCCTCCAACTATCTCAAGGCTGAGTCCCACTAGCCATTTAGTCCTGAGAGTGTATCAGCCTCCCGATGGCTTCCTGATGACCCACCCAGTTAGCAGTCCAGCTGGACGGAGACCTCTGGGACCCTCTGTAATCTGAGGCAATGAGGGCCGCTGCTATCTGAGGCTGAAGACTTACCAGGTGTACTGCCATCTAAAGTGTCAACTGAAGAGTAGGAAAAAGGAAGAACAATTTCCATAGAACACTTAAACTAGATTAAGAACCTGACATTTTCCTTTGCCATGACGTGACATCCTTGCTTTTTCAAAGGAGAAAATCACTTTAACCAGCCCAGTGGCCCCTTTCTGCTGCAACATGTCCTAAGCACCCATTCAGTGACTGTTTAAGCATGTCTTGATTCCAGCACATTTACAGAGCATTTATCTTCTTTTAATTCCTTCCATGGCCTGTAGGACTAACAACCCACAGCAGGGTAATCCAGTAGCAGTACTCCTCTTAGCCACAAGAGCCAGGCTTAACCACAGACTGACTACCTCAGCATATTTAGGCAATGGAGAGCATGGACAATTGAATGCCATTGGTCACCTCCAAAACTCATTTCAGCAAAGAAACAACTCATTCTTTCCCAACATTTACCAAAAAAAAAAAGAAAGAAAGAAAAAGAAAACAAACGCAAGCAAACTTGGAGGAGAGTAGCATCCCTGTTGCCAAGAGTTAATTAGCTTTCAAACAGCCAAAGGTCAGCAGCAGATAATAGAAAAGTCCCCATAATGAGAGTAATCAGTAGGTAGGCATTCAGCAACTGTATACCAAGTGAAAGATTCACCAATGCAGTGGCAATGCATGCCTACTTCTGCAGCCCCACCACCCACACCAGTGGCTTGCATTCCACATGGAATAAGAAGGAAGCCTCTGGTCTCCTCCACATCCATCCACTGACATGCAGGGCCTCCAAACCTCCAAAGGACAAAAACACCAGGCGAGGATATTGATCAAGCATCATGCTCCCTATGTTCCAGACATCAGTCATGCTAGTTCCCACCCATTTAATTACTCTTCTGTTGACCACCCACAATTAATTTAAAGACATGACAACAAGGTCTGAGATTTGAGGGATGTACCTGACTCTCTCTCCCCTCCAGGAGTGGTGGAATCTGATCAGCAAAACCAATCTTCCCTGGATCACCCATAAAGGCACTAACCTCATCCACGTTCTCAAAAGCGTTGATGACATCATATGGCAAACAGGACAGAAGGTCAATCACAAACCACGTCTTCAGATAGTTCATGCGGATGAGTTTGGGGTCAGAAATCACCTCCCCAGCTGGTCCAACAAAAGTGGTATGAAAATTCAGCACAATGTCCACCAAAAAGATAACATCCACGATGCTATCCACAACCAGCCAGGCCACGTTGTTCTGCCTGGTTTTAAAGGAGACATTATAAGGGACCAGGATGGCTGTGTAGAAGGTTAAGATCAAGATGATCCAATCCCACGTGGTCTTGAAAACACAATAATGTAAGATGATGTGAGGGGGAGTCTTTGGTGCCTCTTGCTTGTATTGGGGAAGGATGTCTGAGCCCAGCTGCAGAACCTGTACAGAAAAACATGGCCAAGAGAGAACTAAGTTAGGATTTCACTGTCAGCATCAAACCAGTCAGTATCTGTCACAGACGAATACTCGTAACACTCCAGACAGATCATTAGATGCAAGAACAGGTACCAAAGGGCTATGGCAGAATGGAATTGAACATTGTAATATAATCAATCATAATGAAACAATAAAACACTGTTATTTGGCTTATTGTGAGCCAATCATTGTACTAAGTACTCCACATACAAGTGTTATTTCACTTAGTTCTAAACACAACCTTGTTTTATTAGCCAATTATTATTCTGTGTGACAAGTGAGAAACTGAGGCACAAGAGAATTAAGCAACTTGGTTCCTGAAGTCAAGATGGTGGTGGGGGAGGACGCGGAGTTCACGTCTGCCCACAGCTAGGGCGCCTGCCAGACGCTGGTGGGGGACCTCAATGCCCAAGGGGATAGGAGGAACCCCCAAGTGACACAGTAGGATGTGGAAGGGAGCGAGAGGGGAGAAGTGGAGGCTGGGCAGGACAGGCGCCCCTGAGGGGTGGCTGGGAAAGGGGAGGGATTCCCACACTTGGAGGGACCCTCAGGGGCTCAGAGGATGAGGGGTGGGGCACACCTAGCATTTCACCTGTCCAATCAGGCCCGGGAAACCTGCTGGACTCCTGGGCCAGGTTCTCTGCCCTCCGAGTCCCCCTCCGGGCCACGTTCATCCTAGGGGCGTAGCAGGGGGGTGGTAGGGAGGAAGAAGAGGAGAGGTGGGCGGGAGGGGCGCTCTAGGACCAGGGAATCAGGGGAAGTACCACGGGTGTTTCCCTCACTGACTCGGCCCAGGAAGCCTGTTGGGTTTTTAGGTCTGGTCCTCTGCCTTCCAGGGCCCCCTCTGGCCTCGTGAGTCCTAGGGGCATAGGAGGGAGGGAGGCAGGGGAAGAAGAAGAGAGGCCAATGGGGAGGGGCCCTCCAGGATCGGAGGATGGGGGGGAATGCGCCTAGCCTTCCGGGGTCCTAGATCTGGTCCTCTGCCTTTCAAGGCCAGAGGCACTCCTGGGCCCCTCCTGCTGCACTGAGCCTAAGCCCCACCCCCCAGCCCCCCCCACCCCCCGCCAGGGCCTTTTCCAGCCCTGTGGGTCCTAAGCATAGGCCCCACCCACCACCTAAACCCTGCCCCTGCCTAAGCACCGCCCCCCACAGCCAGGGACTTTTCCAGCTTTTTTTTTCCCTCCTCTTTTTTACTATTATACTTCTGTTTTACCTTCCAGCTGTTGTTTCACCTGTATTTTTACTTTTTTATTATTTCTAACATATCTGTTAGTTTTCTAATCTTATTTTATTTTTGACCCTTTGTTATTCTTCTGCTCCTGTTTTCTTTTTTTCCTTTTTTTGCTGCTCTGCGCAGCTTGCAGGATCTTGCTTCACGAGCGGGAGGTCAGGCCTGAGCTCCTGTGGTGGGAACTCTGAGTCCGAACCACTGGACTAACAGAGAACCTCAGATCCCAGGGAATATTCATCGGAGGGAGGCCTCCTGGACGTCCTCATCTCCGCACAAAGACCCAGCTCTACCCAGCAGCCTACAAACTCTAGTGCTGGAAGCCTCAGGCCAAACAACCACTATGACAGGAACACAATCCCACCCATCAAAAAACAAATAAGATGACAAAAAACTGTCACAGATGAAGGAGCAAGATAAAAACCTAAAAGACCAAATAAATGAAGAGGAAATAGGCAACCTACTTGAAAAAGAATGCAGAGTAATGATAGCAAAGATGATCCAGAATCTTAGAAATAGAATGGAGGCACAGATTGAGAAAATACAAGAAATGTTTACCAAAGATCTAGAAGAACTAAAGAACAAACAGAGATGAACAACACAATAACTAAAATGAAAAATACACTAGAAGGAATCAATAGCAGAATAACTGAGGCAAAAGAACAAGTAAGTGAGCTGGAAGACAGAATGGTGGAAATAACTGCCTAGGAGCAGAATAGAGAAAAAAGAATGAAAAGAATTGAAGACAATCTCAGAGACCTCTGGGACAACATTAAACGCACCAACATTCAAATTATAGGGGTCCCAGAAGAGGAAGAGGAAAAGAAAGGGTCTGAGAAAACATTAAAAGAGACTATAGTGGAAAACTTCCCTAACATGGGAAAGGAAACAGTCACCCAACTCCAGGAAGTGCAGAGAGTCCCATACAGGATAAACCCTAGGAGAAACACACCAAGACACATATTAATCAAAATAACAAAAATTAAATTCAAAGAAAAAATATTAAAAACAACAAGGGAAAAGCAAAAAATAACATATAAGGAATCCCCATAAGGTTATCAGCTGACTTTTCAGCAGAAACTGCAGGCCAGAAGGGAGTCGCAGGATATACTTAAAGTGACAAAAGAGAAAAAGCTACAACCAATATTACTCTACCCAGCAAGGGTCTCATTCAGATTCAATGGAGAAATCAAAATCTTTATAGACAAAGCAAAAGCAAAGAGAATTCAGCACTACCAAACCAGCTTTACAACAAATGCTAAAGGAACTTCTCTAGGCAACAAACACAAGAGAAGAAAAGACCCACAAAACAAACCCAAAACAATTAAGAAAACGGTAATAGGAACATACATATCCATAATAACCTTAAATGTAAATGGATTAAATGCCCCAACAAAAAGACATAGACTGGCTGAATGGATAAAAAATAAGACCCATATATATGCTGTCTACAAGCGACCCACTTCAGACCTAGAGACATACAGACTGAAAGTGAAGGGATGGAAAAAGATATTCCATGCAAATGGAAATCAAAAGAAAGCTGGAGTAGCAATACTCATATCAGATAAAATAGACTTTGAAATAAAGACTGTTACAAGAGATAAGGAAGGACACTACATAATGATAGAGGGATCAATCCAAGAAGAAGACATAACAATTATAAATATTTTTGCACCCAACATAGGAGCACCTCAATACATAAGGCAAATGCTAACAACCATAAAAGCGGAAATCAACAGTAACACAATAATAGTAGAGGACTTTAACATCCCACTTACACCAATGAACAGATCATCCAAACAGAAAATAAATAAGGAAACAGAAGATTTAAATGACACAACAGACCAGATAGATTTAATTGATATTTATAGGACATTCTACCCTAAAGTGGCAGAATACACTTTCTTCTCAAGAGCACACGGAACACTCTTCATGACAGATACATCTTGGGTCACAAATCAAGCTTCGGCAAATTTTTAAAAATTGAAATCATATCAAGCAGCTTTTCCGACTACAATGCTATGAGATTGGGAATCAATTACAGGAAAAAAAAACTGTAAAAAACGCAAATACTTGACAGTTAAACAGTGCGCTACTAAATAACTAAGAGATCACTGAAGAAATCAAAGAAGAAGTAAAAAAATACACAGAAATAAATGACAATGAAAACACAATGACCCAAAACCTATGGACACAGCAAAAGCAGTTCTAAGAGGGAAGTTTATAGTAATGAAATCTCACCTCAAGAAACAAGAAAAACCTCAAATAAACAATCTAACCTTACAACTAAAGCAACTAGAGAAAGAACAAAGAAAACCCAAAGTCAGTAGAAGGAACGAAATCATAAAGATCAGGGCAGAAATAAATGAAATAGAGATGAAGAAAACAATAGCAAAGATCAATAAAACTAAAAGTTGGTTCTTTGAGAAGATAAACAAAATTGATAAACCTTTAGCCAGACTCATCAAGAAAAAAAGGGAGAGGACACAAATCAATAAAATTAGAAATGAAAAAGGAGAAATCACAACTGACACCACAGAAATACAAAGGAGTATAAGAGACTACTACAAACAATTATATGCAAATAAAATGGACAACCACAAAGAATTGGACAAATTCTTGGAAAGGTACAATTTTCCAAGACAGAACCAGGAAGAATTAGAAAATATAAACAGACCTATCACAAGTAATGAAATTGAAACTGTAATTAAAATCTTCCAACAAACAATAGTCCAGGACCAGACAGCTTCACAGGCGAATTCTATCAAACATTTGGAGAAGAGCTAACACCAATCCTTCTCAAACTCTACCAAAACAATTGCAGAAGGAAGAACACTCCCAAATTCGTTCTACAAGGCCACCATCACCCTGACACCAAAACCTAACACAGATATCACAAAGAAAGAAAATTACAGACTAATATCACTGATGAATATAGATGCAAAAATCCTCAACAAAATACTAGCAAATAGAATACAACAACATATTAAAAGGATCATACACCATGATCAAGTGGGATTTATCCTAGGGAGGCAAGGATTCTTCAAAATACACAAATCAATCAATGTGATGCACCATATTAACAAATTAAGGAATAAAAAACATATGATCATCTCAATAGATGCAGAAAAAGCTTTTGACAAAATTCAACACGCATTTATGATAAAAACTCTCCAGAAAGTGGGCATAGAGGGATCCTACCTCAACATAATAAAAGTCATATATGACAAACCCACAGCAAACATCATTCTCAATGGTGAAAGACTGAAAGCATTTCCACTAAGATCAGGAACAAGACAAGAATGTCCACTCTCACCACTCTTATTCAACATAGTTTTGGAAGTCCTAGCCATAGCAATCAGAGAAGAAAAAGAAATAAAAGGAATACAAATTTGAAAAGAAGGAGTAAAACTGTCACTGTTTGCAGATGACAGGATACTATACATAGAAAATCCTAAAGATGCCACCAGAAAACTACTAGAACTAATCAATGAATTTGGTAAGTTGCAGGATACAAAATTAATGCACAGAAATCTCTGGCATTCCTATACACTAACAACAAAAACTAAGAAAGAGAAATTAAGGAAACAATCCCATTTACCATTGCAATGAAAAGAATAAAATACCTAGGAATAAACCTACCTAAGGAGGCAAAAGACTTGTACTCAGAAAACTATAAAACACTGATGAAAGAAATCAAAGATGAAATAAACAGATGAAGAAATATACCATGTTCTTGGATTGGAAAAATCAACATTGTGAAAATGACTATACTACCCAAAGCAATCTACAGATTCAATGCAATTCCTATCAAACTACCAATGGCATTCTTCACAGAATTAGAACAAAAAATTGTACAATTTGTATGGAAACACAAAAGATCCCGAATAGCCAAAGCAATCTTGAGAAAGAAAAAT
Source organism: Balaenoptera musculus (assembly GCF_009873245.2). Taxonomy (NCBI): domain Eukaryota; kingdom Metazoa; phylum Chordata; class Mammalia; order Artiodactyla; family Balaenopteridae; genus Balaenoptera; species Balaenoptera musculus. The sequence continues at coordinate 146,154,131 of NC_045785.1, read as the reverse complement.
GGAGCTGGAGGAATCAGGCTCCCCATCTTCAAACTATACTACAAAGCCACAGTAACCAAGACAGTATGGTAGTGGCACAAAAACAGAAATACAGGTCAATGGAACAGGACAGAAAGCCCAGAGATAAACCCACGCACATATGGTCACCTAATTTATGACAAAGGAGGCAAGAACATACAATGGAAAAAGGACAGCCTCTTCAATAAGTGGTGCTGGGAAAACTGGACAGCTACATGTAAAAGAATGAAATTAGAACACTACCTAACACCATATAAAAAAATAAACTCAAAATGGATTAACGACCTAAATGCAAGACCGGACACTATAAAACTCTTAGAGGAAAACATAGGAAGAACACTCTTTGACATAAACCACAGCAAGATCTTTTTTGACCCACTCCCTACAGTAATGAAAATAAAAACAAAAATAAAAAAATGGGACCTAATGAGACTTAAAAGCTTTTGCACAGCAAAGGAAACCATAAACAAGACAAAAAGACAACCCTCATAATGAGAGAAAATATTTGCAAATGAAGCAACTGACAAAGGATTAATCTCCAAAATATACATACAGCTCATGCAGCTCAACATCAAAAAAAGAAACAACCCAATCAAAAAATGGGTGGAAGACCTAAATAGACATTTCTCCAAAGAAGACATACAGATGGCCAACAAACACATGAAAAGATGCTCAACATCACTAATGATTAGAGAAATTCAAATCAAAGCTATGATGAGGTATCACCTCATATCAAAAAGCCTACAAACAATAAATGCTGGAGAGGGTGCAGAGAAAAGGGGACCCTCTTACATTGTTGGTGGGAATGTAAATTGATACAGCCACTTTGGAGAAAAGTATGGAGGTTCCTTAAAAGAACTAAAAATAGAACTACCATATAACCCAGCAATCCCACTACTGGGTGTATACCCTGAGAAACCATAATTCAAAAGGACACATGTACCCCAGTGTTCATTGCAGCACTATTTACAATAGCCAGGACATGGAAATGACCTAAATGTCCAATGATAGATGAATGGATAAAGAAGATGTGGTACATATAAACAAAGGAATATTACTCAGCCATAAAAAGGAATGAAATTGGGTCATTTGTAGAGATGTGGATGGACCTACAGTCTGTCATACAGAGTGAAGTAAGCCAGAAAGAGAAAAACAAAGATCGTATATTAACGCATATATGTGGAATTTCGAAAAATGGTACATATACAGATGAACCTATTTGTAGGGCAGGAATACAGATGTAGATGTAGAGAACCAACATGTGGACAGGGTGTGGGGAAGGGGAGGGTGGGACAAATTGGGAGATTAGGTTCGACATAAATACACTACCATATGTAAAATAGATAGCTCGTGGGAACCTGCTGTATAGCACAAGGAGCTCAGCTCGGTGCTCTGTGATGACCTAGATGGGTGGGATGGGGGTTGGTGGGAGGCAGGTCCAAGAGAGAGGGAATATAGGATATACATATAGCTGATTCACTTCATTGTATAGCAGAAACTAACACAACATTAGAAAGCAATTTTACTCCAGTAAAATAAAATAAAATAAAATAAAGTAAAATAAAATAAAATAAAATAAAATAATTCACTATACTAAAAAAAAAAAAGGCAACTTGACTTAACAAATATTGATTGCTCAGTACCAGGAATGTTCTAGATACTGGGCAAACAGCAATGAAGGAAACAGCATGATTCCTGCTCTCAGGAATCATGGAGCTCAGTCTAGTAGGCAAATCAAAAGAATTTCAAATTGTAAGAAGAGCTAAATAAGATGTTGGGGGAGGGGCACACAGTGTTTTGACAGAATGTGACTTGAGAAGTAAGAGAAGGAGAGTGTTTGAACTAAAACCTCAATGAAAGCAAGACACCAGCCATTCAAACTTTGATGAAAAAATTATTCAAGGTAGAGAGGATAACTGGTGTAATGACCCCAAGGTAGGACAAGTTTGATATTTTCAGGAAGAGAAAAAAGTCAGGTGTGACTAAAGCCATGAGGGGGGAAAGGATGCTAGATGAACTCAGAGGGGAAGCAGAAACCAGACCACACAGGCCCTAGTGGGCCACGGGGAGGTGTCAGATTTTATTCTCAGTATAACTGGAGGGTCTTAAGTATGAGAATAATAATCTGATGCATGTTTTTGAAAGATCACCCTGGCTGCTATGTAGATAATGAATTGAGGGAAAGGATTAGGGGGAAGAACAGCATCAGGGAACTTATTATAAAAGCCTGGGAAAAAGGGTGATGGAGAAAAGTAGTCCAATTTTGGATAGATTTTTGAAGTAAAACCAACTGGACTTGCTATTGGCTAGAAAGTGAAGAAAAGGGAGCAGTGAACGGTACTCATTACTTTATTCCCCAAACACAGCATGATGGCTGGCCCAGAGCAGTCACTACAGGATGATGTTTAAGTGAATGACTGAACTTCAAGGTCACACAGCTAGCAAAAGATGGAACAAGGATCCCAAACTAGGTCTAGCTGAATTAAAAACACATGCTGTTCCACATCAAGGTTATATTTCTCTAAATAACAGACTTTTAAGGAAGCAGACTTAGCGAACGATGAAGTGCAGAGAAGCTTGGATCCAAGAAAGTATCATGGATGGTTTTCACCCTCTACAGTCAAAGGCAAAAAGCCCTGCTTTTAGAGGCCAGGCCAAGCTGGAAGGGACCCTCCCCACCCAATCCCACCCCAGCTGCTCCTCTGTGGCACTTATAGGTTTTTATAAACCCCTAGGTGAAACTTCCTCTAGTGTCATGGGAACTTCTCTTTTTCCTCTAGAGGTAAAGACCCCTTAGTGAATATGAAATAATCTGAATATCCCTGGTCCCCCTATGGTTGGCCCCAGGCCTTAAAGGTGAGCAAAAGAAAGCTATAAATTCACAGAGGGCCCAGTGTGCAGTTTGGGTATGGGAACTGTTTCCACCCTTCCCACCAATGCTCAGAGCTCTTCAAGAATTGGGATTTAAATTTCTCCCCCCATGAAAAGGAATTTATACAAGTATGATTAAGGACACTTGGGCCCTGAGATCTCAGGTAGGAAAAGTGATTGACCTGTAAGAATAAAACAAATAAAAGTAAACTGAATGAGACTTCTGCTTCCAGAAGGATGGAATAGACATACTTTTCCCTGTTCCTCCCTCTAAGTACCTCTGAAAGCCCTGGACATTATATATGAAATAAACATAGGAAGACTCTGAAAGGTGAAGAAAGGAAAGCAAACTGGCTAGGAATAATACAGTGGTGAATTCTCTGGGTTTTCTTTTTGCCTCATATATTCCTAGACTTGGAGCAACCTGGAAACACCAATGAGTGCAGACAAAAAGAGTCCCAACAAAAGCCCACTCTCTCTAGCAGAAGAACTGGGAAGGGGACAGCCTCAAAAGATAGAAAACTTTAGATAATAACCACTCTACCCTGTCCAAACACTACAGAAAAAGCTGTGAACCCATTCCCATCCAGGTCAGCAAAGCCTACTAGAAAGCCTAGATTTCCCCCTTCTTGAAGCTGTAATGATGCACTCAGCCTCCACCTCCTTCCTACTGGAGTATTACCAGAGAAGTCCCAGTAGGGAGCCTGGACTTCCTTTCACCTCCCCCCAGCAGTAATGAGGCTCCCCACCCCACAATGCAGAGAGGTATCAATGTAACCTTAGTGGGGAGCTATAACTCTTGTTCTTACCCATCAGTAACTAGGAGCCCCCATCAAGTTTCAATGGAGGCTGAGCTGGAAGCCTGGACTTCTACCCCAACCTGGCAGAAATGAGGGGATACCTACTTCTTCCTCTGCCACATCTGTGTCAAAAGTAGCCACTTAAAGCAAAAGATTTAAATAAGATCCAGAGGCTCATAACATAATATCCAAAATGCCCATTTCAACAAAAAATCAGTCATTATACCAAGAACCAAGAAAACATCAAACTGCCTGAAGAACAGAAAATCAATTTTTCAGAGGAAAGAATCAGTGAACTTAAAGACAAAACAATAGAAATTACCCAAACTAAACAACAGACACAGAAAGGTACATTGCATAATGACAAAAAGGTCAATTCTCCAAGAAGATATAGAAATCCTAATGTATATGCACCAAACAAAAGAGCTCCAAGTATACATGAAGCAAAAACTGATTGAAAGGTGAAATAGACAAACCCTAAACACTCCTCTCTCAACCTTTGATAGAACAACTAGAAAGAAAGTAAGCAAGGATATAGAAGAACTCAATGACAACATTAACTAACAGGATTTAATCGACATTTATAAAATACTCCACCCAACAAGAGCAGAATGCACATTCTTTTCAAGTGCACTGGAACATTACCCAGGCTAGACGATATACTAGTCCATAAAACAAACCTTGACAAATTTAACAGAATTTAAATCACACAAGGTATATTCTCTGACTATAATGGAATCAAACTAGAAATCAACAACAGCAAGATAACAGGAAAATATACAAATACTTTGAAACAAAATATCCAAACACTTAGAAACAAAATATCCAAACACTTAGAAACAGTATAATTCTAAATAATCCATGAGCTAAAGAAGAAGACACAAGGAAAATTTGAAAATACATTGAACTCAGTGAAAGTGAGAATACAACATATCAAAATTTGTGAGATGCTGCTAAAGCAGTACTGAAACAGAAATTTATAGCACTAAATATTTGCATAAGGAAAAAGAAAGTCTCAAATCAGTAATGTGCAGTCTCAAATCAAGAACCTATAAAAAAGCAAAATAAAACTAAATTAGCAAGCAGAAGGAAGGAAATAATAAGAGCAGAAATCAGTGAAGTTGAAAACAGGAAAACAATAGAGAAAATCAGTGGTTTTAAAAAATCAATAAAATAAAATAAAAATAAAATTGAAATCCTATAGCAAGACTGAAAAAGAAAAAAAAAGACAGAAAGGGACTTCCCTGGTGCTCCAGTGGTAAAGAATCCAACTTACAATGCAGGGGACGCGGGTTCAATCCCTGGTCAGGGAATTAAGATCCCACATGCTGCAGGGCAAATAAGCTCAGGCGCCACAACTACTGAGCTCACGTGCCTCAGCTAGAGAGCCTGCCTGTTGCAAACTACAGAGCCTGCGCTCTGGAGCCCATGCACCACAGCTACACAGCCCATGCGCCCTGGAGCCTGCACGCCACAACTAGAGAAGAGAAAACCCGCACGCCACAACTAGAGAGAAGCCCACGCACAACAACGAAGAGCCTGCGTGCTGCAACGAAAGATCCCACGTGCCGCAACAAAAGATCCCGCGTGCCAGCAACCGGGACCTGATGCAGCCAGAAATAAATAAATTAAATAAATAAATAAATAATAAATCTTAAAAAAAAAAGACAGAAAAGCCACAAATTACTAATATCAGGATTGAAACAGGAGATACAACTATAAACTGTAGACACCCAAAAGATAATAGGGAATGCTACAAACAATGCTACACATATAAATTTTACTACTTAGATGAAATGGTCCTGGAAAAACACAAGCTACCACAATTCATAGCCCCATAAACTGTAAGAAAAGTGAATTCATAATTTTAAAACTCCCAAAAGAAATCTCCAGGCCCAGATGGTTTTAATAGATAATGGTATCAAAATTTAACAAAGAATTTATAACAATTCTACACAATTTCTTCCAAAAAATAAAAGTAGAAGGAACACTTCTCAATTCATTTTGTGAAGCTAGTATTACCCTGATTCCAAATCCAGACAAAGACAGTACAAAAAAAAAAAAGACAACTACAGAACAGTACCTCTCATAAATATAGGTGCAAAAATCCTTAACAAATAGTAACAAATAGAATTCAGCAATATATACAAAGAATGACCAAGTGGGGTATATTCCAAGGGTGGAAAGCTAATTCAATATTGAAAAATGAATCAATGTAATAGAAAAAGCATTTGACAAAATTCAACATCTATTCATGATAAAAACTCAGAAATAAATGGAAATAGAGGGAAGCTTCTTCAACTTGATAAAGAGCATCTATAAAAAACCTACAGCTAACATCATATTTAATGGTCAAAGACTGAAAGTTTTCCCCTTAACATCAAGAACAAGGCAAAATATCACCTTTCACTACTCTTATTCAATATAGTACTGCCACTGTAATAGGCAAAAAGAAAAAAAGAGAGAGAGAAAGAGAGAACAGAGAAAAAGAAAAGGAATAAAAGGCATTCAGATCAGGAAGGAAGAAATAAAAATATCCCTATTTGCAAATGACATAATGGGGTACATAGACTATTCCAAGGAATCTACATACTAACTCCTAGAATAAGTGAGTTCAGCAAGGTCACACAAGATAAACATACAAAAATCATTGTATTTCTGTATACTAGAAATGAAGACCAAAGTTATACAGTACCATTTATAATCACTAAAAAAAAATACTTAAGTATAGGTATAATAAAACATGCACAGAACTTGTATGCCAAAAACAAAAAAAATGCTGATAAAAGAGATCAAAGAGGATATAAATAAATGGAGACACGTAAATTAGAAGACTCAACGTACTAAAGATTTCCATTCTCTCCAAATTGATATAGGTTTAGCATAATTCCTACCTAAATGCCAGCAAGAGTTTTTGTAGATATATATGAGATGATTCTAAAATTTATACGTAAAGGCAAAGAAACAGGAATAGCTAAAACGATTTTGGAAAAGAAGAATAAAGTGGGATGAATCAGTCTAGCCAATTTCAAGACTTGGTATACAGTACAGTAATTAAGACAGTGTGATACTGATAGAAAAATAGACTCACAGATTAATGGAACAGAATAGAGAACCCAGAAATAGACCCACATAAATGCCCAACTGATTTTTGACAGTGGTGCAAAAAGCAATTCAGTGGAGGAAAGACAGCCTTTTCAACAAATGATGCTGGATCAAAGGACATTCACAGGCAAAAAAAATGAACCTCAACATAAGGCTTATACCTTATATAAAAATTATCTCAAAATGGATTGCAGGCTTAAATGTAAAACATAAAACTATAAAACTTTCAGAAAAAACATAGAAGAAAATCTTCAGGACCTAGGGCTAGGCAAAGTGTTCTCAGACTTGAAACCAAAGCACAATCCATGAAAGAAAAAAACTGATAAACTGAACATTATCAAACTTTAAAACTTTCAGTCTGCAAAAGACTATTAGAAGGATGGAAAGGCAAGCTATGACTTGGAGGAAATATTTGCAAACCACATATCCAACAAAGAAATAGGATCTAGGATATATAATTTACAATATATAATCTCAAAACTCAACAATAAAAAACAATCAGAAATGAGGAAAAGGTATGAATGGACATTTCACCCAAGAGGATACACAGATGGCAAATAAGTACGTGAAAAGATGTTCACATCATTAGCCATGAGGGAAATGCAATGAGATATCACTATGCACCTATCAGAATAGCTAAAATAAAAAATAGTGACAGCATCAAATGCTGATGAGACTGCACATAAACTAGACTTCTCATATATTGCTAATGCAAATGCAAAATTACAGCCACTCCAGAAAAGAGTTTGGCAGTTTATTAAACAACTAAATACGCAACAGCAATTACACTCCTGGGCATTTATCCCAGAAAAATGAAAATTTATATTCATGCAAAAACTTGTACATGAATGCTCACAGAAAGTTTATTTGTAATATTAAAAATCAGAATTGGCACAGATGTCCTTAAACAGATGAATGGTTAAACAATCTGTGGCACATCCATACCACAGACCAGGGGTCCACAACCCCCAGGCCACACAGCAGGAGGTGAGCGGTGGGCGAGTTAGGGAAACTTCGTATGCCGCTCCCCATCGCTCGCATTACCGCGTGAACCATCCCCTCTCCCCAGGTCTGTGGAAAAATTGTCTTCCATGAAACCGGTCCCTGGTGCCAAAAAGGTTGGGGACCACTGCCATAGACTACTACTCAGCAAGAAAAAGGTGCCAACTACTGATACATCCAACAACCTGGATGAATCTCCAGAGGTTTATAAAACCAGTCCCCAGAGACAACACACTACGTGATTCCATTTATATAACATCCTTGAAATGACAAAATTATAGAAATAGAGAACAAATCAGTGGTTGCCAGGGGTTTAACTCCTTAAAAGGTAGGAAGCATGTAGCCATAAAAAGGCAACATGAAGTATTCTCATGGTGATGGAAATGTTCTGTATCTTGACTGCACCCATGTCAATATCCTGGTTGTGATACCGTACTACAGTTTTGCATGAAGTTACCATCAGTAGAAACTGAGTAAAGAGCACATGGGATCTCTTTGTATTATTTCTTAAAACTGCACGTGAACCTACAGTTACCTCAAAATAAGAAATCTGATTTTTTTAAAAATCAACTGAATATAGATGAATCACAAGCATTGTAAGAAAGGAGTCCTGGGCATTGAGCTAAGGGAAAGGCAGGGGAAAGGGAGGTGAGTTACTTAGGGGTTTATTGTATGTTTGCAAAATACAGTCTGGGTGATAAGACCATTCAGCAAGAAGTCAAAATAATCCACAAGTAAGCAGCCGCCTGCTGACTGCACACCAGAGTCACTTGGAACTCCAAGAAGGAAATGTCCTTTCCATAATTATTCCCAGGTGGATTTCCCATTCTGATGCTTTCCAGGACACTATTAGGCCCGCTTGAGTAAGGCCTGAGTCAATAGCGTCTTCATACCTCCCAACAATGCCAGGCTGACCCAGAGACTCTCCCTCTGTTGCTATTCCAACAACATGTGTTCGATGGGTATAGACAGAGGTGCTAGGATAGACAGGGAGGGATAGACAGGGAGGGATGTTAGGACTTGTATTCAGTTTCCTCTTCCCATCTCTGAGATGCAGCCTTTCACACTGCAATCACAGGATATCTACATTCTGCAAGGAGGCTTGGAAGCTAGGACATTTGATGAGGATAAATGTGACACATTCTCTTTCCAAATCTTTATGTTAAAAGCTATGAATTTTTCCCCTAAGGCCAAGCTTTTATAGTCTGACTTGAGATCCTATGTATTTCACTCTGATATGAACTCTTTAGCAATTATATGGAAAACAGGAGATGGAAATTCCAAGGAGTGAGTTCTTCATTACAGAAAATCAAGATTCTTAAGAAAACTTCCCAGACCAAAAGAGTATTTTGCATCCAGTTAACTATCTGACACCAATAGTCTTTTCAGAGTGTAATGACAAATGACTTTCTGATAAACATCAGGTTCCTGATTCCTGTGAGACTCACCCACCTTCCTCCACAGAAATGTGTACAGGAATGGATTCAGACCAGAACAACAGGTAACAGCACGGCTCTGATGAGCTCCATGACTGCCACCCTCAGGAGGAAAAGCTTTCTCAGGATCATTCAGAATATTCTCATCTGGCAAAGGGTTAGTGTCCTCCAAAGGGAGAAGTCTCTGGGTGCAGAGTCAAAAGAGATGGGATACCGACCTTATGTCCAGCCATAACAAGTTTGCTCAATGTTAGATGCTCAGTGACGCTTCAAAACTTTGCAGAGAAACAGCTTCAGCAGAAGTGGAGACAGGAGAACGACCTGGTGCAGTGGTCCTGGTGACCACTGCAGGGTCAGTTCTCTCCCCCACCAATTTTCTATGCTTATCAGCATGAGCATGTGCTTCTAGATTCTTCCATCTGATAAGTCTTGTACAATGGAATCTTCCCAAGGCAGACAGCTCACAGCCCTTCCAGAACGCATTTCCTAAGAGTGGGCTTGCGTCTGTCCTACACGTCCAATCAGACAGGAGTTCCCCCAAACGCAGGTACCACTTCTCCTAGTGTAATGTTAGTTCACACTTTCCCCATCCCTCCCCCTACAACACCCAGGCTCTGCCCAGAGAAAGGGCTCATTATAAGCCATTATTGATGGAGTCAAAGAATGCTCATCTTGAAAAGTGATTCTGGAAGGAAAATAGAGTTAGGGCTTTTCCCTAAATGAAGAACAGGGAAATCAGGCTGGTTATCACATTTCTCTAGCACTTTTACTTCCAAAGTCCTCTACTGTACTTCTGAATCCTTATGTTCACCCTGTGAGGGTGTTCTACAGATGGGAAAATGTAGGTTCAGTGCGGCAAAGTGACTCATCCTGAGTCATACCAGGGGTGAGTAAGCAGAGAGCTGTGAGTACAAGCCAGGCCGCCAGCTCCAAGCCCCCGAGTCTTTTCATGAATCTATTTGTACAGCCTGAAATGCCTTTCACAGAACACTGACATACGTCATCACATCTCACGCAACCTCATGAGATGGGAAGGCTGGTATTTTTCTTATTTTATAGACTGGGAAAATAAACGCAGAGAGTAAATGATTTGCTCATAGTCACATAGCAGATGACAAAACAGGACTATAAGCTCAAGTTCAGTTTCCTGATTCAGTGCTTTTCTTCTGTTGTATACTGACTCTTCATAAACTACTGATTCTCCATAGGACTTCTGAATGATGGCAACATGCCACCTGTTGTCAAAGGTACCATCTCCCATTACAGACCTTCTCCAGGACTTCCCAATTAAAGTCCTGAACCAGACACATTAGCCAGAGCCTGTCTCCCTGAAGAGTAACTACCTTAGTCCCCAAGCCACACTGAGCTAGATTAAGAAAGAAGCAGGATCAAACTACACTTACCCTGAAACCTTTCTGTGTCAAATGAACGTCACCATGCAAAGTGATTTTTGCTGAAGTGGATTAGAGATCATAATATCTCACTCGAAGCTCTTATGTGCTCCTCTGCTACACCTCACTCTTAGCTCAAGTTTTTACCTAATGAATTGCTGAAAAAATAGAACCAGTCTTCCAATGGTCACGTATCTATAAATCAGTCTCCACCCTCATCCACCTGCCTCCTTCCTGTTTCTACAGAGGAAGTGCCTTCTTCCTATCAAAGGCCAATTCCTCTCATGTGTTTTGAATCTCATCCTCCTCCCCCTCCTCAAGTGCTTTACATCCCCCATGATTCCCCCTCTTTTCTTCCCATCAACCTCTCCTTGGATACAGGATCATTCCATCAGCATCTTTAGACATCAACCAACTGCCCTTTCTTGCTCAGTTCCTTTTGCTCTTCCCCCTTTATGGCCAGATTTTTTGAAAGAGTAATCTAAACACGATGGCTCCACATTCTCCCTTCCAATCACCTTCAACACACCCCAACCTGACTACTGCCTCCACTCTCTAATCAAACAGCGATTGTCAAGGTCACCAACAATCTCAGTGTTGCTAAATCCAATGGACGTTTCCATCCTGATCTAACTCATGCTCTCAGGAGCTGTTTACAGATTTTCACACTTCTTCCTTCTTGAAACACTCTCCTTGCTTGGCTTTCTTAATGCCACTCTCTCCTGCTATGGTACCACAAAGTGTGCAGCTGATATCTCCCTTTGAGAAAACCTCCGGAACTAACCCACCAGGGAGTTCTGCTGCTTCTACCAACAAATACATGTGACTCAGGATCCAGTCACCATTTTCCAACTTACTTCTACAACTCTATCCAGTGCACCACCCCTCTCACTGCAGCACAGCAGTAACTTCCTAACCTCTCCCCACTTCCATTCTGGCCCCCCGTCACGTTCATACACCATACAGCAACTCAGATTTGATCATATCACTTCCCTGATCAAAACCCTCTTGCTCCGGGCTTCCCTGGTGGCGCAGTGGTTGAGAATCCGCCTGCCAATTCAGGGGACATGGGTTCGAGCCCTGGTCTGGGAAGATCCCACATGCTGCGGAGCAACTGGGCCCGTGAGCCACAACTACTGAGCCTGCGCGTCTAGAGCCTGTGCTCTGCAACAAGAGAGGCCGCGATAGTGAGAGGTCCGCGCACCGCAATGAAGAGTGGCCCCCGCTTGCCGCAACTGGAGAAAGCCCTCACACAGAAACGAAGACCCAGCACAGCCATAAATAAATAAATAAATAAATAATAAAAATAAAGGAATTCCTTTAAAAAAAAAAACGCTCCCTCTCCTTACATTGAACTTCAAACAACATCAACAGACTTGCTGTAATTTACCTGCCCCTGGCAATTTCCAACCCCATCTAAGCCCTTCATCCCCACACCAACCACTCGACCCCATTGCTTTCTGAAAAAAATACCAAAGCTCTTTACCCACCCGAGGGCAGCTCAAAATGTCCCTCCTCTACTCTCCACATGGATGGTTCTTCCCAACCTTTGGGTCTCAGTGTCATCTCTTCATAGAGGCCGTCCCTGACCACCTTCTGAAACAGACTCTCTACCACCTCCCTTCCTCTGTTGATTTCTATCACATCACCAGGTTTGTTCCTCTTACAGCACTCATCAGGAATTACAGTGATACATGTATCTGTTTATTCAGTTGTTCACAGATGTCTCTCCCACTAGATTGTAGGCTCCATGAGGGCACGAGCTTGTCTGTCTTCTTACCACCACATACTCTGTCCTTAGCGCAGTGTCTGGCACGTAGTAAGTGCTTAACAAAACCACCTGCAGAAATGAATGACTGACTGAACAAGTAAAGCCAAAGAAAAGGCTAGAAAAGAAGACTCAAATAAAAGTATAATTCTTGACAAAAATGTAGTATCAAGAATGTTCTACAAACACAATAATAACCGTGATATAGAAAAGAGAGAATGTGTTATATCTTAGGGCCATATTCCTATTATATGTACTGTCATGAAGAAATAAAAATAAAAACCAGAGTCCACATATACCATTTAACATCACGAAAGTTTCCAACAGGTGCCCTTCCCCAGAAGTATTATGGCATTGGTTATCATTTATTGAGTGCTTACTGTATGCTCTACCCTGAGCTAGTAAGCCCTTTACATAGTCTTGCATTTAATCCTCACAATTCTATGAGGTACATATTATTATCATCCCTATTTTACAATGAAGAAACTGAAGCTTGGGGAAGTAAAGTAACTTGTCCAAGGCCACAAAAGTTTTAAACAGTGCAGCCAGTGTTGAAAACTTTGTCAAGTTTAACTCCAAGTTCCATGCTTTTAACTGCTATGCTCTCATGCCAGGTTCTTGGCTGAGCACTTTATGTACAAAATACAATTTAATCCTTACAATAACCACGTGAGGTAGATATTAGTCTTTATTTTATAGGTAAGAAAAATGATCCCAAGGAGGCTATGTTGCCCCAAACCACAAAGCGAATTAAGTGGTGAAGCTGAGATTCAAACCCAAATCTGATTTGAAAGCCCATAGTCATTAACCAAAGGAAATATAATGCAAACCACAGATGTGGGTCTCATAAGTAATTTTAAACTTTTTAATAACCACATTAAAAAAAGTAAAAGAAAACAGATCAAATGAACTATAATATTCAACCCAATAATTGAACCCAATATATCCAAAATATTATCACTTCAACACGTAATCAATATAGGAAATTATTAGTGAGATATTTTACATTCCTTTTATCATAGTGATTTAAATCCAGTAAGTATAGTGTAACTTACTACCCCTCTCAATTCAGATGAACCACACCCAAGCCGCTCCATATAGCCACATACGGTCACCACACTGGACAACACAAGTCTAAACCATGACATTACACTGCACTGTAAGAATGTCCCGAACTAACTTAAACAAATGTAGGCATGGCTCTCAAAAGCAGATTTGGAATGGATAAACTAAGCACACACCAGACAACCAAAAAAATAGATTAAAAAACGTGACTCACAAACATGTGTACACGTTAACTGTGTGCGAGTTGGGGTGGGGGGGGTGGTGAGAAGGGAAGACATCAGATAACAAAGAGGTGGCTGGGGAGAGCATCAGAGACAGGGTGGCAAATACAGCAAGTCAATCAAGATACAGCTCTTGCAGGCTGAACCTGGCCAAGCCCAAGCCTGGAATCCCTAGTCTTGATTTCACAGCTGATCAACCTTTTTTTAAAAATTTATTTTATTGAAGTATAGTTGATTTACAATGTTGTGTTAATTTCTGCTGTACAGCAAAGTGATTCAGTTATACATAGACATACATTCTTTTTCATATTCTTTCCCATTATGGTTTATCACGGGATATTGAATATAGTTCCCTGTGCTACACAGGAGGACCTTGTTGTTTGTCCATTCTATATATAATAGTTTGCATCTGCTAATTCCAAACTCCCAGTCCATCCCTCCCCCACCCCGCATCCCCCCTGGCAACCAAAAGTCTGTTCTCTGTGTCTGTGAATCTGTTTCTGTTTCGTAGATAAGTTCATTTGTGTCATATTTTAGATTCCACATAGAAGTGATACAGCTGATCAATCTTAAGCAAGGCAAGGCCTCCATGCCTCAGTTTCCTCACCTGAAAAATGAAGATTTTTGTACAAATAAAAAAAAAGACTGGTTCAGGAAATTCTCAGTGAGAATCAGGAAGGCTCCAACTCATGCAGTACATCCTTTTTACCTGAATGTTTTGGCTTTCTCAAGGATCAGGGACCAAGAATGACAGAACTAAAATGGCCTGGGAAGAAAGGGAGACTGATAAAATAGATTTGTTTGGGGGAAAAAAGGACAAAATGGCTTCACAGACCCCATCAATGCTATGGACCCTTATGATCTCCTAATGAAAAGATCTATGGACACTTGGACACCAAAAGTTACCCACAAGGATCCAAAGATCCCACAGTTTAGAAGAGAAGAGAGATGTGCAAACAAACTATGAAAATATAATGCAACAAGTGGTAAGAGACCCGTGGATAAAAGTACTTTAAGAGCAGAGGGAGGGCTTCCCTGGTGGCGCAGTGGTTAAGAATCCGCCTGCCAATGCAGGGGACGTGGGTTCCAGCCCTGGTCCGGGAAGATCCCACATGCTGCGGAGCAACTAAGCCCGTGCACCACAACTGCTGAGCCTGTGCTCTAGAGCCCACGAGCCACAACTACTGAGCCCGCGAGCCACAACTACTGAGTCCGTGTGCCACAACTACTGAAGCTGTGCGTCTAGAGCCTGTGCTCCGCAACAAGGGAAGCCACTGCAATGAGAAATCCACGCACTGCAGCGAAGAGTAGGCCCTGCTCCCTGCAACTAGAGAAAGCCTGCGCAGCAACGAAGACCCAACACAGCCAAAAATAAATAAATAAATTTAAAAAAAAAGAGCAGAGGAAAAGAGACAGCAAACTGACTTAGGCCATCAGGAAAGGCTTGGGTGTGAGGTGACTGTCCCGTATCCCTTGAAGGATGGGCCGCAGACAGACAAAACTCGGGGCGTTTCCAGCAGGCAGTATGTACAAGCTGGGATGGGTGAAGGAGGTGGTATAAGAGCTCAGTGTGGAAGGAGCCTGGTGTGCTGAGGCAGCGGAATTTTTTGCCTTTTGTTGTGGCTGTTGTTTGCACTTGGGAGGGGTGGGGGGGGGCGGGATCTAGAGAGGCCAATATTGAGAAACGAAGCTGAATATAAGGGAGGGAAGGGCAAGCCTTGATGTGCCCTTTACACCAAGGTAAGAATTGTAAGTAAGGGGGGTGCATAATCAAATTGCTCTGTGAGAGGGTACCTGAGCATCAGTGTGGAAGAAGGACCAGAAGAGACAAGCCTGGAAGCACAGGGAGACTGGCTACGTGATGCTGCACAACACCAGGAAAGCGAGGATGTGGACTTGAACCAGGGAGCAGCACCGGACAGAGTTGACGTGCCAACTCTAAGGTCTCCCTGGGAGCCTGAAAAGCTGGCCAGTCCCCCATGGCCAGGAGGGCCCCCAACAAGAGTCAGAGGAGCCAGCCATCTCAAGACCACCATCTCATCGGGAATATCAGCATCATCACCCTGGATGATGGCAGAAGAAACCAGAGTCGAACGCAGAGAACTTCCTCTTTCAGGGAAGCCCGGAGGGGGTACTCACCACTTTGCCCACCAAACTGGCTTCATTCATCACTTAAGGCCACAGATAGAGCACCTCCACCAACAGCACCATCACCATCACCATCATCCCCCACGACTGCCTCAAACATCCTGCCCTGTGAGTGAAGAGAAACCTCGCTCCCCTAAACCCCTCACTCCAGGCATAACCTCTCCCTCTTATATGTGTGTCTCTTTCCCTTTCCCCAAGTACAGCTCCAAAAACCTCCCCTGTTTAGAAACAACATGGGTTTTTATGACCACAGAGTGAGGACAGAGTGTGTTCCCACCAGAAAAAGTATATTCAAATAAAAAGGGAGAGCTGGATGTTAACGAGGCCCTAGCCACAGAATAAAACCTGATTTGGGGCTTCAGACATCTGAGCTAAACAACTGCATAATTCCTGTCATAAACACCCTTCTCCATAAACCAGGCAGGCTCTATTTTTAGAACTTTTTTCCATGATGCACTTGCTCTTTAATGGAAGAGATAAAGGCAGTGGGAAGCAATTAAAAGTATTAACCCATATACTTTATGTCACAGTAGCATTCCAACCCATGATACCTCCACAAATATCAGCCCATAGTGAAATGCAATTGCACAACAATCTTTGTTTTCTTCCTATTTTGCTGAGGAGTACTCCAGTGGTATTCTTTTAACTTTTTATTTTGAAATCTTCAGCTACATTTTTAAAACTCACGTTTTTGAGAATTATGATGAGGTGATGAGGTGGAGTCATGGAAACGTGGCTTTCATCATCAAATCAGCTACAAATAGTTGTCCATTATCCATGATCAAGGCAGTCAACTTTCAGGAGGGGAGGAAGAGGTTAAATGTGGAAGGGAATCAATATTTACTGAACTAAGGGCTTGCATCCTTCTTCCTTCATTCATTTAACGAACATTTATCAAGCACTTACTACGTGTTGGTACTGTTCAGTGGTAGGCATGTGGAATAAACAAGAGAGATACCGCCCCTGCCTTCATGGACCTTTCATCTGTTGGAGGAAGCAAATATTAAACAACAGCCTTCCCAGGGGCCTGAGTGGTCAAAGAGGAAACTGCCCAGGCCAAGGAGGGCTTCCGAAAGGGAGGTCTACCTGGCCTGAGGTGGGGCAGGGGCAGTTGGGAAGGCCTCACAGGGGAGGTCTGATGTCTACACTGGGACTTGAAGGAAGGATGGGTAGGAACTACGCCAGCCAAGAGACACAGCAAGAGTTGCAGGCAGAGGAAGGGCATTTCCAAGGCCCAGGGGAGAGCTTGACAAGTGTGAATGCCACCTGACTGACACAGAGAGTGAGCGGAGAGCTAGCAGATCAGTCTGGAGAGGTGAGTTAGGTCTTGTAAGTCACAATGTAAATTTTAAATTTATCCAAAGAAATAACAAGACAATGTTAAAGGAATTTTAAGCAGGGAGAAATAAGATGGGGCTTGTCTTTTAAAGCATCACAAATCCTCACGACAGTCTTTCAGGGTAGGTAGTATCTTTATTTAATGAGGATGAGGAAAGATGAGTGAGGTTAAGTAACTTTTATAAAGTCACACAGCTGGAATGTAATGGAGTTTTGGACAGGACTCGGGTCAGTCTGACTCCAAATCCCCTTCTCTTTCCACTACATCATCCTGTCTCTAAGGGGGGGAAAAAAAATAAACCCTGCAGAAAATCCTTAAACGTTATTTCAGTTGTTCATTTACAACTTTTTTTTAACCAAAATCAAGTGTAGAGTTGATCCCTGGCATCGCGGAACATTTGAGTTTTCCCCTGCCTGCTTGAATAAACAAAATGGCCCTCCTAGGAAAAAAGCAAAGAATCCGCCCATAAGACTTCAGCCCTTAGACAAGAGAGCGCTGACCAGAAGGAACCTCATGGCCCTGAGTGCACACAGAGCCACCAAGCCCAGGCTGCCCTTCAAAGCTGGACGCCAATGGGAAGGCCATTAGTCCAGCCACACTTCAAAGCTCACCTTCCACGTGCCATCACGTGGTCTCCCAAAACACCTCCAGAAATGACACTTACTACCAGGCACAGCCTATGGCATATTGAGATAGTTGAGAGTGTTTAAAAAGACTCTTTGCAAGAGGCAAAATGAGCTCCAAACCCAGGTACTTGTGGCAGAAGCTCCTGTTGCCAAGTTACTTTCCTGTGCAGAGCAATAGAATGCGATGTTGCTGGTGAGATGCCACTGAGTGTTGTTACCTTTCCCTGAGTCTGAAGAGTCAAATGAAGTCAACAACCAAAAAGCAAAAAAAAAAAAAAAAAAAAAAAAAAGCGGGGCAGGAAATCTCAAGTCACAGAGAGCCTGTTTCTCAGAAAAAACACCTTTGCTCACATACATCCTGGCAGCTTCTACTGGTGATTCTGGTCTGTGGGACAAAAAAGACTAGGGACCCTGACACTAGTTCAGACTGGACATACCCACCTTCTGCTCTCCCTCAGCAGAGGACAGCACACCTGCTTGTCACCTGGGAATGTGGACAGTAAGCCCAGCTGTACACATGTTCGGTAAGTAAACCTGAGCTCTCTGCATCTCTGTCCAGCTGCCTGCGGAGGTGGCTGGTGCTGGGCCGTCTCGTGCTCCTCGTGCCTCCCCTACTGATGGGCGGCAGCACTTTCATGCATGTAAGGAAGGCAGTCTCTATATTTATCAGACCAAATCCTTGCACAGTTCATTAAAAAAAAAGATGATCTTCCCTTAAAAATTAATTGAAATGTTAAAACTTAAGATTAAGTAAAACAATTGATAGCAATTAATATTGGTAATGGTGAGAGAAGAAAGAAACTGGCAGTGTAAACTAGTACAACCTTGTTGTGTGAACGTTGGCAGTTTCTACCCAGTTTGAAACGTTTGTACCCTCTGTCTCCTTAATTCCACTTCTAGTAATCTATTATATTCATACCAGCACAAGTATTTAGAGAACTAACAATCAATAGAGTAGACTAAGTAAATATGGTAAGCTGTCCATTCACACTAAACACATTGAGATGCTGTTTAAAAATTTAAACAAACATTTAAAATGAAATAATAAAGTTCAAAATCTTAGGTGCCAGAACCGTAACAGGAATGCAAAACCAAAGCAGCCAGTAGGAACTGAAACCAAACAGCCCAGGAGTTTTTCAGAAGCAGGGGTTGTTAGAGCTGGGTGTGCACTGGAGGGGACAGGAAGGGAACCCACATACTCTTGCTGGGGTGACAAAGGGCTGCCCTAACAAAGAGACATGGAACAGGAAGTCTCTACCCGTATCTCAGAGACATAAAAAAGAAACTGGTCATCTGTCCAGGCTTTTGGGTAGAAAAAGGATTATCTGTAAGAGATCAGATCCCCAGGTATGTGCCATATACGAGTGTGGAGCCAAACTCACGTTGTTGACATAGTTGGGAGCCCCAGGGCTAAAAACATTTACAGGAAAGTTGGTCTGAACCAGGTGAAAATTTATGAATATGGCACAGGCAAACTCAACCACCACATCCAGATGCCTCGTCAATTGGGGACCCATTGGACTCCCACCAAAAAACTCAGATTGTACATAAGCTCACTACAAGAGGAAAGTAAACACCAAAAGAGAGGATTTAAAGTAAGCTGCCATTTCTAAAGCAATAAAAAAGGAAGAGGTGTTAACAGAACTCAATTAGAAAATGGGCAAGAGACATGAACTGGCATTTCACCAGCTGGAAATGTGGTTATAAAACAAGCTCATGAAAAGATGTTCAACATCTTTAGCCATTACTAAAATGCAAATTAAGACCACAATGAGCTATCACTACATACTTATAAAAATGGTTAAAATAAAAGAGAGTGGTAATGCCAAATGCTGGCAAGGATATAGATAAACTGGCTGTTTCATACATTACTGGAGGGAATGCAAAATGATACAACCAACTGCAACTGGCAAATAGTTTGGCAGCTTCTTATGAAACTAAATATACACTTACATGTATATACAAAGGCACACACACGCACAAATGAGTGCATGTAAAGACTGGTGAAATCTGAATATGATCTTTAGTTTAACAATATTCTACACATGTTGATTTCCTGTAGTTAGTTTTACTGTATACTATTATACTGTAGTTATATAAGATGTTACCATTGAGGGAAGCTGAGTGGAGGGTAGAGAACACCCTCTGTACTAGTTTTGCAACTTCCCGTGAGTCTATAATAATTTCAAAATAAAAAGCTTTCAAAAATCAATGTTGAGTGTAAAACACAAGTCATAAAATATCACAGTATGATATCATTTGTGCAAATACATTTTTAAAACCACACAATCATAGTATATGTGTTTTAGGGATAAATATATAAGTAATAAAAATATCAAAACATCAATAGCAAGGAGACACACAACTGCAGGGCAGTGATTACCTCTGGGAATAAGTTCTAAGAGGACCTCAACTTTACGTGTAATATTTTATTTTATTTATTCATTTATTTATTTATTTTTAAAAGTACTAAATTCATTAACTTGAGATGCCTGGTTTTCTTTAATTAATAGTAATCTTTTATTTATTTATTTATTTATTTTTGGCTGTGTTGGGTCTTCGTCTCTGTGTGAGGGCTTTCTCTAGTTGTGGCAAGCGGGGGCCACTCTTCATCGCGGTGCGTGGGCCTCTTCACTATCGCGGCCTCTCTTGTTGCGGAGCACAGGCTCCAGACACGCAGGCTCAGTAGTTGTGGCTCATGGGCCTAGTTGCTCCGCGACATGTGGAATCTTCCCAGACCAGGGCTCGAACCCGTGTCCCCTGCATTAGCAGGCAGATTCTCAACCACTGTGCCACCAGGGAAGCCCTTTATTTTTATTTTTTTGGCCACACTGCGTGGCTTGCAGGGTCTTAGTTCTCCGACCAGGGATTGAACCCGGGCCCATGGCAGGGAAATCGCCAAGTCCACTGGACCACCAGGGGATTCCCCTGTAATATTCTAATTTTTAAAAAAGAATTTGGGGCTTCTCTGGTGGTGCAGTAGTTAAGAATCCCCCTGCCAATGCAGGGGACACAGGTTCGAGCCCTGGTCTGGGAAGATCCCACATGCTGCGGAGCAACTAAGCCCATGAGCCACAACGACTGAGCCTGCCCTCTGGAGCCCATAAGCCACAACTACTGAACCCGCGTGCCACAACTACTGAGCCTGCGTGCCACAACTACTGAAGCTCATGCACTTAGAGCCCGTCTCCGCACAGGAGAGGCCACTGCAATGAGAAGCCCGTGCACCGCAACGAAGAGTGGCCCCCGCTCACCACAACTAGAGAAAGCCCATGCGCAGCAATGAAGACCCAACACAGCCAAAAATAAATAAACAAAAAATAAATTAAAAAAGAATTTGAAGTGAGAAATTGTCAGCATGTACTATATAAACAGAATAAGTAAATGAATGCTTGTTAAATTACTATCTACTACTCTGAATATTTGAAAGGTTTCTAAATTAAAACCAAAAATACACATACAAGGAGGTTCACTGAAGCATTATCTTTAATAACCAAAGACTGGTAACAATCTAATTATGTATCAACAAGGGGACAGCTAAATAGCTTCGGATATAGTCATGAAATGAATACATCGCAACCATTAAAAAAAAATGAAGGGGATATATGCTTTTAGGAAAATATCCCAAATATACTAGTAAGTGGGAAAAAAAGCAGATTGGAAAGTAATATATATAATAGTATGACAACATTTTTGTTAAAAAAATATCAACATAAATATATATGAACACTTGTTCATATATAGTTTACTAAACACATACACTGTTTAAAAATGGTTACTTCCAAGAAACAGTGGACGTTTCACCTTTTATTTTATATACCTCTATGTTTTAAAATCCAATAAAGAACCTGTTTTATTTCTGAAAACTGAGAAATTTTTCTTACTGAGATATAATTGACAGGTAACATCCTATTAGTTTCAGGTGTACAACATAATGACTCATTATTTGTGTACATTGCAAAATGATCTCCACCGTAAGGCTACTTAACATCCATCACCACATGTAGCTACTAATTTTTTTTCCTGTAATAAGAACTTTTAACTACTCTCTTAGCAACTTTTGAATAAACAATACAGTATTACTAACTATAGGCACCATTCTTTACATTACTTCACCAGAACTTACTTACTTTATAACTGGTAGTTTGTACCCTTTGACCCCCTTCACCAATTTCACTTGCCCTCACCCCCTGCCTCTGGCATCCACCAAACTGTTCTCTAATCCATGAGATCAGGAGTTTATTTTGTTTTGCTTTGTTTTAGTTCCACATAAAAATAAGATCATACAGTATTTGTCTTTCTCTGTCTGACATATTTCATTTAGTGTAATGCCCTCGAGGTCCATCCATGTCACTGCAAGTAGCAAGATTTCCTTCTCTTGAGAAAAATTTTAAAAGCAATATAAGGAACCAAAAATTAAAATGTAATATTAAACTAACATTATTGAGCATTTACTATATACCAAACTGTTTGTTCACATTCAGAGCCTCCCTTAGTCTTCACAAATCTATAAGTACATATTATTCTCAATTGAACACAATTCCTCCATTTGAAGAGAAGAAAGAGAAAGAAATGGAAGTTCTTAGAGGTGAAATGACTTGCCTGAAATCACACGGCAAGTTGTCAAGTGGGCTGTAACATTTGATGCTGTTTCAGCCCCCTACGCCTGTCACCTACATGAAAAACAGCAGCACATACGGCATTTGCCTGATCTCCTTACAGTGAGATGCTGAGTGCCGTGAGCTGTGAGCTGTGATGTGGCTGAACGCGTGTGCTTGCACTCCAGCCGTCACAAACGCACAGCTCAGATTTTATCTGGACCTGAGTCCCTCATAGGAAAGAGTGAGAAGATGTGACAGGAAAAGATGGTTTCTCGTCCATATCTTCCCCCGAGCCTTTCCATGAAGAGAGAAGCGGGCAGCAAAGAGTTGTCCCAGCCAGACCACAGCCCAGCAGGATCGCTCCCGCATGAAGACCACAGAGTGAATCCTGCTGAGCAGGAGGGATGCTCTCTCATACACCAACCATGACTTTCCTTCCTATAAAGGCAGAAAGAGTTAGAGAAGCAAGCTGGTGGCAGACTGTGGATCCTGCTTCAAGAAAGGATTCCCTGCCCCGCTGTGGAGTGTGCAGTTAGGTGACAGCCTCCTGTTGGCTTCCTAAGGGACAGAAACCTGAGCTTCCCAGGGAGGCACCCGCCAATAACTGAGCAAGAAGGTGGTTGAGGAGCCCAGCCCTTCCCGCTCTGTGCGGGGCTGCTCTACTGCCGTCTCTGCTGCAGAGCTCCCTGTCGGGCTGGCAGAGCCTCAGTCGGATCTGCACTGTGTCTGATGCTCCCCCTGCCCAATGCTGTTTCCTCCCCCTTTTCTTTCACAGATGTTACTCAGTATCTGCATCCCAGAGAACTCAACCTGTGAAAAGGGTCCTCTAGCCTGATCTATGTACTGACATAAGATTTTTTTTTAATTGAAGTATAGTTACTTTACAATGTTGTGTTAGTTTCTGGTGTATAGCAAAGTGATTCATTTCACATATATATATATATATATATATATATATATATATATATATATATATGCTTTCATGTTATTTTCCATTATGGTTTATTACAGGATATTGAATATACTTCCATGTGCTATACAGTAGGACCTTGTTGTTTATCTATTTTACATATAGTAGTTTGTATCTGCTAATCCCAACCTCCTAATTTATCCCTCCCCCTCCTTCCCCTTCGGTAACCCTAAGTTTGTTTTCTATGTCTGTGAGTCTATTTCTGTTTGTAAATAAGTTCATTTGTGTATTTGAGATTCCACATATAAGTGATATCATATGATATTTGTCTTTCTCTGTCTGACTTACTTCACTTAGCACGATAATCTCTAGGTCCATCCATGTTGTTGCAAATGGCATTATTTCATTCTTTTTATGGCTGAATAGTATTCCATTATAAATATGTATACCACATCTTCTTTATCCATTCATCTGTTGATGGACATTTAGTTTGCTTCCATGTCTTGGCTATTGCAAATGGTGCTGCCATGAACATTAGGGTGCATGTATGACATAAGATATATTTAAGATCTGAAAATAAACTGGCCCTCCAAAAGAACAAGTGCTCACACTAGCCTGAGGGAAGAGGATGGAGTGCTGAAGAATAGCCAGATGAAGTGGACTTGGTGTCCCATCCTGAGATGAGGGAGACCATGGTCCCCTATCAGGTCTAAAGCTGGAAGGTATGGTAACCCTAGTATAAGCAGTAGCAGAGGGCTGGGAAGAAGAGACAGTGCTCAGAAGGAAGTGCCCCAGATGGGAAACAGGTTGCGTTTGGAGTCACATAAACCTGGTTCTCAATCCAGAGTCCACCACTTACTGCCAGGTGAACCACAAACAAGTTAATGAACTTCCCTGTGCCCCAGTTTCCCCCTCTATAAAACTGCTCCAAGATGTCTAGGGGATTAAATGAGAAGATGAGCAGCACAGATCCTGGCACACAGTACGTGCTTCCTTCTTTTCTAGAATCAGTCCAGGAGGGAGACAAGAGGACTAATGTGAGGACGAAAGCCAGATTGCCTGAGTTCAAACAGGGATATAAGTTGGCCTTGAAAATCACATGTGCAACCCACTGAAAGGCAAAACTGCTATTCCCAGCCACTTGTGCAGTGCGTCAATTTTTTTCCTGGAGGTGGGAGAGGTTTCAATGAGGTATCCATACTCTTACTCAATCTCCATTTGATCAATGGCATTTACCAGTGAGAAAACTCAGCAGGACACTGGCTGTAAGCTTTAGACAGGGAAAAGATTTTTCTCTGTTGAAAACTTACTAGCCAACTTCCAATTTCTGGTGCAGGTTGTAAGAAGCCTGGAAATTGTCATTCCATCCTAACAAGTAAAAAGCTGTACAAACTGAAAAATCAACAACTCTTCTTAGTTCCACACAAGAGGTGAGGTCAGAGGGCAAACTATTGCACCAAAAATTGGAGAGACAGACAGGTGAATACAGAGAATCACAACTTGCCAGAAAAACCCAGAAGCAGAAACCTCCACAAGAACTAGTACCGGACAGGAAAGCATAAACTGTAACTAGCAAATTGCTAGAGGCTCAGCATGGACAAATCTGAGAGTTAAAAATTCTAGGGGGACCCAGTCATGGGCAGGGGCCTCGCACATTTGTGAGTTTTACTTCCAGGAGCTCCACCAGATTCTCACAGTAAAAATCAGAGAAAAGTACCCCCATGCTCCTGGAAAGAGGAATAGAAAAGTAACCATTTTTAAAAACACCACAGCACTCTGTTCCTCTTAAAAAGGCCTGCTCTCCGGAGAAACTAGTTAACCAGAGCCTAATTTGGGGGGTTTTATCAGAGCCTAACTCATGTGAGGATAGAAAAATACCCAATTGCTCTAGCTTCTGGCATAGAGAAAGAGAAATACACCACTGCAGGCCATGCTGCCTCATCTTGTTTGGTCTAAATGGGGAAAGAACTGAGAAGCACTTGTGAAGTCCATAGCCCAGGGGCATAGGCTCACTAAAATACTGTGAGCTAATCATGGGACTACAGAATGATTCCTCTCCCCTGACATCTTATACCACACTAACGGCCTATTTACCCTAGTTCCTTTTACCCAGTACATCATGTCCAGATTTCAACAAAAAGTTGCAAGGCATAGTAAAAGGCAAAAAACACAGTTTGAAGAGACAGAGCCAGACCAGATATGGCAGGGATGCTGGAATTATCAGACCAGAAATTTTAAAAACTATGATTCATATGCTAAGGGCTCTAATGGGTAAAATAGACAGCATGCAAGAACAGACAGACAATGTAAGCAGAGATGGAAATTCTAAGAAAGAACCAAAAAGAAATGCCAGAGATCAAAAATACTATAACAGAAACAAAGAATGCCTTTGATGGGCTCCTTAGTGGACAGGACATGGCAGAGGAATGAATTTCTGAGCTTGAGGACATGTCAATAGAGACCTCCAAAACTGAAAAGCAAAGAGAAAAGGACCAAAAAATAAAACAGAATATCCAAGGGCTGTGGGACAACTATAAAAGGTATAACACATGTGGAATAGGAATACCAGAAGGAGAGGAAAGAAAGAAATGGAAGAAATATTTGAAGCAATAATGACGGATAACTTCCCCAAATTCATGTCAAACACCAAACCACAGATACAGGAAGCTCAGAAAACACCAAGCAGTATAAGTGAAAAGAAAAGAAAAAACACTTAGGCACAGCATATTCAAACTGCAGAAAATCAAACAAAAATTCCTGAAAGAATCTGGAGGGGGAAAAAAACCCCAAAAACCTAACCTATTAGGAACAAAGATAAGAATTACATCCTAAGTCTCCTCAGAAACCACACAAACAAGAAGAGAGTAGAGTGAAATATTTAAAGTGTTGAGAAAACAAACACCAACCTAGAATTCTGTACCCTGCAAAATTATCTTCCAAAAGTGAAGGATAAATAAAGATGTCTCAGATAAAAATTGAGGGAATTTGTCGCCAGCAGAAATGCCTTGCAAGAAATTTATAAAGAAGTTCTTCAGAGAGAAAGAAAATAATATAGGTCAGAAACTGGATCTACTTAATGAAAAAGAGGAACACTGGAGAAGGAATAAGGGAAGGTAAAAGAAAAACTTTTATTTTTCTTATTCTTAAAAATTTTTTTTTAATTTTGTTTATTTTTGGCTGCACTGGGTCTTCGTTGCTGCGTGCGGGCTTTCTCTAGTTGCGGTGAGCAAGGGGGCCACCCTTCACTGTGGTGCATAGGCTTCTCATTGAGGTGGCTTCTCTTGTTGTGGAGCATGAGCTCTAGGCGCACAGGCTTCAGTAGTTGTGGCACACGGGCTCAGTAGTTGTGGCTCGCGGGCTCTAGAGCTCAGGCTCAGTAGTTGTGGCGCACGGGCTTAGTTGCTCCGTGGCATGTGGGATCTTCCCGGACAAGGGCTTGAACCCGTGTCCCCTACATTGGCAGGCAGATTCTTAATCACTGCGCCACCAGGGAAGTCCCAGTTTTTCTTATTCTTAATTGATCTAACAGATAACAAACAGTTTGTTCAAAATAACAGCAACAATGTATTTGATACTGTATACATATATACGCTTATGTATGCTTATGAATAAGTGAAATGAATCACAGCAATGACACAATGGACAGGACAGAGGAATTAGTAGTATTTTATTACAAGGTACTTGCACTACCCATGAAGCACTACGTACAGTATTACAGTCAGCCCTCTAAATCCGTGGGTTCTGCATCTGTGGATTCAACCAAGTGCAGATCAAAATATTCAGAAAAAGAATTCCAGAAAGTGCCAAAAAGCAAAACTTGAATTTGTTGCACACCAGCAACTATTTACATAACATTTACATTATATTTACGACTATTCACATAGCGTTTACATTGTATTAGGTATTATAAGCAATCTAGAGATAATTTAAAGTATATGAGAGGATGTGAATAATTTATATGCAAACACCATGCCATTTTATATAAAAGACTTGGGCATCCATGGATTTTGGTACCTGTGGGGGTCCTGGAACATATTCCCCTGTGGATACCTAGGGACCACTGTATTTGAAAGTGGACTTGGATTACTTGTAAATGTATACTGCAAACTCTAGGGCAACCACTAAAAAAATGTAAAAAAAAGTATAATATGCTAAGGAAGGGGAAAATATAGAATCATATAAAATGCTCAGTTAAAACCACAAAAGGCAGAAAAAAAGTGGAAGACAAAATAGGAACACAGAACAAGGGCAACAAATAAAAACCAGCAACAAATACGGTAAATATTAATCCAACTATATCAATAATCACTTTAAATGTCAGTGGTGTAAATAGGCCAATTAAGACACAGATTGTCAAAGTGGATCAAGAAACAAGATCCAATTATACGTTGTCGATAAGAAACCCACTTTAAATATAAACACACATGTAGATTAAAATAAAAGGATGAAGAAAGATTTAACATACTCATGCTAAGCAAAAGAAAGTGGAAGTTGCAATATTCATTCCTGACAGACCAGACTTCACAGCAAGAAAAGTTATCAGGGATAAAGAATGGCATTATGTAATGATAAAGGAGTCAATTTTTCAAGAAGACATAACAGTCCTTAATGAGTATGCAGCAAACAACAGAGCATTAAAATACATGAGGCAAAAAGTGATAGAACTACAAGGAGAATAGATGAATCCACTATTATAGCTGGAGACATTAACACCCCCTAATGGAAATGTGCAGATCCAGCAGGCAAAAAGTCAGTAAGGATGTTGTGGAACTCAACAACACCATCAATCAACTGGATATAATGGACATCTATGAACTACTTCATCCAACGGTAGCAGAATATACATTCTTCTCAAGCTCACATGGAACATTCACCAAGATAGACCACATACTGGGCCATAAAACACACCTTAACAAATTTAAAAGTATAGAAATCATACAATGTCTGCTCTCAGATCACAACGGAATTAAACCAGAAATCAATAACAGAAAGACAGTTGTAAAATCCCCAAATACTTGGAGATTAAACAACACACTTCTATTTTTAAATATTTTGAACAAAATGAAAATGAAAACACAACCTATCAAAACTTGTGGGATGCAGTGAAAGCAGTGCTTAAAGGGAAATTTATAGGATTGAACGCATACATTAGTAAAGAACGATCAAAAATCAATAAACTAAGCTTCCACCTTACGAAGCTAGAAAAAGAAGAGCAAATTCATTCCAAACTAAACAGAAGAAAAAACTTAAAATTAGAGCAGAAATCAGTGAAATTGGAAACAGAAAACCATTAGAGAAAATCCACAAACCAAAAGTTTGGTTCTTTGAAAAGATCAATAAAATCCATAAGCCTCTAGCCAGGTTAATTAAAATTTAGTAGCCCCTGGGATGGGACCCAGATGTTTGCCTCATATTGCCAATCAATGAGCAACTACTCATGCCAGACAGTTAGACAAAAACACTAACATCATTTCCATTCTTTCATCTATTCGATCAATTAAGGAAAAAAAAAAACACTTACTACTGATGAGCATCTACTATGTGCTGGACACTGTTTTAAAGGCTTGGGATATACCAGTGAACAATAAACACAATAAATAAGTAAACTGTATAGTATATTGGAAGCCGTTAAGTGGAGCATAACGTAGAGCAGGTTAAGGAGAGGATTACGAGTTAATGAGTGGGCTTCCCTGGTGGCGCAGTGGTTGAGAATCTGCCTGCCAATGCAGGGGACACGGGCTCGAGCCCTGGTCTGGGAAGATCCCACATGCCGCAGAGCAACTAGGCCCGTGAGCCACAATTACTGAGCCTGCACGTCTGGAGCCTGTGCTCCGCAACAAGAGAGGCCACGACAGTGAGAGGCCCACGCACCGCGATGAAGAGTGGCCCCCTCTTGCCGCAACTAGAGAAAGCCCTCGCACAGAAACGAAGACCCAACACAGCCAAAAATAAAATAAATAAATAAATAAAAATTAAAAAAAAAAGTTAATGAGTATTTCTTATTTTGTTATTAATGTTTGTATATATATATACACTATATATTGTGTGTATATATATAGTATATAGTGTATATATAAGGCAAATACTTTTATTTTCTTTCCTCTTTTATCCCCTTATTATCTAACATAAGATGTTAAGAGTTAAGTTTACATCACACTGTTTAAGTTACAGGATATCAAGTCGTGGAGATCTCACCCGAGGACTTTGCATCCTCTTCTGGGGAAAGGGTTGGTACGTTTTGGTAATATGCAACATAACTGGATCATGTTAGGTGGAAGTATGACTTTGTTATTATCTTTATTTGGAGATTAAGTATGGTTTAAGGAAATGTATACAGGTGCCGAACTGACAAGGATTAAACTGTAATGGTTAGTTTCATGTGTCAACTTGGCTAGGCCATGGTACCCAGTTGTTCAATCAAACACTAAGTGCTTCTGTGAAGGTATTCTGTAGATGTGATTAACATCTACAACAGCTGACTTGCAGGAAGGGAGATTATACGCCATAATCTGGGTGGTCCTCATCTAATCAGTTGAAAGGCTTTAAGAGCAAAACTGAGGTTTCCCTGAGAAGAAATTCCATCTGGGACTTCAGCACCAGCTCCTCCCAAGAGTTTCCAGTTGGCCAAGCTGCCCCACGAATTCTGGACTTCCCCAGTCCCCACGACCACCTCCTTACAGTCAATCTCTTAACATACAAATATCCTACTGGTTCTTGTATCTCTGACAGAGGTAGCCACATAGAGAAAATGACATCTGAGCAAAGACTTGCAGCTGGTGAAGGAGTAGAACACAAAAGTCTGGGGGAAGAGCAAGCCTGGTGTATAAGAGGAACAGCAAGGAATGTGGCTGGATAAGAGTGAGCAAGGTGGAGAGCAGTAGGAGAGGAGGGAACATCATTAACCAAAAGAAGCAGCGGAGCAGAGAAAGTGCAGGCTGTGAGCTGAAGGGCCTCCTTTATTATTCTTTCTACCACAAGGTGAGCCCACATCATGACAAAAACGATGCTGCCATCATCCAAGTATCTCACCTTCTCTAACACGACACAAATGAATGCCCCCATTCCCACTGCTGGCAGAAGCTTTTGGCTGCTAGAAGGACATCTTCTGTACTCAACCCACTCAACATTCCGTGCACATATGCAGAGCACCCACTGTCAGCTGCACCGTGCTGGGAGTTTCTCCCTCAGGGATATGAAAGCCAAGAGGCAGGTCAGAAAGTGCCCTGTCATCTCAGCACAGATCAGGAACTGACTGGCCACCACCAGGCAGAGAGACAGCTAACGCTGTCATCTTTGGGTAAGATGGAAATTTGCTACATGGAATGTATAATGCTCTTAATTGGTCCTACCCTGGTCTAGTTGGAAAAAAAAAAAGGCCAGGCACCACCAAAGGGAGATAACAGTGATTTGGATGCAGGACCACCAAAGACAGATAATAATAATTTGGGTGCATTAAGCCTGATCAAACATCTTGTCCAGGCTTCCCAGCCTCTCACTTGTGCCAGCAAAAGGGAGAATACCACCACCATGAGTTTTCCTTACTACAAAGGTTATGGAAACAGCAATAATTTTAAGTATATTTATTAACCTGGAAAGATGTTCATAACTTTATAAAATGAAGAAAAGGCAGTACAACCCACCTTAAATATACACATTGATTCTTAGATACATCTCAACTTCATTAATGTGAAAAAATGTATTTCTTAGGCTTTAGGAATAGAATATTTCTTAAATGCAAAAAAGAGTTAAGGCATGCCCACAAAAATTATAACAATGTTATCTGGTTAGTGGGATTCTAGGTGATCTTTATTTTCTTCCTCTTTGCTTCCTGTATCTTCTTTTCCTATAATAGTATGTATTGCTCAAATAACAAAATTGTTTATGGTTTATAAGTAAAAACCCCTTCATGTATATAGCACTTCTAGCTCCTTCCCTACTCCTTCAAAAGAGTCAGCTGACAGCTGTAATCTCAACCAATTTTGAATGGAGTTGTTTGCAGTTCCTTTTACATATCTGAGAGTACACAACTAACAGGAGTTAGATCACTTACCCAAAGTCACACATGGTGGTGTATAGACCAGCCAAGACAAGAGTCTGGGGTTCTGAAGGTCCCTTCCAAGCAATCACACTCACTGTGGACCATTTTCTCAGCCCAGGGACCCCATGGAAGTGAGGGTTAAGCTGAGCTAAACCTTTGCCCTTACCTCGGCCAGGCGGGAGTGCTTGTGGACGTTCTCGCCTTTTTGCACGCTGGGAGCCAGCTGCTGCAGGACACCCCTGCTGCTTGTCAGTGCTCTGGTCAGCCGAGCAAACTTCCCCCAGCCTGGAGCATGTGGAAGACAGGAGAGACAGGTTCAACCAGGTCCTGAAGGTGCTCGGACATTCATACCACGAGTTACCCTGTCAGAAGCAGACGCCCACCCTCCATGTCCTCCTGCACATCCGCAAGTCACTCGGCCATCCTCGCAATCAAGATTCGCTGATCAAAAAAGCACCTCGACATGCTCAAATCTGTGCAGTGATGCACTTTTCCCTTGTCCTTTCACTTGACCCTAATCATAGCTTGGTGAAGCAGGTACAGCAGGTCTTAGCACTGCTTTACAACTAGGGAGATTGAGGCACAGAGTGCCTAGGCAGCTAAGAGTCTAGAACCCAGATCTCCCCACTCTGGCCCAAGGCTTTTCTGCCAGATAACACCAGGCAATCAAGATGTTTCCCTGACTTTATGGCTCAGGCTGTTCCCAAGCCCCCTGTCGTTTGATCCTAGCAGAGACTAAGCTGGTTCGGGTTTTAAATGACTAGACAAGCTAGTCAAATGGTCGTTCCATGTACTACCTTCTCCAAAGCCAGGGGAATAAGAAATGAATTTAATCCGTGGGCAGGTGGGGAAACAATACTAGTCGATTTTAGTCTGCTCTAGGATAGGGGAAGGACAGCTGATGGCAGGTAGGTCCCCTTAAAACTAGAAACGCAAAGAGCCGAGTACTGAACTTAGAGTAAAGAAGTCTGGATACAAATCCCATCTCTGCCTCTGGCCTGCTTGAGGTCACCAACAAACTGCTTAAATGATCTGGGCCTCAATGATCTCATCTGTAAAGTGGAAATTAAAATACTCTATCTACATGCCTTAAATGCAGGATGCATTTTCCTGGTAAAACAAAGTGGCTAAGTTTAGTGGGCTAAAACAAAGACTGTCTTGAGGCCTCCTTGGCCCTCTGGACTAGTTCCTTTTACAAG
Source organism: Balaenoptera musculus (assembly GCF_009873245.2). Lineage (NCBI taxonomy): Eukaryota > Metazoa > Chordata > Mammalia > Artiodactyla > Balaenopteridae > Balaenoptera > Balaenoptera musculus. The sequence goes on along the minus strand of NC_045785.1, from coordinate 146,121,593 downwards.
AAAAGTAAAACACTGGTCTTTTTCTAATCCAGACCACTCTATACTCCAAAATCTAAGATGTACCAGTGATCTTTACTAAGATTTAAATATGTTTGAGGAATCGTTTAAAGATGCCCAAAGACAACCGTCCATTCCAATGTCCAATAAGCCATCTGCATCAAGGTTATGACCATGGCAATTGCCTCATGAGACCCCTGAAAGTCTGTAGGGGTTCTCAAAACCAAGCTTGGGGCGAGGGAGCTCCAAAGACCTGGATGTGGGGTACAGCAAATAAACAGAGCCTGCAACTATTTTTACATGACAGCTAAAAGCAAGACGAGGCGATTTGATTTTTGTCCTTTAGAGTTTAGAAGTAGCCAGCGCCTTGCAGCAGAAATCTCATTTACCAAATTTTACCCTGGAGCACATTTATAAGACAGACTCAGAATCCAGAGGACAATGAGGTCAAGCAGAGTGATGGCCCTTTTTCTGCCCAACCTTTAAGAATCAAGATCTGTATAAATTTTGTCAACGTAAAAGAATAGCAAATCAAGTTCCTTTTTATCTCATTCCAGAAGTTCTAGGCTTTAATAAAAGATAGTGGAATTTTCATCCATCCCGATGCCATTAAGCAGAGATATGGGTCACCTTGAAAAGAGGCTCACGGTGGTCGGGCTGCGGGGACTCCCACTGATGTTGACAGGAGGGGACAGCCCAGACTCTCCAGGGCTATTTGACGTCTTCCCCAAATGGGCCATTCATGAAAGTGTTCACTGGAATTTGCTTGTGTGAACTGTGGACTAGAATTTTTTAAAGTCTCTTTCAGAGTCAGGCTCTCCTTCAGCTGAAAATAAAGCTGGAATTGAATTCTGCAAAGTTTTTCAAGAGGAGCAGAAAGTATATTTTTCAACTGGCGAGAAAACAGTTGTGCACTCAAACATCAGCAAGGGCTCTGAAACACCACCCCCCCTCCATTCAATCCTACGCATCCACCACCACCACAACCTACACTCTGGTACCAATGATAAGAGGGAGCTAGCAGGGCAGATATCCCAGACCCTGCTTGGCAGGGCTCAGGGCCCTGGTCCATCAGATGACATGGCACAAAAAATGAAAAGAAAGATCCCTGGACTTCAGGGCACTTCCCCAGGCCCAGGCTAGCCCCTCACTCTAGGCCTGATTCTATTTTCAAGAATGTGGCTCTTAAAAGAGTTGGCTCTCAGGTGGCTGAGTGAAGGGCACAGGAAGGCGAGTAGGTGTTGGATTGGGAAATGGACAGGCAGTGTGAAATCTACCAGGATGGGCAGACTCTGCCTATTCTGAAGGAAGGAAGAAAGTTCTTTCCCAAGCTCCACCCCCATGTTGTCCTTTCTGGACTCTATAGACACTTTATAACAGGACTCATGCTGAGCCAGATGAAAGAACATCATTCATTCACATATTAATTCTAAACATAACTACTATGTAAATACCATCACAGTGCTAAATCCTGGGGATACTAAAATGAAAAATGGCACAGACTCTGGCCTCAAAGAGCTTGTACTCTAGTAGGGAAGACTGATAAGTAAATAAAAAAGTATGATATAGTAAGCTAAATTCTGTAACAGGTGAGTAGAGGACGCTATGGCCAAGACTGTCCAGAGAAGGCATATCTAATCCAGGCTGGGCAGTCAGGGAGGGCTTCCCACAGGAGGTGACACTAGAGCAAACTTTTAAAAGATGAGTAGGAGCTAGTTGAAGTCAGGAAGGAAAAGATAGACATTCCACACAGAAGGAACAGCACCTATGAAGGCAGAAAAATCCTAAAACAGCGTAATATGTCAGTGAAGAGTAAGACCTTCTTAATAGCTAGATGAATGGGGCATGGCCCATAGAGGGGAGGAGGATGCAGGCAGTGGCCTGAAGTAATGCTAAAGAGGTTGTCAAGGGCCAGGCTGAGAAGAACTTAGGTGGTAACAACCTAGATGGCAAGTTAAGAAATTTGAACTTCAACCTGAAACCCGAAGGGAATCCAATGAAAGAGTTTAAATATAGTAGGGGAATTTTAGGACAAAATGGCAGTGTGGATAGTGGACTATAAAGAGGGCGGAGGGGGTTTAACAGATAGAAGACCAGTCAGAATCCCAGGCAAGACACCATGAGGGCCTGGACCAGTGCTATGGCCTGAGCCAGGTGACAAGGGGAGACTTGAGAACAGCTGCAGAGGTAGAATCAATGGCTGTAGAGGGAGAGAAGAGGCAAGCCAGGTGGCCTCTGGGTCCCTGGTTTGGGTGACTGGAATGACAGCCATGAAATGAGATTAAAAACACAGAAGAAAGTCAGTCAAACTGAAAAAGACAAGTATATGATATCACTTATATGTGGAATCTAAAAAAATAATACAGATGAACTTATTTACAAAACAGAAACAGACTCACAGACATAGAAAACAAACTTATGGTTACCAAAGGGGAGAGGAGGAGAGGAATAAATTAGGAGTATGGGATTAACAGATACATACTACTATATATAAAATAGATAAACAACAAGGACCTACTGCATAGCACAGGGAACTATATTCAATATCTTGTAAGAACCTATAATGGAAAAGAATCTGAAAAAGAATATATATATATTGATATATATATCTGAATTACTATGCTGTATACCTGAAACTAACTATAAATCAACTATACTTTAATAAAAATTTTAAGAAAACACAGAAGAGAAGCAAATGGGTTTGGTGGAATATGAACGTACAATTTGGACCAACAATGTCCCTCATAGCAGAGCCATCAGGAAAAACACTCCTGGAAAAATCAATTTCCTATTGTCCAAAGGGTCAACTGGGTGAGAATAAGCCAATGAGAATCCGGCTCAAGATGATCTTGCTTAAGGGAAGCCACATGGTCATTTTCCACAAGGAAAATAAGGCAGCTGCCTTCAAGGAAGCCTTTCCCTGGTACCACCCTACCCTAGCAGAATTGCCTGCTCCGACCTGTGTAGCCCCATTTGCCTTAGGCAGACTTCTATTAGATCACTGATTAGGCTTTATTGTTCTTATTTGCTCACCTGTCTGCCTATCTTCCAAACAGACTGTAATGAGCAGGGGCTCTTACACATTTCCTTAAGGTCAGCACCCAGCATAAGGCTAAACACCCCAAAGACACCCAGTAAGTGCGTGTGCTGAATAAATGTGCATGAAGAACAAATTGTGTTCTCTCATTGTCCTACTTCTACCTGGGTTTCCAGTAGACATAAAGTCCCAAAATATAAGTAGCCCATTTTACAAACTCTGTTAAGCTTTAGGAAGTATTTCTGCACCCACCCTTCCAATTATATCCCATTTGGGAGTTTAACAGTGAACTGAGCTCAAATGAAGAAACCCCTAGCTCAGGGTTCTTCCAGCTCTGTCATAAACGTCACCACAGGGCAGGCAGAGGCAGGGCTGGGGGTGCCATGGGAAGATCAAAAGCATCACATGATCAGGAAAAATGAGAGGGGGCGAGCAGGAGGGGAAGAGGAAGCATGAAAGGGAAAAAAGGACAGAAGGATGGGAATGCAGTTTGCAATCTAGCAAGCAGCTAAAAAGGATTTACTGGGTTCCCATTCTCAGTAAGCACAACCACTATCTCCCTTGCTTGAGCCCTCATTGGCTACTGGTTTCAACTGGGGTGAGTCCCCCGCTAGGCTGCTTTAGCCCACACATCCCTGTATCCTCCCTAGGCCAAAAGAGATGGTTCTGGGACGAGCTGGAATTCCAGTTCCTCCCAGGGTAAGTCCAGAGATACTAGGAAAGACAGACCTACAGGCCCCTCCCTGGGAAACCACGCTGAGCCACTTGGAACAGAAGTTGCACAGGACTCCTTAAAGTATCCTCGCCCTGGTGAGGAGGCGATGAGGCCGGGCTTGTCCTAATCTGAAGAGTCACAGATTCTCTTAGAGGAGCTGGTGCCATAACCCAACATCCAGCAGAGAACAATCAATGGACACAGGAGACCACCAGGTCAATGTCGACAATGACTAGGTGTCCTCAAGTCTTCCGCCCCAGACCTTTTCCCTATTGATGTGCAAATAACCAAAAACCTAGGAGGGCTTCCTCAAGCAGAAGTCACTAACTCATCACCTTTCAGTCATCCTAAGGGCCGAGAGAGAAGATGTTAATATTGGTGGTGGAGAGGGGGCCTGTGGCTTGTATCCATTACACTCTTTCTTCCCCAAGAGCACCTCACATATATCCCGCATGAAGACGCCTGGAGAAGGGTTGGCAGTTACAACAGCTTGCCGGAGCCTTCAGCCCTGAATATTCTAAATCTTTGGCCTTTAAAAATCTTCTCTGGAGTTTTACATTCCGTTTATTGTCCACTCTTGGCTCAATTTTAACTCTGTATTTACAAGTAAATACTAAATTTACTTTAGTGGATCTTTGAAAATGAATCTGCTCCTTTAATGTGAGATGATTCAGTGAGGTAAGAGAGAAAAGAAGAGGGGTGACTCATCCTTGGGTGAACAATGTAGAGAGAAAACTCTGAGCCCTACACTCTAATTCTTCTCTACCCACTTGCCCAAGGCTCCTGGCTTAGAAGGGCGGATGGGACAGAGAAAAACACCCCTGCAACCTACTCCCAATTATCCAAAGTACCAGAAAAGCAAGAGATAAGGAAGAAGTGAAACCCCTGGAGCCTCACTGAGTCTCATTTCAACCAAGAATTCCCACCTACTCTCTCATTCAGCCTTTACACACACACACACACACACACACACACACACACACACACACGTGCGCGCGCGCGCACACCCCAGAGCCGTTACCAAACAGCAAACCTAGCTTGCCTTCATCCCTTGCTCCATGCCACCTGTGGGCACTTTTTATCAGAGAGAAAGGGAAGTAGCCAAAAGATGAACAGGAAAGAGGAGATGAGGAAGTCAGGGGTCTGGATAATTCACGAAAAGGGTCACAAGAAATGATACACTAAATAAAAGAGGGGGTTCAGGGAGCATCCCCAGGGCCCATCACATGCGCTCAGGGCCAAAGGGGAGTTACTTTGTATCAGATGCTAAAATAGTCTATCGCCAATGATCCCATGTGTTCTCCCCTTTGTGTGTCGTTTATGGGAACATGTTAGGCACCAACTGGCTTCCTGAGTCACCATTAGGATGCACTCACCCGACTCCCAAGCCCCAAAGTTAGGCACAACATGATGAGAGAAAACAAAGTCATTTTAAAGACAATCTGAGCACAGTTGACTTTAAAAAGTCTAATCTAATGGTGGGAAAACATCTTGTATTGCTATGCCAAAAAGCAATTATCTGGGGATTTTCTGGGGTTTTCCATTATCCACCCTTCCATTCCATCTCAAAAGTGAATTCTACACAAGCCTGGGCCAGCAAGACTCTTAAGGCTCTTTATGCTAATCGAGGCACTGTACTGAAAGCCCCGCTAGACCTGCTGGAATCTCACAATGTGAGAACAACTTCCGAGAAGAAATGTCAAGTCAGGAGAATAATCCAGCCACATGGCAGTGTATTTTCCATCTAGATTGGACCCTTACAGCCAGAACTGCAGTTTATAGACTTACAACGATAAAGGCCTGGAGAATTATCATGCTCTTCCATTAACAACAGACTAATATAAAATTTGACCTTGTCCTAAACAGACCACCAAATAGAAGTGGGTCAGGGGCACAGTGACACGACAAGTGGGAGGGTCGAAACGTATCTGCCACAGCATTTGGAGTGAACAGGCTTATAAAGTCATGTCCTGGAAGAAATATTAAGCATGATCCACTATCAGCATTCCTATATTGAGGGCTAAAGAGTATGTACGTGTGTGTGTGTGTGTGTGCATGTGTGTTTTAATTTTTAGAAATCAAGTCATGTATTACTCCAATTTATTTCACTGACAAAGAGAATTAATATCTGGTTCCCTTGGCTAACAGGGAATAGGGGGTGTGTGTGTGTGTGTGTGTGTGTGTGCGCACACACCCACCAAAACCCTTATCAGCAAGGGAAATACATCAGCGAGGCAGGAAAAATGAAGTAGAGCATTTTACTCCTGGAAAATAAACCTCAGTGAGTCCCACTGCATCAATCTGATTTATCTCTTCTTTCAGGTTTCATGAGAATGCCAGGCAGACTCCTAGGTGGCATGCAGGGAGCATTCTCGGTTGACTCTGCCTATCCTACTAAACAATCCCTCACGTCACCTGAAAATGTTCCAGTGGGGATGATAAGGAAATATTCTGACTCAACTACATCCCCTAGTTCACCTTTTTCAGAGAAAACTTGCAAAAATAATTGTGAAAATATCAGATTACCTTTAAAACACTATTTATGAGTTTACTCAGTTAAAAAAGTAAACGGCCTTTCTAGATGGTAGCAAGATGACACTCATCATGAGTGAGCCTATCGCTGTGTAAGAGCTACCGCACTGAGAAATCTTCAAGTCAGAAACTAGAAATCAGGGAATCACAAATCTGCAGGAGAAAAGGAGACTGCCGGAGGGTGAGACAAGTTAAGAGACTTTATTTACATCTGCTCTGGTCTTGAACCCCAAAGGCAGGCTGTGATTGATTTACTGAGCTATAGATAGTTAAAAAAAAAAAATAGGATGCACTGGTATACACAGCATTGTGCTCTGAACTCTATAAATATTAGCATCCAAATGTGGTAGGATTTTAAATATCCTCAGAGGACACAGCCCCCAAGGGAGCAGCCACAGAATATTTTTTATTTCTTGCCATTTAACAATCACAATTTTGTCACATCGAGGATAACATGCCCCAGTTTGACTCTCTCATGAACTCAACTCTTATCTCTCTGCTGCGTCTCAGAAAACTGCAAGGAGTAAGGTTCTCTGGTAGAGCCGGAAAATCAGCCGCAGAGCCAGGAAACACTGCGACATGAAAGAGCTCCTGGCCTCCTGGTTATCTTCAGGGGGATGGAAAAGACTGCTGTGATACCTCCTAATCCCAAGCCTCTGGGAATGACATCTTCTGTATTTCCTGATGAGCTGGACCTCTTCGGGAGTATAGTTGTTCTAGAAATCCCGAGCCATCTCCTCTCCTAGGTCCCCAGTGTTATTTAAACCATACATGCATGTGATATGGCTGAGGTGAGTGCTAAAATATGTGGTCCCAGAGCTGATTAAATGACCCGTATGGGAATGTTACTGGCCTCATTAATGCCATGTTTCCAATGAATTAACCAGTCACAGACTTAACCAACCACAGAGGCAGAGATGTACTAAAATCTACTTTAACACTCTTAAAATGCTAGAACTCAGTCAAATCTAAAGAAGTTTATATAGAAATAAGATGAATGTGACCATGAATTGCCACATTTGGGTGACTGACATCTGTCATGTGAAAACCTGCAAAGATTCTGACAATACCAGAGGTGCCCAGTTACCTTCTTCTGTCTACTTGGAAAGGGTTAATCTACAAAGGTATGAAATTGATTCAAATGCCTTCCTAACCAAAGCTTTTTTTTTCTCACTTTCTTTTCCCTCAATACATTCCAGAACGATACAATGCTTTACCCAACACAAATTAAAGTTTAAATCTTGATCCTCGTGCAGAGATTGCCTTGGCAACCTCCAATTCTCTGTAACGAGAGACACACTATAGGCAAAAAAATAAAAAAAGGCATAAAATTATTTGTACAAATCAGAATTACAGACCTTTACATGAATCATCCTCAATCGGCTGTTTGAAAGCTGTTATGTCACTGAAAGTGCAAAGAAATAAAACCACTTTATCCTGTTCATTTCGAATTGGAGCAATTTTCACAAAGAACCACACAGGTGTCCCTGAAAGAAATACCAAAAGGTTGGTCAGTAATTTGCATTCTCACTTGAGGGGCTATGGAAGTAAAGACTTGGGAATGAATAGGTACAAATATTAGTTCGTTTTTAGAATCGTTTCATTCCTTCAGGGACTGGGTTTTACACCATTAATTTTTCCTCTTGCTGGAATAAAAGCTTCCATAGTAACTACTCAGTGGGGAGTTTTCTCCTGTTCAAATAATTTTGTAAGTGCAGATTTCTTAACCTTTGTAAAATGATTAGAAAATGAGTTGAAAATCCCTCCTGATCTAAGGTACAGAGACCTTAAGACTTACCTTAGACCATGTAGTGAACAAGTAAACAGGGGCCAGTTTGGGTATTGCCAGCCATGGCCGGCCAACCATGAAACTCAAATTTCCATTGCTAAAAGCTCCCAGTGCCAAAATTCAGCTTGGGAATCCATCAATTTGGCTCAATGGACCATGGGCTAGAAACTATGTTTCTAAATCTCTCTCCCCAGAATAAAAATCCCAGAGGTCCTATACAATGGCAAATAAGGACACACTGAGGAAGGAAAAGAATCACCACAATGATTCTCCTGGCAAAGGCTCCCCCAGAAAGGGAGTTTCCAGGTGGGTTTCAGCTGTGATTACTTAGTACTTTAGGAAGCTCAATGAATGTTTCAACTTCCAATCCTTGCTCCTGAGCTAAACTGGGGGATAAATGAGCTCTTCCAAAGCACTGCCCTAAACCACAGAAGGAGAAGGTGGGCAGGGCTCATCTGACTGACTTCTCAGAGAGGTCACTCACTCAGGTATCTGTGGAGAAATACCTGCACAAAGTCAGTCTCTGGCTTCCAAAAACAAAAAAAAAAAGAAAGAAAAGAAACAGATGTTTTCTATCTATTGAGGACATCACAGCAAGATCTATCAATCTCTTCTGTGATACAAAATTAAATGGGGCACAAAGCAATGGTATGTTCACCCCATCTTGTTCTTGTATCCCCGTTCCTAAAACAGCATCTGGCATATAAGAACTTAATAACTATTTGTTGAATTTTGCATAACCGGGATAATGCTTTACATACTATTTTATAACCATTTTCAAATTAAAATACAGTAAATATTTCCCCATGTTGTTAAGTATTAGAGAAGCTTCCTATGCACCAGGTGCTGTGCTCAGCATTTTACATATTTTATTTTAGGAGATAGCAAGCAAACAACTCACTGAATACTGGAGATGGAAATAGATCCCCAAAAGGTCACCTGGGTCTCTCTGCCTGCAATCACATCAAACTCTATACTATACAACAAGGACAGAGAGACATCTCTGATTAACATTAGGATTAACCAATTTTACTTAACAATTATAAGATTATATATCTGACTATACCACTTATTCATATGTAAGTATGAATAACCCCACAATGTACAGTCAAACAGGCAGCAAATGGATCAGATAGGAATACATTCTCCTTAAATCTTGATTATTTATATATTCATCCACAGTTAACTTTAAATCTCTATCCACTTCCCCTTCCCTTTTTAGCTGCTGGTTTCTGGGTACTCTTAGAAGACAAATACATTATAGTGTCACCCTAAGAAAAATGTGTTTTGAAAGGAAAATCCACCTTACAAAAATCAGGGGAATTCCCTGGTGGTCCAGTGGTTAGGACTCTGCACTTTCACTGCCGAGGCCCTGGGTTTGATCCCTGGTCGGGGAACTAAGATCCCACAAGCTGACTGGCGCGGCCAAAAAAAAAAAAAAATCACACATAGTGTTCCAAAATCAAAAAGAATATGGTCTCTGAGTTATCCACTGTTTTTGGAAGGTCTGTGTTACTATTCCTCCCAGTATCCTCCTCAGAACCTGCAGTGGGTTTTAAACCACTTTCAATTAAGCAACAGAAAACTCAAAAGAAAGCATCACACCAGTCGAGCCCACAAACCCACAGCTCTCAGTTGTATCCTAGCTGGTAAGACAAAAAGAGGAAAAAAAAATCTTTTCTTTTTGCTCTAAAGAAAACTAAACAATATTCTCTCAGCTGGGTAAACGAGAAAGCACTCCAAATTTACCAAACTAGTAATAAATCAGAAGAGAGGCCCCCCACTCATGTTGTCTAACACCAGAAGCCTCGTCTTGCTGCAATCCCCAGGACCATCCCCTTCACAGCTGCCGCCTATGGGCCATCCCCTGTGCTATACCAGCTGGGCCGGATATCTATGAACTTGTTCCACTTGGGACTGTGCCATCTAATCTTTATGACTACTAGGACTGATGACACTAACCCACATCTCCCAGATCACAAGAGCTACTGTATTTGTCATATTGGGAGGTCTTTTTCATTTTACCATAGCTCAAGCTCCCCATGAACTTTCCTCCATTTCAACAGGTCAATCTGTTTAAAGCTACGTGCCTCTCTCCACCACACTGTGCCCATTGCTTCCTTCCAGAAATGTTCCCTGACTAAATGCATGCTACTCTGATCATCCCATTTCAATATCTAAATATGTTTCTCGTGCCAAAAATTCATAGAGTCAGTATGTATTACTTTAAGAGTTCCTCGCCCGCTGATCACTCGGGCTTGTTGAGGGTAGGAACCTCTTTTCTCCTGCTGGTGTTTCCTCGTGGAGGCACATCTTTCAGTGTAACACTCCAGGCCTTTTCCCTGGGTTGGCAGTTTGGGGGACAAGAATTGGACATGTGTAGCCTGGCCACTTCTCCTCCTCTGCTTAGAGATTAGTGTGCATTCTGCTCTACTTCCCCATTCTATAAATGTTAGGGGAGAAGTCAAAGGGCAGGGGGGATGGCTGGTAGGAGGAGAAGCCTGTGGTTCTCCGGTGTTACCTGGGTTGGGTGGGTAAGTCTGATTCTAGGATTCACTTTTAGAAACTCACCTGCCCACAGATATAAACTACATTTTCTAGGATCTGCTTTACTAGCCATAAAGGTGGTATTTTAACCTCCATTTGCCTGATTCCTGTATCTCTCCCAATTGTTTCTGACCGCAGGCAGGAAAAGAAAGTGCTATGTATTGGGCCCCCTCAAAGCTTAACAGTTGAAGACTATTTCTGTAAATAATTCATAATGCACTCCAAGGGCAGGAGAACTGATCTACTTCCTCTGTCTGATGGTCCTGCACCCTTATTCTAATGGCATCCAATGCAGTGCTACCCATGGGGCGTCACATAGGCCATTACGATGCTCGACCCCAGGAGGCACCAGCCTGCAGCAGTGAAACTCAACAAGCTCTAGGAATGCTTGCTGAGTTTCAAAGAAATAAATCCTACTTCCAGTGTCTTCACAGTTACTCAGACCTGCCTCTCTCCCAAATTGTCACACCCAAACAATCTAGGAATGAAGAATGGGTTTAAATTTTCATTTCTGAAATTCTTCCAAAAAAGACTGAGTGCCTCTTAGATAGCACAGACCAGTCATTTCAACCTTTCACTTTTTAAGAGCGAAGGGTTTTTAACTAATGAAACATTACTCAAAGTCTCAGTACATGAAACAGTTCCTTCAAGCAAACACGAACCATTCAGAGCCCAGAGCGCCACCCACCCAGTTTCCCTTACACACCTCTGGATGCACCCAGGGATATTCAGGAACCCTTTGGCTCCATTCAAATGAAGACCTGCCTGGGGGCAGACGCCTGAGCAGTTGGCCTCCGGGGACCTCTCCTACAGCCCAGATTCTACAGCAGCATCCATTCCATCAGGATACAAGAGAGACAATGAATGCACAAATATTCACACACACACACACACACACACACACACACAATCAGGAAGAGGTTGAAATTCTGGGAAAAAACAAGAAAAGCAAGTACTTAATGCCCTGTTTCTGCAAAAAAGAACAAAGGGTCAATGATAAATTTTCTATTAAAGGCAGATCAATACACAAATCCAGGAGAAACACATCCTACTGATGGCAAAGGCTGCAGCTCTCTCCTGGATGAGGATGCCCAGTAGAAGGGGAGTTCCAGGTCAGGCTCCTCCTTCTGGTCACTCTGCGATGGTCATCCCTTATGTAGCTCCCTCGGGTTATGCAGTAATTAACCTGACAACCTAACCTGGCTATAGGGTTTCTCAACCACAACAGTCAGATAACAAAACAGCAAGGCTCAGGTGTATGAGAGAATTTTTGGCCTCCTACCCTGGACCTCCTCCCAGGTACTCTCTAGAGCCAGGCATCCAGGCCACATTTGACAGCAACAGAACTGACCAAGCCACTGTGATTGGCTCTTGAGAAGGGTTGCATGTGCTGGGCCATTCAGATGGGTCCAGAAACTAGACTAGAGAATGGCAGTTAGCCCCAGGAAACAGACCAATAGGATTTGAGTCAACTTTATTGAGACAAATGACAAGTGTAGAGAGGATGAGAGAGCATGAGGGGGGAAGTAGTGACCACTGGCCATTAGAACATCTGATTCAGAATCCCAAGCCGTGCGTTTGAGCTCTATCTCTTCATGTATTTTATGTCTTGGCCACACTACTTTAACTTCTCTCAGAATCAGTTTCCTTATTTGTAAAATGGGAATAATAGACCTACTTTAGACTAAGTTAAAATGTATGATGATACACAGATATTTAAAACTATTACTTTCCTTTCTTCCTTCCTTATAAATTCTTTACCTATAAGGTTAAAATGTTCAATCTCACCTCACAGGGGTGTTCGTATGACTTTAAAAGAGAATGTATCTTAAGGTGTTTAATGAAACTCCAAAGCTGCCTGCACCTGTTCAGAAGGAAAAGGGCCAATCTCAACCATAACAAGGGAAAAGCTAGAAAATTCAATGCTTAAGCCTCCATGTAATTTAAATTTGATTGAAGGGCAAAAAGCAAAACCTCAATAAATGGAGAGAGTTACACTGTTTGTAGATTAAAAGAATCAATTCTGTAAGATGTCAAACCTCCCTTTTTAATATATAAATTTAATGCAATTTCAATCAGAATCTCAATTGTTCCTTTTTTCATTTGTTTTTCTCAGAGCTTGATGAATTGACATTCAATTCAAACAGAAAATTAAAGGTAGAAGAACAGCCAAGAAATCTTTGAAGAAAAAACGTATGACAGGGACTACCTACTATAGTAACTAGGAGCCATTGGCAATGACCCTAAAACAAGCAATAATGAAGACGATAATATCATTTACTGAGTGCTTCCAATGGGGCCAAACCCTGACACATCATGGTTTACCTTTCACAACAACTCTGTGAAGTGGAATTGCTACTGTGACATTTTCCCCAATTTAAATATGGACAACCCAAGTGGGAAAGCATTTTAACCAAACTCACGTAGCTAATAAGTTACACAAGGAAAAAGAGGAGAGACACAAACCCATGAATGTGTGAGAACTTAGCATTTTTTTTTTAACATCTTTATTGCAGTATAATTGCCTTACAATGGTGTGTTAGCTTCTGCTTTATAACAAAGTTAATCAGTTATACATATACAATATGTTCCCATATCTCTTCCCTCTTGCATCTCCCTCCCTCCCACCCTCCCCATCCCACCCCTCTAGGTGGTCACAAAGCACCGAGCTGATCTCCCTGTGCTATGCGGCTGCTTCCCACTAGCTATCTATTTTACATTTGGTAGTGTATATACGTCCACGACACTCTCTCACCCTGTCACATCTCACCCCACCCCCTCCCCATATCCTCAAGTCCATTCTCTAGTAGGTCTGTGTCTTTATTCCCATCTTGCCACTAGGTTCTTCATGGCTTTTTTTTTTTTTCCTTAGATTCCGTATATATGTGTTAGCATACTGTATTTGTTTTTCTCTTTCTGACTTACTTCACTCTGTATGACAGACTCTAACTCCATCCACCTCATTACAAATACCTCCATTTCATTTCTTTTTATGGCTGAGTAATATTCCATTGTATATATGTGCCACATCTTCTTTATCCATTCATCTGTTGATGGACATTTAGGTTGCTTCCATGTCCTGGCTATTGTAAATAGAGCTGCAATGAACATTTTGGTACATGACTCTTTTTGAACTATGGTTTTCTCAGGGTATATGCCCAGTAGTGGGATTGCTGGATCGTATGGTAGTTCTATTTGTAGTTTTTTAAGGAACCTCCATACTGTTCTCCATAGTGGCTGTATCAATTTACATTCCCACCAACAGTGCAAGAGAGTTCCCTTTCCTCCACACCCTCTCCAGCATTTATTGTTTCTAGATTTTTTGATGATGGACATTCTGACCGGTGTGAGATGATATCTCATTGTAGTTTTGATTTGCATTTCTCTAATGATTAATGATGTTGAGCATTCTTTCATGTGTCTGTAGGCCATCTGTATATCTTCTTTGGAGAAATGTCTATTTAGGTCTTCTGCCCATTTTTGGATTGGGTTGTTCGTTTTTTTGTTATTGAGCAGCATGAGCTGCTTGTAAATCTTGGAGATTAATCCTTTGTCAGTTGCTTCATTTGCAAATATTTTCTCCCATTCTGATGGTTGTCTTTTGGTCTTGTTTATGGTTTCCTTTGCTGTGCAAAAGCTTTTAAGTTTCATTAGGTCCCATTTGTTTATTTGTGTTCTTATTTCCATTTCTCTGGGAGCTGGGTCAAAAAGAATCTTGCTGTGATGTATGTCATAGAGTGTTCTGCCTATGTTTTCCTCTAAGAGTTTGATAGTGTCTGGTCTTACACTTAGGTCTTTAATCCATTTTGAGTTTATTTTTGTGCATGGTGTCAGGGAGTGTTCTAATTTCATACTTTTACATGTATCTGTCCAATTTTCCCAGCACCACTTATTGAAGAGGCTGTCTTTTCTCCACTGTATATGCTTGCCTCCTTTATCAAAGATAAGGTGACCATATGTGCGTGGGTTTATCTCTGGGCTTTCTATCCTGTTCCATTGATCTATATTTCTGTTTTTGTGCCAGTACCAAACTGTCTTGATTACTGTAGCTTTGTAATATAGTCTGAAGTCAGGGAGCCTGATTCCCCCAGCTCCATTTTTCGTTCTCAAGATTGCTTTGGCTATTCGGGGTCTTTTGTGTTTCCATACAAATTGTGAAATTTTTTGTTCTAGTTCTGTGAAAAATGCCAGTGGTAGTTTGATAGGGATTGCATTGAATCTGTAGATTGCTTTGGGTAGTAGAGTCATTTTCACAATGTTGATTCTTCCAATCCAGGAACATGGTATATCTTTCCATCTATTTGTATCATCTTTAATTTCTTTCATCAGTGTCTTATAATTTTCTGCATACAGGTCTTTTGTCTCCTTAGGTAGGTTTATTCCTAGATATTTTATTCTTTTTGTTGCAATGGTAAACGGGAGTGTTTTCTTAATTTCACTTTCAGATTTTTCGTCATTAGTGTATAGAAATGCCAGAGATTTCTGTGCATTAATTTTGTATCCTGCTACTTTACCAAATTCATTGATTAGCTCTAGGAGTTTTCTGGTAGCATCTTTAGGATTCTCTATGTATAGTATCATGTCGTCTGCAAACAGTGACAGCTTTACTTCTTCTTTTCCGATTTGGATTCCTTTTATTTCTTTGTCTTCTCTGATTGCTGTGGCTAACACTTCCAAAACTATGTTGAATAATAGTGGTGAGAGTGGGCAACCTTGTCTTGTTCCTGATCTTAGTGGAAATGGTTTCAGTTTTTCACCATTGAGGACAATGTTGGCTGTGGGTTTGTCATATATGGCCTTTATTATGTTGAGGAAAGTTCCCTCTATGCCTACTTTCTGCAGGGCTTTTATCATAAATGGGTGTTGAATTTTGTCGAAAGCTTTCTCTGCATCTATTGAGATGATCATATGGTTTTTCTCCTTCAATTTGTTAATATGGTGTATCACATTGATTGATTTACGTATATTGAAGAATCCTTGCATTCCTGGGATAAACCCCACTTGATCATGGTGTATGATCCTTTTAATGTGCTGTTGGATTCTGTTTGCTAGTATTTTGTTGAGGATTTTTGCATCTATGTTCATCAGTGATATTGGCCTGTAGTTTTCTTTCTTTGTGACATCTTTGTCAGAACTTAGCATATTTAAAAAGAGCATTTCAAATTGGAAAGAAAGAGCTGGATGATAATAAATAGTGCTATAAAAGTAACAGAAGGAAAAATGGAAGAATATTTTTATTATTTAGGTAAGGAGAAGAGCTTTCTAAGTATTATATAAAGGTCAGAACCATAAAGGAAAAGACTGACAAACATTTTTTACTTCTATATGGTATTTAAAAAGTCTTTAATTAAAGAGAAAAAATTTTAATAGGCAAAATTGTTTTCAATATGTGTGTGATTTAGGATCAATATCCCTCACATATAAGCAGCTTCTTGTACTGAATAAGTAAAAGACAATCTATTGGTAAAATAGGCAAAAGACGACTGTTTCCTATTAGATTTGTCTTCACAACAGATTGTCACCTCCTCAAAGGCAGAGTCGGTTTCTTATATGTGGATCTCTTTGGCTCAAACCCACAGGCCTGCAGTAGGTAATCAATGAGGACTTAGCCGGCAGCTTCTCTTGCTCTAAGCTGCCTTTCCCTGGGCTTCTCTGATCCACAGCTCCCAAACCGGGGCCCCCAGCCACACCATGAATTGTGGAATCAGTCAAATGCTGGGGGGTGTTATCCAGAGGGTGGACTGCTTTCACTCAGGGCTGATACTTCTTAACTTTCTTGTTCAAAAAATGGAAAAGCTAATTGGCCAGCCCAAAAGTGGCCACCTAAATATTTGCTGAATGAGTTCATGAATGATGACTGTCATTGATATAAGAAAATTATCCAGCATACTGAGAATGAGTTAAGTCACAATACAAAACATACAGCAATTCTAAAATGCCCAGGTTTACTGGTCAGACTGGCCAATAGATAGAAAGAAACCTTTCAAATAAGCCAGTCTCCAAGATAGGTAATAGTATTACACACACTCATTCCAAAACACACCATGAAGCCTTCTGCTAATTACTTCCAACTCCCCAAAAGGTAAAATAAACATGAATGCCTATCACTAGCGGATCCTTTCTATAAAGTTATCCGTGTAAATACTAAAGAATGGGAGGGGGAGGAATCAAAACAATTTATTAAGAGTTTATAAAAAAATCAATAAGAAAATCACAAGAATTAAATAGAACATATGGGCAAAGAATCTGAACAATTAACATAAAAAAGTAATTTTAAATGGATACTAAATAGGAAAAATACTTCAGTCTCATTAGCATTAAAAATACTCATTAAACAAAAAAATGTAATTATAGGCAGTCTGATCATTTAAAAATAATACTATTCGGTGCTAGAGCAATTCAATGAGTCAGACACTCACAGTCTGCAAATGAACTTGGAAATGCGTTCACTTCTGGAACACAATTTGGCAAAATGTCTCAGGAACCTTGGTTCACATTCTTTAACACAGTAATTTTCAACTTCTAGGAAATATTTCACAATGTCGACTAATATCTTTGCACGAAGATCTTCACCTCAACATTATATTTAATCAAGAAAATTTAGAGCCTCATAAATATCCAACAATAAAGGAACTGTTAATAAAATTCCTTCTAAATTATATTTATGGGGAATTTTAATGATAAGGATATTTTTATGATAAAAAAATTAAATAAATGTACAATTTCAAATTGCATACATGTCAAAGTCTCAACTATGTAACACGTGCAAGACAAAAACACCAAAATGTTAATAGGCTGGTAGTATTTCTCCAAGTCTTTGAGTCTTTAGGGTGATTGATTTTCTTCTTTAAGCCTTCATATGTGTTCTCCATAGTAAAAATGCATTAATTTAAAAATCAGAGAAAAAAGAAAAAAAACATTCCTTTAAATGATGACATTTCACATTTTAAAATCTCAAATGGGGTGGCATTTCCCCCACGGGACTCCATACTGCTTTAAAATGCTGAAAGTTTCAATCTATTGAACTACAAATTGTGAAAGTAGCAGCAAACCTGCCTCCTCCTTTCTCTCCTCCCATCCATCTCTGTTCAGTCTGCTCCTCCCGGGCCAGCTGGTCAGTTCAGCCCCACAAGGCTTGCTCCTTGGCTCCGAAGCCCTCACTCTGAATCACATACCCCTGGGTCACTCGTCTGTTTCTTGGTAATTGTCAAGTTCCTTTCAAAGTCACTCAGCAAACATGTGCCGAGCGCCTCCTCTGGGCTGGGCTGTGTGCTAGACACTTGCCAGTCAGTGGGCTCCACTGGCAAATCCCTAGGCTCAGCCTCCTCCCACTTCCCCGGACACCTCTCCTTCTCAGCTGCCTCTTCCCCACCCCTCCCCCAGCAGGCCACAATCATCTTGCCACCGCGGTGATTCCTAACAGGTCTCCCACCTCTGGTCTCCTGTGATGCATTCCATCTCCACTCTCTAAGGGAGTCATCTTTCTGAAATGAAAATCTTATTATTACACACTTAACCCTGCTTAAAACCGCTCAACGCCTCTCACCCCACCCTCTGTCCCCACCACCTCTGCTCTTAAGACAAATTCTAAACTCTTTAACGTGGCTGCGTGATGGGCCCTTCTCAACCTCTCCAGCTACACTGGTGACCCATTGATTTACAGATTTATTTAATTACTCCATGAGTTCAGGTGGAACACCTTCTGGGTCAGGCACTATGCTGGGTGCAGGGGATCCAGCTGGTTATAGATGCACCCTGTAGGCGTGGAAGTCAGCCTTCTCTGCAGCTGCTTTCTGTCCTTGCTACTCAGAGTGTGATTCTTGGACCAGCGGCATTAGCATCACCTGGAGCAGAATCTCGGGCCCTTCTGCAGACCTACTGAATACAAATATATATTTTGTTTGATTTGCAGGTGATGTTATATATCCTGTCAAAGTCTGAGGAGTCCTGCTTTGGGTCTCTTCAAATGTCAGTGCTGCTCTCCCCTATTGCCCTCTCCACATGCCTTTCATCAGCCTGGGATACTCTTTGCCCTTCTCTCTGCCTAACTCCCCGCTATCCTCCAGTTTCTGCATGAATTTCCTGCCTCCTAGGAAGACTTCCTTCCCTGACCTCCTAAGTTAGGGTGAAGGGACACCCCCCATGTGGTGTCACCATCAAAACACTTACAGCTCTATACTATGATGCCGCCCCCGACCCCTGCAAACGCTGTGGGAGCAGAGGCTGGGTCTGTCTTTTTGTAACCACATTCCTAGGAGCAAGCCTAGTGTCTGACAGAGTATAGTCAGACCTCGCTTTATTGCGCTTCACAGACACCACATTTTTTTTTTAACAAGTTGAAGGTCTGTAGCAACCCTGCATTGAGTAAGTCTATTGGCGCCATTTTTCCAACAGCATTTGTTCACTTCATGTCTCTGCGTCACATTTTGGTAATTCTCACAATATTTCAAACCCTCTACAGCAAAAAGATTACAACTCACTGAAGGCTCATATGATGATTAGCATTTTTTAGCAAAAAATTAATTAATTAATTTTAATTGAGGCATACACATTGGTTTTTTATAGACATAATGCTACTGCACACTTAATAGACAGTTATGTTTACAGTATACCACTCTAACAACTTTTACATGCACTGGAAAACCAAAAAATTTGTGGAACCGAACTTACAATATCTCTGAGGTATGCCTGTGGTTGGTCAATAAAAAGCCATTAACAAAAACATAGAATTTGGTGCAACTGTAAAATACCCAGGCTTAAAAAATAACTTAAAGTTTCTAAATTCCTCAGGTGAGGGTGGATTTGGAGGAGTTGGGGACAGTGAACCGGTTCCTAGGAAGAAACCAACACTATCTGCATCTATTTCTGCTTCATGTTTTATGTACAGGCTTAGCCTTGGACGAAACCCCTGCCAGCCCACTGGACATCCTTGTGCAAATTAGAAAGAGAAGTTCCTCCCTCAGCACAGATGCAATTCTAGGCCAGGGTGCACTGAGGACCTAGCAAGCAAACTGGTTTCTGGTTGCCCCCATGCAGGGTATAGCCTGCACCACCATATGTGGTGGCCCTGCCTTGTGCCCCGACTAAAACCAACCCGGTCTGGAAAGAACAGCCATGGAGCAAGCACTGGAAACCAGGTCCTGGCTCTGCATGACCTCGGGTGAGGAATTTACCTTGTTATACAATGGAGATACGTAACGTCAGCCATGACTACTTCACAGGGCTCCCTCAACATTTTTAAATAGAGTGGCGTCATACCCTCCACAGAGTGTATTTTCTAAAATCAGAGGGTAAGGTAGAAGTTGCATATGACCACAATTGCTCTTGAGAATGCCTTCACATCACCCATGAAGTAGAGTCCATGCCCAGGCTGACGTGGCACTCTGGAGACTGCATGCATCTCTCTCAATAAGCCCACTACAACCTCCAGGGAGGGACGAGATGCTGATTCTTTGGTAAAAACATCAGTTGAACTGACTGGCTTCCATGCCTAGGCCATATCTACCTAATGTACAGAACCGGAAATACCAGAATCACCCACAGTGCGATGAGATACTCACAATATGAGGCCTTCAGCCCCCGAGGCAGCTGAGGGAACAGCAGATCCCCCCCTGCCATCTCATACTCACTCTGGGGTACATGCCCACTGAAGAGAATAGCAAGTAGAATCACTAATTCAGTTTTAATTATGTTTCCCTCTCTCTCCCTTTTATGCTCAACATGTATAGTTGACTTTGAGCAAGTTAAATGCATAGTCTAATGAAGCTTGAAAACTCTGAAGCAAAATATAAACGCAAGGCATTATCTTTGCGATACGCCTACCTGATTAGTATTCTGTGACGTAGGGAAATCCACACTGTTCAGGACACAAAGCTACCAGTGTGGGAAACATTTAACTCACTCCCTTAGTTCTGGGCACACGGGCAGAGCCCCTCCTCCCATGAGAAGGCACTGCTGGCGTGCTCCTGGGAACAGCTGTTGCTTTGAGTTGTGTCCCCCACAGAGGAAGGGCTGGCACAGAGCCAGTCACAGTCTTTCACCTCATTCCTCTCAGGCCTATTTGGCAAAATGTCTCAGGGTAGGAACTAGGGTAGGTCTCAAGGTAGGAACTAGACCTACTAGCTGAGGAGGTGAAATGGAGCAAGGCAGCAACTCTAGTGTGAAAGCACAGGACCAACCCTCTCAGAGTTGCTGATGCCCAAAGCTAATCTCTCAGCTCAGCGTCTGCACTGGCCACCAAGCAAAGAGTCCTCTCAGTTGCCTGCACCAACACTCCAGACTGAAAAAAAGTCCCAGCTGCTTCCAGATAAAAGCCACATGTGCCCACTGCTTTCCAGAGCAAAACATATCATCCTGAACACCACCAAAATAAACACTTATCCTAACGCGCCACCTGGGCCACTCTGGAAATGTTCTAGTGAACCAATGACCTACTTAGTTCAATCCTACATATAAAGAACAGGATTCCTTACAATCAAATAGTGTTTTTAAAAACAAAGCACTCGGGCTTCCCTGGTGGCACAGTGGATAAGAATCTGCCTGCCAATGCAAGGGACATGGGTTCGATCCATGGTTCGGGAAGATCCCACATGCCGCGGAGCAATTAAGCCCGTGCGCCACAACTACTGAGCCTGCGCTCTAGAGCCCACAAGCCACAACTACTGAAGCCCGTGTGCCTAGAGCCCGTGCTCTGCAACAAGAGAAGCCACTGCAATGAGAAGCCCGCTCACCGCAACAAAGAATAGCCCCCACTCGATGCAACTAGAGAAAGCCTGCGCACAGCAACGAAGACCCAACACAGCCAGAAATAGATAAATAAATAAAAATTAAATTAAATTAAAAAAACAAAGCACTCTTCAACACCTCTGCAGCCCTGCTATGGCTGTGTTTCCATACAGCCCACTTTCCATACTTCCAATACAATTAATCTCCATTCAACAGGAAACTGCTAAGAGAAAGCAAGTTCTACACTTGTGTATAACTATTGACCTAGATTCTTCATTAATATACTTGTAGAAGTTATTATACACAAAACAAATACAAATTAACAATACATTTTGACTAACAGTGATTACAGTATTAATTTGATTAATACTGTCTCTGACAGAAAACTGGGGTCACCAGGGAAACAAAATTTTATTTAGAAACTCTTAACTGGGCATCTACTGGTGTTACCCGCTGTGTTAAGTGCTAAAGGGAGATATATACAAAGGTGAACTGGGCAGAGATTCTAACCCACCTCCTCCCTCCCCACCTAAGAAGCCTTAAAGTCTACAAGTGCCTTAGGCCAACAACTCAACATAAGGAAATCAATAGGAAAAACACTAACTCTGGGCAGAAAAGAGATCAAGAAGTCTTAATTGGTTAGTGACAAGTACAAATGCTCCTGTGCAGAACAGTAACTCATCAATCCATACCATTTACCCCAACATACACACTGGCTGCAAGGAACAACATTTAGCTGATGGGAGAAAAGAAAACCTAAGACAGCAACAGAGAAAGAAGAGATACTTCACTCTTCCAAGCACATCAAGGTATGGTTCAGAATGGTCTGAATACTCACTGTTCTTCTTGTACATCAAAATTTCAAAGGAATTCATCTCATAGTTCTCAAATGTTTGCCGCACCTTTTCAATGGTGTCTTTATCAGTCAGCTCCCCGTACATAAAACTGCAAAGCAACCAAACAGTCCAAGTTAGATGAACAAGTATTTATTATTCTACAAGCATCTGTTACATACCTGCTCTATACCCAGCACTGTGCTATGCACTGTGGAACACACACACACACACACACACACACAATGAAAACATTTGTTCAATCAAAAACAATTTATTGATTGAGCTGGAATCAAGACTCCATCCCTGTCCCCCCAAAACTGACAGTCTAATGAGACACACTAGAAAACAGTAGATTAGAGAACAGTATGACCAACACATAAGGAATTACAGCACAAAGAATAGGCACAGAGCACTGTCTGAGTAGTCAGAAAAGGCTTCCCAGAGGCAAGTACAAAAGAGATCTAAAGAGCAGGTGGAAATCTGCTGAGAAAAGGAGGGAAAGGAACATTCTAGGTAAAAGATAAGCATGTGCAAAGGCACAGAGGTGAGAGGAAGGTTAATTCTGGAACCTGAATACGGTTCAGTTCAGTATGTCTGGAATGTAGACAGTAAGGGGAAAATTAGCAACAGGTAATATGGAGAGGTAAGCAGGGGCCAAATCATGGAGGAGACCATGGCATTACAGGTCAGGTGAAGTCATTTAAACTTTATCCCGAAAGCAACGCAGGGAGGGCCACTGGAGGGTTTCAGGCAAAAGAGTTACATAATGAGATCTGCATTTTAGAAATACAACTCTGAGAGACGTCCTGAGAAGGATGGCAGAATAAATTTGGACCACAGATTTTTCCTCTACTAATTCCTAACAAATTAAACAAAAGAACAGGAAAAAAAAAACCTACAAAAGGTCACCAACCAAACAAGAAAAAGGGCGCAATTTGATGCTCTAAACATCAAGACATACTGTAGCTAAGGAAAGAAAAGAAGATTCAGCAAACAGAAGACTCAGCCACTGTCTGTGCAGCTCTTTTTCCTACCCCACCACTAAGAAAGAAAAAAGAGCTCTGGGTTGAATAAATCAAGATGACAAAATTCTACAAATTCTTTCTAATACATCTCCACACTCCTCACATTTGGAGAAAAGTAAACTAACAGGGTAAATAAGCAGCCTGAAAACAAAATTAGAGAAAACCTCTGGATAGCAGAAGCTTCTGCCTACTAACACCGGTTCTCAGCAGAGGCAGGAAAACTGCCAGGACTGTCCATTTTCTTGGGTCCACACACTGAATATGGTCTGAAGACCGAGGTTTTTCCCTCTAGGAATGGGATAACATTCCCAACAACTAGGCTGAGCGACACTAACAAAGCGTGAGAGGAGAGAAACCATCCCTCAGTGGGGCTGGAAAAGCCAGTCCTCCAACAAAGGCTGCCCATGGACCCCCCAAGCATGTCCCCTGCCCACCCCAGGCCTTCAGACGACACCAACAAGGAAGGACAGCCATGCTCAGCCCTCAAGGCTTATGTAATGTGTAGAAGCAGTGGCGTGGGTTCCCAAACAATACACAACCCATCTTCTAAAACTGCTCATACCTAACTGTGCAATTTAGCTTTTTCTTGATGACTTGAATCATAGAATCACAGAATTTCAGAACTAACAAGAACCTCAGAAGTTATCAAGCACAATTCCTGAACCACCAAATCAAGCGCCATGCTCAGCTTGATACTGGAACAGGCGTGGGCTTACTGTGAGCTTCCAATTTCCATCACCCTGCAAGAAAAGTGCCCTAGCTATTGACTTTATGAATTCTGTGTCACTTTTGTTATCACGTCCCTTCCCAGCCCACCGAGAGATGCTATTATCTGTGGTTCCCTGTGTGCCCATCTCATGTAGTACTCTGCTTTGGGGCTGTGTTCTTCGTCTATAAACCAGGAAAACAGATAACCGAGCTTGGTGAATTACCTTTAAAAAGAAGGATAGATCAAGACTAAATTAGCCGTGCCTGAGAACAAGAAGATTTCTTTCTCCTAGGAGGTAAAAACTTAAGCTCTATAACCATTTTACTTAGCCGGTTTTGCTCTAAGGCCTTTTTAGCTTCCTCCCACTTTCCCTTTCTGAATGGATTTGCTAGATAAGTGACCTCAATTTATGTGATGGTGTATAGGCTGGCAATTTCCTTCACAAGGTAAAACCAATCCCTGCAAAGTGGAGTCTTCAAATAAATGAAGTGCCATAATTATGCCCAGCTTTCCTTACTCTTATGTACTTTTTCAAGTTGTAGTTTTTAGTGGTAGGTGTAAATTTCCTTTGTCTGGACATTAGATTTCAGATGCCTGCAATGCAAGAAATAAGCCAAAAGGCTCCTGAGCAATTAGGGATGTGGCTAACACAAAGGCATGTTTACTTTCCTTCTGGAGAAGGGACACCTTCAGGGAATTAAATAAGTTTCTTAGAGTTGTGTGTAAAAGAAAGTTGGCTAAATTATCCAGTTCTCTTATCTGATTTTCTTAAAGTGTCTGATTATAGCCAATAAGAAGCAAGAAAGGTAAGGAAAGGCTGCTCAAGTCACACGAAAAAGCAAAGCTCACTCTCCCAGTGTGCTGATTGTGTACGTGCACGTACAGATGGAGACATAGATGCAGATACACAGATACTTAAGAGGATAACAGCACACCAAGAATATAAGAGAATTCTATCATAATACTTGAGTCATAATTTTTAAACCTTTGAGGGAATCTTTTTTTTTTAACATCTTTATTGGAGTATAATTGCTTTACAATGGTGTGTTAGTTTCTGCTTTATAACAAAGTGAATCAGCTCTACATATACATATATCCCCATATCTCCTCCCTCTTGTGTCTCCCTCCCACCCTCCCTATCCCACCCCTCTCCTTTGAGGGAATCTTAAATTTTCCATTTCCCAGTCCCAAAAACCTAAAAGTTAAGAAAAATGATAATATTTTCAAAACATTTAATACTTTTCACCAAATGAGTTACTTGGCTGATTTAATACCAAGAAAATGCAACTTCTGAGAACCAAAGACTATGACTGGGTCAGATGGGTTTTTCCACCCTTTGGAGATGAGTTCACTTTTGGGTGTAGCAGGTTTAGGAAAATGATTCCACTGCATGCGAACACCACTGAAGACAGAAGACTCTGAGGAAGGCAAGGAGTGAGAGGAGACAAAGGCTGTGGAGCCAAGACCCTGTTGGGGCAGCGCAGGGTCTGGGTCACATGCTCCACACGACACCTTGAAGATGCTCTAAAAGAGCTTTTCTAGTGCCACGGCCCAAGGGCGCTGCTTGGTTAGTAACCCTGTCAAATGCACAAGCTGCACAGCACCCTTTGCTTCTGCCTTTGAGTCAGTGATCAGAGAGAGATGTGACAGCAGCAAGGCAGCAAGACATGGTTCTCTTCTCGTTTTCTGATGAAAAGGCCTATGAACAAGGCCCTTGTCTCCAACATGGTGTTTATTCTTAAAAAAACAGCCATACATGTTTTAAAATTAATTTAATCATCTAAAATCATCCATTTCATTTTCATTGATTTTATTTAATCTTCTAACTTTCACATAATTTCCATCTAAAACCTCATAAAATTTTGAGTTCACATTTTATTGATAAAATGATTTTCCTGAGTTTTTCTAGGTTTTCTCCCATCTCACTGACTGTAAATTCATTAGTTGTAGGGACTATGTTTTAGATCTTCTTTGATTTTCCCAGTACAGTGCGTGAACTAGAGATGATAGTGCAATAAATATTCCTGAATGAACGCTGCATGAAAGGAAATTCCCAAGCTGAGTAAGCCATTTTCTTTTTCCAAAAAGATACCATGAAAGAGTGTTGAACAGAACCCCAAACATAAATACCTGCAGGTACTGCTTTTTTGCATCACTTCCGCCCTGTGATAGCCAGACAGCTTGCAAAATCCATCATTGCTGTACACGATGGGCCAGTCCACTATCTGGGCATTCCCCAACACAAAATTAGTATCTGTTAAAAAAAAAAAAAAAGAAGAAGAAGAAGGGGAAGGAGAAAAGAAAAGGGCGCATGAGGCAAGACATTAGTTGAGATTCAATGAGGACATAAATAATAACCAATCCAGGTATTTTTGTTTCCCTCCAAAAAGGCCCTCTGAGGAATAAAGAAGAACAGAGCTTTAGAACTGAATATCTGGAATGCAAATGCTGAGGTTTCTGTACTCCAAAGGAAGCATGCTTAACCAACCAACCAACGTTTTCGGCAGAAATCCAGTGATTTCTATAAGACATACTCAAGTCCTAATTTTTCATCTCTGTGAGATTATGCTGGTAATGTGGAGCCAGAGAGAATCCAAAAGTAATTTCTTCTGCACTCCATACAGCATCTTGGCCCTGTAAGTCTTTGGGACAGAAGCTACAAACTGACCTAATTCACCCTGATTAATATTTGCTGATCCTTGGAGGAGAAGGCCTTCTTAGAAAGGCAAGGGGACAGCAGGTTGCCTCCTGGAATACACACACCAGAGAGCCTTCCTCTCCGTAAAGAAGTGACTAGACCCTCCTAATGCTAGGGCTCCATAGAACCTGATCAAGATGCTGGCAAGGACAAAAACTTTCTTACTAATTTTGAAATCATGGAGCCACAGAAAGCACATTTCAGAGCTCTTTCATGGAGCACGAGCCCACCATTCACTTGTGATGCAGGGATTAAGTAAGCCAGATATGTTGGGCTGCTTAGCGTGTTCTCACCACTTTCCCATTTTTAAAGATCAAAAGTCTTCGATACCTTTTGTGCTCAGGAAATCAAGTGTCCCTCTTTTCTTTTCAAGACCTTAAGCAAATAATATCCAGAACTTAAATATAATCATTATTTTGGCTTGGCTCTCTCCTCTCCACAGAATAATCACTGCTTCCACACCTTCCCCCCACCAAAAAAAGGAATGAAGAAACGCACATACAGACCCTTCTTTTGTTGTAAACCGGAGGGGGTCTTGTTTATATATGTACACTATGTGGAGTGGAATAATGGTAACGTGTAATGTCCTCATTTAATTGGGAGGTTAGTTTTGTTCTAGTACAGCATTTACAGTTTATGCACAATATGGGTAACCATCCTCTCCTGTCTACGTGGGAAGGAATAGAGGAAGGAGAGGCAGGAAGAATAGCTAAATACCATAATCTACTCTTTTTTCCGACATTTGGTTTGTTTATTAACACTTGCAAACATTCGAAAGCTTTTAGATTCGAGTGGGCAGCTTAGCTGCCACCAGCTTTAAGAAGACTCTCTGCAGTGCTCCAGCTACACAGCGTACCTGGATACCTGTTCCTTTCTGGTGGTCCAAAAGGACGGTCCCTACCTCACTGTGCCCTCACAATCTGCTGCAGCCCCTTCCAGTGTGAGCAATCTTGGTGAACAGTGATGTCTCTGCTTGGTGGTTTCTACCACCAGGAAAGCTCACAGCTAAAGGGGCTGTAGCAGTGGCTCCCCACCCCGCCAAGAGAGACCTTACCTCAGCCAGATGGACCCCACGCACCTGAGCCTCTGACAGTGGACACGAGAGGGAACTAGCAGATGGTCACCAGGTGGTGGGGTGCTCATCCACCCCTTCCTGCTGGGAGAGCACGGCTGCATCCCTCACCCAGCCTGCAGATGCCTTCAGGGCCACCTGGGATCCTACGCCTGGCTCCCCAATCTAAGGTGGGTGCTGTGGCTCCTTCATTTCCTACTCAGAATTCCCTTTTACTCCAAGTAGTCAGAGCTTAGCTGTGTAGTGGAAGTAAGACTCCTCACTGAGAACCCCTGGGTGTGGTAATGTGGGCACTGCTGACCCCATGGGCTACGGCACTTGCAGCCAACCTGAGCCTCATAGGGTCAGAGATTCAGCATCAGATAAAACAACAATATTGGTTCCACAGTCGGAAGTAGCAGAATTAAAATGAAAGAAGAGCTTACTTACTTATTTATTAACAATGGAAGCTACGCTTACTGTCAGTCTGAGCAGGGACTTCAACTAGAGGGATTCATTTTACGAATACGCACAGCTTCAAAGTTCTAACCCCTGGCTAAATTTACAGAGTGCCTATCACTTCTTATTTGTTCAATTTCTTTCTCTTTGCTGAAGATACACATCTGTGTACATATCTATTGTGATGAGTAATACAGTAAGTTACTCTTAATGTACTCTTGGGAATGCTTTGATATACTGAAAAGGAACAGAAAACAGCACCGTCATGAAGTGAAACTGCAAACCTGCTAATCTTATAAATATGCCTTTAGTAAAAATACACAACCAGTCCTTCCCTCTGTCTCTCCCCATATATGCACAAATACTTCAAGTTACCATTGGATATCAAGCACAATGCAAAACCCTGGGATATCCAGCTTGACAAGGTATGGTCCATGCCCTTCGGGAACTTACCAGAACAAATAGGCCTGCATACAACTAACTAAACAGGGCATGAAATGCTTAACTCTGTTCGAGGGAGGTAAAGGACTGTGTCTCAGAGTGGTCACAGTGGAAGTTGCTCTCGTCTGGAAGGATGAGTAAAATTCACTTAAACATTTTGAATGCCTAAAATGTACCTGCCACAGATGACACAAAAATAGATAGAGAACTGAAAATACGACACCTGCCTCTGGTAAACGTAAGAGGCTGTGGGAAGAACAGAAAATTTCAGGTAGAGGACCCAGCATGAGCAAAGGTCGGGCAGCACAGGACACAGAGCAGACTGGTGTACACACAGGGCAGCCAGGAAGACGAATGAGCAGGAGGTGAGCCTGCAGACCAGACTGCAAAAGGTCTAGAATATCAGGGAGCTCTGACTTTATTCTGCAGACAGGCTAACCCTTCATGCTGGTCTTCTCTCCCTGAAAAAACTCACATTTCTTGAACTGAGTAACTAAGCCTTAAAAGAAGTACAAAATTCACGAATTATCCCTGAGTTCATATGAAGTCTAGTCAGTTTAACTCTCTCTCTTAAGTTCTTAAGAAGAACTTAAAAAACAAAAAGAAAACAAAACAAAAAACCTAGTTAGTATCCTCAGAAAGACTCAAGTGATAATATACCCATAAAACAAAAACAAGATGCTGGGTGGGGGTGGAGGTGGGGGTGGGGAAGACCCATAGGAGAACAAATGAACAAGTAAATAAGAGCTCCTGTAAATTGAAGGTGAGTAACAATTAAAAATTCAACATAAATGTTAGAAGGCAAAATAAAGTCTCACAGAGTATAGTACAGAAAGAGACATAAAAAAATAAGACACAGAAGATCAATCAAGAAAAACAGCATGCATCCTAATAAGAACAGCAGAAAGAACAACACAAGAATAGGACAGAAGACATTTTTTTTAAATTAAACAATCAAATCTGAGGGTAGAATAACAATATTTTCAGATGTGATCTTCAGATAAGATCTGGGAAATTTATTTCCCATATATTCTTTCTTAGGAAGTTACTTGAGGATGTGTATCAGCAAAATGAGGGAGTAATACAAGAAAGAAGACAACATGGGAACTAGGAAAAAAAAGTGGCTCCAAGTATAGAAAGCAGGGAAGGAAGCTAATAGAAAACATTCAATACGGAATGCTTCAGAGAACAGAAGTTCCAGAAGAGAACTTATTTAGAGATAAAGGAGGTCAGGAGTTAATGATATTCTTGATAATCTGGAATAACATAAAAAGTTTAGTAAACGTATATAATTTGGGGGGCAGGAAAGAAAACTAGAAACATCAAAGAAAACAAAATCTGTGCAGGAAGGGAAACCAAATCATACTATATCACATCATTGTCATGTAAACATGTTATTAAATTTCAATTTCTACAACCAAGTCAAAATGGACAGATCATCCAAAATGAAAATAAATAAGAAAACACAAGCTTTAAATGATACATTAAACAAGATGGACTTAATTGATATTTATAGGACACTGCATCCAAAAACAACAGAATACACTTTCTTCTCAAGTGTTCAAGGAACATTCTCCAGGATAGATCATACCTTGGACCACAAATCAAGCCTTGGTAAAATTAAGAAAATTGAAATTGTATCAAGTATCTTTTCTGACCACAATGCTATGAGACTAGATATCAATTAGAGGAAAAAGATCTGGAAAAAATACAAATACATGGAGGTTAACCAAGACACTACTTAATAACCAAGAGATCACTGAAGAAATCAAAAAATACCTAGAAACAAATGACAATGAAAACACGACAACCCAAAACCTATGGGATGCAGCAAAAGCAGTTCTAAAAGGGAAGTTTATAGCAATACAATCCTACCTCCAGAAACAAGAACATCTCAAATAAACAACCTAACCTCACACCTAAAGCAATTAGAGAAAGAAGAACAAACAAACCCCAAGTTAGCAGAAGAAAAGAAATCATAAAGATCAGATCAGGAATAAATGAAAAAGAAATGAAGGAAACAATAGCAAAGATCAAGAAAACTAAAAGCTGGTTCTTGGAGAAGATAAACAAAATTGATAAACCATTAGCCAGACTCATCAAGAAAAAAGGGAGAACACTCAAATCAATAGAATTAGAAATGAAAAAGGAGAAGTAACAACTGACACTGCAGAAATGCAAAGGATCATGAGAGATTACTACAAGCAACTCTATGCCAATAAAATGGACAACATGGAAGAAATGGACAAATTCTTAGAAAAGCACAACCTTCCGAGGCTGAACCAGGAAGAAATAGAAAATATAAACAGACCAATCACAAGCACTGAAATTGAGACTGTGATCAAAAATCTTCCAGCAAACAAAAGGCCAGGAACAGATGGCTTCACAGGCAAATTCTATCAAACATTTAGAGAACAGTTAACACCTATCCTTCTCAAACTCTTCCAAAATATAGCAGAGGGAGGAACACTCCCAAACTCATTCCACGAGGCCAGCATCACCCTGATACCAAAACCAGACAAAGATGTCACAAAGAAAGAAAACTACAGGCCAATGTCACTAATGAACGTAGATGCAAAAATCCTCAACAAAATACTAGCAAACAGAATCCAACAGCACATTAAAAGGGTCACACACCATGATCAAGTGAGGTTTATCCCAGGAATGAAAGGATTCTTCAATATATGCAAATCAATCAATGTGATACACCATATTAATAAACTGAAGGAGAAAAACCATGTGATCATCTCAATAGATGCAGAAAAAGCTTTCGACAAAATTCAACACCCATTTATGATAAAAACCCTGCAGAAAGTAGGCACAGAGGGAACTTACCTCAACATAATAGAGGCCATATATGACAAACCCACAGCCAACATCATTCTCAATGGTGAAAAACTGAAACCATTTCCACTAAGATCCGGAACAAGACAAGGTTGCTCACTCTCACCACTATTAATCAACATAGTTTTGGAAGTTTTAGCCACAGCAATCAAAGAAGAAAAAGAAATAAAAGGAACCCAAATCCTAAAAGAAGAAGTAAAGCTGTCACTGTTTGCAGATGATATGATACTATACATAGAGACTCCTAAAGACACTACCAGAAAACTACTAGAGCTAATCAATGAATATGGTAAAGTAGCAGGATACAAAATTAATGCACAGAAATCTCTTGCATTTCTATACACTAATGATGAAAAATCTGAGAGAAAAATTAAGGAAACACTCCCATTTACCATTGCAATAAAAAGATTAAAATACCTAGGAATAAACCTACCTAAGGAGGCAAAACATCTGTATGCAGAAAACTGTAAGACACTGATGAAAAAAAGTAAAGATGATATAAACTGCCGGAGAGATATACCATGTTCTTGGATTGGAAGAATCAACATTGTGAAAATGACTATACTACCCAAAGCAATCTACAGATTCAATGCAATCCCTATCAAATTACCAATGGCATTTTTCACAGAACTAGAACAAAAAATTTCACAATTTGTATGGAAACACAAAAGACCCTGAATAACCAAAGCAATCTTGAGAAAGAATAACGGAGCTGGAGGAATCAGGCTCCCTAACTTCAGACCTACAAACCTACAGTAATCAAGACAGTATGGTACTGATACAAAACAGAAACATAGATCAATGGAACAGGATAGAAAGCCCAGAGTTAAACCCACGCACATATGGTCACCTTATTTTTGATAAAGGAGGCACGAATATACAATGGAGAAAAGACAGTCTCTTCAATAAGTGGTGCTGGGAAAACTGGACAGCTACGTGTAAAAGAATGAAAGTAGAACACTCCCTAACACCATACACAAAAATAAACTCAAAATGGATTAAAGACCTAAATGTAAGGTCAGACACTATGAAACTCAGAGGAAAACATAGGCAGAACACTCTATGACATAAATCACAGCAAGATCCTTTTTGACCTACCTCCTAGAAAATGGAAATAAAAACAAAAAAAAAACAAGTGGGACCTAATGAAACTTAAAAGCTTTTGCATAGCAAAGGAAACTATAAACAAGACGAAAAGACAACCCTCAGAATGGGAGGAAGTATTTCCAAATGAAGCAACTGACACAGGATTAATCTCCAAAATTTACAAGCAGCTCATGCAGCTCAGTATCAAAACAAAAAACAACCCAATCCAAAAATGGGCAGAAGACCTAAATGGACATTTCTCCAAAGAAGATATACAGATAGCCAACAAACACATGAAAGAATGCTCAACATCACTAATCATTAGAGAAGTGCAAATCAAAACTGCAATGAGGTATTACCTCACATCAGTCAGAATGGCCATCATCAAAAATGTACAAACAATAAATGCTGGAGAGGGTGTGGAGGAAAGGGAACACTCTTGTACTGTTGGTGGGAATGTAAATTGATACAGCCACTATGGAGAACAGTATGGAGGTTCCTTAAAAAACTAAAAATAGAACTACCATACGACCCAGCAATCCCACTACTGGGCATATACCCTGAGAAAACCGTAATTCAAAAAGTGTCATGTATCACAATGTTCATTGCAGCTCTATTTATAATAGCCAGGACATGGAAGCAACCTAAGTGTCCATCGACAGATGAATGGATAAAGAAGATGTGGCACATATATACAATGGAATATTACTCAGCCATAAAAAGAAACGAAATTGAGTTATTTGTAGTGAGGTGGATGGAGTTAGTCTGTCATACAGAGTGAAGTAAGTCAGAAAGAGAAAAACAAATACAGTATGCTAACACATATATATGGAATCTAAGGAAAAAAAAAAAAAGGTCATGAAGAACCTAGTGGTAAGACAGGAATAAAGACACAGACCTACTAGAGAATGGACTTGAGGATATGGGGAGGGGGAAGGGTAAGCTGTGACAAAGTGAGAGAGTGGCATGGACATATATACACTACCAAATGTAAAATAGATAGCTAGTGGGAAGCAACCTCATAGCGTAGGGAGATCAGCTCGGTGCTTTGTGACCACCTAGTTGGGTGGGATAGGGAGGGTTGGAGGGAGGGAGATGCAAGAGGGAAAAGATATGGGAACATATGTATATGTATAACTGATTCACTTTGTTATAAAGCAGAAACTAACACACCATTGTAAAGCAATTATACTCCAATAAAGATGTAAAAAAAAAAAAAGAGTCATGTACTACAATGTTCATTGCAGCTCTATTTACAATAGCCAGGACATGGACGCAACCTAAGTGTCCATTGACAGATGAATGGATAAAGAAGCTGAAGCACATATATACAATGGAATATTACTCAGCCATAAAAAGAAACGAAATGGAGTTATTTGTCGTGAGGTAGATGGACCTAGAGTCTGTCATGCAGAGTGAAGTAAGTCAGAAAGAGAAAAATAAATACTGTATGCTAACACATATATATGGAATCTAAAAAAAAAAATGGTTCTGAAGAACCTGGGGCAAGACAGGAATAAAGACGCAGACGTAGAGAATGGACTTGAGGACACAGGGAGGGGGAGGGGTAAGATGGGTTGAAGTGAGAGAGTGGCATGGACATATATACACTACCAAATGTAAAACAGATAGCTAGTGGGAAGCAGCTGCATAGCACAGGGAGATCAGCTCGGTGCTTTGTGACCACTTAGAGGGGTGGGATAGGGGGGGTGGGATAGGGAGGGTGGGAGGGAGATGCAAGAGGGAGGGGATATGGTGATATATGTATACGTATAGCTGATTCACTTTGTTATACAGCAGAAACTAACACAACATTGTAAAGCAATTATACTCTAATAAAGATGTCAAAAAAAATGTCAAAGCATGGAATATTTAACTATAAGTATCTGAATAACCACATCAATTCTAACACTGCAAAAATACAAATGATAAGCTTAGAGAGAGAAGAGAAAACAATCATGAGATGGTATTTAGAGCTGATACAGTAAAAAGAAAGGTATAAATATTTCACTTAAAGCCGCAAAGATAACCAATAAGGGAGTAATATAACTATATTAGGAGGAGGGGTAGGAAGTAGATAAAGTAAGCTAAAAGCTCAAATAAATTAACAGAAGTCAACAGATAATACCTAAAATTGATAAATCTGGAAATAGCTATAATGCATGTTATTTAGAGACCTGGCAGAAACTATAAGAAGAAACAGCTAAAATTAGAAAATGTGGCCTCTGGTGAGCAGGATGGGTGAAATGACAAGGCATAGGATGACTGTTTTTCTTTATGAGCTTTTCAGTTTGATATTTTTAACCATGAACATATACTACTTTGATAAAAATAAGTATATTCTTAATTTTTAATTAATTTAATCAGAAAAGATTAACTTATTGATTAAATTTTTCAGTTACTAAAAATATTAGAACAGGATATATTTCAAGCTCCAGATATCACTGTAATTTCTCATAAAAGTATTCTGGTCATCTTTTAAAGGTATTGATTGTTCCTCAAGCATTGCCACTGTTCCTGGGTGCATATTACAGCCTTATCTGGGAAAAACCAAGTCCACTAGCATCTTCTTTGACTTTAGAAAGGAAACAAAGAACAGGAAGTGCAGTAGAAATAGAATCATCAGCCTATTGATCATCCACTTAGAGGATTTCTCATCATAGAATAAAATTCCAAAAGAGTTTCCTTTCATTGCTAACCCAAGCAAGAAATTATAGCTTCCAAATAGCAAGACTCCTTTCTCACTATGTGATAGAGGGCTAAGAATTCCCTCTTTTGAATTAGAGTTTTCTCTGGATATATACATGCACCTCAATGTTCACAGCAGCACTATTTACAATAGCCAAGACACGGAAGCAACCTAAGTGTCCACTGACAGATGAATGGATAAAGAAGATGTGGTATATATATATATATACACACACACACACACACACACACACACACACAGGAATACTACTCAGTTATAAAAAAA
This sequence comes from Balaenoptera musculus, assembly GCF_009873245.2. NCBI lineage: Eukaryota > Metazoa > Chordata > Mammalia > Artiodactyla > Balaenopteridae > Balaenoptera > Balaenoptera musculus. Next base: position 146,086,128 of record NC_045785.1, on the reverse strand, counting down.
AGAATGAAATAATGCCATTGCAGCAACATGGATGGACCTAAAGATTATCATACTAAGTGAAATAAGTCAGACAGAAAAAGACAAATATCATATGATATCACTTATATGTAGAATCTCAAATATGATACAAATGAACTTATTTACAAAACAGAAACAGACTCATAGACATAGGAAACGAACTTATGGGAACCAAAGGGAAAAGATGGGAGGGAGGGATAAATTAGGAGTTTGGGATTAGCAGATACAAACTACTATATATAAAGTACATAAACAATGTCCTACTGTATAGCACAGGGAACTGTATTCCAATTATCCTGTAATAAACTATAATGGAAAAGAATATGAAAAATTATATTTATATATGTATGTATAACTGAATCACTTTGCTGTACACCAGAAACTAACACAATATTGTAAATTAACTATTCTTCAATTGAACAAACAAACAAATAAACAATATGCCTTGGGAGAAAACAAAAGAATTCCCTCTTTATCCAAGGACTTGGAGTGAATGAAGGAAAGAATTCTAGTTCCAGTCACAAACCCATTTCCTTCTAATACCAGAGAACCCAAGCATTTAGAAATTCTTCCCCATTCCCCACCCCATCCCTAGCACACGCATGTGTACCCTGCTCTGGTTGGCTGGAAAAGGGCATATTCTGGATTCTCTTCAATTTATAAGATATAAATAAGTAACCTATAAATTACGTTCCAGAGCACAATCTCTGGATTTGTAAATTGGGGGCTACCCATACAAATACCATAACATCACATATCATCAAGAACTAAGGGATTCTACATAGGTGATATTCCAGGTATTGATGAGAATGGGTACCATTCACTGAAATTTACTCTGTGCCAGGCTCTGTACTTTATCATATACCAAAGTGGGGTTTTTTTAACCTTTACAACAATCTTTGTGAGGTGGTATTACTTTATTGAATGAAGTGTCATGGACTTCATCATTTTACTCATGAAAAAACTGTCTAAGGACATAGTTACAGCAGGGTACAGTTGGGACTTGAACCTGGTCTATCTGACTTCAAAATCCATACTTTTAATCATTATATTACATAGTCTCCTTCTTATTCCACTAAGTACTAAGATCAGACCATTTCTATGAAAATCTTTACAACACATTAGATTTATGTGCTTTCCTAAAAAATGCTAAGTATAATGAGACCTTTAATTGATGAGTTACCATTACCATTATTGTCATCATATATTATGATTCTTCCTTGTAATATACAATGATGCTCCCAGGAAATACTGACGTGGGTGGAATGAATTGTTCCTCCTCTAAATGCTTGGGTTCTCCTGTCTATCTTTCCAATGTTTCGTCTCTTCTCTCTCGTGAACTATCACCTCTTACTTCTTAAAATTTAGTGTGCCAACCTATTTCTAGAGCAGTCCTCCTTCCACACAATGATAGAAGAGGAGGAAGGACAGGAGAGGAGGAGGAGAGGGGAGATGTTGTGTCTGGATCTCCATTTGAGACTCAGGGGTGGGAGAGACCACCACACTGGTGACTCAAAGGTGCTGGTCCTGTCAGCACTCCTGAGCCTCCCTCAGCTCCCATGGGGTCTGGAAAGGATCCAGAAGGTTCCAACTGTCCCACTGCTGCTGTAGTTGCCTAAGCAGATGGTTATCACAGTGGAGTGGGGTGACCATGTAGACAAATGCTGCATGTCAAACTGCCCAAGCCTAAGATCAACTTGAGGGTTCAGGAAACTATCAGGGCCAGTGAGAGCCTCGATTAGATCAAGTTACATACACACATACACACACACACACACACAGAGAAAGAGAATATATGCTGAGTTGGGGCAGAGCACCAAGTTCTGTTCAATCCAAAGAACAGAACATAAGTTCACCAACTGCAGACTTGAGCCCCACAGATCAACTGGTCACCCAGCGACCAGCAGACCAGGGGCCATTGCCAGAGACCCAAAGAAATAGTGGGGGAAAATAAGGCCTTGCATCTGGGGATCTGAGGTCCCCAAGGTGACGCAAGTGCCTGCCTCCACCACACATACCATGTAGAGAGAAGAATATGGGGTGGGTAGAATCGGCATCTGAACACAAACCGAGTTGCCCCAAGAGACTACCTAAACTGGAAGAGCTTGAGATACTAACTGAGAGGTTCAGAGTCCCCCCACTAACTAATTTCCCCTTGCTGGTCAGTGGGGTGGGAGCTTGTGAGGGAGAGATAAGATCTGTTAAATAAAATAAAGAAGTGGACCTAGGTGGGTCTGAGTCAATTTGCCATCATTCCTCCAGAAGTGTATCTGTCATAAGAATAGACAGGCTCAGAAAATGGGAATCTCCTGAAAAAAGTGCATAAATTCTGGTGCAAGGACTCCACGACAGCAACTTTGTTGAGCCAAGGCTCCTTAATTCCTCCAGGCAGCTGGCTATATTCTCGCTGGTTAAGAATGCCAACTAAGAGGGCTCTAGTGAAGTGACACAGATCTTCTAGCCAAATGGAGAGATGTGCATTCCACATCCAACCATAAATGACTCAGATTATTTACTATTTCCAAACTCAGTAAATGAAAACTTATTTTGAAGCCAAGCAAAACAATTGGGAAAGTAACCCACTGCATGGACAAAATATCAAAAAAAAAAAATGTAATCTCCTAAGACTGCATCAGAATTGGCCAGATCTGGGGAATTCCCTGGCGGTCCAGTGGTTAGGACTCCATGCTTTCACTGCTGAGGGCCCAGGTTCAATCCCTGGTCAGGGAACTAAAATCCCACAAGCCACAGGCTGTGGCCAAAAAAAAAAAAAAAACCTCAAAAACAAACAAAAAGAATTGGCCAGATCTGGATCTCTGAGATTTGGAGATTTTAAACTGAGAAATGTTAGGATATCTAACATTCTTCATCTATGAAGACAGCATCATCACCATCAAGACCACGTGTATTAATACTCATCTATCAGGTGGGCAGGCACTAGTACTAACACATTTTTATAGATCTTGTAAGAGGGCTTAGAAAATCAAAGGAACTTTTCCTACGTCATACATCTAACGGAGCATATACTGTCTCACATCTAACACTGTATCAGTCAAGGCTACTCAGAGAAACAGAACCAATAGGAGATATATATAGACATATAGAGAGAGAGAGACAGAGACAGAAAGGCAGATAGATATTTATTATAAGGAATTGGTTCATGTGGAGGCTGACAAGTCCCAAAGTCTCAAGCTGGAGACCCTAGAGAGCCAGTGGTATAGTTCCAGTTCGAGTCCGAAGGCCTGAGAACCCAGAGAACTGATGGTATATGTTCCAGTCTGAAAGCTGGCAGGCTCAAGACCAAGGAAGAGCCAATGTTTCAGTTCAAACCCAAAGGCAAGAAAAAAAAAATCAATGTCCCAGCTCAAAAGCAGTAAGGCAGGAGGAATTCCCTCTTATTCAGGAGTGGGTCAGACTTCTGTTCTATTCGGGCCTTCAACTGATTGGATGAGGCCCACCCACATTAGGGAGAGCAATCTGCTTTCCTCAGTCTACTCATTTAAATGCTAAACTCATCTAAAAACACCCTCACAGAAACACCCACAATAACGTTTAACCAAATATCTGGGCATCCCGTGGCCCAGTTAAGCTGATGCATAAAATTAACCATCACAATCACCAAAGCCAATGTTCTTAACTGTATGACGTTCTGCAATAATCTTTAACAGAATCAGCAGAACCAGAGCTCACAAATTCTGAGACTCCTTCAGAGTCCTTGGTAGTACTCTGGGACTCTAGGTTAGGCAGAATACAGTAACTCTATAAAGCTCTACTTTAATAAAGGGCTTTTATGAAGGCAACACTTATCCTTCCACACCTGGGCATTTCACTAGAAAGAAATGTTGTAATGAATACTTTCGACCCCTTTCTCCCTCCCCCTCACTTATACCTCCCTAAGTAGAGTCATCAAGCTATCAGTAGGCATATCAAGAGCAAGAGGTGTCCACTCTGTGTGTCTTGGCCTCTCAAACTAGCCTGAGCCCCAGTGTGGTGGGAGAAGAGAGGGAGGGCTTGAGCTACTTGTCTCCTTAAGACACTCAGAACCTCCTTGTGACAGGCCCTGCCAGCCCTCTGCTGTCAGATTCTTGGCCTAGGAGTAGGTCAGTAACTCACAGCCTAGAAACCAACGCCTAGGCTTGAGGAAACAGACAGATAGCACTGCTATGTTCTCTAATCTAGTTTAACAGTAAAAAAGCTGATGCTGTATTTTGACCTGCATCTGGCTCCTTCAGCCAGTCTCCAATGAGGATAAAATGGGCTCTAACACACGAACAAGGAGCAAACCTCTAATACCCCAAAGGGTACTGAGAGAGCATCTGCTCTCCTGCCTCCTGGCATTACTGAATCACACTGGTGAGAGTCTTCACAAAATACCTACAGAAAAAGAGACAATACAATCCCTTCTAGAACACTACTGGTGCTTTGTCAGACCTTTTCACTTTCTCTCTTCTTTTTTTAAAAAACATTTTTTAGAAAGACCAGCCCCTTACATGTCTCAGGCCCTTGACTCAATGGTAGCTGGTACAGTCAAAGCATCACTATAGGACTTCCCTGGTGGCGCAGTGGTTAAGAATCCACCTGCCAATGCAGGGGACACAGGTTCGAGCCCTGGTCTGGGAAGATCCCACATGCTGCAGAGCAACTAAACCCGTGTGCCACAACTACTGAGCCTGCTCTCTAGACCCCGCAAGCCACAACTACTGAGCCCGTGTGCCACAACTACTGAAGCCCGCACCTAGAGCCCATGCTCTGCAGCAAGAGAAGCCACCAAAATGAGAAGCCCACGCACTGCAACGAAGAGTAGCCCCCGCTCGCCGCAACTAGAGAGAGCCCGCGTTCAGCAAGGAAGACCCAACGCAGCCAAAAATAAATAAATAAAATTAATTTTTTTTTAAAAGAAAGCATCACTATAAACAGTTGAGATTATACTGGTAGCCCCCGATAAACTGTGCCTCCCTGCATTCATGCTTTTCTTTTGTCCCCTTAAATCTAGGTGGGTCTGTGAATATGCTCCAATCAACAGACTGCAGTAGAATGGATGTCACTCCAATCCCATAAGCATTAAGGTCCAGCAGCTTCTGCTTCTGTACTCTTGGGAGCCCTGAGCTGCCATGTGAGAAGTCCAGCTAGTGGAGAGGCTATATGGAGACTCTACAGGCAGAGGCCACCTAGTGAGAAAAAGGCCCTGAGGTGACATGGAGAAGCACCAAGGAACCGAGTCAACAAAGAAAGTCAGTGGAAGAATGAGGGGTAAGAGCCACCTTATTAATCCACCATTCCCCAGCTATTCCCTAGGTTGCCAGAGCACCATGTGAAAGAGTAACAATGGGGACAATGACAAGTTGGGTTCTAGTGGCAGTGTTGTCCCTGGTGAGCTGTGTAACTTAGTCACTTCAGCTCTGTGGGTCTCGATGCGGGCAAACTAGAAGATCTCCATGCTTCTGGCAGTAATAAAATCTGATGCTCTAAGTAACTGGGTTCATAACAAAGAACGAGTAAGAAGACACCTCTGCAACCTGGCAAGCTTCACACCCATGTGGAGTAATCAACCAGCCCTCACCTTGAAATATCACTTCTCCAAACGCTGGACTCTGTAGGGCCTGGGTCACTTTAAAAATAGCAGAAACACCTTCTAAACTCGACTCAGTGGGACGTGATACTCACATTTCAGGTGAACCGTGTTGTATCTGGCTTTTGCTCAGTGGAATTGTTTGGATTTGGAGACAGGATGTGATGTACAGTATTAATGTAAAAATGTACTGTATTGTCAAGGGATTCTACAGTAGCGATAAATCACATATTGGTGTGTCCATTTATGTATACAAAAAATGCCTAAATGTGTCTTTGGAATCAATAAAATTCAGGTAAGATATATGCTCTTGACATATACATACATATCGTGTGTGTGTGTGTGTACACACATATACAGGTTTTTCAGGTAGAATGTGTAACTTCCAATCAGCCAGTGGCCCATCTGAAGCACTAAGCCTGCCTCCAAATTCGTATTTTCTGAATTGATCAAGTCTCTTCCACATTGTTCAGTAAAACATGGGGGTTCAACCTGGCTGCCCTTGCTTGAGGAAGGAGACATAATTTATTCATTGGCTCTCATCTGAAAGTTCCCGTTGGCTCCAGGTCTTTGATGCAAATTAACCAGATTCTACAGTCTCCCTCTGATGCCTTTTTACTCCCTGAGGGTCTTTAGCTGTCAGACTGCACGCAATTAAATGTAAGGCTTCCTAAATTCAACCGTTCTCAGCCCACACACCAGTTTTCCTCCAGTTGGTAGAATAAAACAAACATTCTCTAAACATTTGAAAGATTCCCCTCCCCCAAGCACGTAAAGTTTCTTTGGAGGATGGGGTATGAGCCAAACCACACTTGCGGTAGTCAGATGTGTCAAAATCATCCCAAACCTACCATTTGCCCATAAAGCATAACACAGAGATATTCCAAAAAGAAATTATTAGAACATTGCTTTTCATCATAATTACCACAAGTAACAAAGGAGAAACTAACTAAAGCAATGACTTAGAAAAGTGACTCAGTTTGGGCAATTACACAGATAAAAGCTACATTCAGCGAGCCATTCACACAACTTTATTGTTCCCTGCCAACACCGATTATTTAAAGGGCTACAGTAAATATTTCACAATATGCTTCTCATAACTCGGGATATTTTTCTTAGAAGAGAACACGTCTTCATGACACTTTCAATGTTATAGATTTACTAAGGATATCAGCGCTCTTACAAAAAGCAGGTTTGAGTAAAAATATATATTTTCTTCTTTTAGAACAATAGAAGACTGATTGAGATAAATGATGAGGACAAGAGGTATGTATATAAGCACTAGACAAAGACTAGGAAACAATAATTTTATTTACCTGAACCTAAATAAAATCCATACCAGAAGTTAATTTTTATAAAACCAAAAAACACCTAACCAAATGTAGGACTCTTAGCATATTTGCCAATTGTTTGTCCCTTTCCTATAGCTATCCAATGAATCAACTAATTAAAAAAAAAAAAACTCCACCTGACAACACCTGTTTCCTTTCCCCTTACTTTCTCCAAGCACTTTACACCATCTGACATGTTATACATCTACTTGTTTGCTTATTATCTGCCTCCCTAGTAGAATGCAAGCTTCATGAGGGAGAGTGCCTTTTTTTCTTCCTTTCACCACTGAATGCCCAACATCTAGAACAGTGCCTTACACATAGGAAGTAGTACTGAATGAGTGTTTGTGGAATGAATGAATGAATGAATGCACTTAGAACAGTACCAGGCATACCTGATGTTACCATTGTCATTGACATCATCATCATCATTATCTTTATTATTAACTCACACGAATTGCAATCTCCCCTGGATTGTTTCTGAAATATTAGTAGCCAAAAAAATTCTGGACTCAATTAGAAATGACAACTGGTCTTTAGATTCTCTTTGGGCACTAGTTATCTTTTATCTACAGTTACTAGAGGATTTTGCTACTTGTATGTTATATGTCAACAATGTTTACAATACAGTGAAGATCTGGCTTAAGCAAGATTGTGAAGCAGATTAAATTTGGGATATTTCATCTCCTTTTTCTGTACTTTTCTCTCTTTTCTGAGCTTTCTGTCACTTAGATCAACTTATTTCTCCCATCATGGAAAAACATTGTCTTATAAACAAATTCAGAGTTAGCTGTTAGTGATTAAAAGTATCATCTCTCTCAGAAGGTTTGACTTTTAAGACAGGACACTAGGAACATAATAATGCTTAACCTGATGCCCAGAATCCCTAATGCTGAAGGTGTTGACATATGGTTGGGTGAGGGGGGCAGATGGGGATGGGTCTTTCCATCGCACCTGAAGTGACATTATGGCGGGGACTTTGGCCCGTGGTAATTAGTGGCTTAGATCACCTCACCCTTCACTTACAGGCTCACTCCTTCTAAACAACATAAGTATGAGAGGGCAGAGGATGACAATGGACCCCAGTGACACCAAAGTGCTTTCCAATTAATGCTTTCATTCTTTCATGTAAAACGCATGCAGTGAAAAGAGAATGGGATTGCGGGTTAGAAGTCCTGGCCCTGCCTCTAATTAAGAAGCACTAATATTTCACTGCCAAGGGCCTCAGTCACACACGCATGGAATGTGGTTGCTAAATGAATGAATCAATAAAATTTTAAAACATAAAAGACAGATCAAAAGATTTGGTAATATTTGGGAGAATGGAGAGGATGGGATGAGAAGAAGCAAAGTCAGTATGGCATATCTAAAATCTTAATATCAGCAAAAGTCATTTTGTGGCTCTACTGTGGCTTTTCAACAATAAAATTCCATGAAAATGACTCTTCCAAATTGTCAAGGGCCCAATCTTTGCACTAGACAAACTGAACTCCCAAGAGATTTAATAGTTGTTTGCTTTGTCTCTGATTTTAATATCCTACAGAAATACATTTTGATTAAGTCAGTAAATTGCAATGGGGAGAGACATTTCAATTTCAAAAGCAAATTCAAACACTTCATTGACTGGGTAGTTACCCCTAAGTACCTGGTTTCAAAAGCCTGACTTCCATCTTCATTCAGCATCAAATTAAAGGATTTTAAAACAATAAAAACAGATGAATTCATTTCACAAGCAGAATGGAAGGGAATGAGAATATACATGAAATAGTGTTAGAAACACAGACTTTTTCATTACTCAGTGATATTTTACTTAATAAGTAAGAGGTCAATGATATGTTGAATTACTGCTAAGAAACATTTATTTGTATGATCAAGTGCTAAAAAGTGGTGCAAGAGATTAGTCAACCAGGTGTTTTATTCTCATTTTTATAGTCATAATAATTTCTTAACACACATCTGTACATATTATATGCACTTTAGACAAAACTCCTAGACCATCACTGAATAACACAAAAATTTCATTTCCAGAACTAAAAAAAAAGTGGCTTAAAGTAAGCAATATAAAAATATTGAATGGGGCTTCCCTGGTGGCGCAGTGGTTGAGAATCTGCCTGCCAATGCAGGGGACACGGGTTCGAGCCCTGGTCTGGGAGGATCCCGCGTGCCGCGGAGCAACTAGGCCCGTGACCCACAACTACTGAGCCTGCGCGTCTGGAGCCTGTGCTCCGCAACAAGAGAGGCCGCAACAGTGAGAGGCCCGCGCACCGCGATGAAGAGTGGCCCCCGCTCGCCGCAACTAGAGAAAGCCCTCGCACAGAAACGAAGACCCAACACAGCCAAATAAATAAATAAATAAATAAATTTTAAAAAAATTGAATGGTACTAGAAAAAGATTTTTTTTAATTAGTTTTACATTTACCTCCTGTGTTATTTTAACACTTTCATGGCAAATGGCTCAGTGAGGACAGGGTATAGCATCAGGGTGGATGGAAGGAATCTCAGAGCAGCTTAGTTTAATGCAACAAATATTTGAGTATCTACTTTGTCCCAGGCATTACAGGAGTGCAGGGGACACTTCTGTCCACTGGAAAGCTCTACCCAACTTCCCTGCCTAGCTTTATCTGTATATCACATAACTCCACCTCTTGCTCCCCCATCCAGGACCCACACACAGCAGAGTAGACCAGGAGTGGAAAACTGGCCAAACAACCCACAGTCAGTGCTGGGCCAATCAGATTCTCTCTCCAGAACAAACACTAAACCCTGAACCTGAGAGGTCGGCAGAGCTGACCAGGCGCAATGCTGGTGAGTAGGTGGAGAAAGGCCATCTTGGAAGAGAAATGGGAACCTCGGACAGATACACAAAAGAGCAGAGACTGAGGCAACGTGAGAGGAAAACTGGACAGACAAGAGAGGGGCAGAGATGGAGAGATGGAGGCAGAGACTACAGACAAAGATAGACAGCAACAGAGACAGATGGAGAGAGATGACAGACAAAGACTGATAAAGACAGATGGCAGCAACAGAGGCAATCAGCAGCAGGGCAAGCAGCAATGGGCAGAGACGAACAGGAAGACACAGAGATGAGGAAAGGAGAGAAAAGGGGATGGAGGGGCATGGAGCCAGGAGGCGGGGAGGGGGGCAACAGAGCATGAGGCAGAGCTGAAGACGGCACTGCAGAGCAAGAGACCCACAGCAAGACCCAGAGAGTGAGTGAGGAGAGAGCTCAAGACCCTCGGAGACGGTACAGGAGACCGAGAGGGAGATACAGAGAGAGACGAAAACCAGAACATTCCAAGAGAGGGCACTGCTAGAGACAAGTGAGAGGCAGGGACTGTGAAGCTGGGGGAGAGAATGACAAAGTTAATTCCTGTATCAGGACCCACGAAACAGAGGCCACCCCAGTGGCCCACACCACAGATCTCAACCTAAGTCAGCCTGCACTAACGGGAAACAACTCACTGTCAAGGAAACCTAACACCGGTCACAGTCCTCCAACGCAGCTTGAGCTGGCTCACCTTACCCTAGAAAACAGGACCAGCTAGCCTTCTAAGGAAATCCCCAACCGCCCAGGCGAACGTGCCCTGGGTCTGAGATGCCTCTCCTAATGCTCTATAAAACCCGCTCCTGCCCCAGATCCCTCGGGAAGGGTGTTCCACGGCTGGTAAGGCCCTGCACTCCCCCAGTCCATGGATTGTTCTCCCTTAAATAAAGGACATCGAAGTCGTTACTAAATTGCTTTAGTTTTATCATTTGACAAGAATAACAGAGAAAGGTGGCGCAGTGAATGAAGTTGGGCAGGAGCAAAATCCCTGGATGGTCTAGCCAGGTGGGAAAAGTATCAAGGGGAATTTTACCTGACAGAACGAGAATGACTAGAATTTAGGACCTCCTTCGTCTTTTAACACTACCAATTATTGTTTCAAAATGGCAGATTGAGCACATGCATTTACTCCCTCATTCTTGAGTGATAGCTGAAAAATTCAAGAGATATACACACAACAACAAGAGAAGAGTCACCAGCAGGCACGAGCTCAGTTTCTGGAAGATGAAAAGTAGTGATGTGCAGCAGAAGAAGCCACGATTTTACAATTCCAAAGGGATCTGGACGAGGAGGGGGCTAATGAGACTCAGGACCTTGAAATGCTAGTAGCTACTACCTGAGGCAGGAATGGGATCTGAGCAAAAACTGGGAAACCAACTGAAAGTCTATAGAGAAAAAGTGCACTCACCCTCGAACACACGCCCTCCTCCATCCATACACCCTGGCAGCCACGTAGTTACCTCTCAAGTAAAGAGACGCATGGGGTTGGTTCGGAAGCAGTGGTCCTGCAACTGTGACATCTACCAGAATTGCCTGGAGGACTGAGTAAAACCCAGGTAACTGGGCCCCATCCCCCAAGTTTCTGATTCACTAGATATAAGGTACGGCCCAAGAATTAGCATTCCTAACAAGTTCCTAGAGATTCTACCACTAGAAATTAACCAAAGGCAATTTACTTAATCTCTTTATTAAACCTGAGTTTCTGCAGTGGGAATAGTGAGAGTGCCCACAGCATAGTGTCATAGTGAGATTAGAGGAGATGACACATGTAAAACCTTTGGCTCACTGCCAGGCGCACATGTGAGAAAGGCTGTTTAATCTGTGCAAGGTCATGGTTTTAACCAATAATTATAATTGGTGCTTACAACTAGTATAACTCTCTGGGGGAGAAAAAGCCCTGATTTATACCATTTGCCAATTTCTGAGGTGTAAATACTCCCACATGGCAGCGTTCAATCTATCAAGATGAAGTCCCTGAACCAGGAATAGGGAAAAGATGGGCATAACCAGATCTTGAGAGGTAGGACCAGCCGGCTGCACCTGCCCCAGCACACCATGGAGGAAAACTTCAGGGACAACAGGACCCCCAGGGTTAGTAACAGTTGCAAATTTTGAGGTTTACCCAAACCCAAAGAGAGCAAGCTGCAGATGTAACCTTTAATCAAGGTAAAACAGATAGGCTACAACGATGACCTTGCAGAGGGGAAACGAGGAGAATAAATACTACAAACTCCCACCCCTCCTTCCCCATCTCATGGTGGTGTGAAGCCAGCCAGGAAGCAAGGGAGCCTATTGACATAAGCCGTGTAGGTCAGCCTCCCAGGATGCAGAACAGGTTACAGAAGAGGAGAGAATGGCCCGAGGGAGGCACAGAGAAGATAAGCAGTGCACTGGCCCTTGTAGACACTCAAAGAACAACCTTAAAGATTTCAGCATGGAACTCTAATCAATTCGGTCCCAATAATGCTGGGAGGAAACAAAACTAAAGAAAATGTAAACTTAGAAACCCATGTAGATGAAATATAGTTTTATCACTCAACTCCATTTTCTTTGCCATAGTTATAAAGCTCTACTCTAAAATATGCTTTCCAAATTCACTCTTAATAGAAACCTAAGTTAAGCAGGAGATAAATATGGTAAAATTTGCCAAATAGTATCATCTTTCAAATGCTGACTCCAGCACTCTCAGAATGCTGGTGGCGGGTGCCTACATCATTGCTTTAAGGGAAGAAGGAAGTAACAAGAGGCCATCCCTCTTCTTCATAGAAGCACCTGATGTCATCATAGACCCTTTAAGAAGCTATGAGAAATGAGAGGCTTGAGGCACTCACGGTTAATTGTTAACATTAATAATTACAGGATTGACTCCATTAATTTCAGAACATCAGTTTTATGCAACATAGGACTAATCAGAAGAGTTGTCATTTTAATTGACAGAATGAACAATCTTAGGATGAGTAAGCAAACCAATTCTGATAATTGGCATAATTCTCTAATATCCAATCAGAAGAGCTAAGTAGTTTTGTCCTTAACAGCCACACATGACTGTTAGAGCCGAGACCAGGAGAACTGAGGGAGACGCGGAAGTTGGCCAAACTGCAATCTGTTCAGCAAGACTGCACTTGCACAGAGAACAGCCGGAGCATCAAACAAATTCCAGCATCTAAGATAGGCTGGAAACGCACAGCAATGGGTAAGCAACCCAAAACCTCATGCCAAAGAAGACAGGGCAATGGGACATCCCAGAGGAGTGAGAGGATGTTAAGAAAACTTCCACCACATCAGAACAAAGCTTCACACATCCTGCAATCTCCCCCTTTAAGTTAACATAAGGGATCTGGTTATCCCACATTCAGTCTCACAAAAAAATAAATAGATATAAAATCTCAGAACGGGCTTCCCTGGTGGCGCAGTGGTTGAGAGTCTGCCTGCCAATGCAGGGGATACAGGTTCGGGCCCTGGTCTGGGAAGATCCCACATGCCGAGGAGCAACTAGGCCCGTGAGTCACAATTGCTAAGCCTGCGCGTCTGGAGCCTGTACTCCGCAACAAGGCCGCGATAATGAGAGGCCTGCGCACCGCGATGAAGAATGGCCCCCACTTGCCGCAACTAGAGAAAGCCCTCGCACAGAAACGAAGACCCAACACAGCCATAAATAAATAAATAAACCCAAAGTTTAAAAAAAAAAAAAATCTCAGAATAATTTGGGGTGAGATGTTTACAACGGAAAAAAAATGTGTGGTGAGTATTGAATTGGCATAGCATCTCGTAAATTTTTGGCAAGTTTGCAACACACGTTGGTCTTCATCATGCACTCCTCAATGAGCCCCAGCTTCACAAACATCTCGCTCACTTCTGCGAGTCCCAGTCTCTAGCACAGTATGTGGCACAAAGGAGGTCTGCCATGTCTATGAAACTGAACCGTAAGCTAGTCTTGGCTTTTCATTTTAATTTGTCTTTGATTTTTTGATTCCTCCATGAAATCGGCACCCCCTCCTTCAGTCATTTTGTTCTATTTCTTTCACTAAAATAAACATGTCATTCACCTCCTAGTCCCTTCTCACTTCCAGCTCACAATTCTTACATAATATGTCCGCAAGGCTTCTCAATTTAAGAAAGTGAGTCTCCCAGACACGCACGCACACACACACACACACTTGCATGTGTCCTTTGCACACAGTTCTAACTGTGCGAGTCTTTCATATCATTTACCATTACGGTGAGGGAATTCACACTGTAAGAACATTTAAACACACAGTAGATAGTGAAGCCTCCCAAAGGACAAGGGCAAGTTCTGTTTCCATTTCATTTTGATCATGTGCTCACTACTAACATCACCCTAAGTGATCCTGTTTTACTGGTTACTAGATTGTTTGGGCAATGCCATTATTAAGAAGAAAATAGCAAGTGTTGGCAAGGGTATGTTGTGGAGTGATGAAAACTCTCGTACACTGCTAGTGGGAGTACACACCCAATATATGCCCAAAAGACACGTGCAAGAATATTTGTAGCATCAGTAATAGCAAAAATCTGGTAACAACTCACACGTTGTTGGAGGAGGTCAGCGAGAGGACGTGACCGCTAGTTGACCCTTGAACCGGACCCAGGCAATCAGAGACTCCTCACCCCCTCCCCTGTCCTTGGAATGTACACTCTGCCCCCCATTCCCACAGTAGGAGCGGTTCCAAGGAGAGAGGAAGGTGTTGTTGAGACCATCTAGACTGAATACGTGACTTAACCCAGTTAAGGCCTCTATTTAAACTTTAAGTTTTGGCAGGTGGGTGCAGAGATCTACTCGTCTTGCAGTGCCCACGGCATGCCTGGTAAGTAAGTTCCCTTGCTTATTAAACCTGCCACCTACCAATCTGGAGTGGTCTGCCTCTTTCTTCCGTCTCTCCTTGCCATCCCTGTAAGGGGGCCAGTTTACAAAGCAACACGTGACCATCAACAGCAGAATGGATAAATACAATGTGTGGTATGGTCATACCATAAAGTACTATACAGTGAAAATGAGCCGACGACAGTACATGCAACGAAAGGGATGAATCTCCAACTAACAAAGGATCCATGCTGTATGGCCCCACACATATGAAGCTCAAAAGCAGACAACAATAAACTGTAGTGTCCAGGAATGCAACACAAGGTGGTAAAATTATGGGGAAAAATTATGAGGAAGTTATGATCACCATAAACTCAGGAGATGTCTCCCTTTGGGGAGTAACGGAGTTGGGAACAGGAAGGGTCCCGGGGATTCTGGAGAGCTGGCAAGATGTCACTTAACGTGGCGACAGCACAGTATTTACTTTATACAAATGTGTTAAGCTGCACAAAATTATTTTATGTGCTTTTTTATTATGGTATTAAACAATAAAAAATGTTTTGAAAAAACAAGGGAGAGGAATGGAGACAAGATAACTGTTATTAAACTACCGAAAAGATGGTTTTCAGGTGGAAAGAGGAGTGGGCTAGGTTTTGTTCCACAGGGCAGACTTGGAATGAGCGGTTTCTGTAAGAGGGCAGATTTTGGTGAGACCAGACAATGACGATAAAAAGAAAGAAGGAGGAAGGGAAGGAGGGAAGGGAGGGGAAGAAACCGGTTCACAATTACAGTTGCTTAAGAAAGAAAAGTGAATGTCCCATCACTGAAGCTCTCCAAGCATGGGCTGGATAACCACTGGGAGGGATGCTCTGCAGAAGATTCAAACACTGGAGAAGGAATTGCAAAGTGTGTCCCTTCAGACCTGAGCTTCTGTGATTCTATTTCTCGTTCTCACCAGTTACAGCTGTAACCACTTAAAGAGAAAAAAACAACTACAACCATGGTCCAAATACCCTGAATGTATTAAGCAGATACTCACTTTACAAAAAGGGCTTCTTTGAATAAATAACTAAAGTATGTTTTAAATGTTCATTTGCAAGCCATTAACTATCTAACAAAAAATAAAGAGGAAGGGACGAATTGAGGAGCTTCAAGGTAATGCTGAAGAAACCACTGCCAAAGGAAGCCCAATCATAAATGAAGAGATGGTGTTGGAAAGAACGAAGCCAAAGATTCCATTTACCACAGTGTGCCTCAAATGCATCTATTCTTTTATGATAGATTATTAAAATATATGGATTTTATAAAAATCATGGAGTTTAGAAACCTTGCTGCCTTACGTTATATCACAAGGCTTCATCCTCTCAATCCCCCAGCCAATGTCAGTCAATAGATTAAACTTGTGACTCTTTCGGAGAAAGACAGCTGAGCCAGGGTTGAAGGTTATCTTAGAACACATTACAAGAAAAAAACAAGTTCTGTTGAACTGGTAGTAATCCAGATTATCACCCACTGCCCATTCAGAGTAACAATGGATTTTAACAAATGTTCTGTTTTATAAATAGTCCCACGGCTCAGCCCCTCTCTGAGACACAACATTACCCATGGCTCTCACCCTGTTTGCTAACTACTTACATCAACAACCTGAACCAACTTAACTGTTACAAAAACACAGCTGATTTAGCAATCTGTAAATTATACATGTACATAAATCTGTGCCAAAATGTGTTGCGCTTCACTCCTGCTAACATGCATGGGTTCTTAACTGGCACCTACAATTGTTTGATATAGGTTTCCGAACACTAAAACATATGTTCTGCCTAGAATGGGACCATTTAGGGTAATATTTTTGTAGTTTCCTGGCACTGAGGCCTGCCAGCCTTCCTAAGACAGATCTATTTGCTTCAGTGAGCATTCTGACAGTAAGTGCCTACAGATTTAAGCAACTATCAAAAAATATTCTGGAATAACACTTTCCAACCATGAATATAAAGAGAAACAGGCTGGCTTTGCCTATGTGGCCATGAAGTCAATAGAAGGATCTGAAATGATCATAAGCAAAATCAAACCCCATCTAGGGTGCTAATTATTCCTGCCGATTACTTACAACTATGCAACAACAACAACAAAAAAAACAGATAATTATCAAATCTCACCTTCAAATGGTTTCAGAATATATCAAAGAAAGTTAAACTAGATTTTAGTCCCACCAAGACCAGTAATCTTTTAAACTTTTTTTAAAATACAATGTCAGGTTTAAATAAGAGTTGCAGCCAGGAAACATTGTGGAATAGGGGAAGGATCCTTGGACCAAGATTCAATAGAATGTAAGTCACTAAGGGTAAGGAGGATTTCTTGTTTTCCACTATATCCCCAGTGTCCAATAAATATGCTCAATAAATCTTTGTTGAATGAACAAACCAATAACAACTGCTGACTACTCCCTGAGCTGCCTCTAACTGCCTTTTTCTAACTCTGCCTCTTACTAGCCAGCTGCAGGTAAATTACTTAACCTGAGGATTCTTAGTTCCTGAAATCCAAAATGGAGACACTGCATCTCCTTTGCTGGCTTATGAGGATCAAAGGGATATTCCATGCAAAGTAACTTAATACTTTACAACGGGCACACAGATAAGTGCCGTTATCCTCCCTATGGCTCCAACTAAACCATTGACAAAGGTGAAAATACTGCCCTTCCTTGAAACAGAACTAGCTTCTCCTTTGCCCTATTATTCTGTTTGGATGCGGTGGCATGGCTGTTAGCCAAAATGGATGCTGTTCCTGTTGTTACAACATTTTATTTAATCTCCACTGGGAAATTGTGCTCCTCTAGAGAAAATAATGGTAATACAAGGAAGGTCGTTTCATGGTGTACCATAAGGAACACGACGCTGGGGTCAAGGGGCTTAGGGTCTCATCAGTTCTGCCCTTAAGTATTTGAGAAAGTGTACTTGCTTTCATTTCTTCATTTACACAATGATAGGGAAGGAAAGGCAGACGACAGAGCACCTAAGATCTGTCTCAGCCGACAGTTTGATGATTTCCCAGACACCAGATATTCAAATGCCCCAGAACAAAGCCAGTTCTATTATCCATTAGCATATAATGAGAGATTTTTTTAAGGATGATAAAAACAGTTCCACAGGCTAAGTCATAGTGGCTGGAGAAACAATGATGCTACAAGAAGGATGAATGATCCCCTCTAAAGAACTGCCTCAGGCACTGTCTGCCTGCCACTTTCAATAAGTCACTTAATATTCCTGGGACTCAGTTTTTTGATCTGTAAAAGAGGAACAATAATACTGCATAGGGCCACTAGGAGAAAATACCTAATAAAATGATCAGAAAGTATTGCTATTTTGCTCGATTTACAATAGCCAGGACATGGAAGCAACCTAAATGTCCATCGACAGATGAATGGATAAAGAAGATGTGGCACATACATACAATGGAATATTACTCAGCCATAAAAAGAAACGAAATTGAGTTATTTGTAGTGAGGTGGATGGACCTAGAGTCTGTCATACAGAGTGAAGTAAGTCAGAAAGAGAAAAACAAATACTGTATGCTAACACATATATATGGAATCTAAAAAAAAAAAAAATGGTCTGAAGAACTTAGGGGCGGGACAGGAATAAAGACGCAGACGTAGAGAATGGGTTTGAGGACATGAGAAGGGGGAAGGGTAAACTGGGATGAAGTGAGAGAGTGGCATGGACATATATACACTACCAAACGTAAAATAGGTAGCTAGTGGGAAGCATCCGCATAGCACAGGGAGATCAGCTCGGTGCTTTGTGACCACCTAGAGAGGTGGGATAGGGAGGGTGGGAGGGTAACACAAGAGGGAGGAGATATGGGGATAAATGTATATGTATAGCTGATTCACTTTGTTATAAAGCAGAAACTAACACACCACTGTAAAGCAATTATACTCCAATAAAGATAATAAATAAATAAAGTATTGCTATTTTAAGGTAAAATGCTATTTAAATACTTTAATGACCCCCCCTAAAAAAGGGGCTGGTGGATTTTAGGAGACAATATTTTTAAATAGATTTTTTTCCATCACAGTAAAATAACATAATGCTTATAGATACTGTGATATTTCCAAGAGTCCAAATTGTTTTTTCTCTTTGGGTTCAGGAAATCCAATGAAAGGGGGTCACTAAAAACTTAAATCTCACATTTCAAGATCACAATCTTTCTGAAATAATAGATCATTTTAAATGTTCATCCACCTCTCCTCCCAAGATGTTTTGGTTTTGCTGTTGATGTTGTTTGGTTGGTTGGTTAATCAGAGTCAAGCTGTTGGAACTGGTGCTGAAATTAAAAGGCCAGTGCTAACAATGCTACCAGGCACTTATTCTATTGACATTCTACACCTGCTTACCGTGGGGGGGAGGGGGGGGTGGTCCTAGAAGGTATTCTGCCTTCTCAGCACCAGGATTTTTTGTAGTTGTGTCAGCTCCAGAATTCATGGTTTTTATTATTTTATTGTGGTATCAGCTCCAGGATTCTTAAATTCCTCCAACAAGCCTAAGGAACCCTGTGATTGCTACGTTTAAGATTCTCTTTCTGCTCTCTCCACTCAAAAACAGAATACGGTAAATGTTAGATGCAGTTTCACCTCTAACTTAAAGAACACTGCCTCTTCACCAAAAAATGGAATTGTCATTGATATTTCTGAGAAAGTTTATGTCACTGGCAGTGGGATCCCCAAATAGCAAGACTCTCTTCATCCCCCCTCAACAGGCCAACAACAAAGCAATCACAGCAAATTAACTCTTGGATGGTGATTTTACTTAAAAAGCCACAAACACCTCCAGCTTTTTCATGGCTGAAGGGTTCATTGTGTCTGTTCATGTAGTAATTATAATCCCCTTCCCTCCCCAGGTAATGGCTGTGACCTTGTTCTGAAAGCCACCTTAGTTTGAGTGAGGAAGTCCTTGAAAGGAAAGGTGATTGACCCAAAATTCTTCAAGAGTCACACAATAAATGATCTTTTTTTTTTAAAGTACTTGAATAATACACGACGATTTGCTATCCTAGTGATAAAGTTTTTTATTATAAGATAAACTTAAATCACTTTTTAAATTAAAGAGTATTTCCTAGTAGCATAAGTCACTTTCATGCCCTTCCCCTGAATCCCTCACTAAATCCCAATAGAAGCGCACAGTTTTAACACAAGCTCCTTAAGGCTCCGTAATGGTGATATTTACACATTTTTAAAGTCCACTTCCTGAGTTGGCGCCTCACCTCCTCCTAATAGAATGTCATCTGTCTCTGGAACAAGAGTGGTCCAGGAGCCTGGAAAGAGCGTCTCTAGGCTTGTCCTCTTTCATTTTAGCCCTTTGATGAACGGGTGTGCACTGCACCTTCCAACTGCTGGGTTCCTGTTTGCTCTGTAAGTGCTTTATAGCCGGGAAGCTTTGCTGTGGGTACTAAAGGCTTTTGAAATGTTTCCATTCCATCCCTGCTCCTAGGACTCTCGCCTCCCACCGCTTCACGCCGTCTTAATGCCGCTGGGAAAGAGAGGATCCGGGAGCTCTGTTTTATTGAGTAATAGATACATTTACAGGTTTGGTGAGTTTGGGAATGTATAGGGGAGCAAGAATTATAGACATAAAACACTGCTGTGCTTTGGAAGAGAGGAACGACGACAGGTTTGTACCTGTGACCTCTTGGCCAGCTCTGCACTTGTGCCCCTCCACTTTCCACCTGAATCCAGGAAACTCTGCCCCTCAGGAGACTTCACTTAACCTCGAAGGGTTGGGTGGCTGAGGAGGTGGAATCGGGCAGCCTGCAGCCCGTCCCTAGGTCCCTACATTCGTACTTTTCAGCTGCCTGGATGGAAGGTGGAAGCAGCCGCATCCTCCCATCCCTCGGGGGCCGGGACTCGGAGTTGCGGGTCTCTACTGGGGCTCTCTCCCGGTAGAGGCGGCGCCGTGGGGAACGACCAGAGAACCCAGAGAGCCTAAGTGGAGGGGCGGGCAGTACCGATGGGGGAACGCGCTGCCGTTCCTGCTGAGACCAGCTTCCCATCACTTTTCCCAGTACTTTGCTCATCAACTGTCACACTCCCTGAAGATGAGACCGAGAAGGCGCGAGAAAGGCCCAAAAAGCGACCCCAGGAGAGCTCTCCTCTTGGGATGGGGGCCCATCAGACCCCGCCCCGCCCTGCCCACCTCTCCTAGCCTCCGGGAGGCAGCCCCCAGCGCCCGCGCCGCGGCTCCCAGCAGAGCCCCGGGGTTCTGCTGCATCTGCTGGCGCCGAGCGGCGGGAGGCGTCTGCAATAAAGGCACAGATAAAAAGCAGGGGTAACAAATCCGAATGCATCTCTTACCATTGGACCGCCGGACAATATTCTCCAGAAACGTGTTTTGCGGGGCCACCAGTCCCTTCCTGCCACCGGCCATGGTCATCCTCCCGGCAGCTCGGGGTCTGGGGGCGTCCCGGCGCGGCTTCTCAGGACAGCAGCAAGCTGGGCGCGGGGCCCGCGAGCGATCCCGGCTCGAAGCGCCCCATGCGCCCCACGGGGACCCGGCCGGGCAGGGGCGGCGGCTCCCACCGGCTGCCGCCCTCGCGCCCTCTTCGCGCCTCCCTCCCCGCGGCCCGCCTCGCACTGCACTCGCGCGGGGCTCGCCTCGCCGCAGCCGCCTCCGGGTGGGCGGAGGGAGCCACCGCGCCCGGGCCCGCGGCGCCCCCTACCGGGCGCGTGCCCCCCCGCCGGCCTGCGGGAGACCTAGCGGGGCGCTCCCGCAGCGGCTGGGAAGCCGAACGCGGCGGTGGGCCAAGGCTGGGCGGGCAGCGCCACCCTCTGGGCACAGCCGGGAAACGTGTTCAGGACGCGTCTTGGGCTGGATGGAGAGGAGGATAGAGGAACAGCTGTCTTAGTGGGTTCATTCCCGACGAGGTCGCACGGAGTCGAGGGGGAGCATGGTGCTGTACCTCTCCTCCTTTGCTCCGTTTCAGGCCGGAGCCCTTGGGGCCTCTGAGGCTCCTAGAACACCTTCCTGCTGGCCCCTAGGATTTCCTAGCCTCAGTTGTGAAAGTTGCCCCACCTGGATTCTGAAGCCAGTGTTTGACCACTAATTAATGAAGCACTGTAAGCTGTCAGACCTAAAGAGTGACTGGCTGAGCTCCAGAAGAGCGGTCTTGGTTTGTTTTTAAAGATAACCAAAGGCAAAAATGCAGGCTCCAGACGTTTGACAAGTTTGCTTGCTGACTGACTTGATTTCCACTCTTATCCAGAGAATATTTTACTAAAAGACCAAGAAAATACATGCATATATACAGAAAGTTTTTTGTTTTTGTTTTTGTTTTTAGCTGAAGCACAACCTGTTATGATCAGTGTGTGACATTAGGACACAAAACGATGTGTCTGACAAACATAAACAGGGGGGCTTCTCTCTGAGGGCAAATGCTGGGGCGGGGGGGGGCGGGCATTGGGGGGGGCAGCTTCCCCGGACATTTGACATCAATTAAAAAGTGCAGCCTTGGCTTGATGGATGGGCCACCCTGCTGAGGATGATGTGCTGGTCTTCACATCTGCCTCCTGTTATAAGAATCACATCAACCCAAGGTTTCTGGGTAGGAGCTCAGACAAGTTTGTTCACCAGTTTTGGGAGATTTCTACCTGCACATAGGCTTTATCTGTCTTTTCACTATGTGTCCCCAGAGGGTGTACGATCAGAGACTAAAGAAATGCCCCACAAAAAGAATGAGTTGATAGTATTCTAGTTAGTTCCAGGCTGGGGCAACCTACAGTCTACACAAGAATGTAAGAGGAAAAAAACTGTGCAACCTCACTTGTCTGGGTTTACCATCCTGACGCATCCTAATGTATTGCAGATACCATCTCAGTTTATTCATCTCCAAAACAGAGGAACTAATTCTTGCCCAGCAATCTCTCAGAGTTGCTGTGAAGATCAAACATAATTATGTAGGGGACAACACTCTAAATTGTGAAGTACTACACCAAGGTCAGACGTCATCATTAGAGTGACTAAATAAATTGGGACATCACCCTGTGTCTCATCTTGTGGAGACACAAAATAAACAAATGACGGCTGTTTGCAGAGTTAGGAAGGCTTGCATGGGCTTTGAAATCAGTAATGATACACTTCTTCCACAAGATAACATTCTACCCGGCACAGCTGTCACCAACTCAGAGCTGTGATTTCTTAAACCCTAGCTCCGTCTAGTGGTTCTTTGTTCTATTACAAATGAGATAACTGTGTTGATGAGACCTTTGAAATGTATTGATGCTGAGTTGGTTCAGTGGTGTCTGCCCACTTCATTTGAATACATTCATTTGAATAAGGTTCTTAAGATTATGTTATCTACT
The DNA here is from genome assembly GCF_009873245.2 of Balaenoptera musculus. Classification (NCBI taxonomy): domain Eukaryota; kingdom Metazoa; phylum Chordata; class Mammalia; order Artiodactyla; family Balaenopteridae; genus Balaenoptera; species Balaenoptera musculus. The sequence continues at coordinate 146,063,217 of NC_045785.1, read as the reverse complement.
GCACAAACATGCCCAAGGGAAGACTTTTCATGACGATATTAAAAACCTATCAAGCAACTTCATAATCCTGCTTGTGAAATGAAGATAAAGAAAAGAATGGGGGGGGAGCTATCAGAGATAGTTAATAAAATTTCTCAGATTTTAATGAGCTCTCATGTTTCAGGGCTCGAGTATAAAGGAAACAGATTATATTCATTTGAGGTGAGAGATGTTAAAGCCTTGGTATGCTACCTGATAAGAAAAAGAAACAGGGAGATATCTTCCATTTTAATTTCAGATGTGCTACTCCAGTGGCTCTCCGCATGCTCTGTGTGTGTGTGTGTGTATTGGCACCGTTTTGAATGCTATAATTTTTAGTGGCACACTCAAAGAGATTAAAAGACTTAACACTTAAAAAGTCAGCAATCTTTAACCACCATCACTATTCGGTGTGAGGATACCTCACAGCATCTACAAAAGCACATCCTCTGTTCCCCCATTCCCTTGGCCTACCCTCAACACTATCTGACTGTGGGAATAAAGCCGTGTTCTGCCCTGTCCAGGTTCTCTTTGATATTTGTAGGCCTAGGTTGCACGTGTTCAGTAAACACAACATCTTTTTTTTTCAACTTTTTATTTTATATTGGAGTATAGCCAATTAACATTGTTGTGATAGTTTCAGGTGCACAGCAAAGCCACTCAGCCATACATATACATATATCCATTTTCTCCCAGACTCCCCTCCCATCCAGGCTGCCACATAACATTGAGCAGAGTTCCCTGTGCTATACAGTAGCTCCTTGTTGGGTAAACATACCATCTTTGTTGGGGCTGGCTTGACAGTACCATATACTATGCTTCTTACCTCTTACTTCCCACCTTCTGGTCCCTACTCTGTATTCAATTCCAAAGTTCTGTCTGAGATCTAGCACTATAATGTAGGAAACTCAGCTAGAACAAACTTTAATCTTACAAACTGGTCAAAATTGGTAACACCTTTGTAATAGATTCACAATACACCATTTTGCCTTGGCAAAGAGCTTCTGTATTTTCACATAACAGGCAAAGCCACTTTTCATTCAAAGGGACAACTTTAAATACCTGGGACCAGAGTGCCAATTAAACTGCCTCTGTCCCTCCCTGCAGAAATTGGGTTATATCTGTCTAGAACTTCTACCAAGAACAATACAGAGTATGAAATGAAAACTTCTAAAATTTTACACCAATGTCTGTAGCCAGTGTCTCAGTGGTCCTCCTCTCCTACACCCTCAGTATTGTGGTTACCCCTGGATTATAACACATGGTTATGTCTGTATCATACAATAGATGGCAAGCTCCCTGAAACACAGATGAACTTTATCAATCTTTGTTCTCATAAATATAATTAAACCATGGTGTAATTTGTGACTTCACAAAATGAATTCATAATGATGAAGGCATAACGCTACAGAGAGAGCATGGAGATAGAGCTCTACAGACTGGCTGGGAAAAGAGTCCAGGAGAGGACAGAAAAATCTCAAAGCACAACAACAAAATTTATCAAATGAAGAGGAAGGCAATGCCACACACCAGAGGGGGCAGATGGCACCATACAAAGACAGGAATTACATTTCTTTTTCTTTTATTAAGACCATGAGATATAGGTGACATATTTCAGAAAGCCAAGAACCCCTCAGACATAGGAGAGTTGCCTATGAGTCCTGGAAGTCCTGGGAGCCAGAATGGGCAAGCAGCGGTGCTTCCTCATCAGAAAACTAGTAGCATTATTAGGAGAAACTGAACCTAGAGATGATTTTGCCTACCCAGCCACCATGAGTGAAATGTCTAAAGGGGCAGGATTATGCAATATGGGAAATTTCAGCTTCTATAACCCAATGGCTGACTTATTATTTATTATATGTAATTTCTGTTCACAAAATGTATTTTCTAATAGACATATAGGAAGTGTTGGGCAGGCCATATCCATTGGAAAGATCTATTCTGTATTATAGATATCTCCTCGCCGCCCTGTTCCCACCAAGTGCTGGGGAAAAGATGAGAATCTGCCTCAATAAGAATCATAGTCCCTGAATGTAATTGACCGCAGGGAAAAGATGCACTAATGTGTGTGTGACACTCAACTGCGGCTAACCCAATAGGCATTTTTAAATGTTTGTCAAACTGGGTTATATCCTTCTAAATGCCCAAAGCTATTATCCTTCTTTCTCATTTCCTCTTATCAAAAGAGAACACGATCTTTTACTTCATCCTTCTCATGAAGAATAATGAAAAGCCATTTACAACAGTCTCATTTTATTATAACAAACATCCGCTTGGAGTCTAGCGTACACCAGACACTGGACTAGGTTCTAAGGAAGAAAAGATGGTTATGAGTGGCACCTGCCCTCACAAAGCTCAGTAAACACTTGGTGAGCTCTTAGCTTCTTTATGATTTCTCTCCTTTCAGCTACTTTCCTCTCTCAGATGTGTCCTCCAAATCTTGCTGTCCTTGTCCACAAACTACATTTCAGCTTGATCTCTTCGCTAAAGACTTTCCTGCCTTCTCTTCACTGAGACTTGGCTCTCCCCTAAGGCCTTCGAGTCCCACGGACCCTACTCCTTTGCAAGATATTCATCTGCCATAGCCCGTGTACCTAGAAGCCAGAAGTTGAGATGAGAATTCATCCAGTTCCTCACTACCATATCCAAACCACTATTCTTCTACATTCATATAAAATTTCTCCTTTGAAGTTCATGATCAATAAAAATAACTCTATTCCTCTTCACTTCTTTAAATAGATTTAAGGAAAATTGTATTCCATTTTGAAAAGGTTGAGGTGCCTGAGGGACATGGCAGAGAAATATCAAGTAGGCAGTTGGATGCACAGGTGCAGAGCCCAAGAGAAACATCTGGATGGAGCCAGAGATTGAAAATCACCAGCTTATAGCCTTCAAAAGAGAGTGAAAAGGAACAACCTGGAAGTGGGAAGAATTAGGAGAAGCCATTTCCTAGAAGGTCAGAGGGCGAGGATCTTTAAATGGGAAGCATAAAGAACAGAATCATATGCTGTGTGCTATAAAAACTGGAAAATGTCCACTAAATAGAATGGTTAGTTGGTCATTTGAGACCTTAGTAGGAACATTTTCAATGGAATAGTGGGGACAAGGCCACATTACAATGGGTTTAAAGGATAATTAGAAAGTTACAATCCAGATAGGGACTGAGCTAGTAAGTATTGCCTTTCTACCCCAAACATATAGAAATGCCAAATAAATTGTTTTTAAGCTTATCTTTAATATATAGCCAAGATCAAAAGCAAATAGGGGGAAATTTTAGAGGTCAAAAATAGGAAGGAATCCATAGCAGTTGGTGGGAATACAGGGGGTGGAGCAGGGGAGTGTAACCCCAAAGAAATGCTCCTTAGCGTCTGCAGTTTTAGTATTTGTGCGATGATGTCAGCTGAGGACACAGGCCCCATTCATGGTGGGGAAACTGGAAATGAATCCCTGATGGACTCAGGAACCTGGAAAAATAGAACCTACAAGCCCAAGCTCTCAGCTGGTCCAGAACATGGGTGGAAACAGTTAACCTTCACAAATCAGAACCCCTTGACCAAGTTTTCCACATATGTGGGATAGAATTGTCCCAGCTACCCTCACAGTGTGGGAATTTTGTGCCAAGAAATTTATACAGAAATGTCACATGACCCTGTCAGAAACCAGTAAGAAACTGCCCTGATAGGAAAAACTTATACCAACCAGTACACTTTAAGGTGCAACTGATAAAAATTACCCCCAATAGTAAGCATACAGACGTAATTACAAATTATACCAAGAATAATTCTACACCATAAATGAAGTCAAATTAAAAATTGGAGAAAACGACAACTGAGGAACAATGCAGACTGGAGCAAGTTGAAAGAGACTTTAAGATGCATATTTTAAATATTCAGAGAATAAGAAAGAAATGTAATCCTTAAGGTGAAAACAAGACACTATGACAAAAAATAAAAAACAGGCAGATTTTGAAAAAAATAAAGAAAATTTAAAATATTCACAGAAATAAAAAATCCCCTGGGTATTTTAAACAGTAGTCTAGACCCAACTAACTGGAAAGGAAATTACACAGAACATAGCCTAGAGAATAAATAGATGGGAAATGTAAATGATAAGTGGATGGAGTGAAAGGCTCAAACATATGTCTGTAAAGAACTCCCTAAGGAATAAAAACATAGATAGGGAAGAAGCAATATTCAAAGGGATAATCAGAATAAATTTTCCAGAATTAAAGAAATCAAATATCTCACAATTAAAGAAATTCTCAAATTGAAAAGGCAGGATAAATGAAAACAAACAACGAACTGGATTCGTTCAAGATGGCAGAGTAGAAGGACGTGCTCTCACTCCCTCTTGCGAGAGCACCAGAATCACAACTAACTGCTGAACAATCATCGACAGGAAGACACTGGAACTCAACAAAAAATATACCCCACATCCAAAGACAAAGGAGAAGCCACAATGAGATGGTAGGAGGGGTGCAATCAAATTTGATAAAATCTAATCCCATAACTGCTGGGTGTGTGACTCACAAACTGGAGAACACTTATACCACAGAAGTCCACCCACTGGAGTGAAGGTTCTGAGCCCCACGTCAGGCTTCCCAACCTGGGGGTCTGGCAATGGCAGGAGGAATTCCTAGAGAATCAGACTTTGAAGGCTAGCGGGATTTGATTGCAGGACTTCGACAGGAATGGGGGAAACAAAGACTCCACTCTTGGAGGGCACACAAAGTAGTGTGCACATGGGGACCCAGGGGAAGGAGCAGTGACCCCATAGGAGACTGAACCAGACCTACCTGCTAGTGTTGGAGCTTCTCTTGCAGAGTCAGGGGGTGGCTGTGTCTCACCGTGAGGACAAGGACACTGACAGCAGAAGTTCTGGGAAGTACTCCTTGGTGTGACCCTCACAGAGTCTGCCATTAGCCCCACCAAAGAGCCCAGGTAGGCTTCAGTGTTGGGTCGTCTCTGGCCAAACAACCTAAAGGGAGGGAACCCAGCCCCACCCATCAACAGTCAAGCAGATTAAAGTTTTACTGAGCTCTGCCCACCAGAGCAACAGCCAGCTCTACCCACCACCAGTCCCTCCCATCAGGAAACTTGCACAAGCCTCTTAGATAGCCTCAAGATATCCACAAGAGAACAGACAGCAGAAGCAAGAAGAACTACAATCCTGCAGCCTGTGGAACAAAAACCACATTCACAAAAAGATAGACAAGATGAAAAGGCAGAGGGCTATGTACCAGATGAAGGAACAAGATAAAACCTCAGAAAAACAACTAAATGAAGTGGAGATACACAACCTTCCAGAAAAAGAATTCAGAATAATGATAGTAAAGATGATCCAGGACCTCGGAAAAAGAATGGAGGCAAAGATCGAGAAGATGCAAGAAACGTTTAACAAAGACCTAGAAGAATTAAAGAACAAACAAACAGAGGTGAACAATGCAATAATTGAAATGAAAACTACACCAGAAGGAATCAATGGCAGAATAACTGAGGCAGAAGAACAGATAAGTGACATGGAAGACAGAATGGTGGAAGTCACTGCTGTGGAAGAGAATAAGGAAAAAAGAATGAAAAGAAATGAAGACAGCCCAAGAGACCTCTGGGACAACATTAAATGCAACAACATGCACATTATAGGGGTCCCAGAAGGAGAAGAGAGAGAGAAAGGACCCGAGAAAATATTTGAAGAGATTATAGTCAACAACTTCCCTAACATGGGAAAGGAAATAGCCACCTAAGTCCAGGAAGCACAGAGATCCCATACAGGATAAACCCAAGGAGAAACACACGAAGACACATAGTAATCAAAGTGGCAAAAATTAAAGACAAAGAAAAATTATTGGAAGCAGCAAGGGAACAACAACAAATAACATACAAGGGAATTCCCATAATGTTAACAGCTGATCTCTCAGCAGAAACCCTACAAGCCAGAAAGGAGTGGCATGATATATTTAAAGTGATGAAAGGGAAGAACCAACAACCAAGATTACTCTACCTGGCAAGGATCTCATTCAGATTCAATGGAGAAATCAAAAGCTTTACAGACAAGCAAAAGCTAAGAGAATTCAGCACTACCAAGCCAGCTCTACAACAAACGCTAGGGGCTTCCCTGGTGGCGCAGTGGTTGAGAATCTGCCTGCTAATGTAGGGGACACGGGTTCGCGCCCTGGTCTGGGAAGATCCCACATGCCACGGAGCAACTAGGCCCGTGAGCCACAACGACTGAGCCTGCGCATCTGGAGCCTGTGCTCCACAACAAAAGAGGCCACAATAGTGAGAGGCCCGCGCACCGCGATGAAGAGTAGCCCCTGCTTGCCGCAACTACAGGAAGCCCTAGCACAGAAACAAAGACCCAACATAGTAATCAATCAATCAATAAATAAATCTTTAAAAAAAAAAAAAAAAAAAAAAAAACAAACGCTAAAGGAACTTCTCTAAGTGAGAAACACAAGAGAAGAAAAGGACCTATAAAAACAAACCCAAAACAATTGACAAAATGGTAATAGGAACATACATATAGATAATTACCATAAACGTGAATGGATTAAATGCTCCAACCAAAAGACACAGGCTTGTTGAATGGACAAAAACAAGACCCATATATATGCTGTCTACAAGAGACCCACTTCAGATCTAGGGACACATACAGACTGAAAGTGAGGGGATGGAAAAAGATATTCTATGCAAATGGAAATCAAAAGAAAGCTGGAGTAGCAATACTCATATCAGATAAAATAGACTTCAAAATAAAGAATGTTACAAGAGACAAGGAAGGACACTACATAATGATCAAGGGATCAATTCAAGAAGAAGATATAACAATTATAAATATATATGCATCCAACAGAGGAGTACCTCAATACATAAGGCAACTGCTAACAGCTACAAAAGAGGAAATCGACAGTAACACAATAATAGTAGGGGACATTAACACCTCACTTACACCAATGGACAGATCATCCAAACAGAAAATCAATAAGGAAACACAAGCTTTAAATGACACAATAGACCAGATGGATTTAATTGATATTTACAGGACATTCCATCCAAAAACAGCAGATTATACTTTCTTCTCAAGTGCACACGGAACATTCTCCACAATAGATCACATCTCGGGGCACAAATCAAGCCTCAGTAAATTTAAGAAAATTGAAATCATATCAAGTATCTTTTCTGACCACAACAATATGAGATTAGAAATGAATTACAGGGAAAAAAACGTAAAAAACACAAACACATGGAGGCTAAACAATACGTTACTAAATAACCAAGACATCACTGAAGAAATCAAAGAGGAAATCAAAAGACACCTGGAGACAAATGACAATGAAAACACAACTATCCAAAACCTATGGGATGCAGCAAAAGCAGTTCTAAGAGGGAAGATTATAGCTATACAAGTCTACCTCAAAAAAAAAAAAAAAAAAACTCAAGTAAACAATCTAACCTTACACCTAACAGAACTAGAGAAAGAAGAACAAACAAAACCCAAAGTTAGTAGAAGGAAAGAAATCATAAAGATCAGAGCAGAAATAAATGAAATAGAAGCAAAGAAAACAATAGTAAATATCAATAAAACTAAAAGCTGGTTCTTTGAGAAGATAAACAAAATTGATAAACCATTAGCCAGACTCATCAAGAAAAAGAGGGAGAGGACTCAAATCAATAAAATCAGAAATGAAAAAGGAGAAGTTACAACAGACACTGCAGAAATACAAAGCATCGTAAGACTACTACAAGCAACTCTATGCCAATAAAATGGACAACCTGGAAGAAATGGGCAAATTCTTAGAAAGGTATAACCTTCCAAGACTGAACCAGGAAGAAATAGAAAATGTGAACAGACCAATCACAAGTAATGTAATTGAAACTGTGATTAAAAATCTTCCAACAAACAAAAGTCCAGGACCCGATGGCTTCACAGGTGAATTCTATCAAACATTTAGAGAAGAGCTAACACCCATCCTTCTCAAACTTTTCCAAAAAATTGCAGAGGAAGGAACACTCCCGAACTCATTCTACGAGGCCACCATCACACTGATATCAAAACCAGACAAAGATACTACAAAAAAAAGAAAATTACAGACCAATATCACTGATGAATATAGATGTAAAAATCCTCAACAAAATACTAGCAAACAGAATCCAACAGCAGATCAAAAGGATCATACACCATGATCAAGTGGGATTTATCCCAGGGATGCAAGGATTCTTCAATATATGCAAATCAATCAATGTGATACACCATATTAACAAATTGAAGAATAAAAACCATATGATCATCTCAATGGATGCAGAAAAAGCTTTTGACAAAATTCAACACCCATTCCTGATAAAAACTCTCCAGAAAGTGGGCATAGTGGGAACCTACCTCAACATAATAAAGGCCATATATGACAAACCCACAGTAAACATCATTCTCAACAGTGAAAAACTGAAAGCATTTCCTCTAAGATCAGGAACAAGACAAGGATGTCCACTCTCACCACTATTATTCAACATAGTTTTGGAAGTCCTAGCCACGGCAATCAGAGAAGAAAAAGAAATAAAAGGAATACAAATTGGAAAAGAAGAAGTAAAACTGTCACTGCAGATGACATGATACTATACATAGAGAATCCTAAAGATGCCACCAGAAAACTACTAGAGCTAGCCAATGAATCTGGTAAGGTTGCAGGATACAAAATTAATGCACAGAAATCTCTTGCATTCCTATACACTAATGATGAAAAATCTGAAAGAGAAATCAAGGAAACACTCCCATTTACCATTGCAACAAAAAGAATAACATACCTAGGAATAAACCTACCTAAGGAGACAAAAGACCTGTGTGCAGAAAACTATAAGACACTGATGAAAGAAATTAAAGATGATACAAATATATGGAGAGATATACCATGTTCTTGGATTGGATGAATCAATATTGTGAAAATGACTATACTACCCAAAGCAATCTACAGATTCAATGCAATCCCTCTAATTACCAATGGCATTTTTAAAAGAACTAGAACAAAAATCTTAAAATTTGTATGGAGACACAAAAGACCCCGAATAGCCAAAGCAGTCTTGAGGGAAAAAAACAGAGCTGGAGGAATCAGACTCCCTGACTTCAGACTATACTACAAAGCTACAGTAATCAAGACAATATGGTACTGGCACAAAAACAGAAATATAAATCAATGGAACAAGATAGAAAGCCCAGAGATAAACCCACGCACCTATGGTCAACTAATCTGTGACAAAGGAGACAAGGATATACAACAGAGAAAAGATAGTCTCTTCAATAAGTGGTGCTGAGAAAATTGGACAGCTACATGGAAAAGAATGAAATTAGAACACTACCTAACACCATACACAAAAATAAACTCAAAATGGATTACAGACCTAAATGTAAGACCGGACACTGTGAAACTCTTAGAGGAAAACATAGGAAGAACACTCTTTGACATAAACCATAGCAAGATCTTTTCTGATCCACCTCCTATAGTAATGGAAATAAAAAAATAAACAAATGGGAGCTAATGAAACTTAAAAGCTTTTGCACAGCAAAGGAAACTACAAACAAGATGAAAAGACAATCCTCAGAATGGGAGAAAATACTTGCAAATGAATCAATGGACAAAGGATTAATCTCCAAAATACATAAACAGTTCATGCAGCTCAATATTAAAAAAACAAGGAACCCAGTCAAAAAATGAGCAGAAGACCTAAATAGACATTTCTCCAGAGAAGACATACAGATGGCCAAGAAGCACATGAAAAGCTGCTCAACATCACTAATTATTAGGGAAATGCAAATAAAAACTACAGTGAGGTATCACCTCACACCAGTTAGAATGGGCATCATCAGAAAATCTACAAACAACAAATGCTGGAGAGAGTGTGGAGAAAAGGGAACCCTCTTGCACTGTTGGTGGGAATGTAAATTGATACAGCCACCATGGAGAACAGTATGGAGGTTCCTTAAAAAAATAAAAATAGAACTACCCCATGACCCAGGAATCCCACTCCTACGCATATACCCAGAGAAAAGCATCATTCAAGAAGACGCGTGCACCCCAGTGTTCATTGCAGCACTATTTACAATAGCCAGGACATGGAAGCAACCTAAATGTCCATCAACAGAGGAATGGATAAAGAAGATGTGGTACATATATACAATGGAATATTACTCAGCCATAAAAAGGAATGAAATTGGGTCATTTGTAGAGATGTGGATGGATCTAGAGACTGTCATACAGAGTGAAGTAAGTCAGAAAGAGAAAAAGAAATATTGTATATTAACGCATATGTGTGGAACCTAGAAAAATGGTACAGATGAACCAGTTTCCAGGGCAGAAATTGAGACACAGATGTAGAGAACAAACCTATGGACACCAAGGGGGGAAAGTGGTGGGGTGGGATGGTGGTGTGATGAATTGGGAGATTGGGATTGACATATATACACTAATATGTATAAAACGGATTACTAATAAGAACCGGCTGTGTAAAAAATAAATAAAATAAAATTCAAAAATTCAAAAAGAAAACAAACAAATCCAAACCTAGACATATTGCAGTGAAAACCAGAGCATAAAAGGAAAAGATGAAATCCTAAAAGCTATCACAGGAAGAAAATAGATTAGCTACAAAAATGTGAAGATGATACAGACATGAGAGATCTCAACATAATAACAAAAAACAATGGAATACGCCAGTGAGTTCCCAGCACAATGGCTAAAATTCAAAAGGCTGACAGGACAAAATGTTGACAAGGATGTGGAGCCATCAGAACTCTCAAACATTGCTGTGAGAATGTAAAATGATAAAAACCATTTTGGAAAATAGCCTGGCAGGTTACAAAACTAAACATTCACCCATCCCACCCAGAAATTCTGCATGTGTCCAAAAAAAGATTTGTTCATATCAGCTTCATTCATAACAGTCAAAAACTATCAATAAAAGCAGTGTGTGTCCATCCCCAGGAGAATAAATAAACAAACTGTGCTATACTCATACAACAGAATACTGCACAGTAACAAAATGAAACAAACTACAGATAAATGCAAGCAACACAGATGAATCTCAAAACACTATGTTGAGTGAAAAAGCTTTAGACAAAAGAGTATATGGTGTATTATTTCATTCATACAGAGTTCTAGAACAAGCACACAAAGTTATGGGGAAAAATAAATCAGAACAGTATTTGTCTCTCAAGGGGGATACTGGGGATTGCCTGGGAAGGGGCATGATGAAACTTTCTGGAGTGATAGCAACATTCTATATCTTGATGAAAGTGTGGGTTACACAAGTGTATAATTTGTCACAACTCATAAAATGATACATTTGAGTTTTATGCATAGCACATATTTTATTTCAAAAAAGTAACACTAACCACATATTGAACCTTAGCTAATTATATTCAGGCTAATTGTTTAGGAGTAAAGTATATGGATGTCTACAACTTATTATGAAATGCATCAAAAAATAAGGTGGATAAATAGACATATGATAAAACAAAAACATGACAATGTTAATGATTGTAGAATCTGGGTGGTTGGTATGTAAGTGTTTACTGTACAAGTCTTTCCAATTTTCTCTATGTTTGAATTTTTTTCATATCTATCTGAACTATTATTTTAAAAGGAGGATGAAGTAAAGGCATTAACAGAGACAGAAAGGCTAAAACTTACAGACATTTGCTGAAAGAAGTAATTAAGAATATACTAGAGTAGGAAAAAAGTAAACTTAAAGAAGTGGATTACATGATGCAATAGTGAACAGAGAAACTTGTAAAAACATGGTATTAGACATAAATAAATATTGACTCCTAGAAATAGTCAGGACAATAACAGATAAATTGGAGGAGTCTTAAAAATATGATGACACTAAAATACTTGACAACAGTAGAATGAATGGTGGAAACTGAAATGTTGTAAAGTCCTTACCTTGTAACAGCAAGAAGACTGCTAAATTTTAGACCCTGTTAGAAAATTTGTAACTTCCAGACCAGTGAGGGGAAATGGGAATGGGTATAAAGAAAATATAATCAAACCAAAATATGCCATGAAAAGAGAAAAAAGATGTAAAGAATTAATATGGTAGATTAAAGAATACATTAAAAGTCATAGAAATACACTGAAATATATCAATAATCACAGTAAGTATACATGGATTAAATTTGTTTATTAAAATAAACACAAATCAGATTAAAAACAAAGCAGAATCAATTTTATGATAGTTTAAAAAAATCTCACTTGGAACATAATTACACAGAAATGTTTAAAATAGAGAGAGATGGAAAAGGACATAGTAGGACTTTGGATTTGGGCAACATTTCAAGTTTGAAAACATTAAAACCCTCCTATCAGAAATATCAAAAAATTCTGGATAAAATTAATAAATAATAAATAAATTGTGTATATATTATATATGTATGCAACTTATACTATATATACACAGATATTGGGTTGGCCAAAAATTCATTTGGGTTTTTCCATAAGATGTTACAGAAAACCCAAATGAACATTTTGGCCAACCCAATACACACACACACACACACACAAACACACACACACATATATATATATATGCTTTTTTAAATTTTTTATTTTATGTTGGAGCATAGTTGATTAACAATGTGTTAGTTTCAGGTGTACAGCAAAGTGATTCAGTGATATGTATATATGTATATATATGCTTTTAATTGAATAGCTGTCAAATGAAATGAAAAGAGTTCCCCAAGGACCAAAAAACAAAACCAGAACTAAAACCAAAGCAATGAGCACAAAGATCAACAGTACTGCTGCCCAAACAAGGTGGGGAGGGAAGGATAGAAAACCAGACCAAGGCCAAGTCAGGAATAGTTTTGTTGTCAAACTGAGTTTAGCATTTAGCCCTTTAATTTAATGTTCACTTTACTCTGGGAACAATCTGGAGGAATAAAAGTTTAAGCAGGTGCATGAATAGCTCAAGGTTCTGGGGATACAACAGTGAAGAAAATAAATATTCTGCCCTTAAGGAGCTAAATATTAGTTGGGTGAGACTGGCAAAAATAATAAATACATTATTTTATATGTTAAAACACAGATAATTTTCAATTGCTTTAATTATTTTACTTTGGAGCTAAAATGGAATGATTTAGAGTAGGTTCATATTATACAAAATATGAACTATCAGTATTATTTTACCCCATGGGACCTTGGAGACGGGCACTATTACGCTAAGTCAAGGGGCTATCTCAGTTGTTCTCAGCCTTCCCAAAAGATCCTTTGACACTTCGTTCCCAATTGACTTCCTCAGTTCATTGGTGGAACTGGAACCTATAAAATGTTACTCTAATTCAATTTTAACATGACTTTTGTGAAAAGACCTTATTTTGTCTTTAAATAAAACCCTGTAGTATCTAATTAGTACTTTGATTACCCTGCTGTCTTAGTTACTTACTGCTGCATAACAAACTATCTCCCAATTTAGTAGCCTAAAACAACAAATTTTTTTTATTGGAGTATAGTTGCTTTACACAGCTGTGTCAGTTTCTGTTGTACAACAAAGAGAATCAGCCATATGTATACATATATGCCCTCTTTCTTTGGATTACCTTCCCATTTAGGTCACCACAGAGCATGGAGTAGAGTTCCCTCTGCTATACAGGAGGTTCTCATTAGTTACCTATTTTATGCATAGTAGTGTATATATATATGTCAATCCTAATCTCCCAATTCATCCCACACACCCCCATTCCCCCTTGGTATCCAAGTTTATTCTCTACATCTGTGTCTCTATCTCTGCTCTACAAATAAGATCATCTATACCATTTTTCTAGATTCCGCATATATGCGTTAATATACGATATTTGTTTTCTCTTTCTGACTTACTTCACTCTGTATGACAGTCTCTAGGTCCATCCACATCTTTACAAATGACACAATTGTGTTCCTTTTTATGGCTGAGTAATATTCCATTGTATATATGTACCACATCTTCTTTATCCATTCCTCTGTTGATGGACATTTAGGTTGCTTCCATGTCCTGGCTATTGTAAATAGTACTGCAATGAACATTGAGGTGCATGTGTCTTTTTGAATTATGCTTTTCTCTGGGTATATGCATAGGAGTGCGATTCCTGGGTCATGGGGTAGTTCTATTTTTAGTTTTTTAAGGAGCCTCCATACTGTTCTCCATAGTGGCTGTATTAATTTACATTCTCACCAACAGTGTAAGAGGGTCTCCTTTTCTCCGCACCCTCTCCAGCATTTACTGTTTGTAGACTTTTTGATGTTAGGTGAGACCTCATTGTAGTTTTGATTTGCTTTTCTCTAATAATTAGTGATGTTGAGCATCTTTTCATGTGTTTGTTAGCCATCTGTATGCCTTATCTGGAGAAATGTCTGTTTAGGTCTTCCAGCCATTTTTTGATTGGGTTGTTTGTTTTTTGATGTTGAGCTGTATGAGCTGTTTGTATATTTTGGAGATTAATCCTTTATCAGTTGCTTTATTTGTAAATATTTTCTCTCATTCTGAGGGTTGTCTTTTCATCTTGTTCATGGTTTCCTTTACTGTGCAAAAGCTTTTAAGTTTAATTAGGTCCTATTTGTTTATTTTTGTTTTTATTTTCATTACTCTAGGAGGTGGGTCAAAAAAGATCTTGCTGCGATTTATGTCAAAGAGTGTTCTGCCTGTTTTCCTCTAAGGGTTTTATAGTGTCTGGCCTTACATTCAGGTCTTTAATCCATTCTGATTTTATTTTTGTGTATGGTGTTGGGAAGTGTTCTAATTTCATTCTTTTACATGTAGCTGTCCAGTTTTCCCAGCACCACTTATCTCCATTGTATATCCTTGCCTCCTTTGTCAGAGATTAGTTGACCATAGGTGCATGGGTTTATCTCTGGGCTTTCTATCCTGTTCCATTGATCTATATTTCTGTTTTTGTGCCAGTACCATACTGTCTTGATTATTGTAGCTTTGTAGTATAGTCTGAAGTCAGGGAGCCTGATTCCTCCAGCTCTGTTTTTCTTTCTCAAGATTGCTTTGGCTATTTGGGATCTTTTATGTTTCCATACAAATTGTAAAATTTTCTGTTCTAGTTCTTTGAAAAACGCCATTGGTAAGTTGATAGGGATTGCATTGAATCTGTAGATTGCTTTGGGTAGTATAGTTATTTTCACAATATTGATTCTTCCAATCCAAGAACATGGTATATCTCTCCATCTGTTTCTGTAATCTTTGATTTCTTTCATCAGTATCTTATAGTTTTCTACATACAAATCTTTTGTCTCCTTAGGTAGGTTTATTCCTAGGTATTTTATTCTTCTTGTTGCAATAGTAAATGGGATTGTTTCCTTAATTTCTCTTTCTGCTCTTTCATTGTTAGTGTATAGGAATGCAAGAGACTTCTTTTTTTTTTAACATCTTTATTGGAGTATAATTGCTTTACAATGGTGTGTTACTTTCTGCTGTATAGCAAAGTGTATCAGCTATACGTATACATATATCCCCATATGCCC
This sequence comes from Balaenoptera musculus, assembly GCF_009873245.2. Classification (NCBI taxonomy): domain Eukaryota; kingdom Metazoa; phylum Chordata; class Mammalia; order Artiodactyla; family Balaenopteridae; genus Balaenoptera; species Balaenoptera musculus. The sequence continues at coordinate 146,047,709 of NC_045785.1, read as the reverse complement.
TCCCTCTTGCATCTCCCTCCCACCCTCCCTATCCCACCCCTCTAGGTGGTCACAAAGCACCGAGCTGATCTCCCTGTGCTATGTGGCTGTTTCCCACTAGCTATCTATTTTACATTTGATAGTGTTTATATGTCCATGCCACCCTCTCACTTCTTCCCAGCTTACCCTTCCCTCTCCCTGTGTCCTCAAGTCCATTCTCTATGTCTGCATCTTTATTCCTGTCCTGCTCTTGGTTCTGCAGAACCTTTTTTTTTTTTTTTTAGATTCCATATATATGTGTTAGCATACGGTATTTGATTTTCTCTTTCTGACTTACTTCACTCTGTATGACGGTCTCTAGGTCCATCCACCTCACTACAAATAACTCGATTTCATTTCTTTTTATGGCTGAGTAATACTCCATTGTATATATGTGCCACATCTTCTTTATCCATTCATCTGTCGATGGACACTTAGGTTACTTCTATGTCCTGGCTATTGTAAATAGAGCTGTAATGAACATTGTGATACATAACTCTTTTTGAATTATGTTTTTCTCAGAGTATGTGCCCAGTAATGGGATTGCTGGGTCATATGTTAGTTTTATTTTTAGTTTTTTAAGGAACCTCCATACTGTTCTCCATAGTGGCTATATCAATTTACATTCCCACCAACAGTGCAAGAGGGTTCCCTTTTAGGAATGCAAGAGATTTCTGTGCATTAATTTTGTATCTGCAACTTTATTAAATATATTGATTAGCTCTAGTAGTTATCTTGTAGCATCTTTAGGATTTTCTATGTAATAATATCATGTCATCTGCAAACAGTGATGGCTTTACTTCTTCTTTTCCAATTTGGATTCCTTTTACTTCTTTTTCTTATCTGATTGCCATGGCTAGGCCTTCCAAGACTATGTTGAATAATAGTAGCGAGACTGGACACCCTTGTCTTGTTCCTGATCTTAGAGGAAATGCTTTCAGTTTTTCACCATTGAAAATAATGTTTGCTGTGTGTTTGTCATATATAACCTTTATTATGTTGAGGTAAGTTCCCTCTATGCCCACTTTCTGGAGAGTTTTTATCATAAATTGGTGTTGAACTTTGTTGAATGCTTTTTTGGCATCTATTGAGATGGTCATGTGGTTTTTATTCTTCAATTTGTTAATATGATGTATTACATTGATTGATTTGCATATATTGAAGAATCCTTGTATCCCTGGGTTAAATCCCACTTGATCATGGTGTATGATCCTTTTAATGTGCTGTTGGATTCTGTTTGCCAGTATTTTGTTGAGGATTTTTGTGTCTATGTTCATCAGTGATATTAGCTTGTAATTTTCTTTTTTTGTGATATGTTTGTCGGTTTTGGTATCAGGGTTATGGGGGCCAGGTAGAATGAGCTTGGGAGTGTTTGTCCCTCTGCATTTTTGGAAGAGTTTGAGAAGGATAGGTGTTAGCTCTTCTCTAAATGTTTGATAGAATTCGCCTGTGAAGCCATCTGGTCCTGGGCTTTTGTTTGTTGGAAGATTTTTAATCACAGTTTCAATTTCATTACTTGTGATTGGTCTATTTATATTTTCTATTTATTCCTGGTTCAGTCTTGGAAGGTTGTACTTTTCTAAGAATTTCTCCACTTCTTCCAGGTTGTCCATTTTATTGGCATATAGGTGCTTGTCTCATGATCCTTTGTATTTCCGTGGTGTTGGTTGTAACTTCTTTTTCATTTCTCATTTTATTGATTTGAGTCCTCTCCCATTTTTTCTTGATGAAAGGGTAAAGTTTTATCAATTTTATCTTCTCAAAGAACCAGCTTTTAGTTTTATTGATCTTTACTATTTTTTTCTTCATTTCTATTTATTTATTTCTGCTCTGATCTTTATGATTTCTTTCCTTCTACTAACTTTGGGTTTTGTTTATTCTTCTTTCTCTAGTTGCTTTAGGTGTAAGGTTAGGTTGTTTATTTGAGATTTTTCTTGTTTCTAGGGGTAGGATTGTATTGCTATAAACTTCCCTCTTAGAACTGATTTTGTTGCATCCCATAGGTTTTGGGTTACTGTGTTTTTGTTGTCATCTGTTTCTAGGTATTTTTTATTTCTTCTTTGATTTCTGCAGTGATCTCTTGTTTATTTGGTAGCACATTGTTTAGCCTCCATGTGTTTCTGTTTTTTACAGTTTTTCTTTTCCTGTAATTGATTTCTAATCTCATAGTGTTGTGGTTGGAAAAGATTCTTGATATGATTTCAATTTTCTTAAAAGTACCAAGGCTTGATTTGTGACCCAAGATGTGATCTATCTTGGAGAATGTTCTGTGTGTACTTGAGAAGAAGGAGTATTCTGCTGATTTCGGATGGAATGTCCTATAAATATCAAGTCTATCTGGTCTATTGTGTCATTTAAAGCTTGTGTTTCCTTATTAATTTTCTGTCAGGATGATCTATCCACTGGTATAAGTGGAGTGTTATACTTCTCCACTATTACTGTGTTACTGTCGATTTCCCCTTTTATGGCTGTTAGCATTTGCCTTATGTATTGAGATGGTCCTATGTTGGGTGCATAAATATTTACAATTGTTATATCTTCTTTTTGAATTGATCCCTTGATCATTATGTACCTTCCTTCCTGTCTCTTGTAATAGTCTTTATTTTAAAGTCTATTTTGTCTTATATGAGAATTGCTACTCCAGCTTTCTTTTGATTTCCATTTGTATGGAATATCTTTTTCCATCCCCTCACTTTCAGTCTGTATGTGTCCCTAGGTCTGAAGTGGGTCTCTTGTAGACAGCATATATATGGGTCTTGTTTTTGTATCTGTTCAGCCAGTCTGTGTCTTCTGGTTGGAGCACTTAATCCATTTACATTTAAGGTGATTATCGATATGTATGTTCCTATCACCATTTTCTCAATTGTTTTGGATTTGTTTTTGTGGGTCTTTTTCATCTCTTGTGTTTCCCACCTAGAGAAGTTCCTTTAGCATTTATTGTAGAGCTGGTTTGGTGGTGCTGAATTTTCTTAGCTTTTGCTTGTCTGTTAAGCTTTTGATTTCTCTGTCGAATCTGAATGAGAGCCTTGCTAGGTAGAATAATCTTGGTTGTAGTTTTTTTCCCTTTCATCACTTTAAACATGTCCTGACACTCCCTTCTGGCCTGCAGAGTTTCTGCTGAAAAATTATCTGATAACCTTGTAGGGATTCCCTCGTGTGTTATTTGTTGCTGTTCCCTTACTGCTTTTATTTTTTTTTCTTTGTATTTAATTTTTGTTAGTTTGATTAATGTGTGTCTTGGCATGTTTCTCCTTGGGTTTATCCTGTATGGGACTCTCTATGCTTCCTGGATTTGATTATTTCCTTTCCCACGTCAGGGAAGTTTTCAACTATCATCTCTTCTAATGTTTTCTCAGACACTTTCTTTTTCTCTTCTTCTTCTGGGACCCCTATAATTCGAATGTTGGTGCAGTTAATGTTGTCCCGGAGGTCTCTGAGACTCTCCTCATTTCTTTTCATTCTTTTTTCTTTATTCTGTTCCATGGCCGTTATTTCCACCATCTTATCTTCCAGCTCACTTATCCTTTTTCTGCCTCAGTTATTCTGCTATTGATTCCTTCTAGTGTATGTTTCATTTCAGTTACTGTGTTGTTCTTCGCTGATTGTTCTTTAGTTCTTATAGGTCCTTGTGAAACATTTCTTGTATCTTTGCGATCCATGCTTCCATTCTATTTCCAAGATCTTAGATCATCTTTACTATCATTACCCTGAAATCTTTTTCAGGTAAATTGCCTATTTCCTCTTCATTTATTTGGTCTTGTGGGTTTTTACCTTACTCCTTCACCTGCAACATATTTGTCTGTTGTCTCATTTTGTCTAACTTACTGTGTTTATGGTCCCTTTACACAGGCTGCAGGGTTGTAGTTCCTCTTGCTCTGTTGTCTGGCCCCTGGTGGTTGAAGTTGGTCCAGGGGCTTGTGTCGGCTTCCTGGTGGGAGGGACTGGTGCCTGCACACTCTGGTGGGTAGAGCTGAGTCTTTTCCCTCTGATGGACAGGGGACCAGAGACTGGGGCACACTCGCTCTGGTGGGAGTCCCTCCCAGTTCCCATGGAGGCAGAGGTTGGCATGTGGGGGTACTGGCGGCCCTGCCCCTTGCACACCACTTGACCACGGCACCTCATTTCCTAGGCAGACCACACTTCCTCTAGGGGCATTCCTGGCCACAGAGTTCCTCACTCCTATCCCCTCTGTTGTATCCGCACAGTCAACAGTGGTCTTCTCCCCAGATCTGTTCTCCTAACCCCACGCTTTAGCACTCAGCCCCCACCAGCACTGGTGGATTCCCATCTCAGGCAGAAGCATCAAAACAACCAATATTTATTATCTCACTGTTTACTTGAGTCAGGAATCCAGATGCAGCTTAGCCTGGGTGTCTTGGTACAAGGTTTCTCATGAGACTGCAGTTGTGCTGTTGGCTAGGCCTGTGGTCTCATCTGAAGTTTCAGCTGGCAGAGGATCTCTTTCCAAGCCCCGTCAAGACTTTCTGGCAAGATTTAATTCTTCACAGGTGTTAGCCAGAAGCTTTAGTCAGTCTTTGACATGTGAGCCTCTCCGTAAGGTGGCTCACAGCATGGCAGCTGGCTTCCCTCAGAATGGCTGAGTGAGAGAGCACAAGTGGATGCCCAAGATGGAAGCCACAGCCTTTTTGTGACCTAATCTAAGTGCATCTCTCCTCTTCTTCACTGCTGATCTGTAAAGAATTGCCTAAACTCACTATTTCCATTTCCTCCTATTCTTTTCTCCATCCAATCCATCTCCCTTCCCTCCCATCACTCTGCTGAAATGATCCTCACTGAAGTCACTAGTGACTTCCATGTCACTACAGCCAATGAACAATTCTCAATCTTCATAGTACTAGGCCTCTTGGTGGCACTTTTTCCTTGGCTTCTGTGACGCCGTATGACTGATTTTCCTCCTGTGTCTCTGCAGTGGTATTATTCATATTTAGGGTTTCCTAGCATCTTTCAAACACATTCTATATTGTGTTCATTTCCTTCATTATGAGTCCTAACTCCCAAAGCAAAGACAGCGGCTTGCCTTACCAGCCTCCCTTGCAACCAAGTGTAAGCATGTGACATAAGTCCCACTACTTACTGCATTCACATGAGACTTGGAATTAGAAGAAAATGACAGGAAAGCAAGTCAAACTCATTTTGCTTGTGTAGGTTGTTGTGAGGATTAAATTTGATAATATATAGAGAGCAATTAGAACAGTGCCTGGCACAGTACAAGCACTGTGGAAGTGTTAGCTATTATTATTCTTAAGGGAACAATGGTAGCTTCTGACAGTCTTTGGGGGTATAGTAAACTTTCTTAGCTATCCTTAAAAAAAAAGAGTTAGAGCTCATTACCCTACTGTATGCAGTTTCAAATAATGCAAAAAATGTTTTTAACAATAAGAGTCCTAATATCAACTTATATCAGTGAAATATCTTCATCAAATATAATATGCACAAAGCCATCTGAGGATCTGCTATTATGGCTCTATTGCTGGTGAAGATCATGGATAGATCAACAAATAAAGAAACAGGTCAAGAAGTTTGACATGATCTATAGGGAGCTGGAAGATTCAGTGTGATTTCAATAGTGGTATGAAATGCTAAATCAACATTTCTGGGTGTGGCCAACTGCAGAAAAATGTGACCAGTCTTCACATGTGGAATTTATTCCTTCAGGAATTAAAAATAGGAAAGGGCGGTGGGAGGGCTGCTTTGGACTAGAGGGCAGAAATTAACTCAGTTACTCAGAAACAAGGACGCCCCCACTAACTCCCCCTAAACCCACCAAGGTTTGGGATTACACATGACTGTAAATCGTGTAAAACAAGAAGAGTCCCTTTTTAAATGGATCACTACATTGCAAGGCTAAATAGCTGAGTAATATAGGATAATACATGTAATATTATATACCCTGCACATCTACAAAATGGACATACGTATTATCTGCTTCACTTGGTTGTGATGAGGATTAAACACATTAATAAATGTAAAACACTGAGAGCAATGTCTGGCACACCATTGTCCACTTGTTTGTTGATTTGTTTTTGGTCATACACTTTATGCCCTGCCTTTCCCTTTTAGTTTTCTAAAAATAGTTTATGCAACTAAACTGCCTATAATTCAGGGAATGGAAGAGGGACACTGCATGAGAAGAGAAAGAAGGAAAACCATGAATTCTAGGAGTTTATCTTTGAAGCTAAAGTCTCCCCCCGCATCTTTCCAGAAGTTGTAGCAGAGGTCACCTAAGAGAAGCAGTGGGCAGAAGCCTTGAGGGTGCCTACTGATGACAACATGCTTAAGGTGAGAGCTACCCACCTCAGCCTGGATTTCCACCCACTCTGGTGTCTGCCTCAGGTAGTGCCTTCCTCCCCCACCCCAGGCCAGGGATCCTCAATCCCCTCAGCCTTGTGAGCAGCAGTTTTTATAGGCTGAATCACAAAAATGATTGTCTAACAGCACCCAGAGCATCCTGGAGAGCAGCATAAGACCTCCCTCTCTGTGCCTAACACAGGACACAATTCAGAAATAAAAATCCAACTGAGTAGTAATTTCTGTTTGTGCTTTTAAGTCACTGCGGAATGATTGTGATTCTCTTTAGATAGCTTTGGTTTGTTTACATAATACAAGTTCTTGCTCTCACAAGATTTCACTCTCACCAGCATGGGGTCTACTTACCTCTGCTCTTCAAATGCCACTTTGATTACTCACTGTGGCCCTCCTTCTCTGAAAATACTGTCTCAGCATTAACAGACCCACTCTGTGGCTACTTAGTAAGTCACTTAGTAAAGTATCTTTTAGTAAGAACTGATGCCAAAAACTCAGCCTCTATGCACAGGTGCTGAATCAAATCTCGGAGACAGAGTTTTGGGTGAAGTAGAAAAGAACAGCTTTATTGTTTTGCCAGGGGGGAACACAAAGGGGGACACAGTGGGCTGGGGCCTCAAAATCTGGGTGTCCCAACCAGGGAGGATTTGGTGAGGAGATTTATAACAGTGGTTCAAGGGTGGAGTTGCTAATAAGGATCAGGGTGTGTGCAGGGTTTGCACTCCTTTAATCTGACTTCAGGTGGTCTCCTCCCTTGTCTCTGCATCCTCTCCCTTCCCTGATTAGCAGCTGTTTGAATCTGCCCTTTGGAACTCAGGGAAGGTCATGCAGACTGGCGTCTGTTCCCTACAAACAAGAAACGGGGGACACAGAAAGGCTTTCATGCCCAGGCTCCCCACAGGGTCCTGCTCAGTTTCAGAACTACATAGAATGAATTATCAGGAGGCTTAATTCAATTTACCTCTTTAAAGCAACTATTGACTATTACAACACAGTTCTAAAAGTACTATTATAAATCACCCCAATAAGGAAGAAAGAGCATAAAGAAACCAGAGCATCTATGGCTCTCCAAGTAGTTCAAATTTAGAAGGACATAAATACAGAAATGACAAAAGATAAATGACAGAGAGTTGTATCAACCTGTGAACCAAATGCCAGAGACTGACTCCTTCAATATTCTGAGAATTGTGGAAAATGCTGTAGGCTGCCAAAATCTTATTCTTAGAGCAAGTAAATGAATACACAAGGCAGAGGAACACCATTTGGAGAATATGCATGCATATAAATATAACAAATGACAGAGAAAATGGGATTACTAAAGGTCCCTTTTGCTGTTACCTTCTTTGTTAAAGAGAATGCTATTTAAACTGTACTCAACTTTCCAAAGTCATAAAGAAGAAATTGAAGTCTAAGATATGGGAACATATACTGAGAAACTGTAGAGCTAGTTAAAGTTAGTTCAAGTCTCCAAGCCCAGCTGAATGAAATATTAGAGGCACCAGAAGCCTAAGCACAAGAAAATATTTTCCTGATTTTGTTCAAAAGCAGAAAGAAATTAATTATTTTGCAAACCACTGGTTAGCTTGATATTGATTCTGAACAAATTGCTGATAGGTTATTAAACAGATGGGTTGGGAGTGTCTAGAAAGAAAAGAGTTAACCACTGGGAACCAGTATGGGTAAACCAAATGGGGAAAAAGAGGAGCAGAACATGGTAGAAAGAGAGTATAAAAAAAAATGTTAAAGCCTTAGAAATGGACCAAAAAGATTGTGGGATGCCTTCAGTGAAAACCAGGCAGTGTCTAGCATATCTTTCCAAGGTGTCTGGTTTAGGGGGTCTTTGTGTATTTCATGATCTTTGAGCTATTTACAACTCTGTAATTTGTAGACAACTTATAACAATGCAAATGATTCTTGTCCAGAGATGTACAAATGAATAGTTTCTGATGGAAGTTCAGTTGATTCTCCTCCCCCAATGTGGAATAAGCCAGTTTTGCACTTTTGAAGAATATTCATTTAAATATTTCTGATGGCCTATGTACATTGCTACTCTTTGGATTCTCCTTTGAACCAGTTGTAGCATCTTACTAGCTCCCTCATTAATTGAGTTAAATAAAATCTTTGATGTGTTTTTATTTTATATTTGTATAAAAGGCATGATTTTCCTTTAAAATATATATTTTAAATAAATATAAACATATATACTTCCAGAAGAAGTAGCAACATGTTTTTAAAATATGGGAAGGGGGAAGAATGTAGTGTGTTGATAGCAGAAAAGGTACATGGAGTAGTGGGGAGATGAGGCTTGGAAGGGTAAGCAAAATGAGGTCAAAAGGGCTTTGTGATATAGTGAAAGTGAAAAATGTATTATCTTAAGAGCTGGTACCAGAATTCTTCTTAAGAAGGTTACTATAATTTTTTGAGCCAGTACTTGGACTGCTGCTTGGTGATAGACCACATGAATATCAGCAGAGACCAAGGTAAACATTTTAGGAGGTAGCTAGCGTGATCTTCCTAAAGCAAAGAAAGAAATGTGTTTTAGCTCCTGAAAATGGAGGGGAAGAGGAGAATCAGGAATATGGTGTGCAGTTGGAGACCAGGAAGGGTGAAGAGCCAGTAAAAATTCTTTGTGTTTGAGTAACTAAAAGACATTTCAAAAAGAAGCATGCTTAATATTCAATTTGAAGTCATTTGCATTAATGCAGTGTAAACCATTCCAAGATTAGCTTTGTGTCAGCTAATTTTATAGCCAAGTTCTATGGGATTCCTTAACTGTTTGTAGAACTTGAAAAGAAGCAGAATTAAATATCTGAGTTGCTGCAGAGGCACTGCCCACTAAAACTCAAGTCCAGAAGTAGGAGTGTTCATGCAAAAGGCTCAGAGACTCTTGAAGAGGAACTTGGATTTCCTGCGGTTTGACATAACCTTATTTAGGCATCAGTGGGTAACAGATCTACAATTGACATGTGGGTTACATAAACCAAGGATAAAGAGTTTCTATTTGATCTTGGAGATGATAGAGAGACACTGAGGTTGCTGACATGGAGAGGTAGTCATGCCTAGAGGTTAGAAAATGACATGAAAATAGACGATCAAATGCTCAGTTGGGGTAGGGAAGGCACACAGAAGAGTTGCAAATTACAGAGCATCTTAGTTTGTGAATGGGGCCATTAAAAATAAACTCATAAAACCCAGGACAGAGAGCAATGCTCTGATTGTCAAAGTAATTGGAAAAGATAAGATAGCTGCTCAAATCATCAATTCATTGTTTCATATTTCTAGTTCCTAACAGAGAGAGAAAGTCTAAATTTAGCTTCTCACATATTGTCAGCATTTAAGAAACCATATTAGCATTAGGGCAGGGGGAAGTGGGAAATGATGTGTGAATTGTTTCCCAGGGAGTATCGACATTTTCCAGAAATGGTTCATGGAAAGACTGTCTTTCTTATCAACCACATTTTTTGAGGATCAACTCATACTAAGACACTCTGACAGATCCAGCTGATTTAGAGCTAGCTCAATACTGAAGAGCAAAGAGTAGAAATAATCTCCTATTGGAGTCAGGTCAGCATTATGGTTGAAAATACAAGTTTTAGAGTCAAACAGAACCAGTTTGAGACATGATTCTACCTCTTACTGTCTATGTGATCTTGGCCAAGTTATGTAAGCTCTCTGTGCCTATTTTCTCATCTATAAGTAAGGGTTAATAATGGTAACTTTCTTAAGAGTATAAAGATTAAACAACAACAACAACAATAGCTTAGCACTTAATATTTGCCACACTGTGTAAAGCACCTTGTATGCTCTTTTAGATCCCCATAAAACTCTATGAGGCAGGCCTTATTATTATTCCCATTATACAGATGAAATAATGCATGTAAAGTACTTACACGATGACTGGCACATAGTGCTTGATAAATTAATGTTAGCTATCATCATTTTCATGTTATTACAGGTGAGCTTGATGTCAGAGTGTACAATTTGGATAGTTAGGGCCAGCGGTCACTTCATGACCTTTTCTATGTCAGAGAAGTGCATAGCAATGATCTATCAATCACCCTTGAACACTCTGCCTAATGGTCTAATAGGAGAGAGATTTTCCTCAACACCTCCTGCAATAACTCTACTTTATATTTATTTAGTATGCAGTAAGGAGCTATTGGAGATGTTTCCGTAGAGCAATGGCATGATCAAAGCATATGCAAGGAAAATTGATCTAGTGAAAGTATATAAAATGAATAAGAAAGAGGAGAGGAGAGGCAGAAAACCCAGCTAGGAAACCCTAACATTACTGTAGACAAGAGATATGACAGTAGAATAGGATTAAGAGCCCCATGAGAGATTTTAGAAATTTTGCTGTATACAAGGGATAATGGTCTGTACTTTTCTTGTAATGTGTTTGTCTGATTCTGGTATCAGAGTAATGCTGGCCTCATAAAATGAGTTGGGGAATATTCCCTCCTCTGCAATTTTCTGGATGAATTCTTCCTACTGTCATATATTTTACTATACATGTTATAAACACCACAATGCATTCTTATTATTTTTGTCTAAAGAGTCAATTATCTTTTAAGAAGATTTAAATCATTTAAAATCTTATATATTTACCTTTGAAGTGACCATTTATGGTAAACGATTAGATATAAGCTTCCATATGTTGTTACATTGGTGTGTGTTCCTTTCATGTGGAAAAAGCATACTGAAACAAACAAAAAAATAGCCTGAGAGTGAGAAAAGATCATTGTAACATCTCTTAACCTTTCTTACTTGCAAAAGTCTTAGTGCCTAACTGACAACTCTAACTTTACATACAACTTAACTTCCTAAAGGGAATTGAGGGGGGAAATTTCATGTTTGTTGAATCTCAATGTGAACAGAACTTTCATGCTAAGGGGAGAAAATTGTATTCAGTGATGTGCTTGAACTGGCTCACATCAGTTTATGAGAACTGATTGACAGATTTTCAAAAATTTTGCAAGCCAGTTGTTAAATACAGCCATTATTCAACATTAAATTAAATTAGAATACAATTAAATTATAATTAAATAAATTATATTAAAAATAAAGATAACAAATACTCAAAACTCATCAGTTCCTAATTATTTCATTACTTTATTACTATTCTATTTTGCTACTTTACTATTATCTGCCTCCTTGAAGTTATTCACATCTATTTTATCTGTCCAGGGGAAATGCTACATAGTGGTATGCTACTGCAGGTTGGGACCTTGAAATAGGCCATGGTGGGAATATGTCCACCACAGAAAGAAGCAAATATGACAAATATGGGCTTTCCCCTCTCCCTTAGAGGGCTGGTTGTTACACATTTACCAGTACATGTCTGATGGTATTGCCTTAAGAATGATAAGAAATTTACAGAGGGCAATAATTCAGTTACCTCTTCAATTACATTGATATTTCTCATTAATTCTTATAGCTACCTTGGATCAAACATTTTGAAACATGGGAAGAGCATGATAACTGAAACCAAGTACAGAAAGATAGCTCACCCAGGAGAAAAGCTAGATTCTTAGACCCAGAGATTCTTGCATGCCATATAATCCAGTTTTTTACCCAATGCAGGAACCATGAAACTACACAAGATCTTGCGAAAGAGAAGCAAACAGCTTTGTTTTTAATGGGAACAGAGATCCTAGTCATTTATGTGATGGAGGCAAAACTTACCAATTCAGGACTCTTCCTTCCCTGTGCCTTCCAGCCTCTCCACTTCCCTGCATCCCCAGAAAGATCAAAAGAGTGGATGTGCTTTACCATCAAAGTTCCCAGATCTTTGGTGATGTAAAATTAGGAAAATGGGTAAGAAGAGTAAGAACAGATATGTAGGGCACGGGGAGAGAAAGTGAGGTCTAACTGAGACCTGAAGAAAAAAAACAGAAGTGGAGTAAAAACCTGACAGAAAATAATGGAGCCACAGTGAACCTGACTGGAGGAAGAAGGGAACTGGGCTGGTGGTAACAATGACCTTCAGCAAAGGGATGAACCAATGTCCAGCCAGCCAGTGAGCCCTGGTTCATTCTCTTTAGGTCTCTCCCAAAATGAGTCCATCACCTTCCCTTGCATCAGGAAGAAATGTCAGTTTGCCTCCTAGCCCCTAGCTCTGCTCTACCCACTCCCATACCCATGCACCCAACTCAGTCCTAGAAGCTGCTTAAATGCCAGCCCTATAGGATTTAGGGCTGATAAGTGCTGAGTCTCCCTCACTGCCAGATGCCAAGTTGGAGAAGATGAGAAGTACAAAGGTTGATCAGTGACCCGCATTCATGTGCCACAGTGGCTACCTTATGTCTCTTTTGAGAACATTCCAAATAGTAAGTGAATTGATACAAAATAGAAATTTCTCCTGTGAAAATCATTTCGTATAGAGCACTCATGACAGTGAAAAACTAGTTGAAACAAAACCAAAACAAAGTAAACCTTTGGCTGTTACTCCGAAAATTAATGTGTAAACTCTATGTGATATAACAATGAAACAACACTGCACATTGGATCCAACAGGAGCTTGGGAGCAGCTACGTGGGAGGCCGGTTCATTTCACACACCCTAAGGTGCTGAGGTGACATGTGAGTGGCTCTCGTCTGAGCTCAGTGGGCTGAATCTCCTAGAGAAAAATGGTCTCAGGAGTTTACAGTTTATCTCAGGAACTACTTATACTCCTGCTTTTTGGGGACTAATGATAATTTTCTCCTCCAGGAAGGCAAACTTTCTTGCTATTTCCCAAACTTACTTCTCTAGCTTTTTAATTTGATTAAGGAAAAGAAAAATAAGGAAAGATATGAGTAATTACTAAATGCTATTGAATGATCCTTTCAGCATAGTACAGGAACATGAAGCTCTTTTGTTATTGTCACTATTAAATCTGAATTATCATGTCTAAAATATGTATTAAAACTTGAGTTTAGAATTGTATTATAGCTTGTTTTTTAGAGAACCTGCATAATGGAAAAATAAATGTTTTTTAATTTATGCATGATGTACATTGCTAATTCATGTGATAATATGTGGACTCATGTTCTAGGTATATGGAGAGTAAAATAATATCTGTTTCAAACTCTATCTTAGGGTCTGTCATCCAGCAACATTTCATGCTGGGTTCATTCACGCACTACAGAACTATGGCGGTTCAGAGGAAACTTTTCCAAAACAATTGAAATTGAAAAAATCATGTAACAATACAAATGTACACTGAAATATAACCAATTATAATGAAATTTAAAATCAGTAGTATTAACACAACAAAGATTTTTATGGCATAGGTCAAATATTGTAGCTTACGATAGTGTAGTTGATAGTAACTTGAACATTCAAATCAAGTGCTCTTTACAAGGAAATGATAGATTTACAGCATGCCAGAGTGTGAATCAGTTAACATTTCAAATGAGAACATTAACCAGGATTAGGAGTTCTTCAGGAATAATAATGATTTTATTACGTGGTAAATGAAAAGACATTAAAATATTTTACAAGTAAAAATAAGAAAATAAATTGAGACCTGCAGGAATTACCCATTCTAAGGATCAGTTGGTAGGGGAAGCATTACAGGCTGAGGAAATAGAAGGTCAAGAGGTGGTGCAGCTTAACTAAGAGGATGAGAGGACACGTGGGTAGAGATGTGTTTAGGGAGGCTGATGGGGTGCTTGTGTCAGACCTTGTTAGCCCTGTTAGAGGTTTGCTCTCTCAAAGAACAACTGAAGGATTTTGAAGAGAGGAGTCATAGGATTAGATTTGCATTTTCCAAAGATCATTTCGGCTGCAATGTAGAAACTATATTGCTAATATGGGCTAGGCCTGGAGGCAGTGAGACCAGTTGACAGTAATCTGATGGTAATGAAAAATTAAGGAAGTTATGGGAAGTTTACACCTTTGCAGGAAGGGGAGTGGGAGCAGGTAAATCAGGCAGAAAGACAAGTTTCATGTAGGCATTGAAAAGTCACTTGACTACCTGGGAGCTTAGTTTTCTTAACTTAGAGAATGGCATCATACCTGGTCTTGCAGAGTCCTCCCTCCCTTATCACAATGATACAGAGCCTATTATGTGCAAGGTCCTCAGGACAGAGTAGACTTCTAGCATTCCAAAAAGAATTTAAATTATTAAAGATATATCCCTTCCATTTTTGTGAAATGCCTCTTTTCTAAGGAACCAAAAGCACTTTACTAACTTTGTCTTCTCAGACTAAGGGTTCCCAGTGAAGCTGGAATAATCAGTAAGCACAGTTGATTGGCTTAGTAACAGGGTTGAGCATTCACTGACATATTGATAAACTTTCCAGAGAAAGAAGGGGTTCTCTGCTTTGAGGGTTTTCTACATCATCAACATTGATAAACCAAATGCGTTCTCCAGGCCACCTCAAAAGATTAAGATTTAAGAGGACCAGTGAACAACTATAATTTAGAGTTCACTTATAAAAGGTATATATGTGTTCCGACCTATTATTAGAATAACCACTAATGATATCACATCTTGTATATACACTTTCCCTAGATATTTTTAGTTTGGAATAACTTGATCTCAATTTTCATGCATTAATTTAATCATAATTAACACATCTAAAAGTGTAAGGCAATAGATTGTCTAGCTGTTGTTAAAACTGTGTCTTTGTTAGTTCTACCTTTCTCTAGAAGAGCTATACGTAAACACTTCAATCTTTTATGCACTCATAAAGAAGTGGTTCTGTTTTGAGAACATTCAGTGTCTATATATTTTAATTAAATATCTGTAAAATTCATAAAGAAACAGAAAACAATACAAATCTTTCATATACATACACGTGTACATGCACACACACACATATACATACACCATTCTAGAAAAAGTAATTAACTATGGTGGAATATTTGTAATTCTGCCCCCTTAAACATTAAAGTTTATTTGAAACCTAGCATCCGTATCAGACTGTGAAGTTTAGCTGTTGATAAACTCTCTGATGAAAAGAGGTTAACATACCAGAAAGGATACTTTTCAAATTCAAAGTCAACCATAGGACCATGAACCTATGATCAAACAGCTGAAATTCATGGCAATATTGTCCAAGTAGTAAACCTGACTACAGAGAGGTGGGAGATAGGTATTATAGGAAAAGTGCCCAAATGTTAGAATAAGTCAAGAAGAGCCCAAACCACAGTAGAGAGTAAAAGAGGGGGACCCCCCCCAGGAAAGCAAGTGTACTATTTCTCATTCATACTGCAAATAAGACCTATAACTTAGGTGCTCTCACAACATTGAATGCTAAACAGCTCCTTGCAGGTGAACTGTCCAGGTTTCAGTTCTGTAGCTCTGAACATTTGTTTGTTCAGCAGATACTGAGCATCTCGGTGTGCTATGCCCTATACCAAGGCCAGAGATAATGAGTTAAAAGGTGCTTAAGGGCTCTTGGGCTGAAATAGGAGCAAGCAAAGGAAAAAGAAACAATTAGGTAGTATGCTTGAGCAGAGTTCCACAGAGTACTAAGAGTTGGAAGATAGTATAGAAGACCAAAAAAAGTAGCTATGTTTAGTGTACACTTACATGCCAGGCGCTGTTGTAAACCTTTTATGTGCATCAATTCATTAAATCTTCACAACAACCTAAGAAATCCACATTTTATAGAGAAGGAAACAGAGGTTCACAGAGTTTATGTTATCTGCCCAAGGTCACACTAAGTTTCCCACCAAAAGTTCAGGTTTCTTCCAGAAAAATGCTTGGGTCATTTTTAAGAAAGCAGTGGAGATAATAGTAATAATAACAATATTATTATTATTATTTATAAACTTTTATTCAGTACTTGCTATGTGCTAGGCACTTGTTCTGCTTTATTTATAATAACTCATCAAACCCTCCCAATAACCCTCTTTTTTTTTTAAGTAGACTTTCTTTTTTAGAGCAGTTTGAGGGTCACAGGAAAACTGTGTAGAAAGTACAGAGTTCCCTTATACCCTCCTTTTCCTCCTCCCCCTTCCACCCCACCATAAACACAGTCTTCTCTATTACTAACATCTTGCATTAGTGTAGTACTTTTATTACATTGATGAGCCAATATTGATACATTATTATTAACTAAAGTCCGTAGTTTACATTAGGGTTGACTCTTTGTGTTGTTAAAATCTGTGGGTTTTAACAGATGTGTAATGACATGTATCCATCATTTCAGTATCATACAGAAGAGTTTCACTGCCTTAAAATTCCCCTGTACTCCACCTATTCATCCCTCTCTTCCTAACCCTGACCCTCTGGCAATCACTGCAATTTCTGCCTTCTTCATAGTTTGTCTTTTTCAGAACGTCATATGGTCAATACCGTACAATGTGTAGCCTTTTCACAGTGGCTTCTTTCTTTCATCCAACAGTATGCATTTAAGGTTCTTCCATGTCTTTCATGGCTTGATGCTGAATAATATTCCATTGTATGGATGTCCCAGTTTGTTTGTCCATTTAGCTACTGAAGGGCATCTTGGTTGCTTCCAAGTTTTGTCAATTATGAATAAAACAGCTATAAACATTCATGTGCAAGTTTATGTGTAGGTATAAGTTTTCAACTCATTTGAGTAAATGTCAAAAAGTATGACTGCTAGATCAGATGGTAAGAGTATGTGTAGCTAGGTAAGACATTGCCAAACTGTCTTCCAAAGTGGCCGCACCAGTTGGCACTTCCCCAGCAATGATGAGAGTCCCTGTTTCTTTGCCTCCTCCCCAGCGTTTGGTATGGTCAGTGTCCCAGATTTTGGCCATTCTAACAGGTGTGTAGTAGTAGCTCATTGTTGTTTTGATTTGCAATTCCCTAATGACATATGACCTTGAGCATCTTTTTACACACTTATTTGCTATCTGTCCAAATATTTTGCCCATGTATTAACTGAGTTAAGAACCCCATTTTCAGGGCTTCCCTGGTGGCACAGTGGTTGGGAGTCTGCCTGCCGGTGCAGGGGACATGGGTTCGGGCCCTGGTCTGGGAGGATCCCACATGCCGCGGAGCAACTGGGCCCGTGAGCCACAACTACTGAGCCTGCGCGTCTGGAGCCTGTGCTCCGCAACAAGAGAGGCCGCGATAGTGAGAGGCCCGCGCACCGCGATGAAGAGTGGCCCCCGCTTGCCACAACTGGAGAAAGCCCTAGCACAGAAACGAAGACCCAACACAGCCAAAAATAAAAAGAAAGAAAGAAAGAAAGAAGCTTTCATTAAAAAAAAAAAAACAAACCCATTTTCAGATAGGGAACTGAGGCACAGAGGGGTTCAACAAATTGCCCAAGGTTATAAAGCTGGGGCTGAGCCCAGGCAGGTGGGCTCAAAGCCCACAGTCCTAACTACTAATCGGTGAATCCTTCAGCATACAGGTCTTAGAGCTAAAAAAACCCTGGGTCTCAATTCTAGTTATGCAATTTACGTGATGTCTAACCTTGGGTAAGTTATTTAATCTCTCCAAGCCTCAGTTTCTTCTTATGTAATATAAGGATAACTGATCTCAGTGTTGTCGTGAAGCTTAAATGAGACAGAGTAGAGAAACTGCTTAACTTGTTCTCAGAACATAGCAGCTGCCAATAAATGGTAACTATTATTAGTCCAATGCCACAGGAGAGAGTGAGAGAGGCCTGCAGTAACCATAAGAATTAGCACCTGCTTTGAAACGAAAATAGATCAGTCTGGGGCTTTAAATTCTATAGAAACTCAGACATTTCTTGATGAGGTTTTCATAATCAGTTGTCAAGTGACACCTCAAATCCTTATATATAGTGCACACGAATGAATAAAGGGGGTTACAATTCTTAAAAGAAGAATAGAACTTTACTGTATTCATTTTCCTTTACCTGTTCATCTTACCCTCCTGCTGTCCCTGCAAAAAAGAAAAAGTCACATTGTATTATCCTTGCAACTAATGAAGCATGCCTGTAACCAGATGTACCCTGCTTGCTTCCACTGAAACTGGGATGCTGGTAGAAAAGAAAAACATCCAAGCACTTGCACCTGATGTGTGTAAATGACTCTCAGAGGATGCCGGTCTCCTCTGAAACCAAGGGCGTCCTGGGTTGTGAGTGCCCTTAAGACCTTAATCTTCAGAAAGTGGTTCCCAAACCTGGTTGATCACCAGGATCTCCTGAGGAGCTTTGAAAAAGAACAGATTCCTAAATGCTTGGTTCAGACTTAACTGCATCAGAATCTCCTAGGGGTTGGCGAGGAGAGAATGGGATTCTGATATGTGTGCCTTTAAAAGATCTGAGAGCCTCTAATGATCAGGGAACTGCTGACTAACGTCATTTCCATCTGAGGCTAGGATCCTCCTTTTGTGTGTGGGAGGGCCTGGGGGTAGAGGAGAAAACAGGTGAGTGCTGTGGGAAAATAGAGCATTATGAGATATGAGCCCCTATCGATAAAAGTAGACGCAAACAGAATGAGCATTTACTGAAACTGTTTTCTAATAAGAGTGATTTAAAAACTAAGGCTATCAGTTCAAAGACAAAAAAATGCTAAAGAAGGAACCTGATCTTCAGACCTCCCACTTTATTCTGATGCTATAGAATCTTTAGAACATCTTAAATAACGACTCCACTAATTTGGATATTTTTTTCCCCACAAGAGTTAACAAAGATAAATAATTTACCTGAATATTTGGGATCAAAATCTAAGTGCTTTCCCTTAGGTTTTCAAGTTTCTAGAACTTTAATAAGTTAATGAGAAAACTGCATTTGGTAAGGTAATAAATTAATTATGTTTGGAAAAAATCAAGTTTCATGGACTTCAACTAGTATTAAAACTCTACAAAGTACGTTGCTTTTGATTTTTTAAAATTTTACCTTTTGATTTTCATTTACTCATTCAACAAACTTTTTTGAGTACTAATACTATGGTATATCACTGATTTAGATGTTATTAATATGAAGATGAGATCCCCATATAAGCAAAGGTGGAAGGGTTGGGGAGCAGTTGGTGTGGGAGAGAGAAAAACTAACATTTTAATGAGCACTTAGTGCCAGTCTCATTTACATACTGTATTCTATTTAACACAACAATCTTATGACCTAATTTGATCACTGAGAACAGAAACTAACACACTTCCTAAACCTATGTTAAACAGTCCTGGAAATGGACATACCTTCCTATCCCCATGTTAGTCAGTGCTGAAAAGAAGCAAAAACGACCTAACTACTCGCTCCAGGAAAATAAGAGTATGAGCCAACTAAAATAGGTTCATTCCAAGATTAACAACATGCTTGTCCCACTGGGCCCACCAATTCAAAGCTATTATGTCATCATTTCTGCCCAATCTCAACTAGTTCTCCACCTTAAAAAATTTGCTGCCTAACTCTAAATCCTATAAATATCCTCCCTGGACCTCTCTCTTCTGAGATATTCCTAAGTCTATCAAGGTGATGTTCACCCTTACCACAGTAAATCCAATACACTTAGATTTGTTTGATCAATAGTTGTTTGTTTTTTCTGGTGATTTTTTGGGGAGTCACAGTCAATATCACTGTTCTTTGATGAAGACATTTGCTCAAATTCATGCAGCTATTATGAACTACTTTCTTGAAGAACCAGGTGGTAAACACAGCTGTGACTGACTCTGAAGTTCATATTCTGTCCACAGATGTGTACATTTAGCCATAAGTGCTAGATGAGATAAAGGACACACAGATTTTTACTGTAGATTCTCAGATGTTTACAAGCAAGCAACTTCAAAAGAGAAGGCAGCATTAAATTTGGCAATCCATAAATGCAAGGGAAATTCAAGTCCTTAAATCAAGTCAAAATGTACTTACTGCCATCTGCTCTTCACGGTGACACAGCAATAGATGTATAAATAAGTGACTCACAGACCTTAAAAGAATTGCCTAAATGAGTCCCATAAACAGAAGCAAACAAACAAGAACTGAAACCTAACTATTGATTGGTAACAATAATTAAAGCTCAGAATTTTGTACACGATCCTAAGAAAATGACATAAGCCCTCCTCTCTCAGTGTTCCATGTGTTCATAATCTTAGACTTTTTGAGGCCTAAGTTTTTGAATGGGTATTGGAAATATAAAACATCAAATAAAAATGCAAAAGTATTTAAGTTTCAAATGCATTGAAGACACTGTGTTGACTTCAAAATGGAATATGGTGAGCCAACAAGTTTTGTGGGACAGAGGAGAAGGAGTTTGGGCAGTAGTCCCAGTTTGATTAGCTCTAAAAGGAGGTAAAGAGACCTTCAAGATGGCGGAAGAGTAAGACGGGGAGATCACCTTCCTCCCCACAAATACACCAGAAATACATCTACATGTGGAACAACTCCTACAGAACACCTACTGAACGCTGGCAGAAGACCTCAGACCTCCCAAAAGGCAAGAAACTCCCCACGTACGTGGGTAGGGAAAAAAGAAAAAAGAAAAAACAGAGACAAAGTATAGGAATGGTACCTGCACCTCTGGGAGGGAGCTGTGAAGGAGGAAAAGTTTCCACACACTAGGAAGGCCCTTCACTGTCAGAGATGGGGGGTGGCGGTGGGGAAGCTTCGGAGCCACGGAGGAGAGCACAGCCACAGGGGTGCGGAGGGCAAAGAGGAGAGATTCCCGCACAGAGGATCGGGGCCGAGCGGCGCTCACCAGCCCGAGAGGCTTGTCTGCTCAGCCGCCGGGGCAGGCGGGGCTGGGAGCTGAGGCTCGGGCTTTGGTCGGATCCCAGGGAGAGGACTGGGGTTGGCAGCGTGAACACAGTCTGAAGGGGTTAGTGCGCCACGGCTAGCCGGGAGGGAGTCCGGGAAAAAAGTCTGGAGCTGCTGAAGAGGCAAGAGACTTTTTCTTCCCTCTTTGTTTCCTGGTGCGCGAGGAGAGGGGATTAAGAGCGCTGCTTAAAGGAGCTCCAGAGACGGGTGCGAGCCGCGGCTATCAGCGCGGACCCCAGAGACGGGCATGAGACGCTAAGGCTGCTGCTGCCGCCACCAAGAAGCCTGTGTGCGAGCACAGGTCACTATCCACACCGCCCCCTCCGAGAGCCTGTGCAGCCCACCACTGCCAGGGTCCTGTGATCCAGGGACAACTTCCGCGGAAGAACGCATGGCGCACCTCAGGCTGGTGCAACGTCATGCTGGCTTCTGCTGCCGCAGGCTCGCCCCGCCTCCATACCCCTCCCTCCCCCGGCCTGAGTGAGCCAGAGCCCCCGAATCAGCTGCTCCTTTAACCCCATCCTGTCTGAGTGAAGAACAGATGCCAGAGGGTGACCTACACACAGAGGCAAGGCCAAATCCAAAGCTGAACCCCAGGAGCTGTGAGAACAAAGAAGAGAAAGGGAAATCTCTCCCAGCAGCCTCAGGAGCAGTGGATTAAAGCTCCACAATCAACTTGATGTACCCTGCATCACTGGAATACCTGAATAGACAACAAATCATCCCAAAATTGAGGTAGTGGACTTTGGGAGCAACGATATATATATATATTTTTTCCTTTTTCTCTTTTTGTGAGTGTGTATGTGTATGCTTCTTTGTGTGATTTTGTCTGTATAGCTTTGCTTTTACCATTTGTCCTAGGGTATTGTCTGTCCTTTTTTTTTTTAGTATAGTTTTTAGCACTTGTTATCATTGGTGGATTTGTTTTTTGGTTTGGTTGCTCTCTTCTTTCTTTCTTTCTTTTTTTTTCTTTTTAATTTTTAAATTTTTAATAATTATTTTTTATTCTCTATTTTAATAACTTTATTTTATTTTATTTTTTCTTTCTTTCTTTCATTTTTTCTGCTTTCGGAGCCATGTGGCTGACAGGGTCTTGGTGCTCTGGCTGGGTGTCAGGCCTGAGCCTCTGAGGTGGGAGAGCCAGGTTCAGGACATTGATCCACCAGAGACCTCCCAGCTCCATGTAATATCAAATGGCAAAAGCTCTCCCAGAGATCTCCATCTCAACACTAAGACCCAGCTCCACTCAACGACCAGCAAGTTCCAGTGCTAAACACCCTATGCCAAACAACTAGCAAGACAGGAACACAACCTTACCCATTAGCAGAGAGGTTACCTAAAATCATAATAAGGTCACAGACACACCAAAACACACCACCAGACATGGACCTGCCCACCAGAAAGACAAGATCCAGCCTCATCCACCAGAACACAGGCACTAGTCCCCTCCGCCAGGAAGCCTACATAACCCACTGAACCAACCTCACCCACTGGGGGCAGACACCAAAAACAACGGGAACTACAAAACTGCAGCCTGCAAAAAGGAGACCCCAAACACAGTAAGTTAAGCAAAATGAGAGACAGAGAAACACACAGCAGATGAAGGAACAAGGTAAAAACCCACCAGACCAAAGAAGTGAAGAGGAAATACGCAGCATACTTGAAAAAGAATTCACAGTAATGATAGTAAAGATGACCCAAAATATTGGAAATAGAATGGAGAAAATACAAGAAATGTTTAACAAGGACCTAGAAGAATTAAAGAGCAAACAAACAATGATGAACAACACAATAAATGATATTAAAAATTCTCTAGGAGGAATCAATAGCAGAATAACTGAGGCAGAAGAACAGATAAGTGACCTGGAAGATAAAATAGAGGAAATAACTACTGAAGAGCAGAATAAAGAAAAAAGAATGAAAAGACTGGAAGACAGTCTCAGACACCTCTAGGACAACATTAAAGTCACCAACATTCTAAATATAGGGGTCTCAGAAGAGAGAAAGAAAGGCTCTGGAAATATTTCAAGAGATTATACTTGAAAACTTCCCAAACATGGAAAAGGAAATAGTTAATCAAGTCCAGGAAGCGCAGGGAGTCCTATACAGGATAAATCCAAGGAGAAACGTGCCAAGACACATATTAATCAAACTATCAAAAGTTAAATGCAAAGAAAAAATATTAAAAGCAGCAAGGGAAAAGCAACAAATTACATACAAGGGAATCCCCATAAGGTTAACAGCTGATCTTTCAGCAGAAACTCTGCAAGCCATAAGGGAGTGGCAGGAAATATTTAAAGTGATGAAAGAGAAAAACCTACAATGAAGATTACCCAGCAAAGATCTCATTCAGACTCAACAGAGAAATTTAAAACTTTTCAGAGAAGCAAAAGCTAAGAGAATTCAGCACCACCAAACCAGCTTTACAACAAATGCTAAAGGAACTTCTCTAGGCAGGAAACACAAGAGAAAGAAAAGACCTACAATAACAAACCCCAAAACAATTATGAAAAAGGTAATAGGAACATACATATCAATAATTACCTTAAATGTAAATGGATTAAATGCTCCAACCAAAAGACATAGACTGGCTGAATGGATACAAAAACAAGACCCATATATATGCTGTCTACAAGAGACCCACTTCAGACCTAGGGACACATACAGACTGAAAGTGAGGGGATGGAAAAAGATATTCTATGCAAATGGAAATCAAAAGAAAGCTAGAGTAGCAATTCTCATATCAGACAAAATAGACTTTAAAATAAAGACTATTACAAGAGACAAAGAAGGACACTACATAATGATAAAGGGATCAATCCAAGAAGAAGTTATAACAATTGTAAATATTTATGCACCGAACATAGGACCACCTCAATACATAAGGCAAACGCTAACAGCCATAAAAGGGGAAATTGACAGTAATACAATCATAGTAGGGGACTTTAACACCCCACTTTCACCAATAGACAGATCATCCAAAATGAAAATAAATAAGGAAACACAAACTTTAAATGATACATTAAACAAGATGGACTTAATTGATATTTATAGGACACTGCATCCAAAAACAACAGAATACACTTTCTTCTCAAGTGCTCATGGAACATTCTCCAGGATAGATCATATCTTGGTTCACAAATCAAGCCTTAGTAAATTTAAGAAAATTGAAATTGTATCAGGTGTCTTTTCCGACCACAACGCTATGAGACTAGATATCAATTACAGGAAAAAATCTGTAAAAAATACAAACACATGGAGGCTAAACAGTACACTACTTAATAACCAAGAGATCACTGAAGAAATCAGAGAGGAAATTAAAAAATACCTAGAAACAAATGACAATGAAAACATGATGACCCAAAACCTATGGGAGGAAGCAAAAGCAGTCCTAAGAGGGAAGCTTATAGTAATACAATCCTACCTCAAGAAGCAAGAAACGTCTCAAATAAACAACCTAACCTTACACCTAAAGCAATTAGAGAAAGGAGAACAAGAAAACCCAAAGTTAGCAGAAGGAAAGAAATCATAAAGATCAGATCAGAAATAAATGAAAAAGAAATGAAGGAAACAATAGTAAAGATCAAGAAAACTAAAAGCTGGTTCTTTGAGAAGATAAACAAAATTGATAAACCATTAGCCAGACTCATCAGGAAAAAAAGGGAGAAGACTCAAATCAACAGAATCAGAAATGAAAAAGGAGAAGTAACAATTGACACTGCAGAAATACAAAGGATCATGAGAGATTACTACAAGCAACTATATGCCAATAAAATGGACAACCTGGAAGAATTGGACAAATTCTTTGAAAAGCACAACCTTTCAAGACTGAATCAGGAAGAAATAGAAAATATAAAGAGACCAATCACACGTACTGAAATTGAGACTGTGATTAAAAATCTTCCAAAAAACAAATGCCCAGGACCAGATGGCTTCACAGGCGAATTCTATTAAACATTTAGAGAAGAGCTAACAACTATCCTTCTCAAACTCTTCCAAAATATAGCAGAGGGAGGAACACTCCCAAACTCATTCTACGAGACCACCATCACCCTGATACCAAAACCGGACAAAGATGTCACAAAGAAAGAAAACTACAGGCCAATATCACCAATGAACATAGATGCAAAAATCCTCAACAAAATACTAGCAAACAGAATCCAACAGCATATTAAAAGGATCATACACCATGATCAATTGGTTTTATCCCAGGTATGCAAGGATTCTTCAATATACGCAAATCAATCGATGTGATACACCATATTAACAAATTGAAGGAGAAATACCATATGATCATCTCAATAGATGCAGAAAAAACTTTTGACAAAATTCAACACCAATTTATGAAAAAATCCCTCCAGAAAATAGGTCTAGAGGGAACTTACCTCAACATAATAAAGACCATATATGACAAACCCACAGCCAACATCATTCTCAATGGTGAAAAACTGAAACCATTTCCACTAAGATCAGGAACAAGACAAGGTTGCCCACTCTCACCACAATTATTCAACATAGTTTTGGAAGTTTTAGCCACAGCAATCAGAGAAGAAAAAGAAATAAAAGGAATCCAAATCGGAAAAGAAGAAGTAAAGCTGTCACTGTTTGCAGATGACATGATAGTATACATAGAGAATCCTAAAGACCCTACCAGAAAACTACTAGAGCTAATCAATGAATTTGGTAAAGTTGCAGGATACAAAATTAATGCACAGAAATCTCTTGCATTCCTATACACTAATGATGAAAAATCTGAGAGAAAAATTAAGGAAACACTCCCATTTACCATTGAAACAAAAAGAATAAAATACCTGGGAAAAACCTACCTAAGGAGACAAAAGACCTGTATGCAGAAAACTATAAGACACTGATGAAAGAAATTAAAGATGATACAAACAGATGGAGAGATATACCATGTTCTTGGACTGGAAGAATCAACATTGTGAAAATGACTATACTACCCAAAGCAATCTACAGATTCAATGCAATCCCTATCAAACTACCAATGGCATTTTTCACAGAACTAGAAGAAAAAATTTTACAATTTATATGGAAACACAAAAGACCCCAATAGCCAAAGCAATCTTGAGAAAGAAAAATGGAGTTGGAGGAATTAGGCTCCCTGACTTCAGACTATTCTACAAAGCTACAGTAATCAAGACAGTATGGTACTGGCACAAAAACAGAAATATAGATCAATGGAACAGGATAGAAAGCCCAGAGATAAACCCATGCACATATGGTCACCTTATTTTTGATAAAGGAGGCAAGAATATACAATGGAGAAAAGACAGCCTCTTGAATAATTGGTGCAGGGAAAACTGGACAGCTACATGTAAAAGAATGAAATTAGAACACTCCTTAACACCATACACAAAAATAAACTCAAAATGGATTAGAGACCTAAATGTAAGTCCAGAAACTATAAAACTCTTACAGGAAAACATAGGCAGAACACTTTTTGACATACATCAAAGCAAGTTCCTTTTTGACCCACCTCCTAGAGAAACGGAAATAAAAACAGAGATAAACAAATGGGACCTAATGAAACTTAAAAGCTTTTGCACAGCAAAGGAAACCATAAACAAGACCAAAAGACAACCCTCAGAATGGGAGAAAATATTTGTAAATGAAACAATGACAAGGGATTAATCTCCAAAACGTACAAGCAGCTCATGCAGCTCAATATCAAAAAAACAAACAACCCAATCCAAAAATGGGCAGAAGACCTTAACAGACATTTCTCCAAAGAAGATATACAGATTGCCAACAAACACATGAAAGGATGCTCAACATCACTAATCATTAGTGAAATGCAAATCAAAACTACAATGAGGTATCACCTCACACAGGTCAGAATGGCCATCATCAAAAAGTCTGCAAACAATAAATGCTGGAGAGGGTGTGGAGAAAAGGGAACCCTCTTGCACTGTTGGTGAGAATGTAAATTGATACAGCCACTATTGAGAACAGTATGGAGGTTCCTTAAAAAACTAAAAATAGAACTACCATATGACCCACCAATCCCACTACTGGGCATATACCCTGCGAAAACCATAATTCAAAAAGTGTCATGTACCACAATGTTCATTGCAGCTCTATTTACAATAGCCAGGACATGGAAGCAACCTAAGTGTCCATCGACAGATGAATGGATAAAGAAGATGTGGCACATATATACAATGGAATATTAGTCAGCCATAAAAAGAAATGAAATTGAGTTATTTTTTGTGAGGTGGATGGACCTAGAGACTGTCATACAGAGTGAAGTAAGTCAGAAAGAGAAAAATAAATCCATATGCTAACACATATATATGGAATCTAAAAAAGTAAGGTTATGAAGAACCTAGGGGCCAGACAGGAATAAAGACACAGATGTAGAGAATGGACTTGAGGACATGGGGAGTGGGAAGGGTAAGCTGGGACGAAGTGAGAGAGTGGCATGGACTTATATATATTAGCAAATGTAAAATAGATAGCTAGTCGGAAGTAGCTGCATAGCACAGGGAGATCAGCTCGGTGCTTTGTGAGTACCTAGAGGGGTGGGATAGGGAGGGTTGGAGGGAGATGCAAGAAGGAGGAGCTATGGGGATATATGTATATGTATAGCTGATTCACTTTGTTATAAAGCAGAAACTAACACACCATTGTAAAACAATTATACTCCAATAAAGATGTTAAAAAATTAATTAATTAAAAAATAAATAAATAAAAGGAGGTAAAGAAGAGCCCAACATCTTAAAGACAGAGTCGAATGAAGGAAAACAATGAACCATTTGCCAGAAAATAAAAGATATGTCCTGGATATGCTGGCTGAGGGCTCTGAGCTCAGCCAGTGGGATTCTAGGATCAGGATGAAAAGCTGGTGTCAAGCCATGTTGGGTACTGACACTCTGCCATTAAGGAGGGACCAGAGGGACACAGGCTGGGGGATGGAATAAGCAATTTCCACAGCAGGGAAAGTTTCTCTCAACTCCTCGTAGGGAGATGCACCATGGAGTCAGTGTTATTAATATTGAAGAATGCAAACTGTACTTTTGATGAATGAGTTAATAACAATAACAACAACAACAGCTAATACTTTTATGTCACGCTTGTTTTGTACCAGGCAGTGTTCTAAGCATTGTACACATACTAATTCGTTTAAGGTTCATTCTGTGAGTGCCTACGAGATAGGCACTATTATACTTATTTTACCTATGAGGAAACTGAGGCACAGAGAGTTTAAGTGACTCGT
Source organism: Balaenoptera musculus (assembly GCF_009873245.2). Classification (NCBI taxonomy): domain Eukaryota; kingdom Metazoa; phylum Chordata; class Mammalia; order Artiodactyla; family Balaenopteridae; genus Balaenoptera; species Balaenoptera musculus. The sequence continues at coordinate 146,019,500 of NC_045785.1, read as the reverse complement.
CCAGATCTTCCGCTAGTAAATGGCAGAGCCAGGATGAATCAATCAATCAATTAATTAACAGTGAAGCCACTTGTGATGCTCTGTCTTAGCAGACAGACGCACATGCTATTTTCTACTCTAATAATGTAGAAATATGCTCTACACTCAGCTGTCCACTTTAGCCCCCGGTACTGAGTACTCAGTGTTCCTACAGAATGTAGGCATCTCTCCTTGCTCTGTGGTACTTTGTGATTATTTATCACTTAGAAGGCACACAGTTTCTTGCATTTTTATCTCCCATTTCATTAGAACAACCTGAGCAGTCCTACTTAAACTGTGCTCTGAAAATGTCATTAGGTTAGTTGGCTAAAATTGATTTGTTATATTCTGTTCATTTTCTGAATTATATTAGTCAACTTGAAGGATTATTTTTATTTTTTATATTTAGTATAAATTTTCTGTCTTGGAACAATCTCAAACTTACAGAAAAGTTGTAAGCAGAATTCAAAGTCCTTTTCTTCCTGAACCGTTTGAGAATAAGTTGCCAACCTGATGCTACATCACCCCCCAAATACTTCAGTGTGTATTTCCTACAAACAAGAACAGCCTCCTACAGATCCACAATACAACCATCACAGTCAGAAAGTTAACAGACACTACACTCCCATTTAATCTCCAGACCCCAACTGTCCCAATAATGTCCTTTATAGGTATAGTTCACAGTCACGTACTGCATTTAGTTGTCCCTTCTCTAGTCTTCTTCAGCCTAGAACAATGCTTCAGTCTTTCCTTGACTTTCACGGCCTTGACACATTTGAAGATTACAGGCCAGTTATTTTACAGAATGTCTCCCAATGTCTGGTGTTTTCTCATGATGAAATTCAGCTGATGCATGCTTGGCAGCAATATTATGAAACAATGATGTGATCTTCTGATTGCATTCTATCAGGGGTGCAAGATTTTGATTTATTCCTTTACTGAGAAAGTCAGCTTTAATCATTTGATTAAGGTGATGTCTGCCAACTTCTCCACTGTAAATGTACTCTTCTCTTTCTAATAAATAAATAGTTCCTGTAGAGGCACTTTTTTTTCCAAACTTTATCAAAAGTTTTTATTTAAGTAAATCCACTTTAAAAAAATTAAGCAGAAATTTTATTTCCAAGCTCTCCAAATATTATAACAAACACAAATAAAGTATCCTTTTAGAAGTGCACCAAATTAAATCAAAGGTATATCATCAAAGTAAAACACTTGTGACATTAAGAATTCATTTAGGTTGTAATATTTTCACATTACTTAAAAAAAAATCATTTACAATGTTCTATAGATCACATTTAAACATTGTTTTAAAGACATGAAATAATTTAGTATTTAAAAATATTTTTACTTTATATTGGAGTATAGTTAACAATGTTGTTTTAGTTTCAGGTGTACAGTAGAGTGGTTCAGTTATACACATACATCTATTCTTTTTCAAATTCTTTTCCCATTTAGGTTATTGCAGAGTATTGAGCAGAGTTCCCTGTGCTGTACAGTAGGTCCTTGTTGGTTATCTATTTTAAAATTTAAATATAGCAGTGCGTGCATGTCAATTCCAAACTCCCGATCTGTCCCTCCCACCCACTCTTCCCCCCTGGTAACTGTAAGTTCATTCTCTAAGCCTGTGAGTCTGTTTCTGTTTTGCAAATAAGTTTGTTTTTATCATTCTTTTAGATTCCTCATATAAGCGATATCATATGATATTTGTCTTTGTCTGACTTACTTCACTTAGTATGATAATCTCCAGGTCCATCCATGTTGCTGTAAATGGCATTATTTTGTTCTTTTTAATGGCTGAGTAATATTCCATTGTATATATGTACCACATCTTCTTTAACCATTCATCTGTCAATGGACATTTGCAAATATCCCATTCTTCATCAACTTTCCATTTAGGAATTTACATTAGCATGGACTCATGACTTCGTCTTATATTCAAGGGGTTACCACCACTTAGATAACAGCTGTCATTATCTTTCTGATGCTCAAATTAATCAGTGGGATCTCCTTTAAGCTGGCTTCTTTGTCCTTTGGACATGGTCCTGTCATTCCCAGAATACTTGTACTCTCTGGCTCAATAAGATGTGCCAAAAGTTTTGACAGAGCCCTGAAATCAGTCATCTCCAAGAAGTTCTGATTCTTTTGAGTAGAAAAGGATACTTAGAAACCTGGGTGAAAAGGTTGTTCAATGCTATTGGGAAGGGAGGGAGCAGGTGATACTGCAAGGCGATGGCACACACACACACCTTCACATCTATATTTAATTCTATATTTATTTAATTAATTTAATTTATTATATGTATTGAAATCCATGAGTCCACACATATACAACCACAGTGTTCATTCTAGTTTTCTCCCTTTCCATTAAACAATGAAAATCCTGACTCCTATTTTTTCTGGATATCTTTACTTTTTTGATCAATCCCCCTGTTTGTAATCCATCTCCCATTAGCATTGCCACGTCTCCCCTGCCTAACGCCCTCTTTGTTCTGTTCAGGCTCTGGAACCTCTTGCCAGGCTGCCCTATGCTGGCGCCCTTCTCACCCTGCTTGGCTCCAACACTCCCCTCTGGGATGCTCTCCACGTGAATGCCCTCCTCACCCAGATCAGCTGTAAATCCCACACTGCGCTGCCCCCAAACATAAAGGGCTCCCTCCCACTGGGGCTCTACACTCCTCACACTGGATGGGAATGGGATCAAGTCCAGTTGGATGCTCTTCACTGCTGCGTGGGCTTTGGTTCTACCCTCCCACCCTCTCCCCAGGCCAGGCCCACTTTGCTCTGCATCTCATGACTTTACATCCAAACTCTTCAGAGACCAGAAGGGAAACAAATTGATACATTTTCAAATGCTATTTAAATACATGGAAGTTGTTCAGAAGAAAAGGAAATCACTGGAGATGTTGGTTTAAAACTGCTTGAAAAAGATATTCAAAGCAAGATTTGTGTTTTTTTTTTAATGAAAACAGTTATAACCATGAAGAAAATGTTTATTTCCCATGAAGATCTTATGTCAACCAATAAACAAAAATGTATTCATCATATATGACTTTGTAGAACCTTCCCTAATATTTGCACGGCCCCTGGCAAGAGTACTAATGGAGACTCACATACCAATAGAGAAAATACTTGAAAGTTATACAACACGTGAATAAGCTTTCAACTAAAATATGTTCTATTCTCTTACCTTGACAAATTACCTTTCATATCAACAAAAAAATTTTAATATCTAAAACTATGTTTTCATATGACCAAAAGTCAGCTAAATATCAAAAGCAACTGAAGTTAATTACTACTGGATGTGTCTGGGTGTTGTTCTTTTGATGAGCCAGTGATTACCAACGAAACAGAACAAAGGCATACACAATTCATTAATTACATTTTTTGTATGAAATTTACTTTTCTAGTTTTCATTCTAGCAAAATCACTGATTACGTGGTCATAATCAAGATTTTCACATAATTTCTTTTACTCTAAGTTATCCCAAATTAGATGACCTTTCTTGAACAACAGAAGTTCTTATATAAGTTTTGGATTTTTTTTTTGTTTGTTTTTTACCAATTTCAATTTAGAGAAACTTTGCTGAGGTAACAGCACCTGAAGTAAAATCTCTAAAGCATTACTTAGATTCAGAAACAAATCATGAACTTTATGTATCATGTTCAAACATGATAAATTTGTTAACATAAATATAAATAAAATATAAATAAACTTATTGTAATAAATGTATAATGACAAATTATTGTAATTGTTAAATATTACAAAGTACTTTAATTTCATCACATAAATTATCATATAAAATATTTTACCATCTCTTAAATCAATATTTATATCCAAGTTTTTATGTAAAGGATCAGTATCACACTTCACCCATGTTATATCTAGACCTACATATATATCAATCTAAGAGTAACATGAATCATTTAATATTACAAAATGTTTCTCAGATGCCATGTTCAATTGTTGTGAGCAAGAAAGTGGATGCTGAGTAATATTCCATTGTATATATGTACCACATCTTCTTTATCCATTCCTCTGTTGATGGGCATTTAGGTTGCTTCCATGACCTGGCTATTGTAAACAGTGCTGCAATGAACACTGGGGTGCATGTATCTTTTTGAATTATGGTTTTCTCAGGGTATATGCCCAGTAGTGGGATTGCTGGGTCATATGGTAGTTCTATTTTTAGTTTTTTAAGGAACCTCCATACTGTTCTCCATAGAAGCTGTATCAGTTTACAGTCAAAAAGGAAATTGTGCCATTTGCAGAGACATGGATGGACCTAGAGACTGTCATACAGAGTGAAGTAAGTCAGAAAGAGAAAAACAAATATTGTATAATATCGCTATATTATTATTCCTATAATCTGAGAGTTAATTTGTTTTTTTTCTCTTACTTAGGAAATTTTACTGCTCAAATCCTTCCCTCAGAAATGCTGTTTGATTCTGATGTTGGCAGTGGCACAACCTGTCACCTTCACTGCACTCAGATATGGTCCACTTTTATTTTGAGGACATTGAGCAGGTTAGTCTTGAGGGAGGCTGTTTAGGATTACAGGTTCTGCTCTGCCACAGCTCAACAAATCACAAGTGACATACTGCCCATGGGTTACTTAACACATTTATATTTTGTGTGTACGATAAATGGAGCCCTCTGAGGCATATGGTCCAAGACAAAGTCCCCTTTGTTGGAGTCTAAGGACAGTAATGCTATACTGCCTACAGTGCCTTAAGTGCTGTGTAAAATAAAAGATGAAATTATAAGACATGGCATGTTTCTTCATAAGAGTGTGAAATCTAACTGTGGAGGGGGAGAGTACTAGGACCCACAAGTGAACAAACATGGTAAGACAGAAGTTGCCCAAATGTCCAGAAAGATGACGCACTTTGTACCTCTACACCTGCAGTATCCCCATGAGTCCCAGGCTACCTCAAGGGCAGGGGCTGTCGCAATAGTCATGGAGCCTTGCGGAACACCTGGTACAAAATCAATACACAGGAATCGCTGAGGATGAAAGAAAGGAGCATACAGCTCCTGAAATAATGAGATCAATTTTCTGATGCCTTAAAAATAAGTCCTTCTCACCCCAATTTTTCCTCCACTTCTTTCTCTTTCTCTCATCTGCCCTCTTAATTCATCTTGTCCCCCACAAAGGCATATTCTTAGAAGTTAAACTTATCCACCTTCAAGTTTGACTCCAATGCGTATTTGATATTTTCCCCCTATTTGATGTTCTTTTAATTAATATTTACCATGAGCGTGTTGTATATACTTGTATACATATTAAACTATTTCACTGACATTAGGGAATTTTTTCCTCTGCATCCTGTGTGATTTCTATTTGTGATTTCATTTCTGTTCATGAAGTTTCTGACAAGGAAGTGAGTCATAGTAATCTTTAACTTTGTTAAACGTTTTTATAACAAAGTAACATTCTTGAGATGACTTTGTAGACTCATTGAAAACGGGAAGTGTTAATCATGCCTGGTATGGATGAGAAAAGAAATAGCTAATGTGAAATGAAACCAAATCGTTGTTCATCTGTTTTGGAACAAAGAGCTATATGTGCACAAACACTCATATAACCACTTGCAGCTATGCTCTAATTCGCTCTCTTAAATGCCTGATATTTGACCCTATCTTGGTTTAGCTCTGCTTGCTTTAATTATGATCAAAAGCTGAGAGTCAAGAAATAATCCAGATATTTGTCAAGCACCCACAAAATTCATGGTACCATATGAGGTCCTCGGAACATGGCATACAGAAAAGGCAGTCCTTTTCTTAAAGACCTTATAATCTAGGAAGAAAGGAAATAAGAATATACAATTATAGTAACTACAAAATGAATAGGTCAAAGATTGCATTTGCAAGTTAGAGAATGGGTTGAATAAATTCAAGTCTTACCTAAACCTGGGTTTGCACAAAAGTATACAGAGAAGGAAAGAAAGAAGCCAACTAAGAGCATGATATACTCAATTTAATTTTTTTAACTTAAGGTACAACATACAGTGAAATGCATAGGTCTTACGTGTACAATTCAATGAGTTCTAAAAAATGTACACACCGTGTAACAAAATAACAATTATGATATATAATATTTCCATCACCCTAGATAACATTGTAGAATCTATATAGTGATATCCCCTCTTTCATTCCTGATTTTAGAAATTTGTGTTTTCTCCTTTTCTTTTTGTCAGTCAATTTTATTACTTCTTTCAAAAAACTAACTTTCAGGGCTTCCCTCGTGGCGCAGTGGTTGAGAGTCTGCCTGCCAATGCAGGGGACACGGGTTCGAGCCCTGGTCTGGGAAGATCCCACATGCCGCAGAGCGGCTAGGCCCGTAAGCCACGACTACTGAGCCTGCGCGTCTGGAGCCCGTGCTCCACAACAAGAGAGGCCGCGACAGTGAGAGGCCCGCGCACCGCGATGAAGAGTGGACCCCGCTCGCTGGAACTGGAGAAAGCCCTCGCACAGAAACGAAGACCCAACACACCCAAAAATAAATAAATAAATAAATTAAAAGGAAAGGAGGGGGGAAATTGATAAATGAAGATTAGTGTTACTAAACGTATACAAATACATATTATATACATGTATCAAAAAGACCGAACATATAGCAAGGGAGATCTACGGAACACTGTAATTAAAAAACAAAAACAAACAAACAAAACAAAAAACAAAAAACAAACTAACTTTCAGCTGTTAATTATTCTCTATTGCTTGTACTTTTTCTATTTTATTGATTTCTATTCTTTATTATTTTTTTTTCTTGTACTTTATTTGGTTTTAATTTGCTCCTGATTTTCTAGCTTCCTAAGGTAGAAACTGAGATCATTGACTTGAGAACTTTGCAATTTTCTAACAAAAGCATTTAAAAAATAAATTACCCTCTAAACATTTTTCAAAACTTTAATGTTTTATTTTTTATTATCACTCAGTTGGAAATATTTTCTAGTTCCCTCTATGATTCTTTTTATGGTTTAGAGAAAAAATGTGTTAACTTCCAAATATCTGGAGTTTCTTTAGATATTTTATTTGTAATTAATTTTTAATTTAATTCCATCATGTTCTGACAATATACTCTGTAAGATTTCAACCTTTTGAAATATACTAATTATTTTATGACCCAGCATATGGTCCAGCTTAGCAACCATTCCATATTCACTTTGAAAGAATTCATATTCTGCAGTTGTTGGGTGAAATAGTCTATAAATTTTAAACAAGTCAAGTTGGTTGATCTGTCTTCTACGTCCTTATAGTTTCTTGTCTGTTTGTTTTATCTACTTATTACCAAGAGAGGGATGTTAAAAATTGTGGGGACTTCCCTGGCGGTCCAGTGGTTAAGACTCCGCACTTCCAATGTAGGGGACATGGGTTCGACTCCTAGTTGGGGAACTAAGATCCCACGTGCCACGTGGTGTGGCCAAAAAAATGTGGATTCATTTATTTCTCCCTTTTGTTCTGCCAGTTTTGTTTCTCATATTTTGAAGTTCTGTTATTAGGTTTATAGATACTTAGGATTGTTATGTCTTACTAATGAATTAATGCTTTTATCATTATAAAACGTTCCTCCTTTACCATATGATCCAGCAATCCCACTCCTGGGCATATATCTGGAAAAGAAGAAAACTCTAATTCAAAAAGATATATGTACCCCAAAGTTCATAGCAGCACTATTTACAATAGCCAAGACATAGAAGAAACCTAAGCATCCATCGACAGATGTGGATAAAGAAGATGTGGTATATATATACAAAGGAATATTACTCAGCCATAAAAAAGAATGAAATAATGCCATTTGCAGAAACATGGATGGACCTAGAGACTATCATACTTAGTGAAGTGAGTCAGACAGAAAAGATAAATATCATATGATATCACTTATATGTGTTATCTAAAAAAATGGTACAAATGAAATTTCTGTTTATAAAACAGAAATAGACTCACAGACATAGAAAACAAAGGAGAAGGGGGAGGAGAGACAAATTAGGAGCTTGGGATTAACATACACACTTCTATATATAAAATAGATAAATGACAGATTTATTGTACAGCACAGGGAACTATATTCAATATCTTGCATTATAATAACCTATAATGGAAAAGAATCCGAAAAAGTTATATATATATAAAACTGAATCACTTTGTTGTACATCAAAAACTAATACAACATTGTAAATGAACTATACTTCAATTTTTAAAAATGTTCCTCTTTATCTATGGTGATATTTCTTTAAGTCTAATTTGATATCAATATAATCATGACTCTTTTCTTATGCTTATTATTTCATGGTGTATTTTTTCTCATCCTTTTACTTTGAACTTATCTGTGTATTTATATTCAAAGTACATTCTCTTGTAGACAGTTGGGTCTTTTTTTTTTTTAATCCATTGTGACAATCTTTTCCTTTTAATTGAAGTATTTAATCCAATTACAGTGAGTCTAATCATTGATATAATAGTTGGAATTGAGTTTACCATCTTGCTTTTAGTTTTCTGTGTGCCCCATCTATTATTTCATGTCTTCCTCCTTTCCCTTTTGGCTTACTCAAATATTTTTAATAATACATTTCAATTCTTCCTTTGTTTTTGTTTGTTTTTGAGTTATTTTCAGTGGTTGTTCTAGGAATTACACTGTACACTTTTAACTTACTATGGCTTAGTTAAGGTTAATATTATACAATGTAAGAAGAGTATACAGTATGATTCCTTTCCTATCCCTCCATATTTTGTGCCATTTTGTGATGTATTTTATTTCTATATATATTATAAATCCCAGTATGCAATGTTACTATTTTTGCTTTAAATAATATGCTTTTTAAAATACAGTAAGCAATCTAGTGTGTGTAATTGGAATCCCAGAAGGAAAGAAGACAGTGAATGAAGCAGAAAATACATTTGAAGGAATAATGACTAAAATGTCCACAAATTTTGTGAAAAAAAGATGTATTTAGACACATATTTATCTAAGAAGCTTAGTGAACCCCAAGTTAGACAAATTCAAAACACAAACACAGACACACACACACACAGACACATACCCGAAGCTGGAGAAAAAGAGATACATTACATACAGGGGAACAATGATAAGAAACATCAAATCAGCTAAATTG